>NC_143265.1:59345000-59970000 GCF_984573655.1 Nuphar pumila
TTGAGAAAATATGATGTTTGCTTTAGAAAATTGAAATGCATTTAGACAAGGACTGGAAAATGCTTGAAAATGGAATTCCTGGGAAAATCATTGAAATTTATTGGAAATCAGAAATTTGCATTGGAAAGTGATTTCTCAGGAAAATTTGAACTTTAGAAAATCGATTTTGAAATTTGGAATTGCTTTTCTGAGAAAATGGATTTGAGAATTCTGAGAAAATCTAAGAAATTCATTGGAAAATGACTTTTGAAATGGAAAATGAATTCTCAGGAAAACTGGAAAATATGAGAAAATCAATTTCTAAAAACTTGGGATTTTGAAATTTGAGAATTTGAAAACATAGGAAAATATTGATTTGAACTTGGGAAATGCTTTGAAATGTCATTTGAAAACTTAGGATTATGAGAAAATCAGATCCTGAGAAAGACTTGGAAATTCTTGAGAAAACTGATTTTTTTTTTTAAAATTGAAATTGGAAAATGAATTTGAAAACAATGCAATTTGAATAATATGAATGAATGAATATGAATTTGAAAAGGGAATTTCATTGAGGAATTGAGAAATTCTTTTGAAACTTTGAGAAATGCAGTGCATTTTTGAAGTTAGCATAAGAGTGTAGGCTGAATGTGGCTAATATGAAGATCATAAATCTTGGTTTTCTTCGTATTCTGACTATGGGCATAAATACGAATCCCACCGAGTTTATAAACTCCATAAGAGCTTGTGCACGTGTCATTCGTGTAAACCATAGTGAATTTGAAATAATGTGCATGAATCATACATCACATATTGAAATTTGCATAAATTAAACTATATGCAATGCAACCCTATTCTAAGCAGAAATGTAACTATTATTCCAAATTATTACATTTGATGTTACATTGAATTGAAATAAAATAAGAAAATAAAATCTTCTTCTTGAATATTCCTGCAAAACTAGAAAATAAAGTTAGCACAGAAATGTAGGTTTTTCTGAATTTATCCGAAAATATGGGAAATTATCGGATATTATTCAGATATAAACCCAAATTCATACCCCCTTTGATATAAACATGATAAATAATGAATAAATTTCGAAAATAAACTTGAAAAATCGAAATTGGGGTCAAAATGACCAAAATACCCCTGATGACCTTGAAATCAGGGTTTTCTAAAAGAATTTTTATAAATTTTGGAATTTTGAAAATCAAATGAAATAAATCAAACATAATATGATAAGATATGATGATATGCATGAAATTTTGGAGAATTAGAAATTGAAATTTCGAAATTTAGGTCAAAATGACCAAAATACCCCCAATAACAAGACTATGGCCTTGAAACCAGGGTTTTCTGAAATAAATTTTGTAAAATTGAAAAATATGAAATGAAAATGACATTGAAATTAACCCTAATATGATTCTAAATGCTTATGTACATGATAAAAACCCTAAAATGGCGAAAATATCATAAAATATCAAATTTAACCTGATTTTCGCTTCTGAATTTAAAGATAAACTAACACATAGAGCAAATGAACTTGAAATTAAACCAAATTTGGCATGGACACCTAAAATAACCCTAAAAACAGAATGTAGCTCGAAAATCTAATTTTTTTGTATTTTTAAATATAGAAATTCAAGTAAAAACCCTAAATTTTATGATTTTGGCCTAAAATGTTGATTCTAAAGGAGATCTAGGATATCAAATTTCCATAAAAATTTCCCAAATTTTATGGGGTGACAGAGGACAGTAGGGAAAGGATTTTTTTCTTTTACACTTTCTGGTTTTGACCTATGGTCGGAGCCGTACCACTCCGGCAAGTCGGATCGGAATCCGGCGACTCTAGTAAATGAAGGAAACAGACAAGTTTCGGTAGAAAATATGGGAAAAATGGCAGACAGATGAGCAAATGTCTGAAATTGTGAGAAACGTTTTCTGACAAACAGAGGAAGATTTTATGTTTTGACACCATTGGGATTCGGGTTATGGTTTGGAAAAGGCCACACTGTTATCAGAGACCTAAATCTCTGGAATTTCTGGACATTGGAATCTGTTAGACAGAAATAAAAATTTTGGGAAAAATACTTAAACAGATTAAAAATTTCCCAAATTTTGGGAAAAGACATGAAATTATGTTAGGAACAACTTTTATGTTGAAAGTTTTTGCATACGAGTTACAGATTGAACAGACTCGGTGCATTAGGGTCTGTCTATACCCTGACAAAAGAAAATCAAAATTTTCTCAGGAGTCTGAAAAATTTGATTTTTTACAGAGGTCAAAATTACTTGGAAAAACTTAAAAATTTCCAGGTCACTAGTAGATTCCATTATAAATCCACTGTGATTTTTGGAGAATGATTCAAATCCCCCACAAGGGCGAATCCGAAGGTTCTTGTCTGCTAAAGCAGGAATTGAAATCTCAGAGAGACAGAAAACCCGATTTAGGGTTTGGTTGGTTTAGAAGGGTTCCGAAACTCGAACAAATTCAAATTTTTGGCAAAAGATCATAGACAAATAATAACATATATCATAAAATTTTCAATATTTTTGAATGAAAATCTTTACATGAAATCATAACTGGACTACATGCCTAAATGTAAAACCTATAAACTAACAAGATATGCATTAATGAACTAATGAAATATATCTAATGAAATAAATCAAAAGCAATACCTAAATTATACCATTTATATGAAAACAAAACAAAGGAAAAGCATGGAGGCAAAATATTGATTTGGTATAGCAATTGAAATGAGGGGTTCAATCCATTGGCTGGATGAATCCTCTCATTTATGTATGCATTATCATGAAAAGTAAAAGAAAAAAAAAAAAACAAGCAAACTCTCATTGTTTCCTATCATCTAGAATCACCAAGAGGGTCTTATTTCGATAGACCATCAAGAGGCAAACCATACAGCACGTGGCATGATCGACACAAACGTGAATAGGCCTTACCTTGGGAGCAGTTGCAGCTATGGAGACCTGGAACGCTGGTTGGCGTCTGCAAGTGTTGGAACGGGTGCTGAAACTTTTGCTGATAAAGATTTGAAATCTTGGACTTGAAGGGGCTGCAAGAGGGATCTGGGCGTGAGAATGGCAATAGGGCGGCCCTGTTGGTGAGCTGGAGCGATGGCAGCAATGGCTGCTGTGGGAGCCTTTGGAAGAGGTGGCACCGGCTGGAGCTATGGCTTGAGGGAGGCTGCTGCACCGATGAAAGAGGGAGCTTCCTTGGAGGTTCTTGTTGAAGATGTGACCTGAAGAGGGTCTGCTTCAAAGGAGATGGCTGTGAAGGTCTTGCTGCTGGGCGTGGATCTTCAAAGGGGAAGCTGGCTGGGCGTGGAGGAGGAGGCCTGCAGCTGGAGATGACCGGAGGTGGCTGGCAGTGGTGGTGTTGAAAGGCTGCTGTTGGTACTCCCCTTGTGGTGGCTGTATGGTGGTAGGTGGCTGTAGAGGGGTTGGAAGGCTGTTGTGGCTGTAGCAGCCAAGGAGAGAAGAAGATAGCTAAAGGGAGAGAGAGAGAAAGAGAGAGACGTGAGATTTTTTTTTTTCTTGCCCAGCCGTTCCCTTTTCTTTTGTATTGAACTTAGAAAAAAATGAAATCTTTCCTAAGTTTCTAGGTTTAATGATAGTAGAATAAGAGGCTGGAAGCATTAGGCGTGAAGTGGTTTACGTGAATGGCTATCCTCCTTTTGCTGCAGCCTTAGCTTTTGGGGGGAAAATAGAAAGGGAGTAAGGAAGAAAGGGGAAAGAAGGAAGGGAAGGAAAAGGAAAGAAGAGGGGAAGAAGGAAAAGGAAAGAAAATAAAAAAGGAGAGGGAAAGAGGAAGGAGGGGCTTACGTGAGTGGTCTGGAGAAGAAAAAGAAGGAAGAAAGAGGGAAAAAAAAAGAAAGAAAAAGAAAAGAAAAAGGAAGAAAAAAAAAAGAAGAAAATAAAGAAAGAAGGAAAAGAAGAAAGAAGGAAGGAAAGAAAAGAAGGAAGAAAAAGGAAAGGAAGGGAAGAAAGAAATGGGGTTGGAGGTTTGGGCGACTCCCTTGTGGGTCCCACCTTATGAAGAATAAAATAATTAAAAAAAATAAAATAAATAAAATAAAACAAACCAAAAAAATAAAGAAAAAGATAATTTTTTTTTCTTTTCTTATAAATTAAAACAAGAAAATGCAAATGGATGGGCCATCACAGAGCGGGTCCAAATTCCACTTTTGAAATTCATTGTGACGATTAGAGGGGTAAAATAGTCTTTTCAGAAAAATTCCAGACGAAACAAGCTATTTTTGGCAGTTTTTGAAACAAGCTCGGATTTTGAAGTTCAATACCCCGTTGCGAAGCAAATCCAATGTAGAATTTCAAAATATAATTTTGAAAGAAATCCATATTGTTTTTCTCAAAAAAAATGCTTCCAAATCTATTTTCAGACAAAACGAGCTATTTTTGGCAGTTTTTGAAATGAGCTCGGATTTTGAAGTTCAATACCCCGCTGCGAAGCAAATCCAGTGTAGAATTTAAAATTTTGATTTTGAAAGAAATCCAGATTATTTTTCTTGAGAAAATATTTCCAAATTTAGACTCCCGGGAGTAAAAATGTCAATTTTGGAAACCAAAGGTTTGAAATTGATTTCTGAAAATTTTTAAAGCTCAACCTGGATTGAAATTTATAAAATTTGAGTTCTGGACTTCGAAAATGAAATGAAATGTGATGAAATGTTATGAAATGCTGAGAAATGATATAAAATAATGAGAAATGACATGCAAAATGCAGACCCTGAATGAAGAATTTTGGATGTTAGACCCCGATTGACACTTGTACCAGTTCAAAAAGTGTTAAAATTGATAAAATTTGCAAAAATGGTTGAAGAAATGATTTTCGAGCTCTGCCAAGCTAGAGTAACACTGAAAATTAGGGTTTGAGCTGGATTCAACTGAAATGAACTGGATTGAGCTGGGTTTTAGAGTTTCAGAACTCAAATGAACTCACCGAACACTGACTCAACTGACCTTTCCAACTGAATTTTCAAGAAAAGCTGTTATTTTTAGAGAAATGGTATGGAATGGTCATTGGAATGAAGTGAATTACGAACCTGAACTGGGTTTGAGCTGAAACAAAGGTCAGTAATACTGAGGTGAACTAAAATCGAAGCTTGAACACTAGCTCAATCGGCTGAACTCGACTCAATTTCAGTTGAAAGAGCTGAAATGGACTAAAATGGGCTCCTGGACACTTGGAAATGGTTTTGAACTGAAACTGGAGTGCTTGAACTTCTGGTGAGCTCAAGTTAGACTCTGGGGAGTATAACTGACTATGAATGACTGACTCAGAGACAATTGGCTTGGATTTGAGTGAGAAATGAGCTCATTTATGAAGAGATGATCCCATTTTGGCAGTAATGGTCAGAAATGAAAATGGCCTGTTATTTGTGAGCTCAGATGAGCTTGAGATGATTGACATTCTAAATGTTCTGAACTGACCAATGAGCTTGGTTGACTCTGACTAACTGGGGTCCGGGATGACCTAGGGGTAAAATGGTAATTTTCCTAATAAAAGTTGGTAAAAATGGTGATTTTCTGAAACTGACTCGGGGTTTGACTCCTACACTGACCTAACAGAATTGGCACTGCATGAGGAGGGTTGTTTGAGAATGGATGTGGAAAATTTGGGGTGTTTACAGATGCCCCTCTTTGCTACTAAGCCGTCTTGAGGACGAGCTTAGTGGCAAAGAAAAACACACCAAATTTTGGCTATAAAAATGCCCCAGTTAGAAGGATCTGACTGGGTATGAAGAAATTAGCCCTGATGAAAATGGTAGATATGAAATGGAGAATGAAGAAGAGAAATTTACTTCAACAGAAGTAAGATTCAGGTTTTGCCCTTAACCTGGATGGGACGGAAAATACCTCATGTAGAAACGAAGCTCAGGTGTGATCCTTAACCTGACCGGGGAATGAAATACCTCATCAAAGGAGGCTCAGGTTTATACCCTTATCCTAATTGGGAGGAAAATGAAATACCTCATCAAAGGAGGCTCAGGTTTGTACCCTTATCCTGATTGGGAGGAAAATGAAATACCTCATCAAAGGAGGCTCAGGTTTGTACCCTTATCCTGATTGGGAAGAAAATGAAATACCTCATCAAATGAGGCTCAGGTTTGTACCTTTATCCTGATTGGGCGAAAAAGGAAATACCTCATCAAAGGAGGCTCAGGTTTGTACCCTTATCCTGATTGGGCAAAAAATGAAATACCTCATCAAAGGAGGCTCAGGTTTGTACCCTTAACCTGATTGGGAAATGAAATACCTCATCAAAGGAGGCTCAGGTTTAACCCTTAACCTGACCGGGAAATGAAAATGGTAAGTTGGATGGTGAATAAGACAATTTTCTTGAAGAGGAATAAGGTGACTCTTTCAACAACACGAAAGATGAATTCTTTCGACAACGCGAAAGATAACAAGGCGATCCAAAGGAACAAGGCTATTCTTTCAACAATGCGAAAGATGACAAAGCGATCCAAAGGAGCAAGTAGATTCTTTTGACAACGCAAAAGATGATTTTTTTCGACAACGCGAAAGATGACAAGGCGATCCAGAGGAGCAAGGCGATTCTTTTGACAACGTAAAAGATGAATTCTTTCGACAACGCGAAAGATGACAAGGCGATCCAAAGGAACAAGGCGATTCTTTCAACAACGCGAAAGACGATAAGGCGATCCAAAGGAGTAAGGCGATTCTTTTGACAACACAAAAGATGAATTCTTTCGACAACGCGAAAAATGGGAAAGGCGATCCAAAGGAACAAGGCAATTCTTTCAACAACGCGAAAGACGATAAGGCGATCCAAAGGAGTAAGGCGATTCTTTTGACAACGCAAAAGATGAATTCTTTCGACAACGCGAAAGATGGGAAAGGCGATCCAAAGGAACAAGGCGATTCTTTCAACAACGCGAAAGACGATAAGGCGATCCAAAGGAGTAAGGCGATTCTTTTGACAACGCAAAAGATGAATTCTTTCGACAACGCGAAATATGATAAAGGTTACTCTCTCAAGGAGGTAAAAGGTGATATCAGGATGTGTCAAGATGGACATCGGGCTCTTCACTTCATATCAAGATAGTAAGAAAATATTGCCAAAATGTTAAAAATTGTTTGTTGATTCAAAATGCTTGAAATTGATGTATATTGGTATGAAAATCTTTCCTCTTTTCTACCCAAAGTATTACCTTCGACTGGGCTTAACTCCGTAGAATCAAGATTCGAATTCAAATTGCTTGCAATTGGCTTTCTTTCAAGGAAGCTATCGATTTCCTTGATATTAGCAAAAAAGAGAGTATTCTTGATATTGTGAGAGCAATTGGTGAAAGAATATTGATAATAGAATTTCACAAAATTAAAAGAAGATTCTTGACAGATTCGGCAGTCTGATATCCTGGGATTCTTTTCTCATGATGATCTTTTTGCCCACTTTTTTTTTCTTTTTTTTGGCAGAATTAGAGCTCTCTTAGGCTTTTGGGGATTTTATTACATCATCCTTCATTTTGGAGATGTTCTGACTTTTCTCTCTCTTTTTTTTGGGGGGGGAAGGGTACGTCACAAACTCCTTCATCTCAGAGATGCTCCGATCCTTCTTTTCTTTCAGGGATTATATTGATGGTTATTGGCTCTTTGGTTGGAAATCTCTTGATGATAGCAGAAATTAAATATCCTTTAGGGTTTGTCGGTAGGCTCATCGCAGTCGCCTTCATCTTGACAGTGCTATGAACTTTCCCTGGAAGGATCCGTCACAAACTCCGTCATCTTGGAGATGATTCAAATCTTCTTTGGCCCCGGAGGTCTACTCGCATAATTCGTCTTCATCTTGATGACAATTGAGAGATCCCTTTTGCAGATATTTAATTGCAGCTTAGGTGATTGAGGAGAAATAGGGATTGAATGGATTTTTCTGTATCACCCAGGATATTTCGACTGCTTTATTTTCCAAGAACGATCTTTAAAAATGTGCCATTGACTGCGATCAATACCGATCACTTATGGCTTTGCAACAATATTGAATTTCTTTTGCTGGCCATATCGAGGATTTATTCTTCATCCTTTTGGTCGGCCAATAGAAAGATTCTGAATTTTAAATCTTTTTTCGCGAAAGCTTTGTCCTTTCGAAATTAATACTGAAGGTATTTTGAGGTAATGTTTTTGTGCAATAAAGATTTTGAAATCAACAAATATTTAATGACAAATTGGCAAAATTTTCTTGAAATTCTTTGTGGAAGCGAGTATTTGAAGCACAACGCAACACATCCATGACTAAACTGAATCCTGAAAATACTTTAGTAAGAGATCAACTTGAAAGTTAGGTTTTTTTTTATTTACCAGCTCGAAAGCAGGATTTATTGACCGACCGGCTCGAAAGCAGGATTTGTTGAACTACCAGCTCGAAAGCAGGATTTGTTGACCGACCAGCTAGAAAGCAGGATTTGTTGACCGACCAGCTCAAAAGCAGGATTTGTTGACCGACCAGCTCGAAAGCAGGATTTGTTGACCGACCAGCTCGAAAGCAGGATTTGTTGACCGACCAGCTAGAAAGCAGGATTTGTTGACCGACCAGCTCGAAAGCAGGATTTGTTGACCGACCAGCTAGAAAGCAGGATTTGTTGACCGACCAGCTCGAAAGCAGGATTTGTTGACCGACCAGCTCGAAAGCAGGATTTGTTGACCGACCAGCTCGAATGCAGGATTTGTTGACCGACCAGCTAGAAAGCAGGATTTGTTGACCGACCAGCTCGAAAGCAGGATTTGTTGACCGACCAGCTCGAAAGCAGGATTTGTTGACCGACCAGCTCGAAAGCAGGATTTGTTGACCGACCAGCTCAAAAGCAGGATTTGTTGACCGACCAGCTAGAAAGCATGATTTTGTTGATTTAAAAATGATTGACATTAATGAAATTGTAACCTGAAGGCTTGGAAAGTGATAGATATTGACAAAGTTGTAAACCGAAGGCAGGAGAATGATTGATGTTGGTAAGATCGTAACCCGAAGGCTTGAATTGAGAATCTGATAGAGTGGACGGCCCAGAGGCCTGATTAATCAAATTGGATGACCCGAAGGTCAAGATTTGAGAATTACATGACCCGAAGGTCGAAATTGGGAGTCGAATGACACAAGGGGTCGAAATGGGAAATCAAAGGTTGAGATTGAAGGATTGAATAACCCGAAGGTCCAAATTGAGGATTTGAATGACCCGAAGGTCAAAATTAGAAATTGAGTGACCCGAAGGTTGAAATAGAGAATTGGGTGACCCGGATGTCAAAATTGGAAATTGGAAATTTTGGATTTGGAAATTGGAAATTTTGAAATTGATTGACAAGAAAGTAGAAATTGAAGTTGATTGACCCGAAAGTCGAAATTGGAAATTTGGAATTTGAAACTTGGAAATTGGAAATTGAGAAATTGATTGACCCGAAGGTCAAATTTAGAAATTTGGAAATTGATTGACCTGAAGGTCAAAATTGGAAATTTGGAAATTGGGTGGCCCGAGGGCCGAAATTAGAATTTGGAACTTTGAAATTTGATATTTGATATTTGAAATTGGATTTGGAAGGAGATTCGAGTCAGAACTCTAATCTTCTAGACCAATTCTAGGACATTTGAATTGGATTTGGAAGAAAATTCGAGTCGGAACTCTAATCTTCTAGACCAATTCAGAAGGGAAAGAAATTCGAGTTGAAACTCGAATCCCAGAGGAAAGAAAATTCGAGTCGGAACTCGAATCCCGCAAGAAGACTAGATCAGCATGGATTAGGTTTGAAAACATTAACCAGTAAAACCAGATTTAGAAAGTTTGACCAATAAAAATTGGATTTTGAAAGATGTACCAGT
The DNA here is from genome assembly GCF_984573655.1 of Nuphar pumila. Lineage (NCBI taxonomy): Eukaryota > Viridiplantae > Streptophyta > Magnoliopsida > Nymphaeales > Nymphaeaceae > Nuphar > Nuphar pumila. The sequence goes on from NC_143265.1 coordinate 59,354,842, forward strand.
GTGAATACCAAATTTTGGAAATGAACCAGTATAAGTACTGGATTTTGAAAATAGATCAGTACGAATACTGTTTTTGGAAGAATTACCAGCACGAATACTGGATTTTGAAGAATTTACCAGCACGGACACTGGATTTAAAAAATTTTACCAGCACGAACACTGAATTTTGAAAATTTACCAGCATGAACACTGGATTTAGAAGAATTTACCAGCACGAACATTGGATTTTGAAAATCTACCAACACGAACACTGGATTTAGAAGAATTTACCAGCACGAACCCTGGATTTTGAAAATCTTACCAGCACGAACATTGGCTTTTTGAAAATTTACCAGCACGAACGCTGGATTTAGAAATTTTTTACCAGCACGAACCCTGGATTTTAAAAATCTTACCAGCATGAACATTGGATTTTTGAAAATTTACCAGCACGAACACTGGATTTAGAAAATTTTTACCAGCACGAACCCTGGATTTTGAAAATCTTTCCAGCACGAACACTGGATTTTTGAGAATTTACTAATTGATTTTGATAGAAGATTTTCAGTCTTCACCCTCACGACGACTTGGACAACTGTCGGGGTCTCAGGATTTATCCCTTAACCTGAAGGGGAAGTTCGATGCAAATGCAAATTGATGCAGATGAATGCGAATGTATGCAAATGAATGCGAAATGATGCACATGCATGCAAAATGAGAGATTTGTTTGATCCTGCCTGCATACAAGATGTTTTGAAAACAATTTTCAAAATAATGCCCCAGTGTAACTGGGAAAGAAGGATTTGACCATTATTGAGGAAAATATATTGAGGAATTACAAAGGATGGAATAGAGGATTTAAGTATAGAAAATTTTCAAATGTTGATCATTGATGGGGTCTAATAATTCCACACCATCGGCATTGATGAGCAGATATGAATTGCAGAGTAATGCTTCCTCAACAACATAGGGCCCTTCCCAATTCGACGGCCATTTGCCACCTGGGCGATGCTGGAGATAAGCCACGGATCTGAGTACTAGATCATTGACTCAGAATTTCCTTTCAATGACAATTTTTGCATATTGTCTGGCTACCCTCTGCCGATATGATTGAGCATGCTCTGCTGCTCGGAGCCTTCTTTCGTTGAGCAAATCAAGTTGTATCAGTCGCTGCTGCTAATACTGATCAAGCGGTAACTCCAGCAGTGATGCGAACTTCAAGGCAGGTTTCTGAACATGTAGAGGCAACACTACTTCAGTTCCGTAGACAAGTTCTGACGGAGTAGTATTAATTGGAGTTCGAATGGTGGTTCTGTATGCTCATAATGCATCATGGATCTTCTCATGCCAATCGTAGCCTGTTTCTAAAGTTCGCTCCAAGATTCTAATCAGAATTTTATTGGTGGCCTCTGCCTGACCATTCCTTTGAGGATAATAGGGGGCGGACAAACAATGCTGAATTTTGAACTTTAAGTCAAATGTCCTCATTCTCTCATTCTTGAAATGATTCTCATTGTCTGACACGATATCGTGCGGTATGCCGAAACGACAAAGAATATTCTTGTGGATGAACGAGACCACGTGTCGACCTTCTACTGTACGCAAAATGATAGCTTTGACCCATTTAGTAAAATATTCTGTTGCGGCAAGAAAATATTTGTAGCTGTTTGAAGCAGAAGGAGTGATGGGGCCCACAACATCAAAGATCCACATAGAAAACGACCATGGAAAGATAACAGATTGCAAATATGTTGCTGACGCATGAATGAAAGGTGCATGTATCTGGCATAGAGCACACTTCTTCACAAAATGCTAGCAATCTTGTACCATAGTCTTCCAATAATATCCCGCCCAGATGATTTGCTTGATAAGAGTTTGGTAGTCGACGCGATCACCGCAAATGCCTTCGTGTACCTCCCGCACGACTTCCTTGGCTTCATCTTCATTTAAGCATCTGGCATATTTAGAACTGAATCCACAATAATAGAGGACATCGGCAAGAATAAAATATCAGGCAGACACGCGCCGAATCACTTGTTGCTCTTGTCCAGTGGTATTCTAAGAGAAGGAGAGAAATGTCTTCTCCTTGATGGGAGCCTTTCTGAGACTGTCTTCAGCTTGCTCAGACATTATTCTAATCATCATTTTCTTGAACATCTGATATGTAGCAGGATCAATGTCATCCCTATCATTCAGACTCTGTCTTCTGGCAGATCTTGGAGAATTCATTTCTTCTTGTCTGCTTCTAAAATCACTGATGCACTGATACAGTGGTGTCTTATTGCTTAATCTGACCTGAACCACTTGGGAATACTGTTGCTCTCTGTAGAATGAGATAGATGATTTAGGATTTGATGATGATGATTCAAGATAGAAATGAATAGAGGGAAAATATTTGGTGAGAATTAAGTTGATAATTTGAAGGATATCCCATTACTAGGGATTGAGTCGTCGCTGGAATTACGACAATTGTGTTGCCATTCTTTTGCAAAGAAAATAAACAACTGAAAATCATGCCTTGTTACCTAGGCGAGGTCGTCAAACCAAGAATGAAGAATTTGAAAGATTTTTATTCATTGAAGGGAAAACATGATTGCATTAATAATAAACTTTGAGAAAGATGGGGCGGACAAACAATTTGCCACCACTCTTTATGATCAGCAGAGACATGAGGACTGGAGAAAAGAGTGGGAATGATGAAAGAATCCCAGCCATATTTGGCAGAATGGTATGTTTCGGATCACTACGCTGATGCAAGGTCAAACTCTGGCATAACCCCTGATAGTAGCCGAGCTTCTACGCGCTTCTGTCTCTGAGAAAATTGTCTGACACATCACTCTGGATAGTAGTAGGTACAAGAAAATGGGCCGAGTAGCTTGAATCTCTTGCTATATGCATAGGTGTATCTAGGAGGTGATAATTCTCGATCAAAATAGTCCCACACCACTTTTTCTTCCTGCAGATAATCGATCATGAATCGGTACCGCGCAATTGGAAGAAGTTCCTTGCCATTGTATCTGAACGAACTAGCTCTGGCCGGTACATGCTGAAGGAACCAAGATTGAAGAGCATAAGTACATCCCTCGACTAAGATGGACTCTCCAAGTGTGAAGCGGGTCAGTCCTCTGTATAGAAAAGCAAGCACGACCATGGCTATCGAAAGACGGCTGGTCTGTCGACTTTCCCATCCCCTCAAAAGCTGAACTATTCTGACATCCACATAGTTCTGTCCGTCTGGAAAGAAAGCAAGTCCCACAGTGCACAAAACCATCACATGCTGAATTCTCTCTCGAGTTGTTATGGACAGCGAGCTTACTTCTGCGAATTCTCCATACTGTCGGTAGATCTCGATCAGGCTCACGTACTCATTCCCATTTTCTTCAATCAGTGGCCAAGACTTGCGCCCTGTCATGCGAGCTACAGCATCTTTGGGGTCCAGACCCTTGACATTGATTAGAAATTGCTGCTCTAATGGATCTCCAGGTTGACTGGCTGGCTCGGGCAGTCCCATAATCTCTGAAAATTCATCCATCAGTAGTGTCATCTCGTCCCACGGGAACCAGAACGTGCAAGTGCGCGAATTCCACCGCTCTGCCAGCGCATGAATCAGATTGCCGTTGACTGTCAACTTTCCCACTGCAGATGTCAATTCCAACCCGCAATCGCTCAAGTGGTCCGGAAACATACGAGAGAAGTTTTTGAACCAGACATAATACCACCGGGAGAAGAAGGGTCCGGTGCTAAGAGATCGACACTCAGGAAGACTTTGTCGCACCTCGTAGGAGATGTGACCCTCAGGAAAAACATAATCGAGCTGACTGGATGCCATTGGACTGAAAAACAAGAAGACTGGAATTAGACTTTGGAAAAATACAAGAATTTTGAAAATTACAGGCAGGATAAAATGAAAGCTGGAAATTCGAAGTCCAGAGGAACGAAAGAATGGAAAATCTCCTGGAGTTTGGAAGAAAAGGTGGATAATTGAAAAAAATCATCCAGGGTTTTTTTTTTTAGAAAAAGGAGATATTTCACAAAAGATGGAAAATGAGGTATTTTGGAAAATTGTTCGGTATTTTGGAAAAATTGGGAAAAATATGAGAAAATAAGACGAAAATGAATATCATACATTCACAAACAATTATGCACATACAGCAATCCCTAAGAAGCTGACTCTAAATACATTGATTTTGAAAGAGCTTTAGGACCCTAATCCTGACTCTAGGCTCAGATCAACTATGTCCAATCCAGTTATGCTGATATACTCGAGCCGAGGCTCGATGTACGTGGCATAAAAATTCATCTCCTGTTCTAGGCTTGTGTTTTCCCAACATCCTTGAGCGCCTGCCGATATACGTTGGACTATGGCCCTTGGTACGTGGCAGGGGGGCGTTAGCCCAAATAAGTGGCCCAGTTGTGAGGCTCTGTCCCGAACTATGGTTCTGGAAAAGAGCCCAGCAACGTGAAGACCGAGTAGACATAGGTGGGGTGGTTTTTGAAATATGATCACATGCAGGCAAACAGAGGGCTCTAAGTCCTAAAGAGATAGAATTTTGAAAACTTTTGAAGAAGTAAACATTGTTTTCATACAAGTCCTAGATTGAGGAGTATTGTATTTCAGACCTAAGTCTAAGTGAGCATGCATAATTCTCCTCAATATGGTCCTACCAAACCATGCTTAGTCTACATGCAATCCATGTCAGCTGGGTTCAAGTCTAGGCTCCTAGGTTCACATGATATCAGGAATTAAAGCTGACATTCCATAGAACATAATTTTGATAAATGAGCTAAGTTAAAGCACATAATCGATCAGGCGAAGACAGGTCCCATCACGGTCGCCAAACCTGTTATCATCGCAAAATTTTTCCCCTCTCTTGCGAGAGAGAAACGAATTTCGCGAGTCAAACTCTACCAAAGTTTTGAAAATTGTTTTGAAAATTTACTCGCCTCCGTTTTGAAAATTTGCGGGAAAATTCCATGGAATGGAATCCGCCTGTCGGTACGAGGTTCAACCGTTCCTGGCGCCTTTACCAGGGGTAATTGAACCAAGGATCAATTACGTGCTTTAACTTGGCTCAAATATCTAAATTATGCTCTATTTTTCCTAGAATGCACAAAGAATCAGGCTTGTGCTATGAAATTTTGAAAATAATGCAAGTTTGAGAAAATATGATGTTTGCTTTGGAAAATTGAAATGCATTTAGACAAGGACTGGAAAATGCTTGAAAATGGAATTCCTGGGAAAATCATTGAATTTTATTGGAAATCAGAAATTTGCATTGGAAAGTGATTTCTCAAGAAAATTTGAACTTTAGAAAATCGATTTTGAAATTTGGAATTGCTTTTCTGAGAAAATGGATTTGAGAATTCTGAGAAAATCTAAGAAATTCATTGGAAAATGACTTTTGAAATGGAAAATGAATTCTCAGGAAAACTGGAAAATATGAGAAAATCAATTTCTAAAAACTTGGGATTTTGAAATTTGAGAATTTGAAAACATAGGAAAATCTTGATTTGAACTTGGGAAATGCTTTGAAATGTCATTTGAAAACTTAGGATTTTGAGAAAATCAGATCCTGAGAAAGACTTGGAAATTCTTGAGAAAACTGATTTTTTTTTTTTTAAAATTGAAATTGGAAAATGAATTTGAAAACAATGCAATTTGAATAATATGAATGAATGAATATGAATTTGAAAAGGGAATTTCATTGAGGAATTGAGAAATTCTTTTGAAACTTTGAGAAATGCAGTGCATTTTTGAAGTTAGCATAAGAGTGTAGGCTGAATGTGGCTAATATGAAGATCATAAATCTTGGTTTTCTTCGTATTCTGACTATGGGCATAAATACGAATCCCACCGAGTTTATAAACTCCATAAGAGCTTGTGCACGTGCCATTCGTGTAAACCATAGTGAATTTGAAATAATGTGCATGAATCATACATCACATATTGAAATTTGCATAAATTAAACTATATGCAATGCAGCCCTATTCTAAGCAGAAATGTAACTCTTATTCCAAATTATTACATTTGATGTTACATTGAATTGAAATAAAATAAGAAAATAAAATCTTCTTCTTGAATATTCCTGCAAAACTAGAAAATAAAGTTAGCACAGAAATGTAGGTTTTTCTAAATTTATCCGAAAATATGGGAAATTATCGGATATTATTCAGATATAAACCCAAATTCATACCCCCTTTGATATAAACATGATAAATAATGAATAAATTTCGAAAATAAACTTGAAAAATCGAAATTGGGGTCAAAATGACCAAAATACCCCTGATGACCTTGAAATCAGGGTTTTCTAAAAGAATTTTTATAAATTTTGGAATTTTGAAAATCAAATGAAATAAATCAAACATAATATGATAAGATATGATGATATGCATGAAATTTTGGAGAATTAGAAATTGAAATTTCGAAATTTAGGTCAAAATGACCAAAATACCCCCAATAACAAGACTATGGCCTTGAAACCAGGGTTTTCTGAAATAAATTTTGTAAAATTGAAAAATATGAAATGAAAATGACATTGAAATTAACCCTAATATGATTCTAAATGCTTATGTACATGATAAAAACCCTAAAATGGCGAAAATATCATAAAATATCAAATTTAACCTGATTTTCGCTTCTGAATTTAAAGATAAACTAACACATAGAGCAAATGAACTTGAAATTAAACCAAATTTGGCATGGACACCTAAAATAACCCTAAAAACAGAATGTAGCTCGAAAATCTAATTTTTTTGTATTTTTAAATATAGAAATTCAAGTAAAAACCCTAAATTTTATGATTTTGGCCTAAAATGTTGATTCTAAAGGAGATCTAGGATATCAAATTTCCATAAAAATTTCCCAAATTTTATGGGGTGACAGAGGACAGTAGGGAAAGGATTTTTTTCTTTTACACTTTCTGGTTTTGACCTATGGTCGGAGCCGTACCACTCCGGCAAGTCGGATCGGAATCCGGCGACTCTAGTAAATGAAGGAAACAGACAAGTTTCGGTAGAAAATATGGGAAAAATGGCAGACAGATGAGCAAATGTCTGAAATTGTGAGAAACGTTTTCTGACAAACAGAGGAAGATTTTATGTTTTGACACCATTGGGATTCGGGTTATGGTTTGGAAAAGGCCACACTGTTATCAGAGACCTAAATCTCTGGAATTTCTGGACATTGGAATCTGTTAGACAGAAATAAAAATTTCGGGAAAAATACTTAAACAGACTAAAAATTTTTCAAATTTTGGGAAAAGACATGAAATTATGTTAGGAACAACTTTTATGTTGAAAGTTTTTGCATACGAGTTACAGATTGAACAGACTCGGTGCATTAGGGTCTGTCTATACCCTGACAAAAGAAAATCAAAATTTTCTCAGGAGTCTGAAAAATTTGATTTTTTACAGAGGTCAAAATTACTTGGAAAAACTTAAAAATTTCCAGGTCACTAGTAGATTCCATTATAAATCCACTGTGATTTTTGGAGAATGATTCAAATCCCCCACAAGGGCGAATCCGAAGGTTCTTGTCTGCTAAAGCAGGAATTGAAATCTCAGAGAGACAGAAAACCCGATTTAGGGTTTGGTTGGTTTAGAAGGGTTCCGAAACTCGAACAAATTCAAATTTTTGGCAAAAGATCATAGACAAATAATAACATATATCATAAAATTTTCAATATTTTTGAATGAAAATCTTTACATGAAATCATAACTGGACTACATGCCTAAATGTAAAACCTATAAACTAACAAGATATGCATTAATGAACTAATGAAATATATCTAATGAAATAAATCAAAAGCAATACCTAAATTATACCATTTATATGAAAACAAAACAAAGGAAAAGCATGGAGGCAAAATATTGATTTGGTATAGCAATTGAAATGAGGGGTTCAATCCATTGGCTGGATGAATCCTCTCATTTATGTATGCATTATCATGAAAAGTAAAAGAAAAAAAAAAAAACAAGCAAACTCTCATTGTTTCCTATCATCTAGAATCACCAAGAGGGTCTTATTTCGATAGACCATCAAGAGGCAAACCATACAGCACGTGGCATGATCGACACAAACGTGAATAGGCCTTACCTTGGGAGCAGTTGCAGCTATGGAGACCTGGAACGCTGGTTGGCGTCTGCAAGTGTTGGAACGGGTGCTGAAACTTTTGCTGATAAAGATTTGAAATCTTGGACTTGAAGGGGCTGCAAGAGGGATCTGGGCGTGAGAATGGCAATAGGGCGGCCCTGTTGGTGAGCTGGAGCGATGGCAGCAATGGCTGCTGTGGGAGCCTTTGGAAGAGGTGGCACCGGCTGGAGCTATGGCTTGAGGGAGGCTGCTGCACCGATGAAAGAGGGAGCTTCATTGGAGGTTCTTGTTGAAGATGTGACCCGAAGAGGGTCTGCTTCAAAGGAGATGGCTGTGAAGGTCTTGCTGCTGGGCGTGGATCTTCAAAGGGGAAGCTGGCTGGGCGTGGAGGAGGAGGCCTGCAGCTGGAGATGACCGGAGGTGGCTGGCAGTGGTGGTGTTGAAAGGCTGCTGTTGGTACTCCCCTTGTGGTGGCTGTATGGTGGTAGGTGGCTGTAGAGGGGTTGGAAGGCTGTTGTGGCTGTAGCAGCCAAGGAGAGAAGAAGATAGCTAAAGGGAGAGAGAGAAAGAGAGAGACGTGAGATTTTTTTTTTTTCTTGCCCAGCCGTTCCCTTTTCTTTTGTATTGAACTTAGAAAAAAATGAAATCTTTCCTAAGTTTCTAGGTTTAATAATAGTAGAATAAGAGGCTGGAAGCATTAGGCGTGAAGTGGTTTACGTGAATGGCTATCCTCCTTTTGCTGCAGCCTTAGCTTTTGGGGGAAAATAGAAAGGGAGTAAGGAAGAAAGGGGAAAGAAGGAAGGGAAGGAAAAGGAAAGAAGAGGGGAAGAAGGAACAGGAAATAAAATAAAAAAGGAGAGGGAAAGAGGAAGAAGGGGCTTACGTGAGTGGTCTGGAGAAGAAAAAGAAGGAAGAAAGAGGAAAAAAAGAAGAAAGAAAAAGAAAAGAAAAAGGAAGAAAAAAAAAAGAAGAAAATAAAGAAAGAAGGAAGGAAAGAAAAGAAGGAAGAAAAAGGAAAGGAAGGGAAGAAAGAAATGGGGTTGGAGGTTTGGGCGACCCCCTTGTGGGTCCCACCTTATGAAGAATAAAATAATTAAAAAAAATAAAATAAATAAAATAAAACAAACCAAAAAAATAAAGAAAAAGATAATTTTTTTTTCTTTTCTTATAAATTAAAACAAGAAAATGCAAATGGATGGGCCATCACAGAGCGGGTCCAAATTCCACTTTTGAAATTCATTGTGACGATTAGAGGGGTAAAATAGTCTTTTCAGAAAAATTCCAGACGAAACAAGCTATTTTTGGCAGTTTTTGAAACAAGCTCGGATTTTGAAGTTCAATACCCCGTTGCGAAGCAAATCCAATGTAGAATTTAAAAATATAATTTTGAAAGAAATCCAGATTGTTTTTCTAAAAAAAAATGCTTCCAAATCTATTTTCAGACAAAACGAGCTACTTTTGGCAGTTTTTGAAATGAGCTCGGATTTTGAAGTTCAATACCCCGCTGCGAAGCAAATCCAGTGTAGAATTTAAAATTTTGATTTTGAAAGAAATCCAGATTATTTTTCTTGAGAAAATATTTCCAAATTTAGACTCCCGGGAGTAAAAATGTCAATTTTGGAAACCAAAGGTTTGAAATTGATTTCTGAAAATTTTTAAAGCTCAATCTGGATTGAAATTTATAAAATTTGAGTTCTGGACTTCGAAAATGAAATGAAATGTTATGAAATGCTGAGAAATGATATAAAATAATGAGAAATGACATGCAAAATGCAGACCCTGAATGAAGAATTTTGGATGTTAGACCCCGATTGACACTTGTACCAGTTCAAAAAGTGTTAAAATTGACAAAATTTGCAAAAATGGTTGAAGAAATGATTTTCGAGCTCTGCCAAGCTAGAGTAACACTGAAAATTAGGGTTTGAGCTGGATTCAACTGAAATGAACTGGATTGAGCTGGGTTTTAGAGTTTCAGAACTCAAATGAACTCACCGAACACTGACTCAACTGACCTTTCCAACTGAATTTTCAAGAAAAGTTGTTATTTTTAGAGAAATGGTATGGAATGGTCATTGGAATGAAGTGAATTACGAACCTGAACTGGGTTTGAGCTGAAACAAAGGTCAGTAATACTGAGGTGAACTAAAATCGAAGCTTAAACACTAGCTCAATCGGCTGAACTCGACTCAATTTCAGTTGAAAGAGCTGAAATGGACTAAAATGGGCTCCTGGACACTTGGAAATGGTTTTGAACTGAAACTGGAGCTCTTGAACTTCTGGTGAGCTCAAGTTAGACTCTGGGGAGTATAACTGACTATGAATGACTGACTCAGAGACAATTGGCTTCGATTTGAGTGAGAAATAAGCTCATTTATGAAGAGATGATCCCATTTTGGCAGTAATGGTCAGAAATGAAAATGGCTTGTTCATTGTGAGCTCAGATGAGCTTGAGATGATTGACATTCTAAATGTTCTGAACTGACCAATGAGCTTGGTTGACTCCGACTAACTGGGGTCCGGGATGACCTAGGGGTAAAATGGTAATTTTCCTAATAAAAGTTGGTAAAATGGTGATTTTCTGAAACTGACTCGGGGTTTGACTCCTACACTGACCTAACAGAATTGGCACTGCATGACGAGGGTTGTTTGAGAATGGATGTGGAAAATTTGGGGTGTTTACAGCAGTTCCGCCTGAACCATTTTCAGACTACTCAGAGAATTGAGAATGCCAAAAGTTGATCGCTTTCATCCCTTTTGACAGTCACTTTATAGGGGCAAGTCGGCATAGTCTTTTGTGACTTTTTGATTTAAGATACTTGTAAATATTCAGTTTTGTTATCAACTTTTGCTTATCAATGAAATGTCAATTCTTTTTTTATCTTTGATATTCAATACTTCTTTCTTTTTGCCATACTGGAGCATTAAATTCCTTTTTTTTTTCAAAATGTAGGACAATCCTGACATCATTCATGAGAGAAATGATATTACCTATGAGGGTCTTTCAAAAATCATGAAAAATTTTCATATTTTAGTCCAACCTCTTTCAAAGATCAACCCTCGTGTTGATCATCTTTTCCAAAAAAAATAGGTTTTCAACCATTGCATTCAAACATCAACCCTTGCGTTGATCATATTTTCTAAAAAATTGGTTTTGAACCATTGCATTCAAAGATCAACCCTTGTGTTGATCATATTTTCTAAAAAATTGGTTTTGAACCATTGCATTCAAAGATCAACCCTTGTGTTGATCATATTTTCTAAAATTTGATTTTGAATCGTTGCATTCAAAAAATCAACCCTCGTGTTGATCATATTTTCTAAAAATTGATTTTGAATCATTGCATTCAAAGATCAACCCTTGTGTTGATCATATTTTCTAAAAATTGATTTTGAATCGTTGCATTCAAAGATCAACCCTTGTGTTGATCATATTTTCTAAAAAATTGATTTCGAATTGTTGCATTAAAAAAATTAACCCTCGTGTTGATCATATTTTCTAAAAAAAATGATTTTGAATCATTACATTAAAAGATCAACCCTTGTGTTGATCATATTTTCTAAGAATTGATTTTGAATCATTGCATTCAAAGATCAACCCTTGTGTTGATCATATTTTTCTAAAAATTGATTTTGAATCATTGCATTCAAAGATCAACCATCGCGTTGATCATATTTTCTAAAAATTGGTTTTCAAATCACTGCTTTAAAAAATTAACCCTCGTGATAATCTCTCGTGAATGATCCCCTTTCAAAGATCAGCTCTCGCGGTTAACCTTTCTTTCCAAAAATGATTTTCTCATATTCTTCTCTCATTTTAAAGATCCCACATGCAGGCAGGATCAAATAATCTCTTTTTCTCAACATTTATCAAATTTTTCATTTATCCAATCTTCTTTCAGTCTTATCAATTTTATTCATCTTTATCAAGTTTTACTAAATTTTATTCATCCATTTTTATTAATTCTTCTTGTCAATTCTTATTCCAAATTTCCATTTCAGGTTAAGGGATAAACCTGATGCCTCTTTTCCATGAGGTATTTCTTTTTTTCTTCTTCTTCCCCCCCCCCCCCCCCCCTTTAGGTTAAGGGATAAAACCTGAAACCTCGTCCTACGAGGTCCTTCTTTCTTCAGGATAAGGGATAATCCTGAATGTCTTTTAAAGCTTCATTAATCTCTGCCAAATCTTTTTAAAATCTTAATTTTTACCCAATTTTGTCAAATTTACCTTTTTATCCAGTTTTGTAAATTCTTTTGATTCTTTATCAAAGCTTTTTATCAATTTTTGCCAAAATTTTATTCTTTTCTCATTCAGAATAAGGGATAATCCTGAAACCCCTCATAGGAGCAACAATGCTACCTGTGAGAATTCTGTTACAAAGATAAATTCCATAAAATTTCCTTGATTCTTCTCTTTTGTCAAATCTTCCATCAATTTCTATCTCTTCTCGTCAGTTCTTTTCAAATTTTATTTCCTCCGCAGTCAAGATAAGGGGGCAGTCAGATCACATGCAAATAAATTCAGTCCCCGAAATGGTCATTCTCAATCATAGATCTGGTCCTCGCACTGACAAATCTTCAAAATTCAATATTCTGATTAAAACTTTCTGTCAAAAACCCGAGTTTTGATCCGGGCTTTCCTTTTTGGGATCCTATGCTTGTATTGGAACCAATCATTCCTCCAGAAAATCAAGTTTTTCAAAAACTCGGGTTCCTCTTTTATCTTTTTGAAGATTCGAGTTCCGGCTCAGGTTTTTCCCTCTATTATTTTCGTTTGAAGATCCGAGTTCCGACTCGAACTTCCTTTTGAATCCAATGCTCGTATTGGAACCAATCATTGCATCGAAATTTTGAATTTTTCAAAAAACTCAAAACTTTTCTTTTATCCTTTGTTTTAAAAGATTTGAGTTCTCACTCGGGCTTTTTCTTTTCTTTCGTTTGAAGATCTGAGTTCTGACTCGGACTTCCTTTTGAATCCAATGCTCGTGTTGGAACCAATCATTGCGTCAAAATTTCGAATTTTTCAAAACTCAAAACTTTTCTTTTATCCTTTGTTTTAAAAGATCTGAGTTCCCACTCGGGCTTTCCTTTTTCTTTCTTTTGAAGTTCTGAGTTCCGACTAGGACTTTCTTTTGAACCCAATGCTCGCGTTGGGACCAATCGTTGTGTCGAGAATTCGAGTTTTCCAAACTCAAAAATTTTCTCTCTTATCTTCTTGAACATCCGAGTTCCGACTCGGGTTCTCCCCTTTATATATTTCATCTTCCTTTTTAAAATACACGAGTCCCAACTTGGACTCTCTTCTTTTTCAAAAAAAACCCAACTGCCCAGCGGGACCTTCTTCTAAAATTCAGCCTTCTGGCTAATCAATTTCAAATCTTAAAGCTTCAAGTTTATTCTCTTTAAAAATCCTTCCTTCCCCTTCAGGTTAAGGGATAAACCTGATGCCTCCTGCCAACGAGGTATTTCTTTCCTTCCTTCCCCGTTCAGGATAAGGGGATAAATTCTGAAAACAGACCACATACAGTTAGGATATGATGGTCCATTGAATTCAGAATTTTTCATCAAATTTTACTTTCCAATCTAGCTCATCTTCACAACCCAGTCCTCTCACTGGTTATTTCTCAAACTTTTCAATCATATATTGAGCTCATTTGGAAAATCCGGTTCTCGCACCGGTAACTTTCTAAAATCAGTCTTCTGACCAAAGTCCTTCCTTCTACAAAATTCAAGTTCTATCTTAAAACTTCCCAAAATTTGATGAATTTCTAAAAGATCCAGCATCTTGCTAGTCATGTATTTTCAAAAGATCCAGCATCTCGTTTGTCATGTATTTTCAAAAGATCCAACACCAATTGGTTAGGTATTTCCAAAAGATCCAACGCTCGTTGGTCATGTATTTCAAACGTTCTAGCTTTTTGTTGGTCAGGTATTTCAAACGTTCCAACTTTTGTTGGTCAGGTATTTCAAACGTTCCAGCTTTTGTTGGTCAGGTATTTCAAAAAAGATCCAACACTCGTTGGTCATGTATTTCAAATGTTCCAGCTTTTTGCTGGTCAGGTATTTCAAGCGTTTCAGCTTTTGTTGGTCAGGTATTTCAAATGTTCCAGCTTTTGTTGGTCAGGTATTTCCAAAAGATACAACGCTCGTTGGTCATGTATTTCAAACATTCCAGCTTTTTGCTGGTCAGGTATTTCAAATGTTTCATCTTTTGCTGGTCATGTATTTCAAACGTTCCAGCTTTTGTTGGTCATGTATTTCAAACGTTCCAGCTTTTTGCTGGTCAGGTATTTCAAACGTTCTAGCTTTTTGCTGGTCAGGTATTTCAAACGTTCCAGCTTTCGCTGGTGATGTATTTCAAACGTTCTGGCTTTTGCTGGTCATGTATTTCAAACGTTCCAGCTTTCGCTGATCATGTATTTTAAACGTTTCAGCTTTCGCTGGTCATGTATTTCAAACGTTCCAGCTTTCGCTGGTCATGTATTTCAAATGTTCTAACTTTTGTTGGTCAGATATTTCAAACGTTCCAGCTTTTTGTTGGTCATGTATTTCAAAGGTTCCAGCTTTTGGTTGGTCATGTATTTCAGACGTTCCAGCTTTCGTTGGTCATATATTTCAAAGGTTTCAGCTTTTGTTGGTCATGTATTTCCAAAATCGAAGATACAGCTAAAGGTCTCATCAAAATCTATATTGAATGATTATTTCACAAGGAAGTCGTGAAAACTTTGACAATTTGCTAAAAGCATTTGTTGATTACAATATTCTGACTATACAAAAGAATTACCTCAGATTACCTCTAGTATCCTTTTTAAAAAGGTGAAACTTTTTGCTAAAAAGAGGTAAAGTTCAAATCTTTTTCCTGTTGATCAACCAAAAAGATGAAAGAAATATCCTCGATATGATTAGTGAAATAAATGTTTAATGATGTTGAAAAGCTAGAAGCGAATTGATATTGATCATGGCTATGACACATGTTTAAAGATGATTTTCTGGCAATCAGGCAGTGGAAATATCTTGAGCGATAAAAAAAAATCCACTCAACCCATATCTTATCATTCGTTTAAAGTTGCAATCAAATACTTGCAAAAGGGATCTCTCAACTGTCGTCAAGATGAAGACAAATATGCGAGCTAGACCTCCGGGCCAAAGAAGATTTGGATCATCTCCAAGATAAAGGAGTTTGTGAAGAATCCTTCCAGAAAAAATTCAGATCACTGTCGAGATGAAGGCGAGTGTGATGAACCTACCGACAAACCCTAAAAGATATTTGATTTCTGCTATCATCTAAAGACCCTTTTGAGCCAATAACATCAATAGAATTCCCGAGATAAAAGAAGGATCAGAACATCTTCAAGATGATAGAGTTTATGACATACCCTTCCCTGAAAAGAGAGAAAAGATCAGGACATCCAAATGAAGGATGATGTAAAAACCCAAGAAAGTTCAATGACTCAAAAAGAGTGCAAAAAGATCATCGTGGGAAAACACCCAGATATCAAACTGCCAAAGTTGCCAGAAGTCATCTTTTCTCATGCAAAATTCTTTTATCAATATCTTCTCACTAATTGTTATTATGAAATTAAGAATATTTCTTCTCTTCTCATATCAGGGAAATGGATAGCTTCCTTGAAGAAAATCATCATCGCTAAAATTTTGAATTTAACTCTTAGAACTGAGGAGTTGACCTCATTGGAGAAAATACTCTAGGTAAAAGAGGGAATATCTTTGCACATACGTGCACATTTCCAAGCGTTTGAATCAGCTATAATTTTATCTTATTGTCAAAATTTTTTAGCTATTCCAAGAATGAAATAAACATTCAATATTCATTTTGATGCAACCTAGCATTGTTTAGATCTTCCAGAAGAGTTGCCTCATTTAGTTGAAGTATCTCTTCTCGTCCCATCACAGTTTTCTCATTAAGAAATTCGTATGGTAGATTCTCACTCAGGTTAAAGATCAAACATGAACCTTCTGCGAGAGGTCATTCATTTCAAAATCTATTTCAGTCTCAGCAATAAGATGCCCCATTTCTTCCTCTTTTCAAAGCTTTAGGGAACCCTATTTTCCTCCTTTCGCAAAACCCCTTTCGGATTTATTCGTCCAAATTCCGAAGGTCCCATCATGGCTTCTCCATTTGAGAAATTCGTATGGTAGATCTCCCCACTCAGGTTAAGGGTCAAACCTGAACCTTCTGCGAGAGGTCATTCATTTCAAAAGCTATTTCAGTCTCAGCAATGAGATGCCCCATTTCTTCTCCTTTTCAAAGCTTTAGAGAACCCTATTTTTCTCCTTTCGCAAAACCCCTTTCGGATTTATTCGTCCAAATTTCGAAGGTCCCATCATGGTTTCTCCATTTGAGAAATCCGTATGGTAGATCTCCCCACTCAGGTTAAGGGTCAAACCTGAACCCTCTGCGAGAGGTCATTCATTTCAAAAGCTATTTCAGTCCCAGCAATGAGACGCCCCATTTCTTCCCCTTTTCAAAGCTTTAGGGAACCCCATTTTCCTCCTTTCGCAAAACCTCTTTCGGATTTGTTCATCCAAACTCCGAAGGTCCCATCATGATTTCTCCATTTGAGAAATCCGTATGGTAGATTTCCCACTCAGGTTAAAGATCAAACCTGAATTTTCTGTGAGAGGTCATTGATTTCAAAAGCTATTTCAGTCCCAGCAATGAGACGCCCCATTTCTTTCCCTTTTCAAAGCTTTAGGGAACCCTATTTTTCTCCTTTCGCAAAACCCCTTTCGGATTTGTTTGTCCAAACTCCGAAGGTCCTATCATGATTTCTCTATTTAAGAAATCCGTATGGTAGATTCCCCACTCAGGTTAAGGGTCAAACCTGAACCTTCTGCGAGAGGTCATTCATTTCAAAAGCTATTTCAGTCTTAGCAATGAGACGCCCCATTTCTTCCCATTTTCAAAGCTATAGAGAACCATATTTTCCTCCTTTCGCAAAAACCCCTTTCGGATTTTGTTCGTCCAAACTCCAAAGGTCCCATCATGGTTTCTCCATTTGAGAAATCCGTATGGTAGATTTCCCATTCAGATTAAGAGTTAACCCTGAACCTCGCTTCGCGAGGTATCTTCCTTTCTTAGGTTTGGGTTAAAACCTGAGTCTCGTTTCGACGAGATTCTTCATTTTGACGAAATGTTTTCTTCCAGTCCCATCACGGCTCTTCCCATCAATAAATCCACGCTTTACATATCCATCCAAGGAAGGATTTTACTTGAGCTTCATTTCACGAGGCATTTTCTCAAAAATGACCCATCAAGGTCCTCATGTATTCCCTTTTTCATTTAATTCATCTTGATATATCTTTGTCTCATCCGGGTTAAGGGCTAAACCTGAATCATTCCAAAAAGAGTATCTTGTCTCACCCACGAAACCTGATTAAAATTCTATTTTTTCACCATTTCAGGATTTTCACCCAAAGTCTCATCACGATTTCCTCATTTTTCTACTCAATCATATCATTTTCCAGGATTTCGTCTCCTCAAAACCATTCAGAATAAGGTTTTAAGCCTGAGAATCCATGTTTCCAAAATAATTCTTCCACACCCAGATCAGATCTGCTGACTGGGACATTTTTCAAAATTTAGAGTGTTATCTTTGCCACTAAACTCGGCTTTCAACCGGCTTAGTAGCAAAGAGGGGCATCTGTGAACACCCCAAATTTTTCAAAATTTTGTAAAAATGACCTTTTTGCCTCTGGCTCCATTTTCTGAGAAAATCAAAGTCAATTTTCAGTTGTTCTTCAGATTTTCTTGATCGAATTCCATTCAAACTCAATTTCGGAGCCGAACCCAATGTTTTAAATCCAAATCTGAGCCTCGTTATCCAAATTTTTAAATTAAAATTTTAAATTACCAAAATAACCCTTTGAAAGGCTCAGACAGTCCATCCGGTATTCGTTTGGATCCATTATGTTATATTCCTTGATTCAAGGTTTAAAACTCGAAAATTTTCTCAAAAACTTGGGTCCAAACCCATTTTCTGAAGAAATCAAACCCAAATTTCTTAGAAAACCCTTCCCTTTGTAAATATTTCTGAAAAAATTCTAAAATGATTCTAAAAGATCCCTTATTTGTCTTAGTTTCATAGCTTTATATATAAAATGAAGAAAAAGAGCAAAACAAAAGATAAAAAAAAATATAGAAAAAAAATACAAAAATTTATCAAGTAAGCTTCTTTTTGCAAAAAATATTTTAGTAAAACCCACTTTCTGCAAATTTTTATAAAAACAGCCGTCCCTTTTGATTTTCATTAAAAATTTTATGGTTTGCGAAAATAGCCCTTCTCGAACCTTCCTTTCCCCTTTTTATAAAAGCACACAGGGGGAAGAGGGGTCGACACCGCCTCTTCACCCCCGCATCCCTCTCCCTTCGGGCGACCATTCTCATCCTTTCCCCATTCTTCTTCTTCATGCTTCATTTCCTCCTTCCTCCCTTTTTTTTTCTTCTCTTGGTTCCCGATCTCATCCTCTTTTACTATTCACCATCTTCTTCTCATTTCCTTTTTGTCGATTGAAGGAGTGCCTGGCCCCCGGGATGGTAGTTGAAGTCCTCTGGAGTCTCAGCAGAAGCGCAAGGTGCCAAGGACCCTAGAAGATCAGTCGCAATATCTTATAAAAGTCGGATCCCTGCAGAGCTACAGGAGCATCACCTTCCTAGGCTCACGATTACCCATCTTCACGCATCCTCCTTTTCTCATCTTTCACGATCCATTTTCCCTCCTGCTTTCCCACTTTCCCCTGTTTTCTCCCTTTGTTTCTTCCCTCGATGGGCTGAAGGAGATCAATCTCTATACAAGGCTACGGTAAATCCCTCTTTCCTTTTTTTTTGGGTACTCTCTATTATCTCTATTTTTCTTTGAAATTTCTTTTGTTCATCATCCCAACAATGCACCCGTGGTAGCATCGAGCTGCCTATGGCAACATCGATCTACCTATGTGCCACATTAATGGAATATATCGATTCCAATATTTGTTTTCTTCTTTCCTTTTGTTATTTATTCTTGAATATCTGATTCTTATGAAGTTTTTGAATGTTTTCTTACATTTAATCTCCTGTTTTTATCATCTATCGTGCACGATTTCTTATTTATGTTCCCGATCTATTGTGCTTAATGTTATTTTGATTCATGCTTCACTTGCTATTTTGAGTCGCTCAGTTTCCTATCTTCATCTTTATTTCAATTGATATCCTATTTTGTTCTAATCTCTGCTAATTCGTGTTTTCTTTCCTATTTTTATTTATTTATTTTGTTTTGTTTCCTGTTTCGATCTACCTTGAACTTTGGTTTTTGTTTGGATTTTGATTTCATGTTGCTTTGTGTGCTTAGACGCATTGCCTCATCAACCTGATAAGCATTGTTACTCTTCGTTGTACATCGATTGATTCCATTATGCATTTTACATTATTTACTGGCGTGAGTTAGCGTTTGCATACCATCTGATTAGTTCATCCTGGGAAGTAAAGCATTGGCTGGATCATTTTTTTTATATAACTGCATAAGTCTATAATCTGGGTTTGTAGTATCCAAGATATGGCCTGTTCAAAAATGCATCAACAATTCACAAATCGCGGCATTGCTATTGCAAGTTTTTTTTTCTGAGTTTTGTCTCCTAGCATCCGCAATACATTTGTATCAGCTATGTCGTGGGTATTTACTTCATTCATATTCCATTATGTATTACAATTTCATTATATTTCCTCTCATCTCATCATATTATTACTAAGTGTTTCAATTCTCGGGACATTCTTTTTTTTTATCATATTCAGCAATCACGACCAATGCAATCAGCATTGTTCGCAGATCACTCCAAATTGGATTTTCTGTCAGGTTATGTACAGTTTGTTATTTAATTTCTCTCATGTTATGATACATGGTTAAATTAAATCCAAGTATTCATTTAAACCTTTCAAGTTGAGGCCCTTGTTATTTTGCTTGGAGACGATGAGTCTATGGTAATAAGGTAAGGGCAATTTTTATTCGATCCCTCTGGTGTTCAATGATTCGTGATCCCGAACAATGTATGGCTTGTCTAGTGTGATCAATGTGACGGCTTCTTGAAGGGAGTCCTGCTAGAAAAGAATCTCCTGGTATGTATCCCTTTGTGAATTTCAGGAAATCAAAAGGTGTTGATCTAATAGAATGGTTTAGAGGAGTTTGAGAGAAACTTAAAAGAAGTGAAAGCCAATCAGGTTTAAAATAAATCCTATCCAGCATAAGATCTTCAAAAGTCATCCAACATCATGATAAAGAGGTGAGTGGTTGCTTTGTAGAACTTTAAATTTCGCAGCATCTTCATATTTTATTGCCAAGATTTTTTTTTTCTCTCTGTTCGTAATTAGGCTTTCACCTTCCTTTGTATTTTGTATTATAATTATTGTTCTTTCCAGAGAATTACAAATGTGCAAAACCATTTGAAATTTTATTAAGAGTATATCCTTTTTATCGATCATGCAAATGCCCTGCCCTCCCCCTTTTTGAAGGACCAGCGAGTTGGGTTGGAGATCTAGAGAATTCTCTGTTACAGTAATGAATATCTTGCCTAAGAGGCATGATGCTCCAGCATCAATTGTTTCAGAATTTTGTGCTAAATCCCCTCGTCAAGCATCAATCCACTATTTTGCATCTGGGTGTTTATATCATATTTCAGTTTATCATTGTTGGCAATTTGCCAAAATCTCGGGAATCAACCTCTAGTCGGTAAGTATAAATCGGTTCACTTGGATAACTTGCGGTTTGATCTGTGCAAAGTGCTAAAATGCATGCATCAGGTATTAGGCCAGGAGGTATTCTTTATCAACAATTGAGGTTGATTTTTATTTCCTCTTGTAGGGGAAGTTGAATTACTCATCATAACATGATTTCTTTTTTTTTTCCTTTTAGAAGATTCAAAGACTCTTGAAGTATTGGTGGATATTCTTACCTATGTGAACCTCTTTGGTGAGCGGGCATGATAGCAAGAGTCCCCTTTTTCTGTGCACAGCATCTTCAGTCTCTTCAGTCCCAGCACGTCGATTTACTGGGAGCTAGGTGGTGAACTCAATTACCTGTGGTCACCCAGATTTATTTGAAGTGAATCTCATTCAGTCTCATGAGGTGCGCCTATTTGGATCAGTTATAAGTCGTTCAATTGCTCATACTGAATCGAATATGAATCAAGGGTTCTGAGTTCAGCTCTCTGAAAAGTTCTGAAGAGCATCTTTCTATACATCCACTTCCTGCATTTCACCTGTTGGTTACCTGCACAATTTTTGTTAGCAGCATTAACCACATCCCTACCAGGTCAAGTACCCCTTTTTTTTACAGAATTCTTTTGTTTTTAATTGATTATGTTAATCCTCTTTATTTTCCTAAGATTGTAATTGTTTTATTGGCTTACTTCGTTATTGGAATCCTCACATATGCGCATATAGCCATCTCTGTGGTTATAACAAATTTCATGTTTATATCTACTTTCATTGTTTCTTATTTTTTTTCTGCCATTAGTTGCCCTTTGTTGTACCATATGTATATCAGTTGCCAAGAATATGTCTGTTAACTAAATTCTAGGTATGTATGTTTGTGTTTACATTGCAAAACCCCCATAAGTATTTGCCCTTTTGCCCTTTGCCATTTCGTATGCCTCATTTTCTATTTTTTGCATTTAAGTGGTTACAATTCTGTGTATCTGCATTCAGTATTGAGGTTTGCTACGTATTGCAACTTTATTTTCCCTTTTCTCCGCCATATTGTGTTCCATCTATTATTCAGCACTCTAGTCATTCATCTATAGGTGAAGCATATCATCATTCATAGTGTTTACCTCATATTTTGTGTTGTTACATTCTTTCACTGCACATCAGTATATATCACTTCTGCCCTTACATGCATTATTGTATATCGCTTGGCTCCCCTTTTGTCTACTCCTTCTGAAATCTAGCTTGCTATGAACTGCTTGTTTGATTTAATTCTTGTCTTGATCTACTTTAAAATTTTATTTTCATTTACTGCGAGATCCATTATAATTTCTTATGAAAATGTCGGTTTCATTGTATGATTGGATCCTGAAGTGCTAGCTGTTAGCGCCATTATGCAAGATGCTTAAGAGTATATGAGAAAAACATTTATTGTCAACTTCCATGGTGACCTTCCTACCTCTGAGATGTCAAGCATATGCAGCTGCAACACAGGCGTCCCGTGTGACTGAATGTTGTTGTTGACAGGAAGCTTTGTTGGTCTTTGCTCATTCATGTTGATACTGTATATACATGATATTTGTTGTTGGATCACAATGTTATTAATAAACCATCGAATTCAAATTGTGTCTAGTTCATGGTGTATCTCTACTGGTTTCAAATCTAATACTGATTTGGCTTATATGCTTGGAATGATCCCATTGAATGGAATTTGAGACTGGTATATTTTCATGTAATGGCATATCACCCAGCACATGCGAGCATAATTGCCTATGTACACATTCCACCTGATTGTTTTGCTTCCTGTCATTCTTTTTAATATTACTATCTAGATATGTTTTTTTTTTATCCACTGTATTAGCTTAAGTCAATTTTGTCATTTGAGTTGCTCTTCTAATATGAAGGTTGGATAATTTGACATGCATATTGAAGTAACATAGTCTGTTTTTTAATATACTTATGTTTGTATAAGCTCAGTTCGTTGGTCATATATATGATTATCCCATTTGAAAGATGCTTCATCTTGGGAAATGTGAATGGCCTGCTACGATGAGTGAACCACAAAAATGGGGCTACTCTCGTAATTAGAGAAAAGTGATGGTTTATTTCTTTGGAACATACCAAACTGCCTTCTGCAATCCTTCAGATGTTGAAGCATTTACCGAAGGGAAAAAGATTTCCTTGCTAACTAGACATCAAGGCAAGGGTGCAGATTTTGTTCGTGCAGTTGATGAGATCACCCTGATGGCTAAACAAAGTCATGAAGATGTATCTAAGTCAGTTGATAATGGTACAATACTAGATGCTGGAAATCTAGAAGCTAGGATCATCTCATGTATTGATAACATTAGAGGGTTAGAGTCTACAAGAAGTAATGTAGCCAGAAAATTGCCTTATGAATTGGATCATAAAGATGTTGATTCACCAATCACTACCCAGAGGATGAAGCCAAGAAAGCAAATGTCAATAACTGTGATAAACATCCCTTTTATAATATGCCCAATAACATTCATGTTGTCATTTCAGCATCCCCATATCATCCACTATATTAATCCTTCACATTCACTATCCCACCTATATACCTATATATATATATATAGACACATATACATGCATGTTTATATGCACACAGATATTTGTCATTCCATATTTTTAAATCTTAAATACATTGACATGTTAGTGTGCTTTTACCATTAAATGTGCATTTTTATTTCTCTTCTCACACTAATCAAAGTGCTTTGCAAGGAATATGTGGAAAATATCATTACTTGGGGGTTGTAAATTCAATTTTTTTTGTAATAGATTAGATCTTAATGAGAATTTACATTTCCTGTTTCAGATAGAATGAATGAGCATTGTAAATATCATGAATTGCTTTTTCTCATGCTTTTTGCCTTTATTTCTCAAAAACTCATAATGGAGAAACACGAATAGCACGTGCACCATTTCGTAAGAGGTAATTAATCCTAAGTTGATGATTTACATCAATGGCCATAGTCAGGATGTAAACAAAACTTCGGATTTTTTCTTTTATAAAATAACACTAGATCCACACTGGATCTTCTTCAAAAAATCATCATATTTTCAAATATTTTTCTCTTTTATTAGAGTTTAACTTAAAATTAACTCAATATATATATCAATGACCATAGTCAGGATATATTGAGTGTTAATTTCATTTTAAACTCTATGAAAGCACCAAAATATGTTTGATTCTTCATTTGAATTTAGATATGATTATTATATAATACATTCAATAACCATAGTGAGGAGTGAATTATATCATTAATCTTATTTACATTCATTTAAAGAATGAAATATGATTTTCAAAATCCAATTTCAAAGTTATTTAAATTCATTCATCATTTAGGATAGAGTTGCATCATATTTTCAAAAACCCAAGTGATTTTGAATATCTTTCTTCAAATTTCTATTTCAAATTCCAAAATCCAATTTGACTTTGAAAATTCCAAAAACATTTTGTATTCAAACTACAAAAATCCAAAATTCAAAATTCAAAGTTCAATTTAACTTTGAAGTTTCTGATTCATCTTCAAATTCAAAACCAAGCTTATCTTCCTATCTTTAAATTCAAAATCAAAGTTTAAGACTGATTCTCAATCTCAAAGCTTGACCTTTCCTAAATTTTAAATTCAATCTGGGTTTTTCAAAACCCAGATCCATCTCCAAAAGTCACCTTTTTGACTTTCAGATCAAAAATCCGTTTAGGATCCAGAACCCAATTCCACTTTGGATCTTAGACTTCATATCCAAAACTCATTCTAGGATCCAGAATCCAACTCCACTTTAGATCTCAGATTTCAGATCCAAAATCCATTTAGGATCCAGAACTCAATTCCACTTTTTGGATCTCAGATTTCAGATCCAAAACCCATCTTAGGATCCAGAACCCAATTTCACCTTAGATCTGAGACTTCAGATCCAAAATTCATTTTAGGATCCAGAATCCAGTTCCATATTGGATCTCAGGTCCAAATTCCATCTAGAATCCAATTCCCTCTCGGATCTTAGACTTCATATCCAAAATCCCTTTAGGATCCAGAATTCAATTTTACCTTAGATCTCATATCCAAATTCTATCTTGGATTCCAGATCTTGGATCCAATTTCATTCTAAATCCAGAATTCAATTTCATCTTGGATTTCAAATCTATTTTAGATACAGACCTTGGATTCAAAATCCATTCTCAAATCCAATTTTTTAAATCCAACTCCATTTCATCCTGGATTTCAAAAAACCAAGTTTATCTTGATTCCTAAAAATTTCAAAAGCCAATTCCATTTCTTAACCTTATTTGGATCTCTTAGAACTCATTCTGATTTCAAACTTCAAAGTTAGAATTCAAAACATTTATCCAAGTTCTAAACTCTAAATCAAAGTCCATTTATGACTTTGAAGTTTCCTTTCTTCTCCTTTTATCTCAATTTCAAGATCCTTCCTTTCAAAAGTCTAGATTATTTTCCCAAGCTCTGATTATTCCAAAAATTCAGAATTTTAAATCTTAAGTTCTGAGTTAGAAACCATTTCTTCACTCTATTCAGAAATACTTGGAGATTTCCAAATCAGTTTTTTGAAAAGAGCATACATCTCTGCATTGCACAAGCATGATTCTTTGTGCATTTAGACTTAGGATAAATTCTTAGCAAAGCAAAAGGCATAAATTCGACCCTTGGTTCGATTACCCCTGGTAAAGGCGCCAGGAACGGTCGAACCTCGTACCGACGAGCGAATCCTGTCTCCCAGTTTTCCAGCAAATATTTCAAAATGGAGGCGAGTTATTTTCTCAAATATTTTCAAATTAAGGTCAAGTGAGACCCTGCAAAAGAGTTTTTCTTCTCTTTTTTTCTTTTCTTTTCTCTTCTCTCTTTCTTTCTGACTTTTATTTTCTCCCTTCAAAAAGGAGGAAATAGAGTTTGGAAAGGAAAAGAGAAGGAAGAGAGAAAATATTACGAGAGGAAAAATTTTGCGATGATCACACACAATTAGTCGATTTTCTGGTAAAGCCGCAGAATGCGATAATCCTTTTACAGGTGCACAGTCTTGATTTTAGACTAAATTCGCCCTTGAATATGTCGATATCCGTTTGTGAGTTTTTGAATTATCTTCCATATACTTCTTTACTGGTATGAAGTGAGTCCCTTTGCCAAATTTCGTTATCAAGTACTCCATGGTCCAGAAGATATGGCCTCGCAAAATCAAGTACAGAAACAATGTATATGCTGTGTAGTAGGCTGTTGTGTATGAGTTCCTAAAACCTTCATTCTTTGACCACAGATCACATTGTAAGTCACCCAATTACAAAAATTGTGTATTATAGTCCAATATATTATATGCATAATAGCTATTTACATGGTATTAGCTTCAGATTACCACTGTTATACTTTGTCCACCCCTATCTTAATATTGTATATCATCAAATAGTGTAACATTTTTTGGGACACATCATTTAGGTGACTTAGATCTAGTTAGAATTTTAACTATTATTTCCTTTGTTTACATTCACATTTTCCTGTTTCACCTCTACTAAATTTCTTATTTTGCATTCATACTTTCTGTTCTTCATTTCCTGTTTTGCATTCAGCATATCACTTTACTATACCACCCACAACTGCACCTTTCTTCACTTAATCCGTTATCTACCAGCATATTCACATTCTTTTGCATTTCCTTTATACAACACAGCCATCTGCAGCCTTTTTTATTACCTTTTTACATCACTATCCATCATTAGTTTACAAGCATCATTCCAGTGCATATTTTGCCATTGCATTTTCATTGACATGCATAAATATTTCATCAATTAGGCTTTAAGATCAAGGTAATGTTATATAAATTATTTCCCATGCACATCATGTACTAACTCATCTTTTGCAGGAAATACATGGAAATGTCCATTTCTAGTTAGAGACTCTTGTACTCTTAAATTCTATATTGTAATAGCTAGGAATTAATGAGAATATTTACATTGCCTGCTCTAGCATAGAATGTATGAGCATGCATACCTTAGAAATTGCTTGTTTTCATATCATTTTCTCTCTTTTTTTATTTGCAAAATCTCACAATGGTGAAACACGAATGGCACATGCACCATTTTGTAAAAGGTGATTAATCCTAAGTTGATGATTTACATCAATGACCATAGTCAAGATGTGAACAAGACTTAGGATTTTCATCTTTTATGAAATAACACTGGATCCACACTGGATCCTTTTCAAAATTCATCATATTTTCTTTAAATATTTTCCCCTTTTATCAGAGTTTAGTTTAAAATTAATTCAATACATATATCAATGGTCATAGTCAGGATATATTGAGAATTAATTTCATTTTAAACTCTATAAAAGCACCAAAATGTATTTTATTCTTCATTTGAATTTAGATATGATTATTATATAATACATTCAATGACCATAGTCAGGAATGTATTATATCATTAATCTTATTTACATTTCATTTAAAGAATGAAATATGATTTTTAAATCCAATTTCAAAATTCTTTTCATTCATTATTTAGGAAAGAATTGCATCATATTTTCAAAAATCCCTTTTTTTTAAAATTTCAAGTGATTCTTTTTCTTCATTTCTCAGATCAAATCTTATTTATAGACTCAAATTCAATTTTCTCTTATTCTCAAGATTCAGAATTCAATTTCAAAGTCCAAATTGACTTTGAAAATTTTTAATTCATGTTATATTCAAAACTTCAATATCCAAACCAAAATTCAAAACTTCAAAATTCAATTTAAACTTTGAAGTTCCTGATTCACCTTCAAATTCAAAATCATGTTTATCTTCTTATCTTCAAAATCAAAATCAAGGTTTGAGATCGATTCTGAATCTCAAAAGTTGACCCTTCTTAAATTTTAAATTCAATCTGGGTTTTCAAAACCCAGATCCATCTTCAAAAGTCCTATTTGAACTTTCAGAATCCGAAATCCATTTTAGGATCCAGAATCCAACTTCACCTTGGATCTTAGACTTCAGATCTGAAATCCATTTTAGGATCCAGAATTCAACTTCACCTTGGGTCTCAGATTTCAGATCCAAAATCCATTTTAGGATCCAGAGTCCAATTCTACCTTGGATCTCAGACTTCAGATCAAAAATCCACTTTAGGATCTAGAGTCCAATTCCATCTTGGATCTCAGATTTCATATCCAAATTCCATTCCAGATCTTGGATTCAAATTCATTTAGGATCCAGAATTCAACATCATCATTGGATCTCAGATTTCATATCCAAAATTCCATCTTGAATTCCAGATTTCAAATCAACTTCTATTCCCAATTCCAATTTTTCAAATCCAATTCCATTTCCCAATTCTATTTAGATTTCTCAAATCTCATTCTGATTTCAAACTTCAAAACTAGGATTCAATTCCATTTCAAACATTCATCCAGGTTCAAAATTCTAAATTCAAAGTCCATTTATGACTTTGAAATTTTCTTTCTTCTCCTTTTCAAAATCATTCCTTTCAAAGACCAGATTTATTTTCCCAAAATCTGATTATTCCAAAAACTTAGAACTTCAAATCTTAAATTCTAAGTTAAAAACCATTTCTTCACTCTATTATCAGATTCATCTCAGAAACAATTGGGGATTTCCAAAAACATTTTTCAAAAGGAGCATACATCCTTGCATCTGCACAAGCATGATTCTTTGTACATTTAGACTTAGGATAAATTCTTAGGCAATGTTTTAGCAAAGCAAAAAGGCATGAATTAGACCTTTGGTTCGATTACCTCTGGTAAAGGCACCAGGAACGATCGAACCTCATACCGACGAGCGAATCCTGTCTCCTGATTTTTCTTGCAAAAATTTCAAAACGGAGGTGAGTTATTTTCTTAAATATTTTCAAATTAAGGTCAAGTGAGACCCCGCAAAAGAGTTCCTCTTCTCTTCTCTTCTCTTCTCTTCTCTTCTCTTCTTTTCTTTTCTTTTCTCTTCTCTCTTCTTTTTTGTCTTTTATTTTCTCCCCTCAAAAAGGAGGAAATAGGGATTAGAAAGGAAAAGAGAAGGAAGAGAGAGAAATACCAAGAGAGGAAAAATTTTGCGATGATCACAGTCGCACGCCCCCACGTACTGCGCACCTCAACGTTGCATGCCTCACGCGCGGTCATCCCTACCACAGGCCCCCATGCACCGCGCACCTCACGCGCGGCCGTTCTTGCCAAGTGCATCCTGCACGGGTTTGCCCTTGCAGTTTCAGCAGCCCGCCGTGCACCGCACGTCAACTCCTTTGACGTCGTATCAACACCCTGTGAATCCTTCTCGGTAAGCCTTTTTTTGCAAACATAGCTCATCGAGGAGGCTTTCTGCAACGAGGTAGGGGCTTTCCCTTTGTCCCAAAGGGGCTCCGTTCAGAGACCCGTCCCCTTTAAAACTGCTCCATTACGGGCTTTAGCTAGTGCATCCCAGTGTGGGGTCACCGATGCGCGCTGAGCAGGGTTCGGGCCAAGGTTCAGACGAGTCGCGCGTTGAAATCTGAGTCGATCATCACGTTGCTGGACTTGATGTCGCGGTGCACCATGCACTGCTCCCACTCCTCGTGCGGGTACTGCATCGCCGAGGCGAGGCCGAGGGCGACCTTCATATGGTGTGCCCAGGACATGACCGGGCCGACCTTGGGCTCGAAGAGATGCGAGTCCAAGCTACCTCCTTTCATGTACTCGTAGACGAGCAGGAACTCATCCCGCTCGTGGTACCACCCGATCAGCCTCACGAGGTTATGGTGACGCAGCCGGCCAATCACTGTCACCTTAGAAACATACTCCTTCTTTCCCTGGCTTGACCTGTCTTTCGAGAACCGCTTAACTGCGACTGCCTCGCCGGTGTCGCCCAGAACACCCTGGTAGACCCTGCCAAACCCACCTTTCCCCAGCTTCCCCTCTTCGCTGAAGTCTTTGGTTGCCTCTGCAAGCTCCCTGTACCTAAATCTCCTCGGCCCCGTCTCAAAATCCATCGTCACGTTGACATTGTCATCTTCTACTCCACCCTCCTCCTTTTTCTTATTTTTACTTCGACGAATAACTACCAGGGTCGTCGCTAAAGCTCTGAGAAGTATGACAGCCAAACAAGTCACTAGCACAACAAGTGGAGCAGACGCAAGGGCAGGGAGGGTCGACGTGAAAGTCCACGTCGAGATCGTGTGGAGCTCGGTGGACCGCCCAGTCGCTCCTGAGAAGCCCCCGACAACTTGCTCTGGGAGGACCGTGGTGAGGTTGATGGGTAGGGAGAGGTTCGATTCCTTGGATCCGTTCCAGTATTTCAAGTGCGCAAAAAGTGTCCCAGATGTGGAGTTGTACTAGACCCGCGCATCACCATTCAATTTTTGGGGGCTTTCCCAACTCCAATTGGTGTAAACGGTGGACTTCAAGGAGTTGGCATTGATCCCCATGTGGTTTCCGCTGGGATCATACATGTTTTGGAAGGTATCCAAATCGACGGCTACGATTTGGCTGGTGGGGGAGCCGTTGGTGGTCTCGTTGAAGAGGCTGAGCCATTCGTCGGCGGAGTTTATGGGCAGGGTCGAGCCTACGGGGGCGAGAAAGAAGGCGAGACCATCGCCGTTGTTCCACCTGTTGGGATCGTTGAGGCCATCGATGATGAAGGTGAAGTGGGTGGTGAAGTCGGCAACGAATCCCGAGGCCTTGTCGTAGAGCCTTACAGGATTGTTGTAGATGGCATGGCCATGACTCTGCTCGAGGTCGTTGTTCTTATGGTTGGTGGTGTGCTCGATGACGCCTCTGCCCGTGGGGGAGGCGTTGCCGGTGTAGTTGACACCGAAGGTGTTGGGAGTGAAGGAAGGGTAGGTAAAAGTGAAGGTGCTGGCACTTAAGGAAGGGATCAAGGCCAGGAGAAGGAAGATGAGGAGGTGAGACATTGTAGAGAGAGATTCTTTCAAAAAGTGAGAAGAGAGGATCCATATAAAATGTGGCCCTCTTCAATTTGAAGGACTAAGTCTTGTCCTTGCGGAGAATGTAAACACGCGATATAAAAAAATCTTTACCTAGTCTTTGGAGAAAATTCTCAGTAGAGCACGTCTCCATCAAAGACTAAACTAAAGCATGTAGTGGTAGTGGTAGTCTTAGGTCACACTTGGCGCCCTTTCTGAACCCATGTTTTCTAGATGAGAAAGCATTTGGAAGCGTTAAATAAAAAGTCTTCCATCTAAAAGCCCCAAGTATAAGGCTACATTTCTTGAAGGAGAAAAATGCTTCTTCCCTTAGGAAGGAGCGAGAGACACGCTTTCTCCATCATCGGGATGGAGCGGAAAGGACTGGCTTGGACATTGTTGTCCAAGCTGAATCCGATAATTACCATATTCCATATATAAGAAGGAGGCATTAGGGTTTATCTCACATCAGGTTTGGCATCACAGGTCATTCATCCTCTTCACCAATCCCTCTCTCATCGACACAACCGTGAGTGGCTGGGTGGGCTTCATTCTTTCTCTTTCTCTCTCCATACCTAACACTCGTTCTGGTTTTCTCATAATCGGAGTCCCAACAACTTGTGGGTAGTGTGAGAGGAGGCGATGAGGAAATATCCCAAACTCTCTAGAGAGCTAGGGTCTCTGCTCTCAGGGCAGGCCATATTTTCTGAAAATTTTTCTTTTTTATATTTTTTTGATAAAAATTCTAAAGATATGGGGAAAATATGGGGAATTCTAGGAAAATGGGATCCAAAACGAGGTGTTTGAAAGTTTTTTATAAAATATTCGCTTTAAAATTGTAAGTTTTTCTAAAATAGAGTTTTTCATAAAATACATGATTTATTTCATAAAATGACCCCCAAAATGGATTTGGATCCAAGATTTTCAGAAAATATTGGGTTTGGATCTCAATTTGTGATCGAATTCAGATAAAACATACAAGAAAATTCAAAAAAATTATTTTTTTGATTTTTTGAAAAATAAGAGATCCGGAATCAGAATTGGATCCAAATATCTGATTCGGATCAAAAATTAGGTCAGAAATGAAAGTTGAGTCTGGATTCCAGCGAATCCGATAAATGAATGGAAATTTGATCATAAATTGGCCTAGTTCATTCAGAGAATGGGCCCAGAAGCAAAAAGGAAATTTTTAGATTTTTAGAAAATTTGGGGTGTTCACACACTGGTGCAAAGGTTTCATCAAAATTTATGTCTTCTTCTTGATTATAGTCTTGTGCTACTAGCCTTTCTTTGTTTCAAATGACTTCGCCACTTTCGTCCAGCTTATTTTGGAAGACCCATCTTGTTCCAATTACCGGATGACCCTTTGGTCTATCAAGTAGATCTCATACAACATTCCTAGTAAATTGGTTAAGTTCTTCAGACATGGCAAAAAGCCAAAATTTATTATCACAAGCCTCATTGATATTCTTTGGTTCTATTTTAGATATGAAAGCAATATTTGCAATATATTGCAATTGCCTTATAGTTTGGACCCCACTCTTTATTTCTCCAATAATTTGCTCATGTGGATGATTAGGAACTTCTTTCCAAACCGGTGGAAGAGGAATATTCTCTTGAGAAGTGCTCTCTATCAAAGGTTCTTCTTGAAGTATGACTTCTTTTCCTTCGCTTAAAGGTATAACCTGCTCACAATTCTCATCAAATGCAATATGTAAATATTCTTCAATGCATGATGTTCTTTTATTAAAAATACGATAAGCTTTGCTTCTAAAAGAATATCCAAGAAATATTGCTTCGTCTGATTTTGAATCAAACCTATCAAGATTATCTTTGGTATTTAACAAGAAGCATTTACTACCAAAAATTTTGAAATACAATTCCAAACATGCTTTATGTAAGATTGGTCGAATAAGAACATGGTTTAAAACATAACATGTTGTATTTATTGCTTCAGCCCAAAAGTATTTTGGTAAATTTTTATCTTGAAGCATGGTTCTAGCATATTCTTGCAAAGTTCTATTCTTTCTTTCAACAACTCCATTTTGTGGAGCCGCTCTAGAAAAACCAAAGTTGTGAGATATACCATGTAAATCACAAAACTTTAGAAAAGATTCATTTTCAAATTCACCACCATGATCACTACGAATTCTAATAATATATGTAGATTTTTCATTTGTAATTCTTCTACAAAGTTTAGAAAGTTCAGAAAAAACATCATTTTTGCTTTTTAGAAAAATCACCCAAGTAAATCGAGAATAATCATCTACTATAACAAAAGCATACTTGCTACCATTCAAACTTTGAATTCTATATGGTCCAAATAGATCCAAATGTAAAAGTTCAAGAGGACGTTTTGTTGAAACTATATCTTTTGCTTTAAAAGAACTCTTGATTTGTTTACCCATTTGGCAAGCATCACATAAGTGATCCTTCTTATATGGTATTCTAGGTAGGCCTCTAACAAGATCATTCTTGGATAACTTAGAAATTATTTTAAAGTTAACATGTCCAAGTCTCTTGTGCTATAACCATTGAATTTCATTTGAAGCAATAAGACATTTTTTATTAAAAGTGGGCAACTCATCTAGATAAAGTTCATACACATTGTTCCTTCTTTTACCTTTAAACATAATCTTTTTAGATTGAAAATAAAAAATTAAGCATAAATCATGTTCAAAAGAAACGAGAAAACCTTTATCACATAATTGACTAATGGATAATAAATTATGCATTAAACCATCTACTAAAAGAATATTTTCTATCAACGGGAAATTTTGGATTACCAATATTACCAATACCGATTATTTTTCCCTTGTTATTGTCACCAAAGGTGACGATTCCTCCATCCTTACTTTGGAGGGTGGAAAATAACTCCGGCCTTCCAGTCATATGTTTGGAATAACCGCTGTCCAAGATCCATTTACTCTTTATTTTGTGTACCTACAACAAAATTAGAAGACAAAGCATTTGACCCCTTTCTATTTTTGGGTCTATGAGAGTTAGTCTTAGGAACCCATATCCATTTAGATTTTGGTTTCCTTTGATAATAAATATTCTTTCTATAAAATGATTTAGCATTTGTAGAATAATCATGTCTAGGCTTATAAGCATTATAAGTACCATGATTAGATGCATTTTTATTATAACTAGAGAATTTAGTTCTTTGAACAAATGGTTGAGAATTTTGTCTTTGATTCTTCACCACAGAGTTTGGTTTATTTTGAGTATCAAAGAAACTATATCCCAATCCGGTTTTGTTAACCGAGCATCTTTGAGAACCAAGAAGTCTTTCTAGATTCTCTTGTCCATTAGTGAATTTGGTCACTATAGAAAGAAGATCATTTGATTTTTCTTTTAAACTTACAATTTCTTCTTGTAAGAGATTGGTTCTAATTCCAATTCCTTTTATCTCAGATGCTTGACAAGAGTTTTCCTTCTTGAGATCTTCTATCTCTTGAAGTAACACTTTGTTTTGAGAGTCAAGAGTTGAATTTTCAGTTTTTAACTCTTTGTTTTTAGAACTTAGACTCTTAAATTTAGCATATAAATCATTAAATGCTTCTAATAAATCACCATACTTAAATTGACTTACCGAGTCTTTTTGTGCTACAAAACACATGTTGGCTACTTCTTCATTAGATTCTTCATCGGAAGAAGAGCCACTATCATCCCAACTTACTTGAAATATCTTTTCTTCTTGAATTGGTCCTTAGTCTTGATTTTGAGAAGCAGACAATCTTTCTTGATGTGTTCTACCTTTTTGCAGTTAAAGCACTTGACTTCATTAGGATTAGAAAAATCTGTTTTCTTTATATTTCTTTGAAATCTTCCCTTTTTGATGAATTTTTTGAATTGCCTTGTGATGAGGGCAATATCTTCATTTTCTTCTGAATCTTCAGAGTTAGAAATGGCCTTCAAAGCAAGAGATTTCTTCTTGGGTTCTTCTTCTTGTCTATCTTGAAGTTGAACTTCATATGCCATCAAATTACCAACTAAGTCTTCAAGAGAAAGTTTATTTAAATCATTGGCTTCCTCTATAGCTGTAGTCTTTCTCTCACATTCAAGAGTTAAACACCTCAGGACTTTTCTAACTAAATCCACTTGCGAATATTCTTTCCCAAGGGATTTGAGAGTATTAGTAATATCGATCATTCTTGTTATCATGTCTGATATAAACTCATTTTGCTTTATTTTAAATAATTCAAATTTATGAATCAAAGATGCAATCTTAGATTCCTTTATCTTTGACGTACCTTCATGAGTAACAAGTAGAGTATGCCAGATTTCATTTGTTGTAGAGCATTGAGAGATGCGATTGAACTCTACCTTGTCAATGGCACAATACAGCGCATTCATAGCTTTAGCATTGAGTGAAGCAGTCGTCTTTTCTTCATCGATCCAAGTATTTCAAACATTCAAAGCAAACATCATGTTTTCAATCTGCATTTTCAGAAATTCATAGCACATGTCTGATTCTTTATGCATTTAGGAAATAGAACATCAGTTTAGAAAAGTTGAGCAAAGCTAAGCATACTTTTGATCTTTGGTTTAATTACCCCTGGTAAAGGAGCCAGGAACGGTTGAACCTTGTACCGACAGGCGAGCCCCATTCTACGGAATTTTTCTGTATTTTAAACGAAGGCGAGTTATTTTCAAAATCTTTTTCAAAGGTCAGTTTGAGTTGCAAAAGTAAAATTTTGCAATGATAACAGGTTTGGCGACTGTGATGGGACCTGTCTTCGCCTGATCAATTGTGTGCTTGACTTAGTTCAAATTGTTAAAATCGTGTTCTATGGAATGTCAGCTTTTACTTTATGATATCATGTGAACCTAGAAGCCTAGACTTGAACCCAGTTGACTTGGATTGCATGTAGACTAGGTATGGTTTTGGTAGGACCATATTGAGGAGGAAATTTTCATGCTCACATAGACCTAGGTCTAATATAACCCTCCTCAATTTAGGAATTGTATGAAAACAATGTTTGCTTCTTCAAAATTTTCAAAAATTTTATCTCTTTAGGACTTAGAGTCCTCTATTTGCTTGTGAAATTCCACTAGATGGGGGGGGTGAATAGTGAAATATCAAATAGATCGATAATTTAAATAATAAATACAATAAGGCACAACACATAAAACACAAGATTTATACTGGTTCGGTCAAGTCACTGACCTACATCCAGTCCTCAAGCAAAACACTTGAGCCTTTCACTATAACATTCGAGTTACCGGATAAATAGTACAACACCCTATTTCTCAGAGGTCTTCTTCTCTCAACAGAGAAGGAACACACCCTTTTTCATAGAGGTCTTCTTCTCTCAACAGAGAAGGAACACACCCTCTTTCACAAAGGTCTTCTTCTTTAAACAAAGAAGGAACAAACCCTCTTTCACAGAGGTCTTCTTCTTTCAACAAAGAAGGAACATAGTGAATAACAGAAAGTTACAATACTTCCTATAGAACCTTCAGAATGATATGAATTCACGAATGAAGGATTCTCAGAATGTTCTGTTCTTTTCACTTAGATAATACTCTTTGTCAAAGAGTTATTCTTGACTTTTTCTCTTTCTTTTCTCTTTCTTTTCTCTTTCTTTTTCTAGGCTCTCTTTTTCAAATATCGAATAGGAATTTTTCTCATTGTAAGTTCATATGTCCTTGTGCAAAAAACTATTTCGTTTGTGTTTATATAGCCTTCAGAAAATAGTCGTTGCATTTTTGAAATGATTGTCCTTTTGAGATGTGAGATGTCAAGTCATTTCAAAAACAATCTTTGTGTAAAAAGATATGTGTACTGTATTGTATTTTCGAAAAAGTCTTCTTTCTATAAGTGTAGCATTTGGGGTACACTATTCGTTGTAGTATTTTAGGTGTGATATATTTTGTAAAGGGTCTATTCTTATAATAAATGATTTGTAGTACATTGAACGTTGAATTGTAAATCATCATGCAGTTTTGTCTTTATTCAATTTAATGATTTGTAGTATATTAGTATTTTTATTAGAAATCATCAGTTCTTTACTTAAATGTATGTAAATACAATAAATGTTTTGTTGAGTACATTATTTGTAAATGGTCATTTCTCAAAATGCTTTATGAGGTGTTATTTAATGTCTACAGAAAGAATGATGACTTTAAGTAATTCGACATTCTTGAGTGGGGATTAAATAAATAGTTATTTCTTAAATGCTTTTGAGGTGGTATTTAATGTTTACAGAAAGAATGATGACTTTAAATAAGTCGACATTCTTGAGTTGTATAAAGTAACTAAAGTCTTTTCCAAACATAATATAATAATATTAGTTTTCTTACATTGTCAATTCAAGGTAGGCGATTTTGTATTATGACTTAAATTCATTTTGTCTTTTTCTTTCATTCTTGAAATCATTAGTTTTTATTTCTTTTCAAGTTGTCTTATTCATAAATGCATGTTAAAAGGTACAATTAATGCTTTTGAAATCATGAGCTATTATATCTTGTCAAAATACATTTTTCATAAAAGTTTGTAAGAAAGTACAATGATTAGTTTTCAAAAAGGTGCTTTTTGAAATATTGTATGCTTTTATGAAACATAGCTTTTGTAAATAGATGGCTTTATATGAAAAAGCATGCAATATGAAATATGCACTATGCATCCTTCTGAAGGTTCTGTTACATATGACTCTAAAGAAGAAAAAAATCTTCATCTTGAAGTAGCTGATCTCCTTGAATGATCTTTAAGAATGAATGACTCATCAAGCTTTTTCTTCAGAGAGTATGATTGTACCAAAGGTAATACTTGAGCAAGAGGTCTTCATCCTTTTTGGGTGAAATAACCTTGCATCAAATACTCGTTAAATACATGACAAATCATATCCAGTCATAATATAACATTATTCATGAAGGCATATTATCATATCATATTAAAGCCTATATGACAGTATATCATATTATGTGTCATCAAAACCTAGTTTCTCAACAACTTGCATGTGCTCATATTTTCAAAAACCACCCCACTTATGTCTACCCGGTCTTCGCGTTGCTGGGCTTTCTTTCAGAACCATAGTTCAGGACAAAGCCTCACAACTGGGCTAACGCCCTTCTGCCATGTACCACGGGCCATAGTCCAACATATATCGGCAGGCACTTAAGGATGTTGGAAAACATGAACCTAGAACCAAAGAAATTGATCTTACGCCACATACATTGAGCTTTGGCTCGAGTATATCGGCATAGCATGGTTGGACACAGATGATCTGAGCCTAGAGTCAGGATTAGGGTCCTACAAGCTATTTCAAAACTGATGCATTTAGAGTCAGCTTCTTAGGGAATGTTGTATGCATATAATTGTTTGTGTAGGATGTGATATATTTATTTTTCATCTTATTTTGTCATATTTTCTAATTTTCCTAAAATATTGGATGATTTTCTGAAATACCTCATTTTCCAATTTATGAAACCCTTCATTGTATTTTCTCAAAAACCCTAAACGATTTTTCCAAACTCTCCTCAATTTTCTTAAAAACTCCAGGTGATTTTTCACCCTTTCGTTCTTATGGATCTAGAATTTCCAACTTCATTTTTGTCCCGCCTGCATCTTTTTCAAAATCCTTATATTTTCCCAAGTCTTATTCCAGTTTTTCATGTTTTCCAATTTGATGACATCCGATCAACTTGATTCGGTCTTTCCTGAGGGTGACATCTCCTACGAGGTGCAACAAGGTATTCCTGAACATCAAACTCTCAACATCAGATCCTTCATTCCCCAGTGGTATTATTCATGGCTCAAGAACTTCTCTCGTATGTTTCCGGACCATCTGAGTGATTGTAGGTTAGAATTGGCATCCGCAGTGGGAAACCAGACAGTCAACTGCAATTTGATCTATGCACTAGCAGAGCG
The DNA here is from genome assembly GCF_984573655.1 of Nuphar pumila. NCBI lineage: Eukaryota > Viridiplantae > Streptophyta > Magnoliopsida > Nymphaeales > Nymphaeaceae > Nuphar > Nuphar pumila. Next base: position 59,393,393 of record NC_143265.1, read on the forward strand.
GTGGAATTCGCACACTTGTACTTTCTGGTTTCCATGAGGAGAAATGACTTTGTTGATGGATGAGTTTTCAGAAATTATGGAATTGTCAAAGCCAGCCGGTCATCCAGGAGATCTATTGGAGAAACAGTTCTTAATCAATGTCAAGGGTCTGGATCCTCGAGACGCTTTAGCTTGCATGACAGGACGTAAATCTTGGCCATTGATTGAGGAGAATGAAAATGAATATGTGAACCTGCTCAAAATCTACAGGCAGTATGGGGCATTGTAGAAGTCAGTTCCTTATCTCGAATAACTCGAGAGAGAATCCAGCATGCAATGGTTCTATGCATTGTGGGATTGGTTCTCTTTCTAGACTGATAGAATTACATGGATATCAGGATAGTTCAACTTCTGTGAAGGTGGGGAAGTCGACAGACCAACCGCCTCTCTATAGCCATGGCAGCGCTTGCTTTTTTGTATCGAGGGTTGACCCATTTTGCACTCGGAGAATCAATTCTTGTTGAGGGGTGTACCTATGCTCTGCAGTCTCGGTTCCTCCGGCATGTGCCAACCAGAGCCAGTTCATTCAGATACAATGATGAAAAGCTTCTTTCAGTAGGTCGCTACTGATTCTTGATCGACAATCTCCAAGAGGAAGAGGTCGTGTGGGACTATTTTGATCGTCAGGAATCACCTCTTAGATATACTTATGCATATGGCAAATGGTTTAGGATACTTGGCCCATTCTTTTGTACTTACTACCATTCAGAGCGCTGCGTTAGGCTGTTTTCTAAGAGGCAAAAACATGTAGAAGCTCACCTACTTTCAGGGATCATGCTAGAGTTCGATCTCGCATTAGTGCAGTGGTCCAGAGCATACCATTCTGCCAGATATAGCTGGGATTCCTTTGTCAATCTTACTTTGTTCCCCGGTCCTCGAGTGTCCAATGATTATCAGGAGTAGTGGAAAATTGTTTGTCACCTTCCTCTTTGTCAAGTTTATTATTAAATCATGTTTTCTTCAATAAAATTCCTTACATTTTCATTCTATCATGGTTTGACGACCTCGCCTAGGTAACAAGGCGCATTTCCAGTTGTTTATTTTGCAAAGAATAGCAGCGCAATTATTGTGACTCCAACGACGACTTAGTCCCTAGAAATGGGACATCTTTCAAATTGTCTACCAGATATCCAACAAATGTTTCCTATTCAAAACCATTTTCAGCAGCTAACCTTCAATTTTTCCCTGCAGAGAGCACTTGCATCTTTACATGGTTCAGACAAGGTCCAGCAGAAAAACCGCACCAGTTCAGCATATCAGTTATTCTTCATCCTCAGAGCAAGAAATGTCCTCTCCACGATCTGCAGGAAACATAAGCCAATAGGGCAATGATGACATTCACCCTTAGATGTATCTATTATTTCAGAAGATGATGAAGAAAATGTTGACTGAAGAAACAGAGCCAGTTTAGGAAAGATTCGTAATAAGAAGAAGGGCAGAGACTGAACAGTGAAAAAGAATGTGAAAATCTGAAAGAGGCAGAATCATCGTGAAGAAACTTCCAATGAAGCACAGTCAGCGGGTGGTACCGATGAGGAATATGAGACACAACTGGAACTTCGAAAGTCAATCCAAGGACAGGGGTCAACTTACATATCCAGGAATCAATCTGTCGATGACCCTACACAGCCACAACTCAAAGACATGGTTAAGATGGTCAAGGACATGCAAGCCCGCGACAAGGGCAAGAAAGTCTTCACCAGTGAAGACTTTTATGATGGTTTGGATGGAGATGACAATCCTGAGAATCTCCCTAGAAAGTTCATCAAATTTGATGGATTTGGTGACCCAAAGGCACATCTGGCTATATTTTTCGTTGAATGCACAAAGTTCAGGCGAGATAATCGGGCACTCTTCCTTTGTTTCCCTTGCAGTCTGAAGGGTACAGCAGCAAAACGGTACTCGAAGCATATAAACCCAATTGAGTTAAAAGATTTTGACAAAGTGGTGAATATGTTCATCGAGTGAGTCCTCTTCAATGTTGAGGCACTTCCCACCCTCAGTCATCTTTGTAGCCTCAAGCAGAAACAGAATGACAAGGCAAGAGATTTTATTCTCCGCTGGAGGTCGACCTGCAAAAAGATGAGGGATCCTATATCGGAGGGGCAAGCAATGTCCCTAATTATGAGTAATTTTTTGCAACCCCTGAGAGGTCTTATTTTCACATCACCATCAAGAACATTCATAGAATTGACAGAACGAGCCGAATGACTCGAATTAAGCATGGAAAATGGATTCTATGAGGGCTTCATCTTTACCAAGAACAACAACCAGAATGAGCAGAAGAAGAAAGCCCACTTCACTCTTTCTGCCAATGATAGCAAAGGCAACAAGAAAAATCATAATAACAATTCGGAGGGATCAAAGGGCCAAAAAATAAAGTTTTTCAACAATGATAAGCCTCTTCAATCTAGTCTTTAGCATAAAGAGAAAGATCAAGAAAAACCAAAGTGCAAGAATTGGAGTACGGATCGAGAGTTCACCCCTCTGGACCAGACACTCGAGAGTATTCTGGAATACATGCTCGCAAGAGATATGATCCATTTGCCTAAAGCAGCTAATCCCTCAGCAATCATGGGCAAATTCAAAGAGCAGTTTTGTAAATTTCATAGGGCAGTAGGGCATGACACCAAGAATTGTTTCGTCCTTATGTACGTTTTTTAACAGAATCCCTATGAAATTAGAAGCCCAACTCAATATGAGATTTAAAGAAAAAAAAGAACAACAATAAAGTGTTTCATGCTCCTGGTACAAAGCTAATGCTGAAATTTCTCATAATGGGTACAACTCACTTGAGTGGTATTTTCTTGTGGGCCCTTAAGTTTTTGTAAAAAGACTAATAAAAATAAATACCTGTTCTTAGTCTTTGATAAGGTGTCACAAAATCATCAAATATTTCTGGGTTCAGATCTTGTGGGCCCTTATGATATGAAAATTCTCTCTCTCTCTCTCTCTCTCTCTCTCTCTCTCTCTCTCTCCAAGAGGGAGGACCACAAAACACACTTAGTGTCACCTGCAAACGTATGCCATACGGCAGGGTTCTAGTTAGTCTCCCCATCACATACGCCTGTTGGCTTCTTGAGTGGTGAAAATTTTGTTGATGGTCATAACCCTATTGCCCTGTGTTTTCACTGGCATCCCCACTACATAGAAATGCTCTAGGATGAAAATGGCTTAAAAAGTGACAACCAGTCCCCATGACTATGACTTTTGTTGCTCTGGCTTTATGAGTGAGTAAAATCTTATGAACACCAACATATCTGGAAGTAGAAACCAGGGAATTCATGAACTAAAAGTCATGATTCAGAACATACCAAACATGCCCTTAAGAGTCCAATAGGTTTTGCATTATTTGGTTGATTAGGTTTCTTGTAACATATTGTTAATAGCTTGGTATTGTAGTCATAATCACCATCACCACCATCGTCATTATTTTGTAACAGTATTTGTTTTTTATTGAGCTGGTATTTAGAATCAAGCCCTTGCATAGTTAATGTTGGAATTAATATAATAACAATTGGTTTCCTGGAAAAGTTTTTGGTTGACAGTTTTGTGTTTGAGCATTGTCTTTTGAATAAGGATGGGAGTCTACCGGGGCAGAGGCGGGGGACAAGGTCTCCACCCCCGCCTCGTCTCAAAATTCTGCCCTTTATCCCGGCTTTCATCCATGCACGGGTTTTGATTTTAACCTCTATCTTTGCCTTCATCCCTGCACGGGTTTTGATTTTAACCTATATCTCTGCATTCATCCTCATTTCATGTCCTCTATCCCTTGTCCAAATGGGTCAAGGCTGGGCAGGGCCCTGTTTCTCCCCGGTCAACTGCCATTCATAAAGGTATTTTAGTTATTTTACTAATGGGGATTGAGGACGAGACAAGGTAGAGCGGGGAAAGCGTAAATTCATCAACACCTTCATTCCCGCCTCCGTTCCCGTTTCATGTCCTCCATCCCTGTTCCAAACGGAGCAAGGTGGGGCGAGGCCCCGTTTTCCCCTGATCCACTGCCATTCCTACTTTTGAAGACAACTAATATCTGCCATTAGTTTTTTTTTTAAGACGAGGAACCCTTATGTATCAGGTGCAATCGCATTGCATAAAATGTGTGTGCCGCTGCACCTGACCACCGCTAATTTTTCTGATGGGGCCCAACAGCAAATGGATGCTAGTCAGCTGCAGCGGCACATGCATTTTGTGCAATGCGATTGCACCTGATCCAAATACGCACACACACCTACAAACAGAGTAATTGGCTCCTTCTAAACAAGTTTGGAGTGGTTTAATTCAAAGTTATGTTTGCTTAAGTTGAGCATGAGTTTATTACTTTATCATTATATTACTTCATAGAAAACATACTGTGGATTAAATTATTTTAATAAGAAAAAAATAACATTTTTTAAGTATTGATGAAATATGACCTCCAGATATTTTTTTTTCATATGTTTTATAAAGTCTCGTCTAAACATAAAATAGTTTGTCGATTTAAGCATGTTTTCCCCAAAATAAAGTGCAAAGGTTGCATTGAAAGTGTAATGGACTTGTAAATCTCCATTTAGAGGAGTTTTCTGGCAATGTGTCAGAACGAGAACAAAATCAATGTGGGTCTTTTACCTGAACCGGATCCAGATCCAATGGATTGTCACTAGTTGGCCTAACTAGGGGTGCTTGAAAGCAAACTGGGTCCGAATTGGATCCAAATTGAATCAAACCGGATTCATATATAATAAATCATCGCCAGTTGGCCTAATTGGCAATGGCCTAATTGGGTCTGGATCGAGTTTGGACCTGATCTGACTCCAGAGAGGGGTCGCTACCAATTAGTTGAACTGGCGAGCCCTCTCTGAATTTATGTGTTGAAGACCTTTGAATGAAAGCCAAGATGATGGCCTGTAGGCCATGTATTCACAGTTGGTGTCACCAGCAAACGTATTGCATACGGCAGGGTTCTAGTCAGTCTCCCCATCACATACGCCGGTTGGCTTTTGAGAACTTCAGTTTGTGGTGAAAATTTTGTTGATGGTCATAACCTTGTTGCCCTGTATTTTCACTCGAATTCCCACTACATAGAAATGCTCTAGAATGAAAATTGCTAAAAAAGCGACAACCAGTCCCTATGACTATGACTTGTGTTGCTCTCGCTTTATGAGTGAGGATCACAAACCACAGGTTTCACCATTTTCCTATTGACTTATGTTGCCCTGTATTTTCAATCTAATTTCGACTACATACAATTGCCCTGTATTTTCACAAACTGTTGGATAGGATCAACTGTACTTCTATCTAAAAGGGAGGGTCCATGAAGTAGAGAGTGATCTGCCATATATTTGGGGTAGCATGAATGAACAAAGCGTAATAACTGGGGACAAGCGAACAGGTCATGAAGGTCCTACTGGAATCTCAACGTGTGGGATACTTTGCTAGGCTGGCACCAATTATTTCAGTCTTATGAGCCCAAAAAATATCACACATTGTACACCCTTGATTTTTCAAGGCTCATAAAATCGTGCCTAGATGTTGTAATTGGATGATCTAAGACCAAGTGATCTCCACTAAACTAAACATGTAAATCACATATGTTAAGTATATTTTTACTGGCATATCTCCAATTTGTATAAGTTAAAATGTATTGAAATGAATAAAAAATCATGAGAGCGTGTGAGTTTTTCTGATAGTGGATGCAGATTGACATTAAACAAAACCACATTAATTGATGTGTTTTTGTGTGTTTTCGTGGGGTGTTTAAATCTTTTAATGTCAATAGTATGTTTGGGTGAGATATTTGATTGAATGAAACCTGTTCAGATTAAGTGGTCGCATTAGATTTAATATTAAAATGTAAATCCAATTAAATAGACTCATAGTTAATTCATTTTTAATACAATCTTATCGAATTCTTGAACATTCAAAAAGTAAGGCACAAATAGGGCACCAGTTAGAAAATACAAAAATGCAGCCACATACTTAATTGGGGTGTCATTCTTGAACCTTTAAGGAGTGATAACAAAGGGCAGAGACAAGGGATCTTTACTTAACCTTCCTAAGCCCAAGCCAATCCTTATTAACTTAAAAAGCCACTTGAGCCAATTGTCCATCTCTGTCAAAATCAAGCCTCTCTTTCTATTATCTTGTGACCCTTTTCTTTTCTTTTCTTAAGTTGCTGTCAGTGTCACTAGCGAACGTATCCCGTATAAGACATATATGGTCAACATCTCCAAAGAGAATACTGAAATTTCTGTACAACTCACTTGACTGGTATTTTCTTGTGGGCCATTATGATATATAAATTTTCTTGCAACAAAATGGCTTAAAAGGTCACACTCTTCCCTGTTACCGGGCTAGCATAGTGTGAAAAAGAGGATGATTGGGACATAGGCTGAGTGGGAGAGGGTTGTGTATGTTCGCCCCCGATGATTCACTGAATCCCACGTCTGTGTTCGGGGCTTTGAATGAGCACCACGTATACAAGCACATGGGGATCGTATTCCCGTGTATGTTGACATAACTTTGCATCGGACTCTGGTGTTGTTGCAAAGACTTAAGTACCCTTTATTGCTATTCTTCTCATAAAGTGATGGTTTGAGAAAATGACAAAAATGCCTTTCATTCAAAAAAGAAAAAACAAATAGTTCAAAAAAAGGACAAACATGTCCTCCATCCAGAAAGTCGAGGATGATGTTGACTCTTCAAAGTCTTCTTCTTTTTCTATTCAAAAAAAGGACAAACATGTTTTCTTCTTCTTTCTCCGTAAAACACTGTAAAACCCTTTCTCTCTCTAGAGAAGAAATCAAGGGAAACAAAGAGTTCTTCCTGGAGAAGGCCATGAACATCAACCCTCTCACTCTCTCTCTACTTCTGTGCACATCCAACAGACGATCCTACATTGCTGCATCGTCATCTTCTTCTTCTTCCTTCTTCGTAAAACACTGTAAAACCCTCTCTCTCTGTAGAGAAGAAATCAAGAGAGGTAAAGGGTTCCTCCTGGAGAAGGCCATGAACACCAACCCTCTCACTCTCTCTCCCTTCCCTCTCTACTTGTGTGCCTGATTTAGAGTTTTTGCCCTTACAGGAGGGGGGTCCGGGGGCTCCCCCCCGACGCGGATCCCGCTGCGCGGTCAGCGGGCGGGGGTCCAGGGGGGGGGGGCGCCCCTGGCGGGGGGCAGCGCCCTCCGGACCAAAATTTTTTTGGGCCTTCCAACAATGATTTGTAGTATTATCGGGCTTTCCTACAGCAATTTGTAGCATTTGTAGTATTATCGGGTTTTTCTAATTTGCGGAAGACACTACAAATCGCTATAGCGATTTGCGGAAGACACTACAAATCGCGGATTTGGAATATGACCTCCGGTTAGGGAGATATGACTCTGACAAGTTGGTCCTAATTTGCGGAAGACACTACAAATCGCTATAGCGATTTGCGGAAGACACTACAAATCGTTATAGCGATTTGCGGAAGACACTACAAATCGCTATAGCGATTTGTGAATCGCTATAGCGATTTGCGAATCGCTATAGCGATTTGCGGAAGACACTACAAATCGCTATAGCGTTTCGCGATTTACGGAAGACACTACAAATGCTACAAATTGCTGTAGGAAAGCCCGATAATACTATAAATCATTGTTGGAAGGCCCAAAAAAAATTTGGTCCGGAGGGCGCTGCCCCCCGAGCCCCCCGCCAGGGGCGCCCCCCCCCTCTGGACCCCCGCCCGCTGACCGCGCAGCGGGATCCGCGCCGGGGGGGAGCCCCCGGACCCCCCTCCTGTAAGGGCAAAAGCTCTAAATCAGGCACACAAGTAGAGAGGGAAGGGAGAAAGAGTGAGAGGGTTGGTGTTCATGGCCTTCTCCAGGAGGAACCCTTTACCTTTCTTGATTTCTTCTCTACAGAGAGAGAGGGTTTTACAGTGTTTTACGAAGAAGGAAGAAGAAGAAGATGACGATGCAGCAATGTAGGATCGTCTGTTGGATGTGCACAGAAGTAGAGAGAGAGTGAGAGGGTTGATGTTCATGGCCTTCTCCAGGAAGAACTCTTTGTTTCCTTTGATTTCTTCTCTAGAGAGAGAAAGGGTTTTACAGTGTTTTACGGAGAAAGAAGAAGAAAACATGTTTGTCCTTTTTTTGAATAGAAAAAGAAGAAGACTTTGAAGAGTCAACATCATCCTCGACTTTCTGGATGGAGGACATGTTTGTCCTTTTTTTGAACTATTTGTTTTTTCTTTTTTAAATGAAAGGCATTTTTGTCATTTTCTCAAACCATCACTTTATGAGAAGAATAGCAATAAAGGGTACTTAAGTCTTTGCAACAACACCAGAGTCCGATGCAAAGTTATGTCAACATACACGGGAATACGAGCCCCATGTGCTTGTATACGTGATGCTCATTCAAAGCCCCGAACACAGACGTGGGATTCAGTGAATCATCGGGGGGGGGGGGGGGAACATATAACCTGCTTTGGCTGAGTGGGGACCACAAACCACAGTTTTCACCATTTTCTTATTTGTTTTATCATGAGACACTAACACAAACAATACGATAGGATCGACTGTACTTCTATCTAAAAGGCAAAGGGGGTCCATGAAGTAGAGAGTGATGTGGTTTGGGCATAGGGATGTTATTAGCATTTTTGGGTCAGGTATTCAATTGATCGAAACCTATTCAGGCGGGGTTGTTCATATTCAATTAGGTGATCAAATCAGATTTAATCTTAAAATGTAAATCCAATAAAATAGATGCGTAGTTGATTCACGTTATTAACGGATTCTTGAACATTGAAAAATTAGAAGCAAATAGGACACCAGCTATAAAATGCAGCTATATATTTGGGGGAGGCTAGCACGAGTGAACAAGGAGTAATAACAAAAAGAGACAAGGGATCAAGACTTGACCTCCCTAAGCCCAAGCCAATACTTATTAACTTGAAAAGCCATTTGAGCCAATTGTCCATCTCTGTCAAAATCCATCCTCTCTTTTCATTATCCTGTGACCATTTTTTTTCTTATTTCCCTTGAGTTGGTGTAAGGCTCTATAGCAATGTATATGAGCTTTATAATTCTGTTTATTGGTACACTGTTTATTGCGCCAATGAAAACTAGATTTTCTAGTGCTAGGCCATGAAAATCGTGCTTTACTGTCGAGTTCAAATTTGCGCCAGTAAACGTACATTTTTACTGGGCATTTTCAATTTGTACCAGTTAAAATGTATTGTTACTGGCGCATTTAAACTGTGCGCCAGTAAAGAGTTTTTTATACCAGATTCGCTTGCTCCTGGTACAAAGCGTTTTCTTGTGGGCAACGCTTTTACAAGTTGGCTTGTCTGTCCATTGAATCTCATTATTTATTGAGCTCTCTATAAAGAGGCCTCGATTTTACAAGCTGGCTTGTCTGTCCTCAATGGGTACCCATTGAATCTCATGGTGGGTTGTCTGTCCTCAATGGGTACCCATTACAAGTTGGCTTGTCTGTCCTCAATGGGTACCCATTGAATCTCAATGGCTACCCTCAATGGGTACCCATTGAATCTCATGATTTATTGAGTTCTCTATAAAGAGGCCTCGATTTTACAAGTTGGCTTGTCTGTCCTCAAAACCCAGTTTGTCTGACCACTTCTAAAAAACATATCTCCATGTTCCTATGTCGCCTGCCCCTAAAATTTTAACTATACTTAGTCCAAGGTATCCAAAATCATCCATTCAATTTTGTGATTTTTTCTGTAGTGCTATTTGGAAGTTTTGAATTTTCTCCCAAACCCTATTTGAAAACCTACACCATGTTTACCTGAGTTTGACCATTGACCTAGTCTTTGACCTAACTGAGCCTACCACTGTGCAAAACAATTAAACCTAGGCCCAAGTACACATTGAGTGTCATCCCATAGTAGGATGACAAACCAGTATGTCGTCACAGGGTAGGATGACAAATTGGTGTGCCATCCCAAGGTAGGACAACACACTGGTGTGCCACACGAGGGCAAAAAAGAAATCTTTTAGGTTTTTTCCTAATATTATGATTTTTCCTTTGTGAAATCCTGATCTTTGAACCCTGAGAGCACGTTTTCTCCAAAGAGGTTAGCATTTTAGACATATTGAGAAAATAAGGTAAAACATGACCAAAGAGATATATGCGAAGAAAAACTAAAAAATTGAGTAAAGACCATGTTCCTACTAAAGCCAACTTCGATGAGAACGTTGAAGATTTGGGTGGGGGAGAGTGTCATAGGTCGACCTTGTAGTTACTATTGGGCACACGGGTGAAAAAGGGCAACATGGTGTTTGGGATCGATGTGTATGAATAGTCTCACTACAGACGGACGTTGTGTAAAGTGGGTGTTGCGAGACAACATCGTTAGCACAACCCGTCATGCAGGTGATGGAGGCAACTTGATGTTCAGGTAGATGGCATACACATTTAGTAGGAGACGTGTGTACACTAACCAGTGTTGCAAGGGTCGAAATCTGGCAAGTGCAGTGTGAAGCACTATTGTGTGGAAAATGCATCGGGCGTAGTAGTAGGCAAAATGTGTTGGGTTATCAATTACGTGTGATAGTAGCATGGCATGCAATGAGCAAAAATATAAGCATTGATGTGATGGTGTGTGGCAACATAGACTTGGTGTGTTGTTCTGCATTGTGTTGGGACAACATATTGTAGGATGTCTTTGGAGATTTGGTTAAGTACCACTCAACTGGGGATAAGAGTGCCTCACGTGTATCGTTTGGTATGTGCGGGTGTGCTTGTGGGTTATGGTTAATTCCCTCCAAGGATTACATTAGGTGGTCCCAACCATGCATAGTGGCACAAGACCAGACAAGTGAGTACCTAGACATTAGTGAGTAATCTGAGTAGCGTTGCTCACTAAGACATGTAACTACAAGGCTAGGGGTTGACAACAACCTTTCTCCAGTCATGAAGTGCCTGCAGGTTTCCTAGGTGACGTTTTAGGACAACATCGTTGCCTTGGAGGTGTGACATAACTATTGGATTGGTTGTTTCACTTCCTCTTTAGAACTTGAACAATAACTGCTTCCGCACATTCGTGAAGAGTACTGTGGGGTCGTGCATAGGGTGGTGCATGGAGCTGTAGCTTAGGCTAGATCGCTGCACATAAGGTGGTGCGTAGGACCAAACATCCGTCTAGCCAACTACACATGAGGTGATGTGCAAGGCCTTGGGTCATTAGGCTGACCAGGTTGGGTTTGTTTGGCACTGCATATGGGTTCGCGGAGAGAGAGAGAGAGAGCACCAGCATTTTTCTAATGTGCACGTTATTCTTTCTCATGAACTCCCAATCTATTGTCGGCTTGAAAACTCCAGCATTGTTTATCTGCATCTCACCAACATTTACCACTTAGCAAATCCATGAAAGTACTAAAAAATGTTGGTGCAATCAGACATTGCACAAAATGAGTAATGATAGTGCTTCGAAAGCACATATGCGCACATAGCAGAAACTATGGGTGTAGCCTGCATTTTTTCAATCAGACCTCATAATTGTATTCAAAATATTTTGTTTGATAGGAATCACAATTTGATAGAGAACACCAAAACATTCACAAAAACAGATAAAGGGAAGAGGGGATAAAATCAATTGTAGATTTTGCTGAATATTCAAAAGTTGGGGGTTTGGGGTCCGATGAGCTAGCTAGGCAGCATGTAACCTGGCCAAACCCTACGCATGGCCCACTTTCATCATCTTTATACACATCATACTAAAACTTCAGTTGAACCTGTTTGTTCCTTCTGCATTTTGTTTTTCCTTTTTTTGGTTATTTCTTAGGGTACATTTGCGCATCAATACATCATGTTAGAAGAAAGCACATAAGGTCTAGGGCAGTTTGGGCACCATGTAATGCATGCCTAAGTTTGTGGTTGATGAAATTCAGCAGACTCACTAGTCAACAAATTAAGTACCTAGCAATATGCAAGAAATAGAGTTCATGAGCTGCCTCACACTCTATAGCGTTCCAACTTCCAGATGCACCATATATATATATATATATGGTAGGGTGTATCATCAAACTGCTAAAAAGTTTGATGCAAATCAGACAGTTTTTGTGTCGCTTATCACGTGCATGATCAGCGGCGCAAAAAAAATTTGCTCGTTTTGGACCCTTTAGAGGGTAAAGAGTTTCTTTTTTGTCAAACCCTTTAGCGTGCTAAAAAATTGCTGCTAAAACCCTTTTATTTTAGGCGTAGCACGTGACCGCGCATCCGAGCATCTCATCTTATGCTTTCCTTGTTCGATGATACTCAACTGTGTGTGTGTGTGTGTATATATATATATGATTAATATTTGGTGCTATTGAAGGCACCAAATTGCATGGAACTATTAAGCTGAAAATAATAGGTTTTAAGATTTTTTTGTAAATTAAATCTTATGTATGTGATCTACAATGTTTGTTTAGTGAGAAATGAGTTTTGAATAATATGATTATGACACATAACTAGCAGGTTTTTAAGTGCTTCAAAATTAACGGTTTACTGTGCACTAAAATTTCATGAATAAAAAAATATATGTTTAGATGGAAATAACATGATCCAAGGTTTGATTCTTAGCAAACAAATATTCTTAAACATGGTCAAATTGAGTCCTCTGTTCTCGTCTCTCTCTTCTTCCCATTCCCTTAACCCAAACCTAGTTTAGAACCCTCAAACCCACTTCAGCCCAACCTGAATTCTGATATGCCCTGAAAAGTTGTTAGACCTCATAAAATCGCCCAACCCAAACCGTAAAGTATTTGAGTTTGAAAATTGAAACCATAATACATACATATATATATATATATATATGTTAACAAAGGCATCATTGTTTCTAGGAATGTGATAGAGATTACATGTGAACCATCTGCTGACAAAGAAAGAAAGGGGAACAAACTCTAAGTTTTTATCTGGTTGGAACCAAAATGAAGATTGGAACTTTTTTCCATGAGGAATTGTGAAACTAGGCTAAGACTTCCGTACTTATAGTCGCTTTCTCGATGGTGTGAACCCATGGCACACCCCTTGCACCCAGGGAGTCGCCTTGCTTCAGCACGATAATGCCCTTGCCCATTCTTATATGCAAGGGGCTGATGTCTGTGAGAATGGAACCCTGACCACCCGCCTAGCAGCCAAGGCCCCCTCCCACTACGCCAAACCCCTTGGAGCTAATGAAGATTGAAATTTGCTTCTGCAGTTTTTATCTGAAAAATGATCCAGATTAATTTATTGAGTTGGACCATGATTGTCCATGGACACTTGACGTTGATCTATGTCGGTTATATTTGCAAGATGTCAGTTATTGATTTTGAACTGGATTATATGGATACCTTCGGAACTTGATTGACTGTCACACATATATATATACCTGGATTTGAGAATTAAGCATCTTACCGAAGCCAAAACTTAGTCAGGTTGAGAATGTTGTAGGTGGATTTGAAGTATAACAGGAATTGACTGAATCCTAGCCACATACATCAACCTAGATGGATATTAAGCAACTTGGTGTGGAGCCATTAGGGTCTGGATGGTCTGGGACCGACGAGCGAAAAACTTGGTTAGGTCAGTTCTTATATAGATCTGAATCAGAAACAACTTAAAAATAGATATTAATCTGATCTTACCTGAATTGTCCAGATTTGAGGCCCATATTGACCAAGATTCGGGTAGGACTGCAGCAAAATATGACTAGATTCTAGAATAATCATGAAAATGAGTGTTTTCACTAGCTGTAATCATAATACTTTGTTTTGGGAAGGACTAAAAGAAACATTGATCTATATAGGTTTGTGCATAAGAGGTTTAGACTTTAGAATGTAGTCATTTAAGTATCCATGATATTAGGCTTTAGGGCACAAAAACATGTTGGAGGAGCACTAGCCCTCTTCGTCTGCTTGTTCTCCTTTTTAATGTGATATAGTGAATGTCAGTCTCATGTGTGATTACAAGTGAAAGAAGATGAGTTCTTGGATCATCACCAAACGAAGCTTCAAATAGCTCCAACCAAAATACCGAAAAAGATCACTCACAAGAACCACAATGGTTCATACAAAAATATTCGAAAAAGGGTATACAATAAAGAGAGGAAAAATATATTTATTGAATGGGTAAACACCCTTGAAAGAACATTACATTGTGAGGGGGCTTTGCCCCATATTTATAATACATTGGAGAGAAGTAGGAGAGGGAGAGGGAGTCATTGGGCTCCCAACGACTCTAAATAGAGTTGTTGGGAGTCCAACGACTCTCTTGCTTTTTTACTAAGTCAAACATTGACTAATCAAAAAGCCTAAATCAGTACAAAAATGAAAAAATAAAAAACCAATTTTGACTAGACTAATCCTATTCTAACTAGGCTTAAACAATTTCTAGTTAGCCTAGGATATTATATATAATTTAACACTCCCCCTCAAACTTACGGTTGGATAACAAAAAATTTGTCCAAGAGAAAGTGAAATCGAGGAGCAACAAGAGGTTTGATAAAGAAATCTGTCAGTTGATATTCTGAAGAAATATAGGGAAGATCAATGGTGTCGTGTAGAATTTTCTCTCGTACGTAGTGACAATCCATCTCGATATGCTTGGTTCATTCATGAAATGTTCGGTTGCTGGCAATGTAAATAGAAGTTTTGTTGTCGCAGCATAATCGTGATGCTCCTACACTCTCAACACCCATGTCATGAAGCAATCGCCTTAGCCAGACTACTTTCATAGTGGTTGTAGCCATAGCTCTGTACTCGACTTCAATTGACGAAAGAGAGACCTTTTGTTGCTTCTTGCACATTCAAGAAATTAATTATTCACCTAAAAATACACATAAACTGGTAGTTGAGTGTTGATCATTGAGATCACCTCCCAATCTGCATCACTATAAGCAGTTAAATCTAAGGAGGAAGAAGCAGATAAGAAAAGTCTTCAAAAATGAAAGTTTTAATATATCTAATAATGTGTAAAACAACTCTCATATGGACAGTGGTAGGAGCATGCTGAAATTGGCTTGTTGTGTGAACGTTATGTGCAATGTCAGGTCTTATAATAAAGAGATAAGACAGTGCCCTGACAAGTTGTCTGTAAGGTGTTGAATTTTTAAGCAGTTCGCCATATAGAGAGCTCAATAAATCATGAGATTCAATGGGTAGCAATAAGCTTTATAGAAATTTCACTCGCCATCCAGTATAGAGCTTTATAATTCTCTTGAAGAATAATATCCTCAAATCATAGGTCTTTCCAAAAAGATGTAAGCTCCCCATTGCCTATTTTAAGCTGGATCGTTTATAGAAAATTATCATGTAATTTAATCCAACCCTTCCAAATGCCTAAAGTTTTACTCTTTTTGTTGTTGGGCCCCATAACTGAAGGACTCAGATATGCCCCTGACCTAAAGTGCGGGAAATCATGATTTTCAGTGTTGTGATTGGTCTTCTTACAAAACACAAGTGTATGTGTACAGCCGAAACTGCAAGTGTGTACCCAAAAAAGGCAGATTCGTATACCGCAAAAACACAGATAGGTGTACATAAAAAGAAAAAAATAGGTTTATCTACACAAATTTACAACAGCATATACCTTTGTATGTACCGTATAAAAACCCAGATAATCCATAATAAGGATTCTAATAACTCGGTACACGTTAAGTTCAGATTAGCATGACAGTCAAAACACATCTAACAAAATTAGGCTCACTAATCCTTTAGGTTTACACATATATATATACACATTCATATATAGATACATATATTTATTCAGAGATTTATGTGAAGTATGTTATGCCCCTGATCCAGACTCAGGTTCAAGTGCATATTGATCCAAACCGACATACTCTGTCCCTATAAAATTATTATTATTATTATTATTATTATATTTTTCCATTTTTTTCTTGAACTGATATACATGTTATACAATAAACCTTTGACCCATCCATAAAACATGTTTTCAAAGAGCATCACGGTCAGCACATTTTTTTTTTCAAAATAAAACCGTGCCCTTTAAAAACATTTCTGAACTTGTTTGTGGGTTATGTTTTATACCATACCAGCCATGATTCAAATTCATGGCTGCATGTATGTATCATAATATATATATATATATATATATATATATATATATATATATATATATATATATATATATATATATATATATATATATATATGTATATATATATATATATATTCAAAATGAACAATATTAATGTGCCACTTAGCATGATGTATATACATAAGGCTCATATGTACCTACCTCGAAACTTGTTGCAATACTAGAATCTGAAACCGATATTGTGCAAGGATTTGTTTATCTAATTGATTCGCTATCTCTGGTCCTCCTTCACGTCAATGATGCACCAGAATTTACAGCAGCTACTTTAATGGAGTTCTTCTAAGGAGAATGCAAGGAAAATGAAGAAATATGGGAAGAAGGAGAGAGAGAGAGAGAGCAACACAAAAAAAAAATCGTGTAACCTCTCTTTTTGGCAACTCTGAATTTTCTCTTTTTTTTATCTCTTTTGGTTCATGGCCAAAAATTTTGAACTCTTGAAATGATCCTTATATCAATCTTCTTAAATTTTATCTTAATTCTAATTGCAATTCTTATGAGGAAAATGTGTGCTAAATTGGGCAATCCTCATTTATGTTTCAAAAGAAATGAAGATTTGAATTTCATACCCTTATTGAGTTTCTTGTTTTAGAATTTTTGGCCAGCCTTTATCCTTTATAATTAAAATGTGTAATCTTGTCATTTAATTTCAGATTTTGTCAAAAAGAAATCATAGTACGAAAAAGTAAAAACCCACGTTTATCTAATTGATTAACTATCTATGGTGGTCCTCCTTCACGTCAATGATGCACCAGAATTTACATCAACTACTTTAATGGAGTTCTTCTTAGAAGAATGCAAGGAAAATGAAGAAAGATGGGAAGAGAGAGAAAGAGAGCAAAAAAAAAACCATGTAACCTCTCTTTTTGGCAACTCTGAAATTTCTCTTTTTTATCTCTTTTGGTTCATGGCCAAAAATTTTGAACTCTTGAAACCGTCCTTATCCTTAAACCAATCTTCTTAAATTTTATCTTAATTCTAATTGCAATTCTTATGAGGAAAATGTGTGCTAAACTGAGCAATCCTCATTTATGTTTCAAAAGAAATCAAGATTTGAATCTCATACCCTTATTGAGTTTCTTGTTTTAGAATTTTTGGCCAGCCTTTATCCTTTATAATTAAAACTAATCTTGCCATTTAATTTCAGATTTTGTCAAAAAGCAATCATAATACGAAAAAGTAAAAACTCATGTAAATTGAAGGATTTTTGAACTCAAGTTACTCCCCAAGAAGCAATGAACCTCACCACTACATTATGTTTTGTTTCATAGCAAATGGAGTCATTACTTATGGATGTGTAAGCGTTATGCATTTTTCTTAAAAAGAAAACATTGTTTCCTCATTAAACGTGGGATTTGAACTTGTGTAAAACCCCTAAGAGGCAATGAACCTTTCCAATACACCACATCTCATCTTATAGAAAATTTGCCTAATTTAATTTAAATATACTCTTATTCGGGTTTTCCTCAATGGGTCTCAATTTTTTGAATTTTGAGTTCCCAAATATTACACATCTATGGTATTTGTTAATTGGTTTTCGGATCTCGATTGGGTTATACAATATTTGGATTCTACTAGAATCCGAATTGAATTCTAATCGAGTTTCAGATCTTGAATGGGTTATATGATATTTGGATTCTAGTAAGATCCAAATTGAATTCCAGTTGGGTTTTGAATCTTGATTGGGTTATACAATATTTGGATTCCATTAAGATCCAAATTGAATTCTAATTGGGTTTTGAATTTATCTAGGATCCAAATCCATTTGCCATATCTGAATCCAAATACTAGATCTATATGATCTTGTTCGTTTCTAAGATCCATTTAGACTAAATCCATTTATCATATCCAACCCCACATATTGGATTCGATATGCCATTATTCGGGTCCAAGATCCATTTGGATCCAAGATATTTAATATAGCATTATTTTATTCTATCCATTCTGGATAAAAATTTCCTTTTTATATATTTTTAAATTTTCAATTTTTTTTTGGTTTTACAATTTTGCAGAAAATGCTTGTTTCGATCAAATATTCTATATTACTGAATTCAGTGTTCGGCTTGTTTGGGGACTAAAAGATATTGGAGAAAAAACAAAAATGTTTGTTGCAATGTTTTTGTTTTGGGATTTATTTTTACGACCAAGTGTGAACACCCCAAATTTTTCAAAATTTTGTAAATATCCCCTTTTTTTGCCCCTGGACCAATTTTCTGAGTAATTGAGTCAATTTCAAATTAAAATCCAATAATTTCTCGGGTTTTACTGGAATCAAATCCATTTTATATATATTTGGCTCAATTTCGGATCCGGATTCAGTATCAAAATTCAAATCTGAGCCTCGTTATCAAATTTTCAAATTAAAATTGCAAAAATACCAAAAATAGTTTTAAATGGCTCATCCGGTATTCGGTTGGATCTACTACCCTATACTTCTCAATTTGAGGTCCAAAACTCAAATATCTCCTCAAATTCTGGATCCAAACCCGGTTTGTGAGAAAATTTCAAAAGTTTAAACCGAATTCTCATAAAATCTTTCTTTTGTAAATATATTTTAATTTTTTTTGCAAAAATAGTTTAAAATCCTTTGTTTTCTCGTAGTTTCTAGAATTTATTTTTAAAAAAATACAAAAAAATTACAAAAATTACAAAGAAAAGAATAAAAAATTAAAAAATATATAGAAAAAAAATACAAAAGAATTGTCCTTGTTAAAATCCCTTTTTTAGCAAAACTTTTTTTGAAAACAATCATTATTTTGAAAATTTTCAAGAGGGACCAGTTTTGAAAAATCTCTAATGGATTTTCGTTATGAAAGGGGAGTTGCAGGGTCCTCGATTGCTCGTCGATCATCTCTCCCGATCACGAGCTCTCTCTCTCTCCATCTCTTCCGATCACGAGCTCTCTCTCTCTCTCTCTCTCTCTCTCTCTCTCTCTCTCTCTCTCTCTCAACATTTGGGGATTGTCCGTTTCCTTCTCCTCTCCCATCTAGCTCCTTTTCTTCATCGCTTCTTCACCCCTCCACTGCGTCTCTCTGATCCATTCCCAGCCTCTGTCATGGTTCGCGCATCCATCGGCGCCATTCAGCTCCTTTTCCCCATCACTTCACCTCTCCACCCATCTGAAACCCAGCTTTTGCCTCTCTATCCCCATTGGTGTCATTTACTCTGAGAGTTATCCTTTCATTTCTTATCCCCTTCGATCGAGTGAAGAAAACTCTGCAGAAAAGAGAAGCAAGCCAGCTTCTCTCGGTGGACTGAAGGGATCTTTCATCTTCAATCTCCAGATCGATCAAGGTTATTAGTCTTTCTGCATCCATCCGGCAGCACAAGGCACTCTGGTAGGTACCTTCTATCGCTTCTCCCTGCTATTTTTTGGTTTCTCTTTTTTGCCCCCATTAACGCACCATGGACAGAGGTGTTGGGTTGCTTATAGCAACATCAGCCTTTCTCTCATGCAATAGCAAAGGAACGATTCTGTTCCCACATTTTATTTTCCGTCTTTCTTTACATTTTTTTTTATTATTATTACATTCCAATCCATAGTTTGCTTCGTTTCAATTTCTCGTTGACATTAGATTGATAGTTCTATTTCGGGAATCAACTGATATTTTGATTTTAATTCCTCCATTTTTTTTCTGTTGATTATGATCATCTCCCGTATTTGGTTGTTTGTTTTGCTATTTTGAACACCTCTCAACCTCTGATCTTTTGTCTTAAAATCAGATTTCGCTCATCGTCATTTACTGTATTTCATTTCTGTAAATTGTGTTTTGCTCCATAGTCATTTACTGCATTACATTTCTGTAAATTGTGTTTTGCTCCATAGTCATTTACTGCATTTTATTTCTGTAAATTGTGTTTTGCTCCATAGTCATTTACTGCATTTCTGCAAATTCCATTAAGCTTGACCATCCTTTACTTTATGTCATGGTGCCAGATATGGTTCTCGATGTGATTTATTGTTTTCAATCGTCTCATTCGTATATTTGCATCACTTGGTTTCATCAATCTGACTGATGTCATATTCTTTTTTTTTTTAGTATTGCTATTTATAATCTCTCTGCTCTTTGATCATCTATGTTTTTCACATTCAACACATCCCCCGGTGTTTTCCCTTTTACCTATGACCCCAACATTTCTTTCTTTGATTATGTTTGGACCATCCGATTTTCCTACATCTGACGCTGAGAGGATTCGGATCATCATTTGTATCTGACTCGTCTCTCATCATATCTTTTCATTGATTTATTTATTGCATTTTTGGCATGGCACTATAAGTCTGATCAAGATCGGGTGTTTGAGCGATTAATCCCCCTCAAAGAGTTCATAGTGAGGGCTCGTTGCCAACATTGTAAGACCTAATCCCCATTGAAAAAGTTTGAAAGAGTAATAAGAGAAGTCCTTTAAAGGATACTATCAAATGGGAAGGGAAATCAACAACATAGAGCAACTGAATCATCGTTGTTTTGAAACAATGAAGACCTCTTTGATTGTTGAAAGGATGACTTCATCCAAGGATGTCGTGCATTTGTCGATATCACTACAGGAACTGGCAAGATAATTATGATTTAGGGGCTTGGCTATGGCAAGGGTATGAAAGGCATACCTAATATTCTGGGGAACATAGAGCCAGATTTAATTTTTGGGGACAATGCAGTATCGAAAACTCCATACGGAGGGGTCCTTAAGGCAAAATTTGTTATTATCTGCAACTTTGAATGAAAAGGTGTACCATCTTGCTAATACCGATTCAGGTAACCCTGTTATGATTTAGTTTAGGAAGATATACAAATCATGTGATGAATGTTTTCTGATACGCAGTCCCTGATGCTTATTACTCATATACAGTCTACACATTTGCTTTGACGTCTTACTATCTCTGTGGTTCTGTGATTTTTGCTTTATGTATTCCTTCATTCGGGCACCTCTACATTTTGATTCATGCCTACATTATCAGCTTTATCCCTCTAATGCATTGGCAGTTCATTCTCTTTATGGTTTCACATTCAATGCTCTGCATCATATGTTATCATGGCTTCTTATCAATATTATATTTTAGGCCACCCTGAATAAATGTCATATAGGATGAATATGTGGTATCGTCTTGTTGTTTGAAGTAGAAGATGTCGTCTAAACCGTTCATGAGCCCATGGGACGTTCACAAATGTCTTGTTCCTTTTTTTTTCTGTGAGCAAGGTTACAAAACGTGTATTTCTTTTGGGTATATAATTTCTTTTAGCAAGCTTACAATCATTCCCCTAACATCACATTTTGAATTGTCGTGATATGATGCTCTAATGCTTCTGATTGCTGACATGGGAATCTGCTTGCGGTAAATGTTGTTTGTCCATCATACCTTTCCAGGACTGCCATCAGTTACTGAGAGTACTCTTCAGCTACATGTACTTCTTCACCTCCCTGTATCTTACTAATACCCAATACCCCTTTTCCACAGCAACTCACACACCCATATGCCTTACAGTCTGGTGAAATATTCTGAGGGCAGATTCCTCAGTACCCTTTGCTTTGAGACTTTCAGTGTTTGCATAGAGGTGTCGAATTGTTGAACTGCGTCATTGATCTTTGTTTGAACTGAATCCAGTATCATCTGTAGTTTTGATGTTTGAATAAGATTTGCAATGAATTCCCGAATGAGTCTCAGAATTTGTTTTGGAAAACAAAGGTACAGTGAAAATATACTTCAGTAGGTAACTTAGGTGGGAGTATAAATCACTGAGAAATACATTCAAAGTGTAGAAGCACTACATATCTGAATCATGTTGGTCTCCCTACATAAGGCAACGAGTTCATCAGGTCATTGGTTTTTCAATCGTAGATGCTATGTAAAAGCCAGCGACTACAGGTGAGTTAGCCCCTTTTCTTCTAGAAATTTATAGAAGTTGTATCAGTAGTCTGCATCACCACCACTTTACAGTATTACATTATATCTGCCATTTATATGTTGATTCACAAGCTATTTGCATATTACATTTGTCATCAACCTATTGATTAGTTAGTTTATTTGTTGCCATGTTAGCCTGTTATCAACATACTGTTAGCCTACCCTTCATATTGTGTTTCATCTTTCACATTCACCTGTATATCTCTGCTCGTTGTACATTTATTGCATCATCCTTGCATATCAGTAACCAGCAGTTTCATCCAACACACTATGATGCACTCACCACAGCCTTTTTATATGGTGCTTCACTCACCACTCCATGTACCCCATATCTGCAGCAACACCTGCTGTAACTCACCTGCTTCTCTGTAGCATCCTGCACCTACCTGCTCTACTTTCACTGCGCAACCATACCCCCCCCCCCCCCCTGCTACCCTACCTCCACCACACCATCCAATGCATACAACTCCTTATACGTGTTTCCTGCATTCACATATAGGACATAACTACCTGCACATTCTCACATCATTGTCCAGTATGTCATTCTGTTATACATTGTTGCACCACTATCACTTATGCATTTGGGCATCATGGCCTTAGTGGCACATGCACTTAGCTTTCTCATTAAATTTCCATCATAACTCTAAATCCGTATATATGCTAATCCAATTCATGCATTTCATGTTTGCAGTAAATCCATGTCTTTCTATATCTCCATCTTATATACATTCTCATAAATATATATATATATATATATATATATATATATACCTAGGCATCCTCATATATGTATATAAGCATATGCATGGTATTTAGATATTACATATGCATTCTTCATCTAGGCTAGATGTTATCATATGCATTCTTCATTTAGGTTAGATATTATCATATGCGTTCCAAGTTCAATATGATATTTGCAATTTCTTTCTATATTTATTTGTTATCTTGTGCTAACTCTGTTTTGCAGGAAATATGCGGAAAGTGCTATTTTTCTTAGCTTAGGAATGTTGATTTCAATTTCAAATTCAATTTAAAGGTTGTAATAGCTAGCTTATAATGAGAAATTTACATTCCTTGCACTAGATTAGAATGTATGAGCATATCATAAATTGCATGTTTCATACCTTTTTCCTTTTATTTCTCGAAAATCTACAAGTGGTGAAACACGAATGGCCAGTGCACCATTCTAATAAAAGGTGATTAAATCCTAAGTTGATGATTTTCATCAATGGCCATAGTCAGGATGTGAACAAAACTTAGGATTTTCATCTTTTATGGAATAACATTGGATCCACACTGGATCCTTTTAAAAATCATCATGTTTCCAAAATATTGTCTTCCTTTATTAGAGTTTAATTTAAAATTAATTCAAGATATATATCATTGGTCATAGTCAGGATATATTGAGAGTTAATTTCATCTTAAACCCTATAAAGGCACCAAAATATGTTTTATTCTTCACTTGAATTTAAATATGATTATTATATAATACATTTTGACCATAGTCAGAAATCTATTATATCTTCAATCTTATTTCAATTCATTTAAAGAATGAAATATGCTTTTCAAAATCCAATTTTAAATTCTTTTAATGCATTCATCATTTAGGATAGAATTATATCATATTTTCAAAATCCAAGTGATTTTGAGATATATTTTCAAATATCTTTTTCATTTCTCAAATCAATTTTTAATTTTTATTTCAATTCATCTTTCTATTTCATTTCAAAATTCAAAATTCAATTTCAAAGTCCTATTCGACTTTGAAAATTTGAATTCACTCCTATATTCCAAATTCAATTTTCAATACAAATCCAATTTCAAAGTTCAATTCAACTTTGAAAAATTCAAATTCATTTTCATTTCCAGGATTCAATTTCAAATTCAATTTAGCATTTCAGATCAAATTTCAAAGTTCAATTTAACTTTGAAATTCATGATTCATCTTCTGATTTCAAAACTCAAGCTTTAAATCAAGTTTATCCTTTATTTTTCAAAATCTCTAAAGTTCTATCTAAAGATTGAGTCTTGATTCTCAATTCAAAATCAAGGTTTTGAGATTGATTCTGAATCTCAAAAAATTGATTTTTCCCTAAGTCTAAAGCCTATTTTTAGATTCAAATCTGGATTTCCAAAAATCCAGATTCATCCTCAAAGCCCCATTTGGATTTTCAAAATTCAATTCCCTCTTGGATTCTAGATTTAGAATCCAATTCCACCCTGGATTCATATTTTCAAATCCAATTCCATCTTGGATTTCAGACTTCGAATCCAGTTCCATCTAGGGCTCCAGATTTCAGATTCAACTTCATCTTAGATTCCAGACTTCGGATCCAATTCTATTTAGGATCCTGAATTTCAGATTCAAATCCATCCTGAAATCCAGATCTAAAATCCAATTATGTTTCCAAATTCTACCTAGGTCCAAGATCCATTCTAGCTTCCGACTTTAAATCTGGAATTCAATCCTATTTCAAAATTCCATCTCAAATTCAAATTCTACATTCAAAATCAAATTCAAAGTTCATTCTGACTTTGAAAATTCATTTTCAAAAATTCTATCTCAGTTTTAAATCTTTCCTTTCCTTCAAAATCAAAGATCTATTCTCTGATTATTCCAAAGACTTAGAACTTCAAATCCTTTTTCTAGATCTATTTCAAGTCTTAAGTTAAATTCAAAATATAACTTTTCCAAGTCAATCTTCAAATCTTTGAATCATTTCTTCACTCCGTTATCAAATTTATTTCAGAATCACTCGAAAAAACCCAAAAATTTCTAAATCATTTTCTCAAAAGCATACATCTTTGCATTTTCACTGCACAAGCATGATTCTTTGTGCATTAGGCTTAGAATAAATTCTTAGATAATATTTAGGCAATATCAAAAAGCATAAATTCAATCCTTGGTCCGATTACCTTTGGTAAAGGCGTCAGGAACGGTCGAACCTCGTACCGACGAGCGAATCTCGTATCGATGAGTGAATCTCGTCTCTTCATTTTCTCACAAATTTTCAAAACAGAGGTGAGTAATTTTAAAATCTTTTTCAAAATTAAGGTCAAGTAAGACCTTTGCAAAAGAGTTTCTCTCTCTTCTTTATTTTCTTCTCTCTTCTTTTCTATTTTTTATTTCCCCTTCAAAAGGGAGAATAGAGGCTAGAAAGGCAAAGAAAAGGGAAAAGAGGGAACCAAGAGGAAAAAAATTGCAATGATCACACCAAGTTGGGGTTTTAAAGTTCCATTGATTTGGATTTTTAACTCGATGGCTTTATTTTGCAAATGGATCATCTTGGGAAGATAGTGGGAACCCAAAGACATTCTCCTCCTTTGCAAAGCAGGAATCAATCTAATCGAGAATGTTGGTTTCAGGATTTCTAAAGGGTGTTTTAAAGTTTTATTTAATAAAATACATTTTAAAGAATATTTCTTGAAGGTTTTTGGCATTTTCAAGTCTTCTTTAAATGAAATATGGTTTTACCAAACCTTGACTCATGAAATAACATCTTCAACCAATTCCAACCAAATATAAAGGTCTCTAGCATTCTAACAAGTCAAAAATAACTTCTATATGATATCGGAGTGAAGAGTTCTAGCAAAAACATATTTTTGGCCTAAAAAATAACTTATTCAGAAAGCAGACCCTAATTGGAGGATAATTTGACAATTCACATGGTTAAATTTGGTTATTAGTCTAAAAGAATAATTATAAACAAGGATGTTATCTTTTTAAAAAATGACCATACTGTATGAAAAAATGATGCATTTCTACAAATATCCTACAATTTACCAAATTTGTTGAATTAACAATTTTGCAGGATCCCAATTTTGTTTTGACAACTTTACCCTTCACAGATGCAAAATTCTGAATTTTGCACATCCTGATGCTAAAATAATGCACCCATGAAACTCATCAATAAAATCACATATGAGGTTGTGATATTCCAAAAAAGATTATGAAATTCTAAAAAAATTATGAAACTTATGACGAGGTTTGCATGATCACTTGCCAAAGTTATAAAATTTACATAAGTCTGATAATTGCAAAATTGCAGATGAGTATCGCAAGGCATATTGCAAAAAACCTTTCAAGTGTTTTGAAAGTTTGTACCTTGAAATTTTTTGAACGAGTATCACACGATGTGTTGTGAAATTTTGAAATATTTATGAAAGTTTGTTATTATAAAATTTCATATTTGAATCACCCATATTATAAAATTACTTTTGCTTGCAAAATTATGTCCCATTTAAATGATGCTTCATTTTTTAACCCCTTTTGTTTGCATTCAGATGCCCTATTGTAGTGCATTTCTTGATAAGAGTCCTTTCAAAGATAGAATATCAACTGATATGGTCCATCTAACCTTACCTGATATAGTACCACCTAAGAAGGAATGCAATGATGGTAACCAGAGTCCAAAATGTTTAAACTACAATTGTGGTTGAAGTGCATCATATAAAAAGCATATTGAAATGAATGAAAAAGGATGAGAGTGTGTGTGAGAGGTTTTCATATCGTGGATGTAGATTCACATTGAATTGAACCACATTAATTGTTGTGTTCTTGTGTGTTTTTGTGGGGTGTTTGAATCTTTTAATGTCAATAGTATGTTTGGGTCAGATATTTGATTGAATGAAACCTGTTCAGATTAAGTGGTGGCATTAGATTTAATATAAAATGTAATCCAATTAAATAGACTCATTTTTAATTCATTTTTAATACAATCTTAACCGATTATTGAACATTCAAAAAGTAAGGCACAAATAGGGCACCAACTAGGAAATACAAAAATGCAGCAACATACTTGGGGTGTCATTCTAGAACATTCTACAACCTTCATGGAGTGATAACAAATGGCAGAGACAAGGGATCTTGACTTGACCTCCCTAAGCCCAAGCCAAACCTTATTGACTTAAAAAGTCACTTGAGCCAATTGTCCATCTCTGTCAAAATCAAGCCTCTCTTTTCATTATCTTGTAACCATTTTCTTTTTCTTTTCTTTTTCTTTTTTTTTCTTAAGTTGTTGTTAGTATCACTAACAATGTATCCCGTATAGGACCCGATGGTCTGGTCAGCTTCTCCAAAGTGGATGCTGAAATTTCTCCTAATGGGTACAAGCAGCTTAGGTGGTATTTTCTTGTGGGCCCTTAAGTTTTTGTAAAAAGACTATAATAAAAATAAATACTTGTTCTGAGTCTTTGATAAGGTCCCACAAAATCATCAAAAATTTTCGGGTTCAGATCTTGTGGGCCCTTATGATATGAAAATTTTCCTCCATCAAAATGGCTTGAAAGAGACAAAGATGAATGGGACATTTTCTTTCCCACTTCTTGTAAAATGACTCTCTCTCTCTCTCTCTCTCTCTCTCTCTCTCTCTCTCTCTCTCTCTCTCTCTCTCTCTCTGAGGGAGGACCACAAAACATAGTTAGTGTCAACAACAAACATATGCCATACGACAGGGTTATAGTCAGTCTCCCCATCTAAGGGTGGCAACATGAACATTTCACGATTGATAAATGGCCAACAAATGGATGCACAGATGCAATATTGGTGCATTCTGCATATGCCTATTTGGTGTCCGCCACAACTCCGTGCCCCCATGAAATAGTGGTGGATGGACACTCTCGAACAAAAAAAAACATTTTTTTAGGCACGTGGACAGGGCATGACATTGTGTCCTGTCCGGTTCGAGGATGAGCCGCCCCTCCCTATCTACACACCATATATATTTTTTTATGTTTGTGCTTGTTCGTCTGCCACAATTTCATGGGGGGGCACAGAGTAGCGGTTGACGCGATTTCCGTGTTCGCAGAACACACCAAAGTATGATTCAAA
Organism: Nuphar pumila; assembly: GCF_984573655.1. NCBI lineage: Eukaryota > Viridiplantae > Streptophyta > Magnoliopsida > Nymphaeales > Nymphaeaceae > Nuphar > Nuphar pumila. The sequence continues at coordinate 59,421,226 of NC_143265.1, forward strand.
TTCCCCCTAAAGCGCATGGTGAAGGGGGGTTGAGATATGTGGAGCTCCGTCTGCTTTTACTCTGGCTCAATAAACTAGGTTTACCTGATGAAAAGTCACTGTATAGACTCAGTTGTTTCTTCAAATTTGCATTTTAACTCAAATTATTAGTGATTTACTGGCACACTTTTTACTGCACCACTAAATTTTCTAGTTCAATTTATGCCATAGAAATTGTGTTTTACTAGTGTTGTTCCAATTTACACCATAAAATGTATTTTACTGACGCATAACAAATCGGCGCCAGTAAATCCATTTTTATATACAAGATTCACGTCAGGCTTCCTCTCTTTTCCTTTTCCTTTTTATTTTCATTCCTTCCCAAAATACCCATCAGACCCCACTTTTGATTTCCCTATCTCGTTTCCCCCACACCTCTCTCACCTCCTCCCTCTCGCACTAATCAACCTCGGACACTCCCTATTACCGCAACCTCACCGGAATCACCACTCCTTCCTCACCTGCATCCATTGCTCTCTCTCTCTCTAGGGTTACTCCCAAAACCCCTAAAAAAACAGAACCCCTCGATTGAGAAAGTGAAGTTGAGGTTCTAATTTCATTGTGGTTATGCTAAAAAAAATTAGAGCCCCTCGATTTTTTAGGGGTTTTGGCTTTGCTAAATTGGGTTATGTTTGGGATTTTTTAAGGGAAAACCAGGTTAGGGTTTCCTAAATCCGAAATATTTTTTAGGGGTTTTGCATTTTAGTCTGATTTTTTTAGTGAATGATGCAAAAAATCAGAACCCCTAAATCATTTTTTTTATATCTTGGGTTGGAATATGATGAAGGGAAAGTGACTTTGGCCTCTAGAATTTCATTGATTTGTAATATCAAGTTAAAATTAAGTTTATGATTAGCCTTCTTGTCTTAAGCCAAAGGACAATTAGGGTATGTTTGATGGCTCATCTCGTGCATCGCACATGACAAAAAAGATGTTGAGAACAACATTTGGAACAAACATTGGATGCAGCATACGACGTTCCATGCATCTGCCACATTCATTAAGGTATGTTATTTTCAATCCACCTCTCTGCCCTATTACAAAAAGAACAAGAATGAAGGATATGATATGCATGTTAACTGAATGCATTTCATGTTATCCTTGATTGATAATCATTCATATAACAAGTACGTTAATGAGCATTATGCATCATAAGGTATAATTAGTGTTAAATAATTGGTCACACGTGTTGTTTTGCTTGTTAATGCATGATCATGATTGCATGTGTGTGCAACCTTTATGTATGCATGTGGGCATATGCTATGATAATAAAGATATGTGATATACGCATGTATGTGGCTCAAAAGTGAGCCTGAGTTTAGTACCTATGAGTGTATGTGGTGTACCAAAGATAGAAAAAATTATACATACACATAATCATATAATTGCCTCATGTAGGCCATGCTCAAAGTCACCCAATGATGGGGTGTGAACTGCCAACTATTTGAATGGGTTAGAACAACCTTGTGTTAAAATTAATTGATGAACTTAATATTTAAATAACACCTATGACCCATTCAAACCTGTGATCACTATAGAGAGAGTGGTGATACACACTATCGATTGGCCATTGTTGCTTTTTGTAGAGCGTGACATCTCTTTTGGTCATCACTTTTCGGTCGTAGGAGGTCGGACTACCTCGTATCCTACATGGTATGTCCCGAATCTTTGCAAAGTTTGGATTGATTTCGTACTGGACAATTAGGAGATTCTCTCGATCGTGGACCACTCCAGTAAAAACTCTTTGGGAGTTTGCATATTCTTTTAATTGATGAGGCTAATAAAATATATGGCATAATAGATACTTATTAGATTAGTTGAATTGGAGTTAGAAACCTAAGAGTGTACATTAAGGGCAGGAAAGAGAAACAAAAGATTATGAATGAAATCATTGTAATATTTCAGTTTATGCATGAATTGTTATTTTGATATGTTTATTGCATGATTTAGTTGTTTATTTGAAAATTTGTCAATACTTATTTCTATGATTGGGTTATATATGTGTTCATATGTTTTGGTGTAACCTACTGAAGTTGTGGATTTATGCCTTCACTTTTAATATTTCAGGTAACGAGTAAGCCAAACGGTGAAAACGGGAGGCTCAGAGTGGCACGAAGAGGGTCACAACTATCTCTGCAGTGAAAGGGTGGACCCTCTCACAACTTGACGTTAAAAGTGCTCTCCTCAATGGAGATTTGGAGGAAGTCTACATGCAGCTTCCCTCAGGTCTCTTGGATTCTGATGGGAGAGTGTTCGTTGCGCAGAGCCTTGTATTGGCTAAAGCAAGCACCTCGATTGTGGTTTGCCAAATTCAGCTCCATACTTGTATCATTTGGTTTCTGCAGGAGCTCACATGATCCTGCCCTTTTTGTGTGTTCTTCAAAGGGAATTACCTTGTTGTTGTATGTTGATGACATGATTGTCACGGGAGATGATGATGATGAGATGATTAGATCTAATAAGGCAAGATTAGATCTTCATTTTGAGATGAAAGACTTATTTCTTGAGCAAGATTAGCTGATTCCTCTCGAAAGGTTACTACTCTCATGGAATTGAATGCTAAGCTCCAGGCTTCAGATGCACAACCATTGGATGATTCTACTGTTTACAGGCGCATTGTGGGGAGGTCTTCTCTATCTGATTGTCACTCGTCCTAACATCATGCATGCTGTGCACAAGGTATGCCAATTCATAGTGCTCCCTGTACATCTCATATGGCTGTTGTAACTAGGATTCTGCGGTATATTCGTGATAGCTTGCATCTCTCCATCCTCTTCTCCGCCACCTCGTCTCTTGAGCTTCATGGCTTCTGTGATGCTGACTGGGGCAGGGGACCTTGGAGACTCTCACTCAACCAATGGGTTGTGTATTTTTATAGGGAACTCCCTTGTTGCTTGGAAAAGTAAGAAGCAAGAATGTGTTGCCAACTTCACTAGAGAAGCGCAAGGTATAGAGCTCTCTCTCATCTTACCTTTAATATTGTCTGGATGAGATGGTTGTTAGCTGATATGGCTATAGTTGAGTTTGTTCCTACTTCTATTTATTGCGATAATATGAGTGCCATTCAAATTGCTGAGAGCACAAACTTCAGTGACTTGTCCAAGCACATTCGTTCCGACTACCATTGAGTGTGATCGTGGTACCATCATCGTACATTATCTTCAATCTGAAGATCAGTTGACAGACTTCTTCACTAAGCCTCTCACATCCTTGCGCTTTCTTTCCCTCCTTTCTAAGCTTGGAGTCACTTCTATTGGAAAACAACTACATGAACTTATTACTTTCAAACTCTAATTACTAGTACTTAGAGTTTGAGGAGTGTTAAAATAGAAGTGTTTGCTTTTCTTTTGTTTCTGAGTTAAAAGCTTATGTACAATTTACTTTATTTCCCTTATATAATAATGTAGTATGTTTACTTACTAAGGGCATTGATGTCATTCCTTAATAAGAGCCCTTCTAGAGATAAAAGGGTCTCTCTTGTATCGTGTTATGTTGTTAATCCATGAAATAAAATGTTGTGCTTTCATGGTTACAAACCCTAGCTTATTTTGAGGTTGTTAACATTCAATATGTGCCACAGACCTTCCTTCACATCCCTAGAGCCCCCTAGAGCCCTTAGACCAGGTCCTACAAGTTCTGAACCTCGAACTCCTGATTTCTCAAATGAGCCCAAACTGCATCACCTGCATTAACCGTTTAGCCCCATTTTCACCTGTACCGCCTTATTTGCTATGAGGAATCTCCGACCTCTCCCTCACCGTGTCAACTAGGGTACAAATCCTAGGACACCCAACCCATAAAATTTGGAAAATTCTAGATTTTGTGTGGCATCCAAAGCGTACATCATGCGATCATAATGAAAAAATTTCTTGTCAATATAACCGATAAGATTTTTAGAGGTAATAAAACAATAAATGTTTTTATATTAACTCTTAAGTCATGGTTTCTCTTCACCAGATTGGTTTCCCTTTGATTTCTACATGTAATGACTCTTGATGTAAGGTCTGCCTAACCCTAGCTTGTCAATCCAAAAAAAATGGTCATGGTTTCTCTTTCTAATATCCAATAATTAAATTTTTCTTTGCTTATTCACAGCGTCATTGGTTTCTTTCCTTGAGTGAAAATAATAAAGCACATCATCTCTCTCTCTCTCTCTCTCTCTCTCTCTCTCTCTCTCTCTATATATATATATATATATATATATATATCCACGTTTTGAGCAATATCCATTGTAAGTGTTCTACATAGGTCTGTTTCTTTGTTTTTGCTGCTGGTGCAATCAAAACATGGAGGGTTGCATGATCATTATGCTTACCTTCTTTTCATTTTATTGTTGTTTGTTTCATAACTTGGACTTCCACGACCCAAATTAGTTTGGATCAGGTTGGAGTTCTGATACATCTCTTCAGTTGATTCATATAAAAATTCTAATAGAAAACAATTTAGAATCTTCATGCTTAAGTCCATCATAGAGTCTTTGCACGAACTTCAATGCTTGTGGCTTATTCGTAAGAAAGGTGTTGGAGGCAATAGTGCTCCAAGTGCAAAAATCTGTTCATGTACTCTAACATAGTAAGCTACTTTGATTCAGTTTCAAAAAATTATGGCCCCTCTTCTCCCTAGCAAGTGAGAGAAATAAGTCTCCATAAAAGTCGCTATGAACTCCTCCCTTGGAATTACTATGACTCCTCTAAATCTAACCTCTTTAGTGGTCTTCTACTACTTCATTACATCATCTACAAGTCGGTAAGACCAAAAAGCGTCATTTTCTTGTCTGGTACACTGAGGATCTTGAAGATTCCTTCGATATTCTGAAGCTTTGGATATGAGTAATGCTTTCATATAATATCTATATAACACCAAGACATGTTCCTAGTGTTTATACTTTTTCTTCACTATGAAAAACAATAAAAAGTGACCATATTGTATGGGTAATTTGATGTGATTCCCTAAAAACCCTATAATTTTTTACATTCTCCTGATGTCCAAAACTGCAAATATTCGACATCGTTAGGATACTTTTACTCTTCACAACTGCAAATTTAGGTATTTTTGTGATAAAATTGCATCGCCCGTTGAATATGTTCAACACCCACTTAAATCCAGATCACAGGGTTTTTTTATGCAAATTTAGACCTCACAAACTTGCGTAAATTTATTTGTGAAACTAAAATCACCAAAATCGCAAATATCATACTCGTTTGCATATATTTCAAGAAATCACAAAAATATATTTGTGAAACACTTACTACTAATTTTGCAAATATCCTACTTTTCGCATATATTAAATGCTCATGTATAAAGTTATTTGTGAATCTCGAGATATCGCAAATATTGTACTTAAATATTTACAAAATTATGATAAATATGTAAAATTTCTTATTTTTTATGAGTTTCTCGAATCATATATAAACGCACTGTGGATTTTTATATATAACAACCCAAATAACAATGAATTTAAGCAAATAAATATTCAAATCATTTAATCATTTGAAAATATATAAACATATAAATAATGACATTATATACAGATCATTCAATAATGCTTTCAGTTTGAACATTCAAATCATTTAAAGTGCAAGAGCGATGTTTTCAATTTAAACATTCATCAATGGTTTCAGTTTTACATTCAAATCATTTAAACATTCAATCAATGATATTATATACAAATGAACAATAAACAAATAACTCAATACAAAAATTTATTCATATAAACATTCAAGTGGCATTATATGCAAATCAATGAGCAAGTCAATGAGTTATAATGTTGATCTTTGAGTATATACAAAAAAAAATAAAAACAATCTAAAAAAATTCTATGGTTGAGGAAGTTATGATTGTCGCAATCGTAGCAACTCAATGACCTTATTTGTGTACTCCAGAAGGTCAACTTGAATACGTATTATATCATCTTGATTACGTAACATATTCTTAAGCATGCATATTTTTTAAGTGCAAGAGTCAACTCTCCATCCAATCCACTTGTGCTCTTTATGTGCTTTTCTTCCAACTTTCTTCTCCTCGTGAAAGGCCCTCTTTGTCATTAAAGAATATACAACCTGCTGGGCTGCTACAAAATCATCATTGGTGGCATGTTTCATGAACGACAAGCCAATGTTTTTGCTACCCTCACACCAGTCTTGAAGTTTGAAGATGATCATGCATAATATTTGCATTTTATTAATCATTATTGATGCATGATCCATGTAAAAATTGCTTTAAAAACCCATTTTTACCATTAGTTTTGAGAAACCGCATTGCATTGAATTTTATCAGAAAATCGTGTTCTTGAAAGCTTTCCTTGCATATATATATATATATATATATATATATATATATATATATATATATATATATATATATATATATATATATATATATATATATATATATATATATATATATATAATTTTTAGTTAGAACTTCTTAATTGTAGTTTAGTTAGCTTAAGTTTGAGTAGCTAATTTGTAATCTTTAATTAGTTTAAGAAGTGTGTTTGTTTTCTTTAGACAATAAAGCATGTTTTGCTAAAATGGGTATTTTGGAAATCATTGAAAGTTGTTGGACTTGTTTTGAAAAAATGGTTTTACCCTAATATTATATTATAAATAGTATCATACAGCAAGAAAAAGGGGGCCTTCCATATTAGATTTCACGCCTCTCTCTCTCTCTCTCTCTCTCTCTCTCTCTCTCTCTCTCTCTCTCTCTCTCTCTCTCCAGCCGTGCCTTCTTCTTCTTCTTATTCTTCTCTTCTTTCTAGCCGGTGGGTTCATCTTCTTCCAACAGCAAAAGGAGGGCAGCGTGAGGATCTGATGTGGGGAGAGACCACTCTCTTCCTCAACCCATCAGTTGAAACAAGCTACAACAGGTTGTTTTTGTCTTCTTCCTTTTCACGTAGTTATAGCTTTGCATTCCATAACTTTGGTTTCATTTTAGACATCTCTGCATTAGGCATATAAATCTAGCATCATCTGAAAACAAAACGAAAATAAAAAATCAAAAAAAAAAAGAACAAAAATATATGTTGTTTTGGTTTTGTGACAGCGTGTTTGACGCTGCCAATAGCTTAAGCGTTTTCCTCTGGTTTGTTTAGTTTTTATGTGTGTTAACCGTTCTGGTCAGCAGTCTTATTACCTAGGTTAGTGTGTGCTATTTAATTAGGTTAGTTTTGTTTGTGTCAACAAGTGTCCCTCGGTTACTAGTAGTTTACATTTAACGTCTGTTATCCATTGCCTTCAGCGTTTTTTTTTATTGCATTGTTGTCACAGCATCACATCTTGTTACAACATTACATTGTGTCTTGTATTTTCTGATCAGCATTGTTAGTACAGCATGTGCATGTTTCTGTTTGTTGTTTGATTGAATCCTTTTATAGTATATCGTATATTAGATAGGTTAGCTGAATTACATGACTTAGGGTGGTATTGTTTGGTTATTGTTTTTTTTAATCTATTGCTAATAGGTTAGCCCCAGTCCTTCTCTTTTTTTTTCAGTAACATAGACCTTAGTTAGTTATTTCGAATGCTTAGTTCATGTGTTCATTTTAATTTCTCTCTTGCCTCTCGGTTAGTTTAATTCCTGAATTTGTTTTTACAGTAATCTTGTCCTTTTATTCGTTTGTGAATAGTTGAATTGATTCTTGACAACTAGATTTAAGTTAGTATCATATCAAGTTTGCTATTTATTGGTCAGAGTGGATTTCATACAGTGAGTTAGCACTTTGAATTAGTTAGTAGTATTCTATTAGAATTAATATTTTCTTGTTCAATTGAATTTGGTTATTGTTGTTTTCTTGTTCTTGATTATTTAATTAGTTAATTCATGATTAGTTAGAACAGATATAAGGTTGTTAAAGTATTCATTAGCTACTTTCGTTCTTGCATTCACGTTTTTTTTTTTTTATAGCATTAGTTAAGTCTTATTCGTCTGTATGGTGAGCATAGTTTAGCCCTTTGTGTTAGTTAATGTTGCATGCTAGTTCTTACTTCATAATTAAGTACTGATTTGCGTAGTGTGTTATTAGTTTAGTGTAGTTCATGTTACTTAATTCTTGTTTTTTTTATGTTTTTGGTGATTCTTCGTCATATTTCTGGTTGATTTTTCTCTAGATTCCTCATTTTTGCTGCGTGTTTTGTTTTTGTATCTTGCAGAAAGCATTGGAACGTGCGTTCGAGTCCTTTTTGTGCCTTAAAAGGGCCCTTTGAGATCCCTAAAAGGTACCCTCAAGGGAGCCCTCAGAAAAGCAAAAGTTCAAGAAAACATATATTACCTCAAGAAGGGACAAGAAAGCCTCAAGCACTGAAGACTTGCTTTTCTTTCTAGATTAGGCTTTTATTTCATTTAATTCAATTCATCTGGGTTTGTAATAAGGCACTTTAATTATTAGTTTAAACCCTTTGTGTAGGGCCGTACTCTCGTAGTTAGTTAATTATTTAATCAATTCTTTTCATTTTGGCAATAAAGAGTAGTTTAGATTGTGTGTTCGAATACGAAGTATTTTTCGTTCCCTGAGATCGACCCGGACTCCACCACTTGTGCGAGCCGGTTTTTATATTTTTGGTGTCTGGCTTTCACTGAATTTTCATTAAAAATATTGTTTTAAAAAGGGTTTTCATAAAACTCACACCAAATTTTGGCGCCGTTGCCGGGGAACGGCGAAATACTAGTATTCACTTTATTGTCTTGTGTTTGTTCTCGTATTTATAGGTTGTTAGTTTAATTCAGTTCTTTAATTAGGATTGTTTAGTGTGCTTTTCGCATTTAGGCTTAGAACCACGTGTGTGCATTCCGTAGAGACAAGCTTACTTTTTTGCACAGCTCACCATTAGGATCCCCTTAGAAGTGACTGTGTACGATTGGTACCGTGCACATAGATTTCATTTTTATAAATTCTCTACTGAGTGGAACTGCGTGGTGCTTGTTATTTCTTGTTTTCAGTAATTGTTTTTGTTACTCGTTTTGTGGTTTGTGTGGTTTGGCCGCTAGTGCGTTAGTTAGGTAGAAAAACCCAATTTAGGACGGTTGTTGCACCGGTCTACCCTTTGGTGCATGCACGGGCGATGTTCGCTTGAACCTGAGCTTGCCGAATTTGTTGAGGATCCCGAATCTTTCTTTAGGAGAGCCCATCAATCCAGCCCCATGGCTGAAGATCAGCAGTTGATCCGTCCTCTTAGGGATTACTTCATGCCCAACACATAAACTCCTGCCTCCTGCATCACAAGACCTGATGTGGGAGCGAACCATTTTGAAATCAAGGCCAGTGTCATCCAGATGTTACCCTTTTTTTATGGCCTTAGCAACGAAGACCCATACCGTCATCTCGACGAATTTCTCGAGATCTGCTCTACGGTGCGGATCAACAATTTTGGAGATGACGCGTTAAGGTTGACGTTATTCCCCTTCTCCCTTAAGGATAAAGCCAAGCATTGGCTGAAGGCCCTAATACAGTTCAAATTACCACTTGGTAACATATGCAAAGGGAGTTTTTAAAGAAATACTTCCCAATTGGTAAGACGAACCAGTTTCGAAAAGCCATCACTAGCTTTTCACAGATCGAGGGAGAAATGTTTCATGAAACGTGGGAGAGGATGAAAGATCTTCTCCGCAAGTGTCCCCACCACCAGGTGCCCCGCTGGCAACTGGTGCAATATTTTTATGATGGTCTCACTGAGAAGAACCGTCAAATGGTTGACGCTGCCTGTGGGGGCACTTTTATGCTCAAAAGTGAAGATGAAGCATGGGCCCTTTTTGAGACCTTGAGCGAGAACTCCATGCACCATGCTTCTGCTTCACGATCTGAGAGGGTCACACATGTGCAAGATGGCACGAAGAAGGCTGGTATATTCAAGATAGGGATGCACCTTGAGTTGCAAAACAAGGTCGACCAACTGTCCCAGAAATTGGATCAGTTGTTTGCGGGTCCCTCTCCAGTCCTACAGGTGTGTGCGTTGTGTGCTAGCTCTGCACACCATGGTGTTGATTGCCCCGTTGCGCCACAATACCTTGAGTTTGTCCAGGAGCAAGCTCAGATGGCGCAGAGTTTCGCTAGGCCCGCACCCAATCCATATTCCAGTACATATAACCCGCGCTGGCGGAACCATCCCAATTTTTCATGGAGAAATCCACAAGCCCAACCTCCCAACCCTTCCCAAAGCCAACCCAGGCAAGGCGGTTATGTGCCTGGATTTCAGAGAACTAGCTACCCTTCAGCTCAGCCTACTTATAATCAACCCCAGTCTCAGGAGCCTTCGTCCAGCCAGTCCTTTGAGGACAAGATGCTGCAAGCCTTCTTGGATATCAAGGCAAATCTGAGCTCTCGTACACATTCTATTGCGAAGTTTGAGACGCAAATGGGACAACTCGCTGAGGCGCTTAGCAGGCGGAGTGAGGGGGTTTTACCTTGCCAATCGGTGGTGAACCCTAGGGGTAAGGAGCCGATGCATGGCCCGCACATGACAGATGCCCATCAAGAGCAGGCTCAAGCGGTAATAACCCTTAGGAATGGGAAGCAATACCAGGCGAGGGAGGCTGCAGAAGAAAGAGAGAGAACGAGTGAGAAGCAGCCTGTCCCTACCGTCCCACCTCAGGAAAGCGAGAGGGCTCTACCAACTGAGCCTTCAAAGTCCTATACTCCCAAAGGCCCCTTTCCTGAGGTGCTAGAGAGGCCGAAGTCATTAGGCAAGCATGGAGTGAACATGCAGGAGATGCTTGAGATATTCAAGCACGTCCAGATAAACCTCCTCGTGCTTGATGCCATTCAGCAAGTCCCTGCATACGCAAAGTTTCTAAAGGAGCTTTGTACGCCGAAAAGAAAGTTAAAGTCACAAGTGCCGAAGAAGATATACTTGACTGAGCAGGTGAGTGCGGTGTTGCAGCATCAAACCCCACCAAAGCTTAAGGACCCAGGGACTCCAATTATTTTATGTGTCATAGGAGACATCACTGTCGAGCGTGCATTGCTCGACCTTGGAGCAAGTGTCAATATCTTGTCGGGTTTTTTTTATGACAAATTTGGATTAAAGGAGATGAAGCCAACACCTATGACCCTGCAGCTTGCAGATATATCAATCAAGGTCCCGCGAGGGATTCTGGAAGATGTTCTAGTCAAGGTAGAGGACTTCTACTTCCCTGTCGACTTCATCATTTTAGATATGGAGGGAGTTAATGATATGCCACAGACCCCCATCATTCTTGGACGCCCCTTGATGGCCACTGCCAATGCATGCATTAATTGTCGCACAAGCGTGATGGATGTCTCATTTGGCAACAGGAATATGAGGCTGAACATTTTTCATGCGGCGATGGGACCTGCCGGCGATGAGGCTTCTTTCGAGGTCGACTTCATTCAGGACCTGGTAGAAGCAGTGCATACCTGGTTATTGAGTGATCCACCTCAAGAGGAGGTTGATGAATCACTCGAAGAAGATTGCCATGGGTCGATAGAGAGTCGGACAGGTGATCTGAGTTGGACCTGGCACTTCGAGCCGCTTCCTGAATTGGCAGAAAAGCCAGCCCGACCATCCATAGAGAGTCTGCCAGAGCTTGAGTTGAAGCCCTTACCGACCTCACTCAAGTATGCCTTCCTAGGCAAGGATCAGACTCTCCCCGTCATTATTTCCGCAGACCTGACTGACACACAGGAGTGTCAGCTGTTACAGGTCTTGCACGAGCATAAAGAGGCGATTGGATGGTCGGTGGCAGATCTGAAGGGGATAGACCCCTCCTTTTGCATGCATCGAATTATCATGGTGTGAACACCCCAAATTTTTCAAAATCTTTTTATATTCCCCTTTTGCCCCTAAATTCATTTTTTGAGTAAATAAGTCATTTTAAATCTAAATTCCAGTTCATTTCTCAAGTTTTATCGAAATTAAAATCATTTTATATGTTTAAATTGATTTTGGATCTGGATCCATTGTCCAGATCCAAATCTGAGTCTCCTTGTTCAAATTTTAAATTACAGAAAATACCAAAAATAGTTTTTAAATAGCTCGGATAGTCCATTCGACATCCGTTTGGATCCATCACATTGTATTTCTCGTTTCGAGTGTCAAAACTCAAACATTTTCTCAAAACCTGGGTCAAAACCCATTCTTCTGAAGAAATTTCCCCGAAATAGTCAGAAATTCTCAGAAAAATACTTTCGTAAATATTTCTCAGAAAAATACAAAAAATTAGTGTTTAAAACTTAGTTTTCTTTTAAAATCTTAGTTTTCTACTACAAAACTACAAAAAATGGAAAATGATATAAAAATCAAAAATTGAGGAAAAAGCAAATGGTTTTAAAACTTGAAAAATGGAATTTTTGCCAAAAACCTCATTTTGAGCCATTTTACAAAAATATTAAGAAGAGGGAATCCTTCTTTTGGAAAATTGGAAAATCCACAACTGATCACTCCTGCGCACTTCCCTTCTCTCTTGCCTACCCTCCATCTGCAACAACTCCTTCTTCCCTCAACCCCTCATCTTCAACCTCTGGATTCTCCTTCATGCCTCCATCAGCCGCAGGCTCCCCCTTTCCAGAAGGATCCTCCACCCTCTACATAAACCACCTTCAAGAAACCCTAAAGGTCACCCGTTATCACCCCTCCACCTTCTTCTCCTTCAGGGATCCACAGTTCACCTCTTCATTGCATCATTCTCGTTTCTTTCCTCTCCTTCTCCTTTCAGCTCTCTTTTTCATCTGGTGTTTTCCTTTTTTTTTTAAGCAACTGAAGGCCGAATACATTTTGCAATTGCTCATCGTCTTCAACCTTCCCCCCTGAAGCTGCTAAAGAAAGTCCTCTTCTCCATCCTTCAAGATTTCTACAGTAAAAACCTCTCTTCTTGGTTTTCTTTAAAATTTTCCTCTTAAATCCTTGTTTCAATCTCCTCCAAGCACTTTGATAGTATTTGATTTGCTTATGGCAAATCAATCTATCAGTGTGCAATATGAAAAGGAGCATTAATGCTCCAACATCTTTCTTTATTTCCTGCTATTAATTTGCTCTTTTTTTTTTCTTTTTCTTTCTTCGTTATCTTGTTTGTGTCATCGAGTCCCATACGATTTGTTTGAATTTTGATTTGGGGTTTATTTACGCTTTATAGTGTAACATCTAACAATGTCATATTGATCGTAGTACCCGGTTTCATGTTGAACCCTGTTCCTCGTAGCCTCCCCTTCCCGCCTGAAGTTCTCTAATGACAATTGATTTGTATACCACACATCGTGGTTCACCCATCCCTGATAGCATAATCTGGGTTTTATTTCCATTTGTGCGAGGTTCTAATGGATTGCATTATCTTTCATTAATTCTCATTTTTTTCTTTATTTTATTCTCGTTTATTACATTTATTCAGTGTATATTTCTCATTCTTTGGTTTAGTTTATTTCCTCTATTTTAACTCCATTTTATCACTTATATTTGGAGGGATGGCTATTTCCTCCGGAGTCAATCCCAGCAGCCACACCAAGAAGGTGTTCATTTTCTTTATTAAGAGTGTCGTTCTACAAATAAAGCAATCTTACTTTTAGTTAGAATGTGGGTTGGGTTTTAGCTTCCGTGATTTCGGGTTCTGGAAGTAGGGTTGCCATTTGTGTGATCTGGAGCCTATGTGAGTAAGTACCCTGTCTCATCCATTTTGTCATCTCCCTGTCAGCTTCATAATCCCCCCTGCTACCACATCAATAGAGACATCATGATCTGATAGATTACCTTTCTGTTTCCACAGTTTATTTATCTGGATTTCCTTCTGTTATGAAGATTTTGACTCCTGCTTATGACCATCCTTCTCATCTCTGATTTTCCATTTCCTGTTTTCGATTATCATTTTTTTTTTTACTTCTCCTGTTTGTATTATTAATTTTCTGTGTTTATTCTTATATTACATCTTATATACACATATTTCTTTTTTATGGATATATCTGGTTTTGAAGACATGTTTTATATTTTTGCCTATTTCTGGTTGTTCATCACATCGGTTGTTTATCCTGCCCTTACCCAGCTATTTGAAGAAATCTGGTAAGCACTAGATCTTGCTTCGAAGTACCTAATAAATCAGTTATTCGAAGCATCCATGTTGTACTCCCTGCGAGAGGTGTATTGTAGAGTTAGAACTTGACGTGATGGGAATTAGCATACCCAAATCTAACAACGTCAAGGTTCATACCAGTCGTTCCAAGATCAAAAGAAAATGGATTTGGAGGTGGCTTGCTGAAAGCAAACCAAATCCTGATCCAATTTCTCAAGAATGGGATGTTAAATTATTTTGTGTTTGATCTTATCGTGAAACCAGAGCTGCATAATCAGGATATGTTTGGAAGGTAGCATCCCCAGATTTGAGAATGAGAATAAGCACATTCAAAGATATGTTTTATTTTCAATTAGAGTGATTTTTTTTTCTCACTGCTATATCTGATGTCAAGATTATCCAAAGTGTTTGTTCCTTCAGAATTTTCCAACTTCAAGGAGTTGCTCGAAGGATATAGACTTCTATAATAGTACCTCCCAGCTAATACAAATGTTCTAGTATGCCAAAGAACAGAATTGTCCGACGACGAAAATTGTAAAGAGGTAAGCAAAAGTTCTTTTACTTTTTTTTTTCCTCTTCTTTTTGTTGTTCTTTCTTTTTAGCCAATATGAAATCCATTAATCTTTATTGTTTTTATCAAATACTTAGATTGAGGGATAGTGTATAATTTGCTTGAGAAGTTGGAGAAATCAAAGTTTGTTGAAATGTTTAAACTTAACCTACTGGCTGGAGACTGTTCGGTCAAGCTATGCTGGAAGTAGTTCAATATCATGAGAACATTGCTAAACCAGAGATCATACTAGATGATCTGGTCTTGATTCCATGGGTAGATCTTGCCAAAACTCATCCACTAACTTTGTTGGAGTCCATTTGCCAACATCACGGTAAATCAGTCTCATAGCAGCTGAAAGCAAGTTACAGCATCGCTGAATGCAGTAGATCAAGTCACCTTGCAACCTTCATCATGAGCAACTGGTGAACTGGCATCTCAAATGACTGACGGGACACCATCATCTGCAGCAAGAGTTACCAGCCGATCAGTGGTGGAAAGGTGAACCACCAGCAGGAACTTACAGAATATTGTAGCATCTATGTTGTTGCCACAACACCCATCTCCAATTGATAAGAGCTTCCATCATGTGCCCATCCCCCATCAAACCCTGCATATGTCGGCAGCTACACCCCAGCACATCCCTCACCAGCTCATTCCAACATCTGCTTGCAGCAACCCTTGCTGCACTATATCACCATCATGTCATTGTAAAGGTAATGGTGGTTTCACCACTGCTGCACTTATCTCCAGTCCTTACTGTCACCATCCTTTCGGTTACTTACCACCTGTGTAATATTATCCCCAAAATTACAGATCCTCAAATCAATTTTCTGTTCAAAATTTCTCTGCATCATGTGTTATATCTCCTGCATCAGTCTTTTATGGGTGCCACATTCTCATTTCCCTGTACTTTATGCATCTTCATATCATATTTCATAGCTTTGCATCTTATTACTGTCCACCTTGTAAATCACTGGATGTTCCTACAGCATCCCATTTTGATCTTATAGTATGTAAATCTTGGGATTTCTTGACAGCATTCAATCCTTAGAGCATGTCATTAGAAATTTTTACAGTATGTCAATTAGGTCTTTTAACAGTAATTACCTATATACATCCCAACTCACCAACTCTCACTTGGTGTGTTCATTACACGCCAAGTGAAGCCCTTCAATATTTCACACTTACCCACATGTTGTACATCACCATTTGCTTAGCACATTGCTTTCATTACATCATTTTACCCTATACAGTCACACTGTTGCACTTCACACCTCCTCCACAGTATATAGTTTCCACCTGTCACCTGTAAGTGGACAACATCATAACCACTGCACCACCTACATTTGTATATAGCATTCACTTGTTGCATATGTTTCACCATCTTTCTTTTCCTCTCCTTTTACCATGTCTACATTTGTCATCACCAACTACTGCTGTAGTTATTCCAACCTACTCACCTGCCACAAATAACACAGCTCTACCAATATTTCTCCAGCAGATTCACTCTGTCACCTAGGTCACTGTGGCATTAAGTCTGCCTAATTAGGTTAGGAAACACTTAATTTGCTGCATCCCCAGCTGCCCATTACCTGTTATTTACTCTCCACCAACACATTAGCTGCCCACCTTCTCTATATATCACCTTTTGTGCCGCCCTCATTCAATCCATCATTTGTCTCACGCGTAACATAATCCTCCAATCATGATGGTCCTTCCCTTGATGCCCACATGGTGCATCAGCCTCCATATCATTCATTTATGATTAGTCTCATATAGGTTCTTTGAACCTATGTATTAACTCATACGGGCACCTTTATGCGCATAATACATAGGTGTATGTATGAATCCTATCATCATTTACATTCACCATGATATTCTGTAAAATTTCCTTCTTTTACATTGTGCTAACTAAATGTTTTGCAGGAAATATGTGGAAAATCTCATTAGTTGGAGTTATAGATTCAATTTCATACATTGTAATAGTTAGATTTTAAATAAGAATTTGCATCTCCTGTTTTAGATAGAATGAATGAGCATTGTAAATATCATAAATTACTTGTTTTTATGCTTCTGCCCTTATTTCTCAAAATCTCACAATGGTGAAACACGAATGGCACGTGCATCATTTCGTAAGAGGTAATTGATACTAAGTTGATGATCCACATCAATGGCCATAGTCAGGGTATGGACAAAACTTAGTATTTTTATCTTTTACGAAATAACAATGGATCCACACTGGATCCGTTTTCAAAATTCATCATATTTTTCCTAAATATTTTTCTTCTTTTATTAGAATTTAACTTAAAATTAACTCAAAATATATACCAATGGCCATAGTCAGGGTATATTGAGAGTTAATTTCATTTTAAATTCTATAAAAGCACCAAATGTGTCTTATTCTTCACCTGAATTTAAATATAGATTATTATATAATACATTCAATGACCATAGTCAGGGATGTATTATATCTTCAATCTTATTCTGATTCAGTTCAAGAATAAGATAGCTTTTCAAAACCCAATTTCAAAAATTTAAATTCATTCATTTAGGATAGAATTGCATCATATTTTCAAAATTCCTTTTCCAAAAACTCCAAGTGATGTAAATATCTTCCTCAATCTATCTTCAATTCTTAGCATTTTTAAATTCAATTTCATTTTTCAATCTCAAAAGTTCAAATTTAACTTTGAGATTTCAAATTCATTTCATATTCAGATTCAAATCAGATTTCAAAAATCAAATTTGACTTTGACATTCCAAAATTCATTCAAAACTCCAATCCCATCTCCAAAGTTCAATTTAAACTTTGAGATTCTTGATTCATCTTCTAAATTTCAAAATCCAAGGTCTAATTTGACTTTGAAATTCATTTGTATATTCAAAGATTCAATTTCTAAAATTCATTTTCCAAGTTCAAATTAAACTTGGAAGTTCTTGCTTCATCCTCTGAATTTAACTCCAAATCCATTTTAGGATCCAGGATTCAACACTCATATTGGATCTCAGACTTCAGATCCAATTCCTCTTTAGGATCTAGAGTCCAATTCCACTTTTGGATCTCAGACTTCAGATCCAATTCTCTTTTAGGATCCAGACTCCAATTTCACTTTGGATCTCAGAACACAGATCCAAATCCATGTTAGGATCTAGAATCCAACTTCACTTTGGATCTCAGACTTCAGATCCGAATCCATCATAGGATCTATAATCCAATTTCACATTGGATCTCAGACTTCAGATCCAAATCTATCTTAGGATCCAGAACCCAATTTCATATCAGATCTAAGATCTTAAATCCATCTTTAGATCCAATTCCATTCCCAATTCTAGATTTCAAATCCAATTCCATTTTTCAGATCCCATCTAAGCTCCCTAAATCCATTTCTATTCTTAAATACTATTTGATTATCTCTGATCCATTCCAAATTTAAAAATCCAAATTCAATTCCATCTCAAGTATTCATTTCTTTTCCTAAATTCAAATTCAAATTCAAAAGTCCATTTCGACCAGATCTTGGAGAAACTCGCGAGTCAACAGTATTTTTGTTTCCTGGATGGTTATTCAGGATACAACCAGGTGGTCGTTCATCCCAAGGACCAGGAGAAGACGACGTTCACCTGTCCTTATGGCACTTTTGCTTATAGAAGAATGTCGTTTGGGCTCTGCAATGCCCCAGCAACATTTCAACGGTGCATGATGGCGATCTTCTCACATATGATGGATGATGTCCTTGAGATCTTCATGGACGATTTCTCGGTCTATGGCTCTTCATTTGATGATTGTCTCCAAAAGTTATCTCGTGTGCTTCAGCGTTGTAGGGAGACAAATCTGGTTCTTAATTGGAAAAAGAGTCATTTCATGGTGAGACAAGGGATTGTTCTTGGACATATTGTGTCTGAGAAAGGGATCGAGGTTGATAAGGTCAAAGTGGAGACCATTTCTAGATTAGCTCCACCAACCTCTGTGCGGCAGGTGCGATCATTTCTAGGGCACGCAGGTTTTTATAGAAGGTTCATTAAGGACTTTAGCCAGATTTCTTGACCGTTGTGCAACCTGCTAACAAAAGATCAGTCGTTTATGTTCGATGATGCCTGTCTGAAGGCATTCTTGGCCCTAAAGGAGGCTTTGACTACTGCTCCTATTCTTCGATCTCCTGAGTGGTCAGTGCCATTTGAGATTATGTGTGACGCATCAGATTACGCGGTTGGAGCGATTCTCGGTCAGAAGATTGAGTGACGATCTCATGTGATTTATCATGCTAGTAGGACCCTCTCTGATGCGCAAATGCATTATACCACCACAGAGAAGGAATTACTAGCCGTAGTTTTTGCTCTTGAGAAGTTTCGCTCATATTTGTTAGGCTCCAAGGTCATCACTTACTCAGATCATGCAGCATTGCGATATTTGATGAGTAAAAAGGATGCCAAATCGTGTCTCATTCTATGGATCCTTCTGTTACAAGAATTTGATCTCGAGATTCGAGATAAGAGTGGATGTGAGAATCTTGTAGCAGATCATTTATCCAGACTGACAGTGGAGACATCCACTGATCAGGGGCAGATTGATGATTCATTTCCGGATGAGCAGCTCTTTCATGTCAAGCATCTGCCTTGGGTTGCGCATATAATCAACTTTTTGGTGACTGGAGAATACCCTGCGCACTGGAACCGCAATGAGAGAGATCGATTTTTCTCGCAGGTAAAGCACTATTTTTGGGAGGAACCAGAGTTGTTTCGATTATGCCCAGATCAGATGATTCGGAGGTGTGTTCCAGAGGAGGAGTATGACTCCATTCTATCATTTTGTCATTCCTTGGCTTGTGGAGGCCATTTTTCTAGTCGAAAGACCGCTGCGAAGGTCCTCCAGTCAGGATTTTGGTGGCCGACACTGCATAGAGATGCCCATGATTTTTGTAGGAGGTGCTTGCGCTGTCAGCAGACAGGACGCATCGCCAAGCGTGATATGATGCCCCTCCTTCCTATTTTGATTGTTGAGATTTTTTATGTGTGGGGCATTGATTTTATGGGTCCTTTCCCGCCTTCGTTCGGATTTATTTATATTCTAGTGGCGGTTGATTATGTCTCCAAATGGGTCGTGGTCGTGGCCACCCGAACCAATGATCATAAGGAGGTGCTCCGATTTATCAAGCACACCATTTTTAGTCGGTTTGGAGTCCCTAGAGCGATCATTAGTGATGGTGGTACGCACTTTCGCAATGTACAAGTAGCTTCCTTACTTAGGAAATACTCGGTACATCATCGGATTGCCACACCGTACCACCCACAGACTAGTGGCCAAGTCGAGGTCTCCAATAGGGAGATCAAGCGAATTCTTGAAAAAACAGTCCGGCCAGACCGCAAGGACTGGTCTCAGCGCCTTGATGATGCTCTTTGGGCCTATAGGACTGCTTTCAAGACTCCGATTGGCATGTCCCCATACCGATTGGTTTTTGGGAAACCATGCCGCCTTCCAGTTGAATTGGAGCATAGGGCATATTGGGCTATCAAGAAGTTCAATTTTGATATGGTCCAAGCTGGAGCTGAGAGGAAGTTGCAGTTGAGTGAGCTTAAGGAGTTGCGCAACGAAGCCTACGAGAGTGACAAAATATACAAGGCTCGAACCAAGCATTTCCATGATCAACATATTGTGAGGAAGCAGTTCGAGCCTGGTCAAAAGGTTTGACTTTATCATTCACGTCTCCATCTTTTTCCAGGGAAGCTGAAGTCCAAATGGGATGGACCATTCATAGTCTATAGAGTTTTTCCACATGGAGCGGTAGATCTTTTGGACCCTCGAACGGGTAGCATTTTCAAAGTTAATAGGCAGCGACTGAAGCCCTACATTTCTGATATGGTGGTGCAGCAAGACATTGAGGCTATTAACCTCATGGTTGCATGAGGGGGAGCACAGGTTTGTATGTTGTATTTTTAGTAGGATCTAGTAAATATCATAGATGGTTTTTCGTTATTTTGCTTTGCTTTCTTGTATCTCATGAGTATATTGTTAGATCAGGTATCCATTCTTGTGCATTCGTAGGACATGCATTTACATGTCAGGTGACTTCTACTCTTTTCTCCCGATTATCTTGTTTTCATATGCATTCCCTTAGTTTCATATAAGCATGGGGGAGTGCCACTGAGGACAGTGTCATACAAGCATGGGGGAGGGTGTAGTTTGCACACCTAAACTTTTCATGGCTTTGTACTTACATTTTTTTATATCAACTCATTAAGATTAGGCTTGTAGCGAATGAGTTTGAACTTATAAGACTGTTTTGCAACATCTAACATTTTTAGAGAATTTTTAAGCCCCACAAAAAATTTTTTCTAACACGAATCTAGAAAACCGTGGTGATTTATGTGGATTTCAAAGAAATGATTATAGATGCATGTTAGAGTTTATTTTGAATCACAAGTATGGATATGCACAGTTTTATTTATTTATTTATTTATTTATTTATTTATTTATTTTGAAAAACTAAGCAAATGAACAATATTGCATTTAAGAGCTCAAAAAGTGAAACGAGCATATGTTTAGTTGTTTGATATCTTCGTACTCCCTAGTAGCTGGGCTTAGACACAAGTTGAAGTGTTTGAGTCCATGTTGAAAAGGATAACGAAGGAAATCAATTCTTTGTCTACGTTGATATCTGTGGCCTATTTTGTTCAAGCAAGTAGGGCCTGAGGGGTGTTTACACTTGGTGCCCTAAAGCCATGTAGTTTGGGAGCCACCGGCCCGAAAGCCCGTTACATGGACTTTATAGAGAGCCTAATAGATATTGACATTGCACATGACAGAGAAGTAGACTATACGTAAACTATAAAAAATTGAAAGTCTAGTGACTCGAGCAATTAAGTCCGAGGGATACTTTGTATCTGGTGCCCTAAGGTCGTCTGGCTTGGGAGTCACTGACCCAAAGCTCGTTACACGGGTCACGAAAACTGGAAATTTGATATAGTGCTCATCAAAAAAAAAATATGTGAAAAAAAAAATGAAAATCAAGAAAAAGAAAAGAGCGTAAAAGAGTAAAGTTCATTGCTTAGAAGCAAATATTGAGAAAACCTGTGCAGAACACATATGAGTGAAGATAAGTAAATAATAACATGTATGTACTTGAATTTCTGAGAATAAAACATTAATAATTATGTGATTTAGAAAAGTGAAAGAAAAGGTTTTATTCTGTGGTGGCAGGTAGAAGACTCTAATCATGTTTTGATAATGCAAGGGCATGAAATATTTGTGAAAACAAGCTCCTTAACTGCCTAATGCTTTGTGCTTTAAAATTTTTATGCATACTTGATAGAGATGTTTGTGGGTAGCATCACTGCAAACCCTCACGAGACCTTACTCATCCACTGGGGTAACCCAGGGGTTGAAAGGGCTTGTTGCATATGCTAAATGCAACTGTGACTCCTACGAAAGTGAGTTAGGTTTTTATTCTATCTAGTTTAGCATTTTTTTTTTGCTTCAGTTTGCATATATATATATATATATATATATATATATATATATATAATTTTTAGTTAGAACTTCTTAATTGTAGTTTAGTTAGCTTAAGTTTGAGTAGCTAATTTGTAATTTTTAATTAGTTTTAGAAGTGTGTTTGTTTTCTTTAGACAATAAAGTATGTTTTGCTAAAATGGGTATTTTGGAAATCATTGAAAGTTGTTGGACTTGTTTTGAAAAAATGGTTTTACCCTAATATTATACTATAAATAGTATCATACAGCAAGAAAAAACGGGCCTTCCATATTAGATTTCACGCCTCTCTCTCTCTCTCTCTCTCTCTCTCTCTCTCTCTCTCTCTCTCTCTCTCTCTCTCTCTCTCTCTCTCTCTCTCTCTCTCTCTCTCTCCAGCCGTGCCTTCTTCTTCTTCTTATTCTTCTCTTCTTTCTAGCCGGTTGGTTCATCTTCTTCCAGCAGCAAAAGGAGGGCAGCGTGAGGATCTGATGTGGGGAGAGACCAATCTCTTCCTCAACCCATCAGTTGAAACAAGCTACAACAGGTTGTTTTTGTCTTCTTCCTTTTCACGTAGTTATAGCTTTGCATTCCATAACTTTGGTTTCATTTTAGACATCTCTGCATTAGGCATATAAATCTAGCATCATCTGAAAACAAAACGAAAATAAAAAATCAAAAAAAAAAAAGAACAAAAATATATGTTTTTTGGTTTTGTGACAGCGTGTTTGACGTTGCCAATAGCTTAAGCGTTTTCCTCTGGTTAGTTTAGTTTTTATGTGTGTTAACCGTTCTGGTCAGCAGTCTTTTTACCTAGGTTAGTGTGTGCTGTTTAATTAGGTTAGTTTTGTTTGTGTCAACAAGTGTCCCTCGGTTACTAGTAGTTTACATTTATTGTCTATTATCCATTGCCGTCAGCATTTTTTTTTATTGCATTGTTGTCACAACATCACATTTTGTTACAACATTACATTGTGTCTTGTATTTTCTTATCAGCATTGTTAGTACAGCATGTGCATGTTTCTGTTTGTTGTTTGATTGAATCCTTTTATAGTATATCGTATATTAGATAGGTTAGCTGAATTACATGACTTAGAGTGGTATTGTTTGGTTGTTGTTTTTTTTAATCTATTGCTAATAGGTTAGCCCCAGTCCTTCTCTTTTTTTTCAGTAACATAGACCTTAGTTAGTTATTTCAAATGCTTAGTTCATGTGTTCATTTTAATTTCTCTCTTGCCTCTCGGTTAGTTTAATTCCTGAATTTTTTTTTACAGTAATCTTGTCCTTTTATTCGTTTGTGAATAGTTGAATTGATTCTTGACAACTAGATTTAAGTTAGTATCATATCAAGTTTGCTATTTATTGGTCAGAGTGGATTTCATACAGTGAGTTAGCACTTTGAATTAGTTAGTAGTATTCTATTAGAATTAATATTTTCTTGTTCAATTGAATTTGGTTATTGTTGTTTTCTTGTTCTTGATTATTTAATTAGTTAATTCATGATTAGTTAGAACAGATATAAGGTTGTTAAAGTATTCATTAGCTACTTTCGTTCTTGCATTCACGTTTTTTTTTATAGCATTAGTTAAGTCTTATTCGTTTGTATGGTGAGCATAGTTTAGCCCTTTGTGTTAGTTAATGTTGCATGCTAGTTCTTACTTCATAATTAAGTACTGATTTGCGTAGTGTGTTATTAGTTTAGTGTAGTTCATGTTACTTAATTCTTGTTTTTTTTATGTTTTTGGTGATTCTTCGTCATATTTCTGGTTGATTTTTCTCTAGATTCCTCGTTTCTGCTGCGTGTTTTGTTTTTGTATCTTGCAGGAAGCATTGGAACGTGCGGTCGAGTCCTTTTTATGCCTTAAAAGGGCTCTTTGAGATCCCTAAAAGGTACCCTCAAGAGAGCCCTCAGAAAAGCAAAAGTTCAAGAAAACATATATTACCTCAAGAAGGGACAAGAAAGCCTCAAGCACTGAAGGCTTGCTTTTCTTTCTAGATTAGGCTTTTATTTTATTTAATTCAATTCATTTGGGTTTGTAATAAGGCACTTTAATTATTTGTTTAAACCCTCTGCGTAGGGCCGTACTCTCGTAGTTAGTTATATATTTAATCAATTCTTTTCATTTTGGCAATAAAGAGTAGTTTAGATTGTGTGTTCGAATACGAAGTATTTTCCGTTCCCTGAGATCGACCCGGACTCCACCACTTGTGCGAGCCGGTTTTTATATTTTTGGTGTCTGGCTTTCACTGAATTTTCATTAAAAATATTATTTTAAAAAGGGTTTTCATAAAACTCACACCAAATTTTGGCGTCGTTGCCGGGGAACGGCGAAATACTAGTATTCACTTTATTGCCTTGTGTTTGTTCTCGTATTTATAGGTTGTTAGTTTAATTCAGTTCTTTAATTAGGATTGTTTAGTGTGTTTTTCGCATTTAGGCTTAGAACCACGTGTGTGCATACCGTAGAGACAAGCTTACTTTTCTGCACAGCTCACCCATTAGGATCCCCTTAGAAGTGACTGTGTACGATTGGTACCGTGCACATAGATTTCATTTTCATAAATTCTCTACTGAGTGCAACTGCGTGGTGCTTGTTATTTCTTGTTTTTAGTAATTGTTTTTGTTACTCCTTTTGTGGTTTGTGTGGTTTGGCCGCTAGTGCATTAGTTAGGTAGAAAAACACAATTTAGGATGGTTGTTGCACCGGTCTACCCTTTGGTGCATGCACGGGCGACGTTCGCTTGAACCTGAGCTTGCCGAATTCGTTGAGGATCCCGAATCTTTCTTTAGGAGAGCCCATCAATCCAGCCCCATGGCTGAAGATCAGCAGTTGATCCGTCCTCTTAGGGATTACTTCATGCCCAACACATACACTCCTGCCTCCTGCATCACAAGACCTGATGTGGGAGCGAACCATTTTGAAATCAAGGCCAGTGTCATCCAGATGTTGCCCTCTTTTTATGGCCTTAGCAACGAAGACCCATACCGTCATCTCGACGAATTTCTCGAGATCTGCTCTACGGTGCGGATCAACAATTTTGGAGTTGACGTGTTAAGATTGACGTTATTCCCCTTCTCCCTTAAGGATAAAGCCAAGCATTGGCTGAAGGCCCTCGATACAGTTCAAATTACCACTTGGAAACATATGCAAAGGGAGTTTTTAAAGAAATACTTCCCAATTGGTAAGACGAACCAGTTTTGAAAAGCCATCACTAGCTTTTCACAGATCGAGGGAGAAATATTTCATGAAACGTGGGAGAGGATGAAAGATCTTATCCGCAAGTGTCCCCACCACCAGGTGCCCCGCTGGCAACTGGTGCAATATTTTTATGATGGTCTCACTAAGAAGAACCGTCAAATGGTTGACGCTGCCTGTGGGGGCACTTTTATGCTCAAAAGTGAAGATGAAGCATGGGCCCTTTTTGAGACCTTGAGCGAGAACTCCATGCACCATGCTTCTGCTTCACGATCTGAGAGGGTCACACTTGTGCAAGATGGCACGAAGAAGGCCGGTATATTCGAGATAGGGATGCACCTTGAGTTGCAAAACAAGGTCGACCAACTGTCCCAGAAATTGGATCAGTTGTTGGCGGGTCCCTCTCCAGTCCTACAGGTGTGTACGTTGTGTGCTAGCCCTGCACACCATGTTATTGATTGCCCTGTTCTGCCACAATACCCTGAGTTTGTCCAGGAGCATGCTCAGATGGCGCAGAGTTTCGCTAGGCCAGCACCCAATCCATATTCCAGTACATATAACTCGGGCTGACGGAACCATTCCAATTTTTCATGGAGAAATCAAAAAGCCCAACCTCCCAACCCTTCCCAAAGCCATCCCAGGCAAGGCGGTTATGCGCCTGGATTTCAGAGAACTAGCTACCCTTCAGCTCAGCCTACTTATAATCAACCCCAGTCTCAGGAGCCTTCGTCCAGCCAGTCCTTTGAGGACAAGATGCTGCAAGCCTTCTCGGATATCAAGGCAAATCTGAGCTCCCATACACATTCTATTGCGAAGCTTGAGACGCAAATGGGACAACTTGCCGAGGCGCTTAGCAGGCGTAGTGAGGGGGCTTTACTTAGCCAACCGGTGGTGAACCCTAGGGGTAAGGAGCCGATGCATGGCCTGCACATGACAGATGCCCATCAAGAGCAGACTCAAGCGGTAATAACCCTTAGGAATGGGAAGCAATATCAGGCGAGGGAGGCTGCAGAAGAAAGAGAGAGAACGAGTGAGAAGCAGCCTGTCTCTACCGTCCCACCTCAGGAAAGCGAGAGGGCTCTACCAAGTGAGCCTTCAAAGTCCTATACTCCCAAAGCTCCCTTTCCTGAGGCGCTAGAGAGACCGAAGTCATTAGGCAAGCATAGAGTGAACATGCAGGAGATGCTTGAGATATTCAAGCACGTTCAGATAAACCTCCCTGTGCTTGATGCCATTCAGCAAGTCCCTACATACGCAAAGTTTCTAAAGGAGCTTTGTACGCCGAAAAGAAAGTTAAAGTCATAAGTGCCGAAGAAGATATACTTGACTGAGCAGGTGAGTGCGGTGTTGCAGCATCAAACCCCACCAAAGCTTAAGGACCTAGGGACTCCAATTATTTCATGTGTCATAGGAGACATCACTGTCGAGCGTGCATTGCTCAACCTTGGGGCAAGTGTCAATATCTTGCCGGGTTTTCTTTATGACAAATTTGGATTAAAGGAGATGAAGCCAACACCTATGACTCTGCAGCTTGCAGATAGATCAATCAAGGTCCCGCGAGGGATTCTGGAAGATGTTCTAGTCAAGGTAGAGGACTTCTACTTCTCTGTCGACTTCATCATTTTAGATATGGAGGGAGTTAATGATATGCGACAGACCCCCATCATTCTTGGACGTCCCTTTCTCGCCACTGCCAATGCGTGCATTAATTGTCGCACAGGCGCGATGGATGTCTCATTTGGCAACAAGAAGATGAGGCTGAACATTTTTCATGCGGCGATGGGACCTGCCGGCGATGAGGCTTCTTTCGAGGTCGACTTCATTTAGGACCTGGTAGAATCAGAGCATACCTGGTTATTGAGTGATCCACCTCAAGAGGAGGTTGATGAATCACTCGAAGAAGATTGCCATGGGTCGATAGAGAGTCGGACAGGTGATCTGAGTTGGACCTGGCACTTCGAGCCGCTTCCTGAATTGGCAGAAAAGTCGACCCGACCATCCATAGAGAGTCTGCCTGAGCTTGAGTTGAAGCCCTTACCGGCCTCACTCAAGTATGCCTTCCTAGGCAATGATCAGACTCTCCCCGTCATTATTTCCGCAGACCTGACTGACACACAGGAGTGTCAGCTGTTACAGGTCTTGCACAAGCATAAAGAGGCGATTGGATGGTCGGTGGCAGATCTGAAGGGGATAGACCCCTCCTTTTGCATGCATCGGATTATCATGGATGAGGGGGCTAAACCCTCAAGAGAGACACAAAGGAGACTAAATCCCCATATGAAGGAGGTAGTCAAATGGCTGGATGCTGGGATCATTTATCCCATCTATGACAGTCAGTGGGTGAGCCCTACCCATGTTGTCCCCAAGAAGTCTGGGCTCACTGTAGAGATGAATGAAAAAGGAGAAAGTGTCCCTATGAGGACTACCACAGGATCACGAGTATGCATAGATTATAGAAAATTGAATAATGCAACTAGGAAGGATCACTTCTCTCTGTCGTTCATCGACCAGATCTTGGAGAAACTCGCGAGTCAGCAGTATTTTTGTTTCCTGGATGGTTATTCAGGATACAACCAGGTGGTCGTTCATCCCGAGGACCAGGAGAAGACGACGTTCACCTGTCCTTATGGCACTTTTGCTTATAGGAGAATGTTGTTTGGGCTCTGCAATGCCCCAGCAACATTTCAGCGGTGCATGATGGCGATCTTCTCACATATGATGGATGATGTCCTTGAGATCTTCATGGACAATTTCATGTCTATGGCTCTTCATTTGACGATTGTCTCCAAAAGTTATCTCGTGTGCTTCAGTGTTGTAGGGAGACAAATCTGGTTCTTAGTTGGGAAAAGAGTCATTTCATGGTGAGACAAGGGATTGTTCTTGGACATATTGTGTCTGAGAAAGGGATCGAGGTTGATAAGGCCAAAGTGGAGACCATTGCTAGATTAGCTCCACCAACCTCTGTGCGGCAGGTGCGATCATTTCTAGGGCACGCAGGTTTTTATAGAAGGTTCATTAAGGACTTTAGTCAGATTTCTCGACCGTTGTGCAACCTGCTAACAAAAGATCAGTCGTTTATGTTTTATGATGCATGTCTGAAGGCATTCTTGGCCCTAAAGGAGGCTCTGACTACTGCTCCTATTCTTCGATCTCCTGAGTGGTCAGTGCCATTTGAGATTATGTGTGACGCATCAGATTACGCGGTTTGAGCGATTCTCGGTCAGAAGATTGAGCGACGATCTCATGTGATTTATTATGCTAGTAGGACCCTCTCTGATGCGCAAATGCATTATACCACCACAGAGAAGGAATTACTAGCTGTAGTTTTTGCTCTTGAGAAGTTTCGCTCATATTTGTTAGGCTCCAAGGTCATCACTTACTCAGATCATGCAGCATTGCGATATTTGATGAGTAAAAAGGATGCCAAACCGCGACTCATTCGATGGATCCTTCTGTTACAAGAATTTGATCTCGAGATTCGAGAAAAGAGTGGATGTGAGAATCTTGTAGCAGATCATTTATCCAGACTGACAGTGGAGACATCCACTGATCAGGGGCAGATTGATGATTCATTTCCGGATGAGCAGCTCTTTCATGTCAAGCATCTGCCTTGGTTTGCGCATATAATCAACTTTTTGGTGACTGGAGAATACCCTGCGCACTGGAACCGCAATGAGAGAGATCGATTTTTCTCGCAGGTAAAGCACTATTTTTTGGAGGAACCAGAGTTGTTTTGATTATGCCCAGATCAGATGATTCGAAGGTGTGTTCCTAAGGAGGAGAATGACTTCATTCTATCATTTTGTCATTCCTTGGCTTGTGGAGGCCATTTTTCTAGTCGAAAGACCGCCGCGAAGGTCCTCCAGTCAGGATTTTGGTGGCCGACACTGCATAGAGATGCCCATGATTTTTGTAGGAGGTGCTTGCACTGTCAGCAGACAGAACGCATCACCAAGAGTGATATGATGCCCCTCCTTCCTTTTTTGATTATTGAGATTTTTGATGTGTGGGGCATTGATTTTATGGGTCCTTTCCCGCCTTCATTCGGATTTATTTATATTCTAGTGGCGGTTGATTATGTCTCCAAATGGGTCGAGGCCGTGGCCACCCGAACCAATTATCATAAGGAGGTGCTCCGATTTATCAAGCACAACATTTGTAGTCGGTTTGGAGTCCCTAGAGCGATCATTAGTGATGGTGTTACGCACTTTCGCAATGTACAAGTAGCTTCCTTACTTAGGAAATACTCGGTACATCATCGGATTGTCACACCGTACCACCCACAGACTAGTGGCCAAGTCGAGGTCTCCAATAGGGAGATCAAGCGGATTCTTGAAAAAACAGTCCGGCCAGACCGCAAGGACTGGTCTCAGCGCCTTGATGATGCTCTTTGGGCCTATAGGACTGCTTTCAAGACTCCGATTGGCATGTCCCCATACCGATTGGTTTTTGGGAAACCATGCCGCCTTCATGTTGAATTGGAGCATAGGGCATATTGGGCTATCAAGAAGTTCAATTTTGATATGGTCCAAGCTGGAGCTGAGAGGAAGTTGCAGTTGAGTGAGCTTAAGGAGTTGCGCAATGAAGCCTACGAGAGTGACAAAATATACAAGGCTCGAACCAAGCATTTCCATGATCAACATATTGTGAGGAAGCAGTTCGAGCCTGGTCAAAAGGTTTGACTTTATCATTCACGTCTCCATCTTTTTCCAGGGAAGCTGAAGTCCAAATGGGATGGACCATTCATAGTCTATAGAGTTTTTCCACATGGAGCGGTAGATCTTTTGGACCCTCGAACGGGTAGCATTTTCAAAGTTAATAGGCAGCGACTGAAGCCCTACATTTCTGATATGGTGGTGCAGCAAGACATTGAGGCTATTAACCTCATGGTTGCATGAGGGGGAGCACAGGTTTGTATGTTGTATTTTTAGTAGGATCTAGTAAATATCATAGATGGTTTTTCGTTATTTTGCTTTGCTTTCTTGTATCTCATGAGTATATTGTTAGATCAGGTATCCATTCTTGTGCATTCGTAGGACATGCATTTACATGTCAGGTGACTTCTACTCTTTTCTCCCGATTATCTTGTTTTCATATGCATTCCCTTAGTTTCATATAAGCATGGGGGAGTGCCACTGAGGACAGTGTCATACAAGCATGGGGGAGGGTGTAGTTTGCACACCTAAACTTTTCATGGCTTTGTACTTACATTTTTTTATATCAACTCATTAAGATTAGGCTTGTAGCGAATGAGTTTGAACTTATAAGACTGTTTTGCAACATCTAACATTTTTAGAGAATTTTTAAGCCCCACAAAAAAAATTTTCTAACACGAATCTAGAAAACCGTGGTGATTTATGTGGATTTCAAAGAAATGATTATAGATGCATGTTAGAGTTTATTTTGAATCACAAGTATGGATATGCACAGTTTTATTTATTTATTTATTTTGAAAAACTAAGCAAATGAACAATATTGCATTTAAGAGCTCAAAAAGTGAAACGAGCATACGTTTAGTTGTTTGATATCTTCGTACTCCCTAGTAGCTGGGCTTAGACACAAGTTGAAGTGTTTGAGTCCATGTTGAAAAGGATAACGAAGGAAATCAATTCTTTGTCTACGATGATATCTGTGGCCTATTTTGTTCGAGCAAGTAGAGCCTAAGGGGTGTTTACACTTGGTGCCCTAAAGCCATGTAGTTTGGGAGCCACCGGCCCGAAAGCCCGTTACATGGACTTTATAGAGAGCCTAATAGATATTGACATTGCACATGACAGAGAAGTAGACTATACGTAAACTATAAAAAATTTAAAGTCTAGTGACTCGAGCAATTAAGTCCGAGGGATACTTTGTATCTGGTGCCCTAAGGTCGTCTGGCTTGGGAGTCACTGACCCAAAGCTCGTTACACGGGTCACGAAAACTGGAAATTTGATATAGTGCTCATCAAAAAAAAATATATGAAAAAAAAAATGAAAATCAAGAAAAAGAAAAGAGCCTAAAAGAGAAAAGTTCATTGCTTAGAAGCAAATATTGAGAAAACCTGTGCAGAACACATATGAGTGAAGATAAGTAAATAATAACATGTATGTACTTGAATTTCTGAGAATAAAACATAAATAATTATGCTATTTAGAAAAGTGAAAGAAAAGGTTTTATTCTGTGGTGGCAGGTAGAAGACTCTAATCATGTTTTGATAATGCAAGGGCATGAAATATTTGTGAAAACAAACTCCTTAACTGCCTAATGCTTTGTGATTTAAAATTTTTATGCATACTTGATAGAGATGTTTGTGGGTAGCATCACTGCAAACCCTCACGAGACCTTACTCATCCACTGGGATAACCCAGGGGTTGAAAGGGTTTGTTGCATATGCTAAATGCAACCGTGACTCCTACGAAAGTGAGTTAGGTTTTTATTCTGTCTAGTTTAACATTTTTGTTTTTGCTTCAGTTTGCTCGAGGACTAGCAAATGATAAGCATGGGGGTATTTGATCATGCATAATATTTGCATTTTATTAATCATTATTGATGCATGATCCATGTAAAAATTGCTTTAAAAACCCATTTTTACCATTAGTTTTGAGAAACCGCATTGCATTGAATTTTATCAGAAAATCGTGTTCTTGAAAGCTTTCCTTGCATATATATATATATATATATAATTTTTAGTTAGAACTTCTTAATTGTAGTTTAGTTAGCTTAAGTTTGAGTAGCTAATTTGTAATCTTTAATTAGTTTAAGAAGTGTGTTTGTTTTCTTTAGACAATAAAGCATGTTTTGCTAAAATGGGTATTTTGGAAATCATTGAAAGTTGTTGGACTTGTTTTGAAAAAATGGTTTTACCCTAATATTATATTATAAATAGTATTATAAAACAAGAAAAACGGGGGCCTTCCATATTAGATTTCACGCCTCTCTCTCTCTCTCTCTCTCTCTCTCTCTCTCTCTCTCTCTCTCTCTCTCTCTCTCTCTCTCTCTCTCTCTCCAGCCGTGCCTTCTTCTTCTTCTTATTCTTCTCTTCTTTCTAGCCGGTGGGTTCATCTTCTTCCAGTAGCAAAAGGAGGGCAGCGTGAGGATCTGATGTGGGGAGAGACCACTCTCTTCCTCAACCCATCAGTTGAAACAAGCTACAACAGGTTGTTTTTGTCTTCTTCCTTTTCACGTAGTTATAGCTTTGCATTCCATAACTTTGGTTTCATTTTAGACATCTCTGCATTAGGCATATTAATCTAGCATCATCTGAAAACAAAACGAAAATAAAAAATCAAAAAAAAAAGAACAAAAATATATGTTGTTTTGGTTTTGTGACAGCGTGTTTGACACTGCCAATAGCTTAAGCGTTTTCCTCTGGTTAGTTTAGTTTTTATGTGTGTTAACCGTTCTGGTCAGCAGTCTTATTACCTAGGTTAGTGTGTGCTGTTTAATTAGGTTAGTTTTGTTTGTGTCAACAAGTGTCCCTCGGTTACTAGTAGTTTACATTTATCGTCTATTATCCATTGCCTTCAGCATTTTTTTTTATTGCATTGTTGTCACAGCATCACATTTTGTTACAACATTACATTGTGTCTTGTATTTTCTGATCAGCATTGTTAGTACAGCATGTGCATGTTTCTGTTTGTTGTTTGATTGAATCCTTTTATAGTATATCGTATATTAGATAGGTTAGCTGAATTACATGACTTAGAGTGGTATTGTTTGGTTGTTGTTTTCTTTAATCTATTGCTAATAGGTTAGCCCCAGTCCTTCTCTTTTTTTTCAGTAACATAGACCTTAGTTAGTTATTTCAAATGCTTAGTTCATGTGTTCATTTTAATTTCTCTCTTGCCTCTCGGTTAGTTTAATTCCTGAATTTTTTTTTACAGTAATCTTGTCCTTTTATTCGTTTGTGAATAGTTGAATTGATTCTTGACAACTAGATTTAAGTTAGTATCATATCAAGTTTGCTATTTATTGGTCAGAGTGGATTTCATACAGTGAGTTAGCACTTTGAATTAGTTAGTAGTATTCTATTAGAATTAATATTTTCTTGTTCAATTGAATTTGGTTATTGTTGTTTTCTTGTTCTTGATTATTTAATTAGTTAATTCATGATTAGTTAGAACAGATATAAGGTTGTTAAAGTATTCATTAGCTACTTTCGTTCTTGCATTCACGTTTTTTTTTTATAGCATTAGTTAAGTCTTATTCGTTTGTACGGTGAGCATAGTTTAGCCCTTTGTGTTAGTTAATGTTGCATGCTAGTTCTTACTTCATAATTAAGTACTGATTTGCGTAGTGTGTTATTAGTTTAGTGTAGTTCATGTTACTTAATTCTTGTTTTTTTTATGTTTTTGGTGATTCTTTGTCATATTTCTGGTTGATTTTTCTCTAGATTCCTCGTTTCTGCTGCGTGTTTTGTTTTTGTATCTTGCAGGAAGCATTGGAACGTGCGGTCGAGTCCTTTTTGTGCCTTAAAAGGGCCTTTTGAGGTCCCTAAAAGGTACCCTCAAGGGAGCCCTCAGAAAAGCAAAAGTTCAAGAAAACATATATTACCTCAAGAAGGGACAAGAAAGCCTCAAGCACTGAAGACTTGCTTTTCTTTCTAGATTAGGCTTTTATTTCATTTAATTCAATTCATTTGGGTTTGTAATAAAGCACTTTAATTATTTGTTTAAACCCTCTGCGTAGGGCCGTACTCTCGTAGTTAGTTAATTATTTAATCAATTCTTTTCATTTTGGCAATAAAGAGTAGTTTAGATTGTGTGTTCGAATACGAAGTATTTTTCGTTCCCTGAGATCGACCCGGACTCCACCACTTGTGCGAGCCGGTTTTTATATTTTTGGTGTCTGGCTTTCACTGAATTTTCATTAAAAATATTGTTTTAAAAAGGGTTTTCATAAAACTCACACCAGAAGAGGACTACCATGGGGTAATCCTTCATTTGATCTTTAGTAGCATGCAATAGAAATTTGCTAACAATGCAAGGGCGACCGGTTGGTTGCTAAACAAACCTAAACTACCGAACGACTCAGCTAACCATTTGACACTCAACTTCATTCATGTTGTGCATCAAAATGTCCTTCCTGATGATGTTCTTCGCCCCCCACAACCGCGTCGACATTATCTTCCTCCTCCAATGTGCCTTTATAGGGGCACCAATTTACCTACATTTCCTTGATGGTTAGGCCTACAGACATGCATTTATTAAAAATTATACAAAATATCTACAACAATACTTATGTTTTCCCTAGTCAGTCTACAAAGCGATGCAATGCAAACAGCACGTGACTTGCGAGGACCCACCAATCTTTGATCACGACCCTCTTTGTTGCATAACCAACTTCATATTGCAGCACATAAAAATTTTTGGGCAACATCATACATTTGAGGCCTTATAATGGATATATGCTCCCATATCCAAACCTATATAACAATGATTAATAAGGATTAATACACAGTATGAGTTGTGTCAGACACAACAAACCAACTAAAATAAAATTCCTAGCATTTAATTCGTTATGTATGAGTTATAACTAATTTTTCATTAAAAAAGCAGTATAAGATAAGATTGTTCTGTGAACAAAAAAGAGTTTGTCTTACAAAATTTTTAATTCTTGATTTGGAATGAGTTAAGTTTTGGGGTTTTTCCTATATACAGTTAACATGTGTATGAATCTACAATAAAAATCTCAGAGTTAAAATCATTATGTATGAATTATCCAAGAATTTCTAATGATTGAGGAATTCTATCATAACAGTCCTAAATTACGAACTTGTATTTGAATGCATATCATGGTTCTAAAGGTGAACAAGATGAATTGGTTCCAAAGATGAACCAAATAAACTTTTGAATGCTATAATTATGCTATCACTTATAAATAATTTTTAAATGCTATGATATAATTTCAAGTCATAAAGATATAATTAGTTGCATGATGTGTTAATATACAACATGATATGATATGCAGCATGATGTTGTGATATGCTATAAGACATAAAATACATGTATGCACATATGGATGCACATGATTAATCATGTGGTTTAAAGAATCGTTGTAGTACCATAAGTGCACAAATATGATATGTTGCATATGATTATGTTGATGTACTATAAGATATGAAAAGCATGCATACACATGTGATTGCTCATGAATGAACAAGTGGTTTAAAGAAATAATGGGGTGTCTCGAGTGCATGTATATATTGTGTGACATATAAT
Organism: Nuphar pumila; assembly: GCF_984573655.1. NCBI lineage: Eukaryota > Viridiplantae > Streptophyta > Magnoliopsida > Nymphaeales > Nymphaeaceae > Nuphar > Nuphar pumila. The sequence continues at coordinate 59,456,687 of NC_143265.1, forward strand.
GATAATATGTTATAAGACATAAAAAACATCCATATACACAGGATCGCTCATGAAAGAGCATTGTGTTGAAAAGAACCCATAGGTGCTAAAGGTGCACCAAAGAATATACATGCACGTATAACATAATTACCTCATGAAGGGGGTATGAGTGCTCAACTGGTTTAGAGGTACCGGGAGCATCTAAATGAGTTATTAACATGAATGAGCTAATAAAAATATGTAACTACCATGAATAGGTAGTATGATGCTCATGTCATGAATGACAATGTGAAAAATTATCTTGGAGGGGTAATTAGGCTATTGAGCCATAATGTATTGAATGATGAAAGGCACGTGTGATGAAATGCAATAAACTCTTGTTTTAATAAAAACACCCAATAACTTATTCAGACCGGGCTTACCTTAGATATGGTTGGTGGTACAAAAATGTATTGGACCATTATGTTGTTTTGTGAGGGTTAGGTGTCTCACTTGGTTTTCAGTCCTCAGAGTTAAGGGATTAGACTATCAATGTATCATAGGTGGTAGGTTCATATCTTATTCAAAAGTGTTAGGATGCATCATGTTTGCGACTGTTGTCACTGAAATGTTTCTCTCTCGATCATGAAATGCTTCTGTAGAGCCAATTCAGTAAGTCACACGAGAAAAATAAAGTACATAGCATAATAAGCGCCTAGATGGTATTCTCTGATTTGAAGACGTAACCAGTTTTTGTCCACAAGAGTAGTAAAAAGATAAACAAAAACCATAAACTTGAGCACATTTATTTTGTAAAAACTTATATTAAAAACATATCCTAATAATGTGAAAGCACAATTTTAGAGAAGTTTATGTTTTATTACATGTTGCACAAATGTAATGGTTGTAGTTATTCATTGAAATGTATTATAATATGATAATTGTACTGCACATGTTCTAAATGAATATATGTGATCATGTATGCTTGGTTCTATACATACTTGCATTGTTATTGTCTTTTTACTGAGACTTGATGAGTCTAACCTCTACATTACAAATATTCAGGTATTGAGTAGAAAGTTGAAGTGATGCTATGATGCTACAAGTGGTGCCAAGAATCATGTGCTTAGATCTGTGATTAGTCTTAAATTAAAAGACTTGTCAATTTGTGTGATAATTGTTTAAAAACAATTCAATTAATTGATGAATGATTTTAAATTGATTAATAAATTGTATTGTATCTTTTATGTTTCAGATTGGGATTCTTGAGTTGAAACTGAATTATGAGTTAGACTTGGACCCAAGTCCAATACGAGAATTGGATTCAGTTACATGTTGTGTTTATATACATGTAACCCGCTTGAAATTCTAACAAAAACCAAAAGTAAATGTTTTTGTTGTATTTTTGTTTTTTTTATATAAAAGGTTGTACCCTTTGTTGCCTTTTTCTTGAACTTAGTTCTAGTTGGCTAATATACACTGGCGCTTATGCATAAGTAGCTCCTGTGCAGTTGGAACAATGCCATAGAGAGGCTCATGCCACAGTTACGGAGACCTCCGAGCAAGAATGCCAAATTACTACCTCTCATATCTTACATAAAGAAGTCACACGAATTGTTCAAGAAAGAACATGAAAGGTTCAAGGAGTTCATTGAGATAAAGAAAAAGCCAACCCAAATGGAGTTTAGTATTGAAAGCATTATATATAAGCCCAATAATGCAATATCCCAACCAAAGGCCACAAAATCTAATGCGGAAGTGACTGCTTGTTCAGTGAAATGTTTGATTCGGATAGCAGAAGCCTTTTGGAGCGCCATCGCATTCCCATTGCTTCTCTCATCACTTTTAAAGGTCCTTTGAGGCTAGATCTGGGCTTTGAGTTATGGAGGGAAGATCTGATCACAACTGCCCACCATGTGTTTGGTGAAATGCGTAAATCAAACCAGCAAGGCAGCACCACATGCCACTCGAGTTTGGCTGCGTGCAGAGAGTTCATAGAGCATCCTTTGTAGATGAGTGAGAGTTATCATGATGGAGATAAAAGGCAAGACCCTGAAGCCCTTAATGTGCTTGATGAAATCCTAAGCCACCCCCCAAACTGCTCGATGAAATGTTTGAGTGAGTCAAATATCCAAGAAGATAGCCTGAATCCAAGTGTCCACAACGACGAGGGTGAACGATACTCACAACCACATCAAGATGCCACTTGAGCATTGGAGGACCAAAACTAATTTTCCCTCCACGTGTTTGATGAAATGGCCCATACACTTCAGAGTTGTGTCAAGGATGATAAGCTACAAAGTGCTACTCAGACCAAGATGATTGTAACCTTAATTGAGAATCATGACCAAGTTATTGATAGGTGAAATCTACAAGGCATCAAATCCGCATCACTTTACCTTATTGTCGTGCAAAAGAGTTTGCGACAAGGGTGTACAGGCCTGCTCAAAGGGTGACCATGCAACCCACTTTAGCTGAAAGACTCAGAGCAGTGAAGCTGCTACTTCAACAAGTCAGAGTGTCGAGTTCAAATGAAGGAAAAGCACCATGAATGGTTCACACCAAGGACAACTCACCATCTGAGAGGACAATAGAAAGAAATCACGTTTTTTTTTTTTTTAAAGGCAAGCTGGGTTGGGCGGTCCCCTACCAGAACAACAGTCGCCCCATGTGGCAGAGGGATTCGATCCTAAGCCTTCAGCTTCACACAGGACCCAGCTTACGGATACCACCTCGCTGGTAAGAAATCACATTTTTTACAGATCGGAGCAGCCTTGCCAATCTGGATCGGAGTCTTCCTCATAGTTCCCTTTTTAGTTTATTTGTTTCTCCAGTTATTTGTTCTTTCCAAAAGTCTTGTCTTATTTTCAGTTGCTTCGGATAAGGGTTCCATGGTATCAGGAAGAAATTGGGCAAGACCCAACCCATTTCAGATTAATTAAAGATTGATTGATTTTTTCCCCTCATTCTCAACCTCTCTAAGCACTTAGCCTAGGGCAAGAAACCACTCTCTCAAGCAATAAGTCTCTCTCTCTCTCTCTCTCTCTCTCTCTCTCTCTCTCTCTCTCTATATATATATATATATATATATATATATATATATATATATATATATATATATATATATATATATATTTTTTTTTTTCCACGGATTTCTCTCTTTCTCTCGTTATTTTTTCCCACGGATCTCTCTCTTTCTCTTCTTCTCTTCCCGCACATGTTCCTTGGAATCTGATTTTCCAAGGATCGGATTCCTAACATAACCCATGCATAAAGATGGGCTATTTTTAGCATCTTTAAGTGATGATCACAATCACATAAAAGAGATTTCCTTTTCAAATGATATTTTTTAATTTCATCCTAAAATTCCACCATGTGTTTTAATTTTATGACCTTTTGCTCAACAAATTTTTTCACAAATAAATGGGTCTTTGAGGATTCCATTTGTGTTTTCCGCATAATATGCACTGGCCTTTAAAACATTGTTCCAAAACTAAACATTGCACAATTGGGAATTTTGAAGATATTCTTCCAAAAATGGTAGTAATTAGGATGCTCATGCCATTATTGGAAAATAATAATGATTTCTTTTAAAAGAAAATAATGAAAAAAAAAAACCATTTTCCAAATCAGTGCGGCACCCTAAGTGATTAATGTCATGTTACTATTTTTTGAGTGATTATCATCATAGTAGCCAAACTCAACCTCAGCAATTCCTCGGGGATTAACCCCCTTGCACATCGTGATTAATCGGGATAAATACTGATCAACTTTTGCATACAAACTCCTTGCTGAATTTGATTAGTCATCCAAAATCATAAATCGTGATCAATCAACCATATAAAAAAATGTCATATTCAAAGCTATAAAAACTTAACATTAAAAATAAAATAAATAAGAAGTTATCTAATTATGCTCTTAAATTTGACTCATATTAATATCCTAATCATATAATAAAATTATAGCAAAACTATGCTACCTTTAAATATACATTAATTAAAGACAATATAAATTAATATGTAGAACTTATGTAGCAAAATGTTGAAATTAACAAAATTTAACACATGTGTATGTTTACTTAATTTAAAAAATGGTTAGCTGTACTTTGCCATTGAACTTAATAATTGAATACTGTATATTTACATTTTTTTTGTTTGGATTTTTATATCTATATATATCGATATTATCCTTTTCATACCGTATTATCTTTTGTTTAGATTTTAAAAATTTTAATTGATAAAAATATAAGTGTATTAATTTCATGCATAAAATATATTATTGTTCAAAATGTCATTGTAAATGCAAAAATAATTATAAAATAGTGCAGAACTTGTGTTACGTGGCATGTGTATATGACGGTGTCGTGTCACCTAGGCACAATGTCAAAATTCTGTGTCGCTGTTACCGCTCTTGGGGTGAGTGATTTTCTTTCCCTCTTCTTACGTATATACTACCATAACCCTCTGTTAGAATGTGTCATGTTAGTGCCTGGTTAACTAGTTAGGGTTTAGCAGCCAAGCTCGACTGGTAATAACACCATTCCTTCGCCATGGTGGCTAGGGATGGCAGTGGACTGAGGAGAAATGGGGCTCCACTCTGCCTCGCCCAGTTTGGACCAGGGATGGAGGACATGAAACGGGAATAGAGGCGGAGATGGAGGTTAAAATCAAAACCCGCGCAGGAATGAACTTACACTTTTCCCCGCCCCGCCTCACTCAGTTCTCATCCTCGATCCCTGCCCCCATTCCCTGCCCTTCTTTAGAGATGGCAGTGGATAGAGGGAAAATCTTGCCCCGCCCCGCCTGGCCCTGTTTGGACCCGGGATGAAGGACATGAAACGGGGATGAAGGCGGGGATGGAGGGTAGGATTTTGAGATGGGATTGGGGTGGAGACCTTGTCCCCTGCCCCCACCGCAGTCCACTATCATCCCTAAAGGTGGCCAAATAGTCACAAATATTAATGGTGATTTTTTTATTGCAAGATTTCCAAGATAAATAATGTAATCCCTAAAAAAGACGTGTTATGTTCAAAGTATCATTTATTTTGAAAATATTGCATTTATTGCGTTATTAATGTGACATTTTATATCATTATGTAATTTATGCATTTATTAGTTTTTCTTATATATTTTTTTCAAGTTTTTTCCCAAAAAAAACAATTTTTTTAATTTATTGTGACATTTTCTTTTATGAAAAATAAAATTACCGATAGCGATATTTGCTACTATGGGACAAACGTCGTGCGGGAACCAGTGGCTTGAACGGTGTTTGGGAGGCCGTTCATCCTATGGATGAACGGTGTCAGAGGCAGCACCGACGGATTGCCGTCAGAGCCAAAACTGGAAAGGGCGGCACTATTTTAACGTATCTTTTTCAATAAAGTAGGTTGTCCCATTCTTGATGGCGAAGCACACAGGCACCACAAAAATCAACTATGAATTATCACCTAGAATAGACACAAGAAAACTACCTTCAATTGATTAAGATGTGAATAAATTTTATCAATGGGTTAAGGCATCACATCTTATGAGTCATGACAAGGGTGTCAACGAGTCGGGTTTACCCGAACCAAACCCTATAGGGTTCGGGTATGGTGACAAATAAGAAGACCTGGGTCTGGACCCAAAGGTCTGATAAATACATCGATCCAGGTATAGTCTATGAAATTTTATACCAGACCCCAGCTCGACCCAAGTTCAGATTAAGACTGGCAATTTTTCAATGTAAAAATGATAAAAAATATTGTTTTACCGGGTCTAGCTCATGTAGTTCTTATCGGGTCCGGGTATGATTTCTTTTATAGTAGACTCAATTAAACCCAGGTCCAGACTTATACCATACCCGAAAATCTGATCCAAGTCTGGTTCCACGGGACCCGTTGACTAGTCATGACACATTTTTTTTCCATATTAATTGAATCTTGTTTCTTTCCAAAAGAAAATGGTCGGTCTTAAAAGTATCGTTGCATGTAGGGATGGCAGTGGGGCAGGGCAGGGCGGGGGACAAGGTCTCCACCCCCGCCCCGCCTCAAGATTTTATCCTCCACCCCCACCTCCATCCCCGGCGGGGAATGGATTTTATCCTCCATCCCCGCCTTTATCCCTGTTTCATGTCCTCCATCCCCGGTTCAAACGGGGATGAGGCGCGGCGGGGCGGGGATATTGTGGGGAAAAGTGGTCGGGGCGGGGTTGGGGCGGGGTTGGGGCAGGGATGTGGCGGGGACGGGGCGGGGCGGGAAAAGTGCATGTCCATCCCCGCCTCCACCCCCAGACGGGGATGGATTTTAACCTTCGTCCCCGCCTCCATCCCCGTTTCATACCCTTCATCCCCAGTCCAAGCGGGGCCCATCCCTAGTTACATGCCATGATCTTTATCTAGAAGCAAGGAAAATGACAAGAGAATCAATAAGCTTCCACAAATGGGGCCAGGACGCCCTTATCTTTTAATTACAAAAGAGAAAAAAAATCTTAAGAGGATGTGTCTCATCCTATGAAAAAGGCTTCCTTCCAAGGCATGATAAAAGGCAAAAAGGCATCTTTCTTTCTCTCAAAATGGGATTCACACCTCAGTCATGAGAAAACACTTTCTTTCCTGAACCTCCCTTTCAAGAAAAAGTCGTTTCCCTCAAGTGCGGGGGTGTGACAAACGCCCCCTTTATTTTTTATATTGATAAAAGGTGGGTAGGAGAAGGACAGTGGGGTGTTCATCTTTGCAATTTTCTATCCAAGCAACCAAGTTGAACTCATCATCGTCAATGTTGTCTGTAGTCCTAAAGAACCTTCAGTGGCCCGAATTATGGCTTTCTTTACTCTTATTCTTCTTGTTTCATCACTACCATACACAAAGAAACAAGCCCATAAAGAGCTGGCCTCTCTTGAACCATCTTCCTTCCTTGATATCCAACTTCTATAGGTATCATGAATGGCTAACCAGCGTCAGTAGCTCGTGTGGAGGCACCGTAACCATCCATGGACCTATCCTCACAAACATGCATATCCTCGCGACATGTGACCCGAGAAACATAGAGTACATACTCAAGTCCAACTTCGACAATTTTCCCAAGGGAAAAGAATTCAAAGATGCATTCAAGGAGCTCATGGGCTCGGGGATCTTCAATTCGGATGCAGAATCATGGAAGATGCAGAGGAAGATTGCAAATGCTCACGTCCATTCCAAGATTTTACGGCAATTCGTGGCTCAAACTACCCAAGAGATTATCGAGACCCAGCTCATCCCAGTCCTACAACGATCCGCCTTCTCGGGATCGACCATCGATCTCCAAGATGTGCTTCTCAGGTTCACTTTTGATAGCACCTGTACTGCTGTTTTCGGCGAAAGCCTTCACTGTCTTTCCAGTGAATTCCCAACGGTGCCGTTTGCGAAAGCTATTGATGACGTGATGGAGTCTATTTCGTACCGATATGTGTTACCGGCAAGCTGGTGGCAAATACTCCGCAGGTTAAATCTTTGGAAAGAGAAGCAACTCTCGGATGCCATGATCATTGTCAATGAATGAATTTGTCGCGCGTCAGATCAAACTCCGGAAAGAGTACGGATTCGGAGGCAGTGATCTGTTATCAATATATGCAGAAAAGTCCGACGAAGTGACATCTTTAAGAGATGCTGCCGTGAATTTTTTGATTGCCGGTCGTGATACCTCAGGAAATGCTCTCAGCTGGTTTTTCTGGAACCTCTCAAAGTACCCATACGTGGAAGCCAAGATAATAGAAGAGGTGAGAGGGATCCTCAAGGAGAACAAGAGGGATAATTTATTGCCTGAAGATTTAGACAAGATGGTGTATCTACATGCAGCACTAAGTGAAAGCTTAAGATTGTACCCTTCTGTTCCCATAGGCCAAAAGGGGGTTACAAAAGAAGTAACCCTTCCCAGTGGGGCTCTAGTGAAGCCAGGGATGATCATCCTCTACACGATTTACTCGGTTGGGAGGATGGAATGGGTATGGGGAAAAGATTGCTTGGAGTTCAAACCAGAGAGATGGATAGATGATGAAGGAAAGCTGAGGCATGAAAGCAACACCTTCAGGTTTCTTGCTTTTAATGGTGGGCCTAGGACTTGTGTGGGTAAAGAAATAGCTTTTCTACAAATGAAGCTGCTGAATTTTGAGGTAAGGGTTGAGGAAGGATACCCTGTTTCTCCAAAGACATCTGTCATCTTGACCATGAAGAATGGCATGATGGTTAAGGTGAAGGAAACGCCTAAAGTCCATAGCTGAATGCTCAGCATCATGCTTGTAGACTCTGGCTTACCTTACAGTTCTTTACTTTCTGCTTCTATCTTGTGTTTGTTCCCCCATATGTATTATGTATGCTTCTCCATGCCAGAACCCAGATGTCATGCTTTTCACCAAGTCCTTTTGTTTTCTGTGTTGGTAAAGATCTTTGTTATGCAGTTGTGTTCTATGCAAATTAAGTCAAAGTTATTTATAATAAAAATAATATTAAGAAGTTATAAATTACAAAAACAAAAAACAAAAAAATACAGAACATTTTATAATATTTCATGTACATCCAACTTTTTATAAAGTAATACTTAATTTAATAAACTCAATCATGTGAACTTAAATTATTTATGGTTTGCTATTTAATAAAATTAAATGATTCAATACATGTATAATTAGATAAGTTTTTGTATTTATATATTTTATAATTTAACTGCATATAGTTGCTAACGTGTATGCATGATTTTGCCGATTAATGACGATTTATGATATTACCAATTAATCAAGATTTGGCGAGGATTTTCCATGATAAGGTTGACCGATTTTTATCCTTCACAATTCGCCGAGGGCAATTGGAGGACGAGTTTGGCCACTATGATGATTACAAGGACTGTTAAAAAGAGTTATTGCAAAAATTTAATAAGACAGATGGTTTCATGATTGTGCCTTCACATTAAAAAAGACATCCCTGCTACTGTGACGCTCCAAAATCTTGGGGATTCACTTTTTTTTTTCTAAAGATATTAAACCTTTCAAATCACAGTGGAAGTCTTTTCAAAAATTTCAAAAACAATCCCCTTCCTCGAGCACGCCACATCAAGCCATTTACAATACACATTAAAAAACTTATTTAATTTAAGATATAATATTTATAAAAATAAATATGAAATAAAGGGTAATTACATAAATTAAAATTACGTTCTTATTCCCTTAAAAAAAATCCACTTTGAAATTTAATTACAAGATCATACAAAAAGCAAAAGACATCACTCTCACATTTCAGTTTCAAGTTCCTAGGTGCATTTCTTGATGTCGTGATGTTGTCACCTGACCTTGACTAGCGAGATTGCCTTATTTCTCAATATTGTCTCATTGTGATCCACTATATCAATTGGTCGCTCCTCCATAGTTAGGTCATCTCGTACCTCTACATCTTTATGTTGGATAACATGAGAGGGATCTCTGATATATTTTCTAAGTATAGATACGTGCAATACGTTATGCACATGTTCATATTGCATTGGTAGAACTACTCGATACGTTGTTACTCCTATTTTCTCGAAAATCTCAAAGGGACCAATGTATCTAAGAGTAAGTTTGCCCTTCTTGACAAACCTGAAAATACTTCGGGTTGGCCATACCTTCACAAACACATGATCTCCTACCTCGAATGCAACCTTGCAGCATCTTTAATCTGTATAACTTTTTTGTCTACTTAGCATCATTATCAAATGTTGTCAAATCATCTACATCTGATCTGAATAATGTTGAATGACACTTCACATGGCGTACCATACATGTGGGCGATCGTTATCTAATGCTCTATCTCCAACGTCACTCCAGCAAATGGGCGATAAACAAGGCCTATCGTATATGTGGGTGATCGTTATCTAATGCTCTATCTCCAACAGCACTCCAACAAGTGGGCGATCAACAAGACCTATTGTACAAAGCTTCAAAAGGTATCATCCCAATGTTGATGTGATAACTATTATTATAGGCGAACTTTGTCAACTTCACATGTCGATCATATTCTCCTGAACAATCTATAGCACAAACACTCAACGTATCTTCTAAAGTCTGGATGGTCCTCTCAAACTGTTCATCAGTCTGCGGATGAAACATAGTGCTAAACCGAAATTTCATTTGTATTGGTTTCTGGAGTATATAATGCTCTAAATTCAATTTAGATCGTACTTCTCATGTTTGAATCGTTCCAACATGAATTGAACACAAAATCCATGGTTTTGGATCGCTCCTAGATCCAAATTTATATAAATTTATGTAATTATCCTCAATTTTTGTATTTAAAGTCTTTTTAAATATTACATCGTCTGTTGTGATGCCCCCAAAATCTGGGAGATTTTATTTTTTTTATAATTACTTTTTTTCTTCAAATATACCTCTCTTAGCAATGTTTATTTGGTAATTCCCCTATTAGTTTTGGGTTATTCAGATCGAAGTCCAACCCCAATTACACATTCAATTCGTTTTCACTTAAATGGATCTTCTGGAGTCCCAGTAGATCTGAATCCAATTCGGGTCATTTCTCTGGGTCCAGAACTGCTTCGTCTTCGCTTCAGACCAGATTTCACAATTTCGATCATTTTTGCTCTCATTCAAAACTGTGAATCGCAGGTTTGAATCGCTTCAATGTGTATTCAACCCGTCGATCCAAAATTTAGTTTGGATTGATTTCTAGAGCATATAACGCTCTAAATTCGATTCAGGCCATACTTCTCACGTTTGAATCGTTCCAACATGAACCCAAAATTGGCGGTTTTGGATCTCTCTCATATCCAAATTTATTTACCCTCGATTTTGTATTTAGAAAATTTCAAATATTACAGCTACAACCTTTTGTCACTTGCAAAGATGCCACATTTCTTTTTGTGCATGTCATTTTCCTATTTATTAATTATCAAAACATCTACATCATGATCATGTAGCAGTAATTTTTATGCTTGACTTTTAGTTGTTTTTTTGGAGTCACCCTTTCAGTAAAAGTAAAGTGGTAGTAACATGTAAATATCGATGGTACTAGCTTTTGGGCACAACACTAAGTTCTTTCGAAAATTACAAAAAAAATTATAAAATATAGTCAACTGAATTTTTTTTATGGTTTTTCTCTTTCGTGATATGAAAATTTTAAGTGTCATGATCAAACCACTTGTCAAGGTTGCTTAAAAAAATTAAATCAGGAACCACGTAACTTGTCGCGCGTGTTTTGTAAGTTGACTCCTAAAAATCAAGTCTCATGATTTCAACCAAAGATTAGTGCCAGTTACATCATTGCCCGTTCAAAATATAAAGGGCCATGTTTGTCATATTAGTTTGCTACCAGCTACAGTAGTGTACCAAATGTTACTGCCATTTACATCATTGTCCGTTCAAAATATAATGGTTTTATCACATTATTCTTAAAAGCTAATATAATGCTAAAAAAAACTTGTTGTTTTAAAATATCATTTATTTCCAAAATGATGTGTTTTAACACGATGAAAATAACTTTTTTATAATATTTTTATGTTTTATATTATATGGTGCATCTATGGCGGTATAATGTGTAGGTTCCGGACCATTTATCTCTCAAACCGTTCTAGACCCCTTTGAAAAATGCACTTATATGTGTTTTTTTGCTTAATCCTAACCTACAAATGTGTTTATCATTACTTATTTATTAAGAACATTGGATCCTATCAATTTAACAGAAAATCTTGATTTTTAGTTAATCATGTTTTTTGTGTAATATAAATTATTGATTTTTTTTTTTAGCTAAAGCGTACATGTAAACATGAAAAATGTCTAAACTAACACATGTTTTCTACTAAACAAAGTATAGAGATCACATTTATATGTTTACATTAAGCAAAATAAACATGCAAATATGGTTTTTAAAAGAGTCTGGGTTGGTCTGGAAGATAAATGGTTTGGAACTTACACATTACTCGGTATTGTACTTACGGTGCTACACACTTGATTTACATAGATCTAAGATCCAAGAGCAAAATCTAACCATCGGACCATGTTTAGCATAATCTATTTATTATTTTCATGTGTGTTGTACCCTAATTTCTAAACCAGCCTTATTTTCTTGAATTGTGAGCCATTGATTTTTACTGTCTCAAAAATGAAAACTTATGATGTATTAAACACGATAAAACCATCTAATATACTAAATAAATAGTAATAAACACATCCTGATCACCATTTGGCAGTTAGATATGTGCAAACAAGAATGTGAACCACCATATGGTATCATGGTACAGATTCATCATATATTTTTCCGTATGTATATAGGCGTGGCAAAATCTGACACGACCCGCCAACCCGCTTCTTAGGTGGGTTCGAGTTTGGCTTAAACGGGTTCATGTCATAAACGGGTCGACCCGCCTAACCCGTTTATTAAACGAGTCGGGTTCGTGTCAGGGGTATGCCAACCTGACTGACCTGTTTAATAAACAGGTTAGGCGGGCGGGTCAACCTGTTTACCCAAACTCGTCAACCCACAACCTATTTATATATATGTTGCAAGGAAGATAACCCAGATGCGGTTTCACATTTTCTTTCTTTTTCTCTGCATTAAGGGTACATATGTAATTTAGTGAGTCTTAAAGGTTCAGACTTCTAAGTTTGGTGCCTAAGATCAACATCTTTTGACTGAAAGAACGTTTGACAGGGGATGGATGATGAATAGTTTGAGATTTAAATTTTGTTGGTGACAGTAATACTATTGTTTGATGCAAAGAAGACATGGGCTTTTTAGATTGGAAAGTTAGAGGCAAAAGACTAAAGCACGAGGTTGTTTTTGTCATTGAGGTTGAGTGCAATGCCATCATTGCTTGAATCTTTGATTCTTTCTTGTCCTTCAGTCTCTGACAAAAATAATAAACTCAGGCAGCTCTAAGCATTTATGGTGACCATCTCTTGTATCATCAACCTATCTTCGCACTATTTATTTTATTTTTTTATCTGAATGCTACTAACTTTTGCAGAAACGCAAAGGACCTGCAATGTTTCATCATTATCAAAGCATTTTAACAGACACCATTTCTTGAAAGAAGATAGAACAAAATACAGATGGAGGTGTAATCGGGTCGTGTCGACCTGACCCGTTTATTAAACGGGTTAACCGTGTCGTGTCGGGTTACCCGTTTAATAAATGGGTCGTGTTCGTGTTTGCCACATCTGACCCGTTTAATAAACGGGTCATGTTCGTGTTGAGGTATGCTGACCTGCCAACCCGACGACCCGACCCACCAACCCGACCCGATTGCCACCCCTATATGTATATGATTTTTTTTTATGAAATCAAGAGATTTTCCCTAGTTGAGATGCTTTGAGAGTGAGGCCTTCTAGCAACACTAACCAATGGGGGCTCCGCTTGTCTGGTAGCGCACATCACCTTGTGTTAAGACGTTGCAGGTTCAAAACCTAATTGTATAGTTGTATAAATGATAGGGGTCGGCCTAACTCCAGCTGGACTTTCAAAAACAAAAACTATCAGAGCTCCCATATCAGTGGCAAAATTTGTTGGAGTCAAAAGAAAATCCTAAGTGAACCACCACAGATGGAATCCACTCGCACACTTTTCCTGTTTTTATTTTAAAGACACGCAATGGCGCAAGGCCACATAAAAAGGGAGACTTGCATGCTGCAAGTCCTTCAATCGAAATAGAAACTGGAGATCCATGAGTCCAGGGTTATATATAGTTCAAGTGGGTCAGATATCTGACAAGATCTGAATTCATTTGGTTGGACTAGGTAGAGAAGGCTGCATCTGATCACTATTAGCTAGGAATCGGATAGGTTTAGTACTTTGACATGTTAATTGGAACCAGACATATATATATATATAGGACCCAGCTTTTGTTCAAGCAGTCATCATCAGAGTTCAAGTCCGACTCTAACTCTGATTAACCTAGATCTAACTATATCCAACCAGGGTCAAGATCTGATTACTGCACAAGATCATTTGCAGGGAGGTACAAGCAGTCATCATCTATGGTTTCTCTTTAATTAAAAAGCTCATCTAAATCATTTATCATTATTAAAAATCTAATCAAAATATGATTACTAAATTGGCCATGTTTATCATATTTTATAGTTTGCAGCCTTTATTTTGTATTGTGCCAAAATTCAGTGCCATCTACATCATCATCCCTTCAAAATATAATGGTTTTATAGCAACATTCTTAGAAGCTAACATAATGCTAGAAAAACTTGATGTTTTAAAATATCGTTTATTTTCAAAATGATGTGTTTTATCATTATGGAAAACAACATTTTGTAATATTTTTATGTCATATGTGTACTAAATAAATCATGCTAAACACATCTAGATGGTTAGACGCACCATCTGGTGGCTAGATCTCTGCAAACGAGAGTGTATTCCAACATATGGTAGCACGATACAAAACCTATCATATATTTTTCCACATATATATGAAAATTTTTCAAAGATATCATGAGATTTTTCCACGTTGAGATGCTTTGAGAGTGACAGCCTGCTGACATTGTCAATGTGTCTATTCCTAGTTGTAGAAAATGCTAAGAAAGATAGAAAAAGAAAAAGAAAATTGTAGAAAGAAAAATCCAGTTAGCAATAGCTCCTATGTCAGAGGCAAAATTTGTTGGTGTCTAAAAGAAAATCCTAAGTGGACCACAGAAAATCTTAAGTGGACCACCATAGATTCCATCAACTCCTAACTTTTCCTATATTTATTTTAAAAACACGCAATCATCCAAGGCCACATAAAAGGGTGACTTGTGTGCTTCAAGTCCTTCAATCATAATAAGAACCGGAGATCCATGAGTCTAGTTCGCCCATACCCTCAAGTAGGGATGGCAGCGGGGCGGGGGACAAGTCTCCACCCCCGCCCCGCCTCAAGATTTTATCCTCCACCCCCGCCCCGCCTCCCTGGCGGGGATGGATTTTATCCTCCACTCCCGCCTCCATCCCCGTTTCATGTCCTCCATCCCCGGTTCAAACGGGGATGAGGCGGGGCAGGGATATTGTGGGGAAAAGTGGTTGGGGCGGGGATGAGGCGGCGGGGATCATGGCGGGGACGGGGCGGGGCGGGGAAAAGTGCATGTCCATCCCCGCCTCCACCCCCGGACGGGGATGGATTTTAACCTTTATCCCCGCCTCCATCCCCGTTTCATACCCTTCATCCCCGGTCCAAACGGGGCGGGGCCCCGCTTTCCCCCAGTCCACTGCCATCCCTACCCTCAAGGTGGCGCCCAAGCCCGAGACTTCCCATTTTGGGCTTAGTTCATGTTTGGAAGGAGTTTTAACCTCCAAACTTGCTCCTTCAGCCTTCCAAATCTGATTTCATAGCCCTCTCAGTCTGCCAAATCCAGTTTCTTAGGCCCTAAGCTAAAAGCCCTAGCCAAAAGGATTGTGCCATTTCAGATCTTATAGTCAATTAGATGCAAAGATCTTCGTGGTGCTCGGATCTGGTTTATGTGGCCCAGAATCTAGTTAAAAAACTATAAATAGAGGGCATTTGAGGCATCTATATCCTTTATAAGTATGGTTCTCCTCCTACGTTCCAGGTAACACCCTGCACCCACACTCTGTCCAATGTGCCCCTGGCCTAGAACATGTCTACCTGCACCTTGCTGGAGCTTGGACTAAAAAACCTAGATCTAGATTCTTATATCACTCTTCCAAAAACTTCTCTATCCATTATTGTGCTCATTGTCTTCGTAGAAAGGGTTGCTTAAGCTTAAGGTGAGACTCATATTCACTCATTTTCTCTCTTTTATTGGTTTATTTCATTTAATCCATTGTGGTTTTTACTAAAGTTCATTTTTTTGTATTTTGGCTTTTTTCGAGCATTGGTAATGTTCATACATCTTCAAGCTCATTTTTTTATATAGGAGTCACGTACATGGTACCAAGTGTTGCACGCTAAAGCTTGGATCGAAGGGAGTTGAAGTTCCTAACAAGGTTGATCCCTTACCAACAAAGAAGGAAAAGGCGCTCCACTTGCATGCGGTGATCCCACCACCTTTATTCAAAATATGGTTCCTTTTCAAAATTTCGTTTGCAAAAACTCCATCAAATCTACGTTTTATAGAGTCATGAATGATCATGAGAACAAGAAGAAGAGCTTACCTCAATAAGCATTATGCAACCAGTAAAGACACCCGTTCTTTTGAGCAAATAATGGGAAAGGCAGTCATAAATGTGGGAAGCCACAGTTGAGCACCAATCATACAGGGTGACATCCCGAAGAAAGCAACAAAGTTAGATATAGACCAAATTATCCTTGCTATCTGAAAGTAGAACTATCCCAAGAAGGCATAAATCCACCATTGAGGATCTCTGTCATCTCATGTATTTATATCCATTGATCTCAAAGCTAGGCTCAAGGAAATCTTACCATCTACACAGGGTTCCTCACCAAATAAGTAATGGAAGATTTGGAATGCATCTTCGTGTCATGAACTCTGAGTCAAGCCAAGAATGTGATAAGTATCTCAGGGTGTAATGGTCATCTCTACCCAAGGAAAGAGGAAGGTGTTGGTTTGGGACATCCACCTCTTGGCCACAACTCATGCCAACCGAGAGTTGGACAAAATAATCATGTAGTGTGCTATGGTCTCAAAGGCAAACTCATTGATGCTCTGTACTAGGTCCTCGTCGCAAAGATCCAAACACATGCAAGCATCTCGAGATGCCATCTCCCTCTACTGGGAGGAATGGTTTGAAATAAAAAGTGGGAGCATGATAAGAGCTAAGCCCAAGAAATGGAAGTGATGTGCAAACTAAGATAGGTAAAACTATCAGATGCATATCAATCGGGTTAAGACAAGATCGAAAATATGGCAATTCTAGAGAAGGAATAGATCTTGAGACGAACAACTAAAAACTTTGTGCTTGAAGGGAACTCTCTTTGTCTCCCTCGCCAGATGGGAACAGAGTACTCAATATCCTCTCCAAGAGGCTCCCCTTCTGTGACTATCTGCTCCTGACATCTTCGACCATATAGAGCATGTCAAACCAAGTGATGGACAGGATTATGAATTACCACTCTACCTCCCTTAGAAATCTCCCTCGTTTCCTCACAATCTGATAAGAAGTCATAATCAATAAGAGCATATCGCTCGGTCCCACCTTAGGACCCAACTTTAAACGAGAATCTTCATCGTCGTCCATATCGCCTGAGGTGCTAGCATCATCATCAACCTAAGTATTGTCAAAAGGCAAAAAAAAAAAAAACTAGCTAAGTATTGTCAAAAGGACCCAAATTTCTCATTTTTGGATTTTTTTAAAAAATGAAAAATTTTGCAAAGTCTTCCAAGTTTCAGTGTGTCAAAGATTTTTTTTATGGATGCACAACCCAAGTAGAGTTGGCCTCGCGAATACGAGTACATGAAACGTGTATTATGCGGAAGCAACAAGATCTAAAGTAGACATAAACTATAATGAACACTTATTATTTTTTTTATTTTTTTAAATAAAATAAATAACTATACGAAACCAACTAATGACTAAATATATATGTATACGTATCCGTTCAGATATCAAAATAATGTGGATCTGATAATAGATTGATCCACGATTCAAGATCCAAACAAATCTTCATATGCAAAAGCTAAATCAAGATTGTTTGGACCCAACAGGTTCCAGTACAGGGTCATTTTGACGCAGATGCATTACAAACTAATAGAAAGTACCAACATGAAAACTGTAGAAGACATTCGCCTTTCTAACAAATCCAAATTCGTGAATTTTTTACTTTTGATGGTAGAGATACAGTATTGACATATTCAAAGGTTGGGACTCCTGAAACTGTTCAGCAGGACAGGCCAGAACGGAGTTGTTTTGTGGGGATTCTGACAACGTTTCGAACATAAAAGTTTTAGATATTTTAGTTGTAGATCAAAGGCAATAAAAAACACATAAATTGGATGATGTATGACTCTGATACGATCTGAACAAGACGATGAACTGGTACAGTACAGTCACTTGTGGGACTATTCTTTCTGTTCCAAGACATTTTTGACAATTAAAATGATTGATTCAGCAAATATGAAAAACATGAAAGTTATAGCTATTTTAATTTTGGATCTAGGAAAACTAAAATCACACAAATCTGAAGTGGTATGACTCTGATACTATTCAAACAATAAGACGGGCTGGGACAGTCCAGAACAGTCACCCATGGAACTGTTATTTCTGTTTCAGTATACGTTTGATAGTCAAGATGAACGAATCATCAAATTTTAAAAACATAAAAGTTATAGATACAGGTGTTAGCTTTCCAACAAGATATTAATTACACATGAATTTGTGTTGTCTAGAGTGGAAAATACGTCACAAATAGTGTAACTATATCTGACAAATAGACTCATAAATCTGAGTTAATGACATACACGGTTCAAACAATTTTTTTTTATTAATCAGATTTTAGTTTTTAGGTTTACTATTCAACCTACACATACAAACACGATTAAGAAAGAAATATCAAGTACAAAATCTAACCAACAAAAAGTTGTCACGTGATTCAATGCTCAAAAGAAAATGCTAGTTTTGTTTAGACAAGAGGCAAGAACTTTTGTAAACTGAGGTAAGTATATTCAAACCAGATTGGCCAATAGAATGAAAAGTTCTTAATCAGTTAAAGGCTCATAGCCACATTCGCGAGCAATGTGCGGGGGTGACACGTCCAAAGGGAAGAAGTTTGCAAATGACAGCAAGTTGACAATAAAATCAGAAAGAACCTAGGAAAGATGGTTTGCAGCACAGTAGCCACAGTTAAATGGGTCTCCAACATCTTCTTTAGCAGCACAAGAACAGTTTCCAGCGGCCAAGTTGCACAGCCACAAAAATAGCAATGGACTTCAGCAATAAAAAGTAAGTTCACAAAATTTACGGTTGCTTCCTACTGCAGCCCAGAGTTTCACACGGTCCAAGGGGGGTCTTCACAGCAACTGGACACCTCACACAGTGACACCAGCTGATCTTTAAACCAGGGGAAGTTCCCTTCCTTCTCCAACTTATCAATGGTGAAAGTCGACCTCCATTTTTTCCTTCTTTTCTTTTCTGAATTTTTTAAGTCAAGAGAATAATCTTTGCACAAATTTTTTTTTTTGACCCTTAGGCACCCAGGCCAACTGAGTTAAAGTGTGGAAGGTAGTTTCTAAGATCACCTCACACGTGGCCAATGAATTTTCGGTATTTGAATTGGCTTTGAGGGTGCTTTTAAGACCACCTCTCACGTGCCAATGGAATCTTTTGAAATTAGCTTGCCTTCCTTTAACAACAGTCTAAAGAGGTCATAAGGGCTTTACACTACTTTTTGAAAACCTCTTTAAAATGCCTTCATGTGACGACCTCTCACGTGGCCAATAGGAAAGCTTCATTGGAAATAGCCTTCCTCCAATTTTTAACATTCAAAAAGAGGGCCTTTAAGCCTTGAAAGAATTTCTCAAGGCTCTTTAAAAAGCTTTCACGTTTTGTTTTGTTTTTGTGCTTTTTGGAGTCTTTATAATTATACTTCACCTCTTTGAACTTGGTCAATATAATCAAACTAGGTTCATATTGGTCCAGCCTCAAGGGCACCAATATGAATCCATATTTGAAGTATTGGATCTTGGGTAAGATTCAATGCTTCAAATGAATCTCAAAAATTATCTAAATTATTTTAGATAAAAAATAAAATTAAAAAAAAATCTACCTAATATCCCTGTGCACCCTTTAGTACCCTAAAATAATTCTGCTCTATACCAAAACTATCTTGATTTGTAGAATTCGGCACCTAAAAAAAATAAAATAAAACAAAAAGAAAGAACAAAAGAAAAAAGTACACAAATGATTACAACATGTAAAAAAAATGAAATCACTAAAAAATAAAATAAATTTTTTGAGATGATTGAAGCAAAATTCTCAAAAAATTAAATATTAAATAACCAAAATACCCTCGACCCGAAATGGGCATTTTGACTTGGGGTCGCGGGTCTTGCAATGCAGATCGAGTTTTTGCTCCTCGTGACTGTTTGGATGTCCGGCATCATTTTTAAGTATTTTAAGTCGCTTACAGTTTTCAAAACTTTTTTTCTTGAATTTTTCAAGATTTTTAAAGAGTTTTTGTAGTCATTTTGAAATATGTTCATTTTTCAAAAACTTTTTTTAGCGTTTTTGGAAAAACGTTCGAAAACCTAAGGTTTTGGGTTGATTTGGACCCAAATCCAGCCAAATATATCTTGACAACAACCTAGGTTGTCGGCCAAGCTATTGGGTCTAGATTGGATTCAAACTTGACCCGACCTAATTCATTCAAAACCGATGGCCGTCCTGTCATCGATGGGTTCTTTTGGGATTCCAAATGACATTCATTTTTTTTATTTTTACCACTTTGACTCCATGATTTTTCAAAAATCTTCTAAATCCTAGTGTTTTACGTTCATTTTTCATGGAAAATCGTGAGATTTTAAGAGATTTCAAGTGTTTTGAAAAAACAAATATCAAGAATACCCATGGATTTCTACACCACCAAAATGCAACTGAGTTTCTCCAAAATTAGGGTGGAAATTATAGCTTTTTAACGTTTTTGAAACCCAAAAGAAGAAAACTGAGTTACCTTGGCCCAAATGTCTCGAAAGTTGATTAGAAAACAAAGGAAAAGTGAGAAATAGGGTGTTTTTCAAATTGGCGCACCTTTTATCTGAGTTTTCCACTTCCAAATCTGAGATGTGTATTCTCATCATTTTCCATTAAGGGCGCAATCTTCTCCAAAAATCTTTGGCCAAGCAATGAAAAATGGTAGGAAATTTAAGAAAGCGGTGGAGTTTTTGGAACTTTCTTATAGAAAAGCCCCCCTTTTGTCATCTTTGTAGATCAGATCCGGATTGGATACTACCAAGTTGTCATTCTTATGGTTCGGGTCCATATTGAACTCAATATAGTTGTCATCACTGCGACATGGATCTGTACTCGCACCCGAGCCCTCCCAACTTGTCATTCATGGTATTTTATGTCTATTCCACCCTTTCGAGTATGTATCCAACATTGGATCTGCTCCATGATTTTGTTTGAATAGTGTATTATTTTTTAGATTTGGATCAAATTTCGACCCAAATTGTTTGTATGTTTGAGTCTTTATTTTAAAAGGTCATTTTGAAGTCGGTTTGCGCCTTAAATCTGAGAAGTGTTGAGGAACCATAGATCGGATATAGATCCAACCCATCCATCATGTATCCATATCTAAATAGGAACCTTTACGTTCAGTTTTGAATCCAAATGCATCCCAAATTTGGATCATTTTGATTCACAAGCATATGAGTTTTTCATGGGTGCATATGTAAATGGGTCATGCACATTTGCATAGCAGATGAATGCATTTCATGATATGCATACACATCACAAAAATTTCACATGCATGTATGCATCAAAGGCATGCATCATCATCATCGATATATATATATATATATAGGAAAATTGGTATATGCAAAATGCTTAGGTACTAAATTGGGGGAGGGTGTTGTGTGTTCTCCCCCGAAGATGAATGGTTTTCTACAGTGCGTATTCGGGGGTCCAAATGAGCGCCACGTATATAAGCATGTGTGGCTTGTATCCCCGTGTGTGTCGGCATCACTTAGCATCGGAGTCCGGTGCGGTTGCAAAGACTTAAGTAACCTTTTTTTGTCATTCTCGCCATGAAACGATGGTTCGAGAAAAGGACAAAAATGTCCTCCATCCAGAAAAAGGAGTTTTGATCTTAACTCTTCAAAAAGTCCAAACATTCCATTTTTGCCCTAAGCAGTAAACTCCTATGCTGCCAGCGGATCACCCTTTGACGACGCATCATCTGTTGTAACAGGAGCTCCTTAACGATGCACCCTTTATTGTCGTCTGCTGCCATCGGAGCACCATTTGTCGCTGTCTGCTGCTGCCGGAGCACACTTTGTCGTCCTCCTGAGTCTAGGTTGCCACCTTCTCGTTCGTGCCTTGTGTTACAAAACATTCTCGGGTTCGTTCCTACATCGTGGAGATAACTATAAATCGATCAATAGGTTCAATCATTAGTGCTCGTCATATGGGCATTTGTCGACCATCTCTTTTTACAGTGTTTTCTTCTTCTTCGTTTTTGTTAGGCAGTATGGAAAAAAGCAATGACACACAAACATTCCAAGAAGTGTCATTTAGGTGTTCTGAGTACCTTTTCATGTCATCATGCTATTGTTGAAGAATGTATATCATCGTGAGTGTCATTAAGGCATTGTTTTGTTATTACATGTGGATGTACTTTCGACGGTTGGAAAATTAAAGATATTTGTAGGGTTGTGGGACCTGTTGACAAGAATGCTTGTTTACAGAAGCGAGGAAGGGCTTCTACCCCATCTCGTATCGTCCATTCACTCAGTATATGCAATGTAACGCAAATCACGACTATAATAACATACTACCGATTTATGAGATATTATTTTTTTGTTTGTTAATATCGATTTGTAAGCTATTATGCTGAATTTTTGTATCGATTTACAATATATTGTGTGATATGTATATCGATTTGTAAGATATTATGTGTTTTATAGTGTCAATTTGTAAGCCATTATGCTGAATTTCTGTATCAATTTGTAATATATTATGCGATATGTATATCGATTTATAAGATATTATGTGTTTTCTAGTATCGATTTGTAAGATATTTGTAGTATGATTTAAAAACGTGTGTGTGCGGAAATACATTATTGTGCGCCTGCGGTGGCGATTTGCATATTCGAATTGCTGCTATTTTTAGCGATTTCTATTGAAATCGCTTCACAGCATCATAGATATAATTAAATCACTCTGACGTGAATCGCTATCGTCAACACATATACGTTAAATTGTTTCTTTTATTGGTATGGTAAATAACAACTCCATGCATACTATAAGCAAATACTATTATTCATTCAATCGTTTCTTTGACTTTCTTAACTAATTTGTATCAGTTGTTATATGCATCTTGAGTAAATTGCAGTAAATGTATGTGTTGGCTAACGCAAATTGATATCTTGCTTATGACAGTGTTGAGCTTATCATCTGATTGCAGTGAAGATGATGTATCTCAATCAGTGGAAAGTTATGAAGTGAACATTTGTACTAATGACGCCCCTGAAGAAGTGAACATGTGCACTAATAATCCACATAATAAGAAGGTTGCAGGCATTGGATTCACTCTTGACTTGAATCTTCCAGCAGAAGGAATGCAGTTCGATAATGAGGTAGACGATCATGACAGTACACTTGACTTTGTTCCCGTAGAAGGAATGTTGTTTAATAATGAGGAAGTTGTATATAAATTTTACAATGATTATGCATTGAAATTTGGCTTCAGTGTTAGAAGGTATTCTTGGTCAAAAATGCACAGGGTATTATGGTGAGAAAGACATGTTTGTTCTAAGAAAGGTTGGAAGAAGTCAAGTGGAAATCCAACAAGGAAGAACCCAGATTCAAGATGTGGTTGTCCAGCGAGAATGGTGTTAAGAAGGCTTACGAATGGGAAATATGTAGTTCATACTTTAATCAGTGATCATAACCATGAATTAGAAACTTTATATATGAGTCCTATGTTAAGGTCACATCGTAAAGTAACTGAAGTGCATGTTGCAATTGCTGAAATAGTTGATAGCGCCGGTATTGCACCAAGGAAGACATACAATTTGTGCACGCACATAGATGGTGGTCGCGAGAATGTTTCATTCACACCAATGGATCTAAGAAACCATTTGAGAAGGAAGAGGACATTTAACATGAAGGAATGAGAAATATGTTCTTTGGTTGATTACTTACAGAAGAAATCAAGCAATGACCCTGGTTTCTTTAGTACAATGCAACTAGATGAAGATGGATATATTGTGAATATGTTTTGGGCATATTTAAAGTCAAGAGTAGATTATAAATGCTTCAATGATATGCTTGTTTTTTATACGACAGTGAAGATTAATACTGAACAGTGGCCATTTGCGCAGTTTGTCGGAGTGAACCATCACTCACAGAGTTGTATATTAAGTGGTGCTTTTTTGTATGACCAGACCAAAGAAAGCTTTGAGTGGTTGTTCAGAGTATTTACACAGGCAATCAATGGGAAGCACCCTAAAGTTGTACTTACAGATGGTGATCACGCAATTGCGGCTGCAGTGTCTCATGTATGGCCAAATGAACATCAATGCCTATGTTTGTGGCATATCTTTCAAAATGCAGCAAAAAACATAGGACACATATTTAATCAGAAGATAGGGTTTGATAAAAAGTTTACAAGGTGTGTACTTGAGAGTGTAGACGAGGTCATCTTTATGTCTGATTGAGAGAAAATGATTCAGATATACTGCCTTGAAGACTGTGTGTGGTTAGAAAATTTATATGCAGACAAAGAAAAGTGGGCATTGGCATATGGAAGATAATACTTTTGTGCAGGTATGATAAGCACACAAAGAAATGAATCTATGCATGCCACACTGAAGAAAACCTTGTATTTATGTTTAACAATGTTTCGCTTCATGGAACATTATGAATTATTTGTAGACGGTCATAGACAGAATGAGCTTGTACAATATGTGAAATGCTTCAACACACGCCTTGTAACTTTGGGCATGAAAATATTGATACAACTTATAAATCTGTATACACTAATTGTATTTGAATGGATTAAGAAGGAGGTTATACAGGCCATAAATTGCAACATAGAAGGAAGTATAAAAACCGAGAATATGCATAAATACCATATTGTATGGGAGGGCGAAGAGCATCCGAAAAGGCAAGAAACACATGTTACATACAATGTTGACAACAGAACAGTTGAATATATGTGCAAAACGTATGAATTCAAGGTATTTTATGTCATCATGCATTAAAGGCACTTAATCAAGAGAAGATACAAGAAATACTTTAGTCATATTTAATGCGAAGATGGACAAGACAAGAAAAGATTGAACTGCTGGATACAGATAATGTCAGTCTATCTGGTGTTGATGAGAAGTGCCACATAGCCTCTCGTTACCAACAACTATGTAGGGCACTTATGCATGTTGCAGATTTGGCATCGAAAAGTGAAGAAGCCTATGTATGCATGAGAAAAGTGTCAAGGGAATTACTTGAAAATGTGCAGTTAATTCACCATCAGTCTGTTGCAGCTCATGAAGAGCATTCTAAGAAAATGGGAGCAAACAACGAAGGTGAAAATCATGCTTCCCCTGATCCGCATGAGAAGTTGCGTCGAACTGTAAACAACATATTCAACAAATCAGGAGTCAATGTTGTAGATTATGATGAAAATATTCACCTAGCGAAGGGTATTAAAAGGAAATTTGCCTCTGATCGCAGTCGTCGGAGGACAAAGGGTGCACTAGAATTAATTGGCAAGAAAAGGGCTAAAAAACAACCAACTCCTAAGCAAAAACAATCAATCCCTTCGCATGAACAAGTATGTAATACATTATTATATTGATTCCCAAGTATTTTGCATTACGTGCAGCTTAGCAATATCTATCTTGTGTAATTTTCAACATGCAGCAATACCTTATAGACGTGCACTCTAACGTTATGTCCTTCAATCCTTCTGACCAATTTTAGTAGAACAAAGGCATCAGTTTTACAAGTTTTTTGGTATGTAATCAATGTTGGGAGGATGTTTGCATTTCTTGTTAAACTCAATATAGTGTCTTATGTTGTTCTGTTTCATGATAGGCTTAATTCAATTCAACTGTGAGCAATGCAACACAGGAATCACGTGTGAATTCTTCAGCTACATAATTGTATTTGATTGTCTTTCCTGCATGTTCGATAATTGTAATATGTATCCTTCACATGTATAAATCGTAAAAGAAAATCGTGATAGGACAAAAACTGTTATTCTATGAAACTTAAAGAATTTTGGTTGTAAGTCTATTTGTATTTATCAAGTTACCAAGATTTATAGTCTATCAATAAAAATCTTCGCGATTTGTTTTTCCTTCCTTTTTTGTCTTTTATCAGTCATTGTTTAAATCGCGATATAACAAATTATTCCAGCTTTATGTCCATGGTTGTACAAATCGTTACAGTGAAATCGATTTGCAACTGTTAAACTAGTATCAAGTTGTAAATCGATTTATAGTTTACCAATAAACATCGTGTCGATTTGTTTTTTCTTCCTCTTTTTCGCCTTTTATTAGTCATTGTGTAAATTATTATATAACATATCATTGACATAGACAAATCCCGTAAAAGCAAATCGTGATAGGACAAATTGTTTAAGCTTTATGTCCATGGTTGTACAAATCGTTACAGTGAAATCGATTTGCAACTGTTATTAAACAGGTATCAAGTTGTAAATCGATTTATAGTTTACCAATAAACATCTTGTCGATTTGTTTTCCCTTCCTCTTTTTCGTCTTTTATCAGTCATTGTGTAAATCGCTATATAATATATCGTTGGCATAGACAAAGCCCGTAAAAGCAAATCGCGATAGGACAAATCATTTCAACTTTATGTCCATGGTTGTACAAATCGTTACAATGAAATAGATTTGCAACTATTATTAAATCAGTATCAAGTTGTAAATCGATTTGTAGTTTACCAATAAACATCATGTCAATTTGTTTTTCCTTCCTCTTTTTCGTCTTTTATTAGTCATTGTGTAAATCACTATATAACATATCGTTGACATAGACAAATCTCGTAATAGAAAATCGCAATAGGACAAAAGTGTTTCAGCCTTTTATCAATGTTTATGCAAATTGTTTCAGCCTTTTACCAGTCATTGTGTAAATTGTAGTGGTATAAATCGTTTCAAACATAAGAAGAAGTATAAAGAAGTAGGAGAACAAAAAAGAATGACATAAGAAAAAGGAAAAGAAGAGATACACATGTATAAAACCCTAATCTATGTAAAACTCGAATATAGATCAGTGTAAAACCCTGTTCTATGTAATATCCTACCCGACCCATTATCCAGGTGTAAAACCCTAATCTATTTAACCTATCTTGCTCTTTTCTGAGGCAGCGCAGTTTCTTCTTCTTCAATCCCTTTTTTCTCCCCCTTCTTTATCGTCTTCTTCTGCTTCTTCTTCTGCTTCTTCTTCTTCTTCTTTTCCTTCTTCTCTCATGTATTTTTCATTCTTCTGTGTTCTTCTATGTTCCTTTTACCTGCGTCGATATCCTAGTTGTTTCACACCGTGAGGAAAGATCTGAATAATCTTCGATGATGATTCGGGTGGTTATCTTCTTTGTATATATCCTTCGCAGTTGGAAAAATATCTGCCTAATCTTCTATATACTTCATGACAAATATGCTACAGTCGTGCGGATTCATCTTCTCTGCCTATTGGCATTCATACCTTACGCAGCTTTGTCAGCTCTGCCTCCATACTTCTCTCTAAATTAGTGCACAAGAGTGGTGAGGAAAATGGTGCAGTGGGCTGCAATTACTAATGAGCTCGTTTGCTTGCAGAGAATGCATCCATAGCTGCACCTAGAATCTCTTTGTAGCAGGAAATAAACTCGACGATGAACGTGGGCTGCATTACGAATATTTTTTTTAAATGAATGTGGTTGTAAATCATGTGAATTTGTAGTTATGAAGTTACCGCGACAATGGTATGTCCTTGTTTGTGTTTGTGAACGAAATTGATTTGTATTTAAGAAGTTTACTCTATGTGTATCGTTGAACTTATCTTCATTTGTACTTTACTAATTCTAAATGGGACATCAGTTTGTACCGTTGAATCAGTCATTGTGTAAATTGTTGTAGAATATATTATATAAATTGTTATAGCATGTAGCCTTCATACGATCAAATCGATTCAGTCATTTATCAAAATTTGAATAAATCGCGACAGGAAGACCGTAAAAGCAATCGCGAACATTGCAACGATTTGTTCATTGTACACAACGTTAATCGCTTTTACGATTTTTGTTTACGAATGGCAAACATTACAACGATTCGCTTACCGTATACAACGCTAATCTTTTTTGCGATTTTCATTTACGAAGGGAGAACATTACAATGATTTGTTCACATAGACAAAGTTCGCAAAAGCAAACTGCAATAGGACAAATACTATTTGCAAAATGATGTATATGTCGGAAACAACGATTTGCCTTTGCTACAAATAAGAGTCTGACTTATTCGCTTGTTTAATAAAATTGAAATTTTATTTCAACCCAGAGAGAGTTACATAATTTGTATATGTTGAGAAACTCGGTTTTGATGTCACATAATATGATACACTGTCTCATTTGATTTTATATGATATGATAATATGTCCTCTTGAAAAATGTTATATTATGACTGAATATGTTTTGTCATAAATCTAACGAGTATTTGATGCAAGGATATCTCACCCAATAAGGATGGAGACTTCTTGTTCAAGTACAACTATGGTGCAATCATACTCCTTGAAGAAAAAGCTTGATGAGCCATGCATTCCTAAAGTTCAAATGAAGAGATCGGCTACCTCAAGATGAAGACTTTTTTCTTCTTTAGAGTCATATGTAACAGAACCTTCAGGAACTTGCATATTGCATATTACATACTCATGCATAAACACTATATCATAAAAGTATACGATAGTTTCAAAAAGCTCTTTTTTGAAAACCAATAATTGTACCTTCTTACAACCTTTTATGAAAAAGATATTTTGTCATGTAATAATTGCACCTTACACTATATACAAGACAACATGAAAAAAGGAATGTAGCAAAAAGACAAAAACATAAAATCGGCTACATGGAGAAAACAAATATAATATGTTTTTGAAAAGACTCTAGTTTCCTTCTTTAAAGAAATATTTTTAATATAAGAAGAAGACAAAAACATAAATCGGCTCCACAAAAGAAAAACAAATAAAATATATTTTTGAAAGGACTCTAGTTACTTTTTTCATAACCATAGAATGTCGACTTACTTAAAGTCATCATTCTCTTTACAAAGCATTAAATGCCTCCTGTAACAAATCCTTGTTAATATCCTTCTCAAAGAATGTTGACCTTCTTTTGGTCCTCATTCTCTCTGGAGACTTTGAAATACACAACATAAAGAAAACACTTGACATGACTATGTACAAATAAATATCTCAAAGCACTCATTGTACTTACACTCATTTAAAGCAAAGAAATACTAATGTACCTCAAATCATTAATTAGAATAAAGACAAAACTATAACCCAACGTTCAATGTACTATTGTAAGAAATAGACTTTTTACATAAAATATGTATTACCTAAAATATTACAACGACTAGTATACCCTCTATTCTACTTTTATGGAAAAAGGCATTCTTGAATTTATCTAAAAGATATTTTTTGAAATGACATAACATTTCACATTTCAAAAAGTTACAATTCCAAAAATGTAACGACTACTTTTTTAAAAGCTATATAAACACACTTAAATAAACTATTCAAACAAGGGAATGGAATAGACGTGTGAGCTTACAATGAGAAAAATTTCTATTCAATATTTGAAAAGAGAGCCTTGAAAAAGAAAGAGAAAAAGGAAAGAAAGAAAAGAGAAAAAGTCAAGTCCAGCTCTTTGACAAAGAGTATCCTCTGAGTGACAAACAGAACATTCTGAGAATCCTTCATTCGTGCATTCATATCATTCTAAAGGTTCTATAGGAAGTATTGTAACTCTGTTATTCATTGTATTCCTTCTTTGTTGAAAGAAGTAGACCTCTGTGAAAGAGGGTGTTGCCCTTCTCTATTGAGAGAAGAAGACCTCTTGGGAAGAGGGTGTGCCCCTTCTCTATTAAGAGAAGAAGACCTCTGAGGAAGAGGGTGTTGTACTATTTATCCGGTGACTCGGATGTTATAGTGGAAAGCTCAAGTGGTTTGCTTGGGGACTGGATGTAGGTCTGAATACTGACCGAACCAGTATAAATTCTGTGTTTTATGTGTTGTGCCTTATTGCTTAATTATTTTATTTTATCGATCATTATCATATTTCACTATTCACCCCCCCCCCCCCCTCTAGTGGAATTTCATTTGGTATCAGAGCAGGTTTACTGGTTTCGACGTAACAAGTCTTCTAGCACAAATGGCATCTACTTTCTATGCTCGTGATATTAAAGGTCAACACGCATCTCGTCCTCCTTTCTTCAATGGCTCCAACTATGGATACTGGAAGTGCAGAATGGCTATATTTCTCAAATCCATAGATTTTGCTGTATGGAAAATTGTTGAGCATCCATACACATCTCCATCCGCAGACTATACCTTATAGTCTGATGAAGAAAAGAAAATGGCAAACCTAAATGCAAAGGCTATGAATGCCTTATATTGTGCCATTAATCAAAACGAATTCAATAGAATATCTATATGTGAATCTGCAAATGATATTTGGCATTCTTTGGAAGTTATTCATGAAGGAACCAACAAAGTGAAAGAAGCCAAAATTTCATCTCTTGTTAGAAAATATGAGTTGTTCAAAATGAACAAAGATGAACCCATCACAGAGATGTTTACCAGATTCACCAACATTACCAACGATCTGAAATCTCTGGGTGTAACATATTACCAGGCTGAAAAAGGTGAAGAAAATCTTGAGATCTCTCACAACTGATTGGGAGAAAAAGACTACTGCTATTGAAGAAGCTCAAGATTTATCTAAGCTTACTTTGGATGACTTAATAGGCAATCTTATGGCCTATGAAGTCCACATGAAAGAAAGAAGGGAAGAAGAGCAACCAGTAAAGAAAACTCTAGCTTTCCCAGTCCTATCTGAGAATGAAGACTCAGATAAAGATTCAGAAATTGCGCTACTTACCAGAAAATTCCAGCGCTTCATGAGAAGGAACCGGCTTCCAAACAGGCACAAGGAAAGAAAAGATCCTAAAGAAGATCCCATGTGCTTTCAGTGTAATAAGTCAGGCCACTTAAAACGTGACTGTCCCCTTCTCAAAAGAAAGTCCAAGACTGAGGAACCAAAGAAGAGGTTCTTCAAGAAAAAGGCTCTGCATGCTCAATGGGATGATTCAGAACCATCCACTAGTGAAGAGTCAAGTGATGATGAAGCCGAAATTGCAAATATGTGCTTCATGGCAAACGAAAGTTCGGTAAGTGAAATCTCTAATTTTTCCTTTGAAGAACTTCTAGATGCTTTTCAAGAACTATTTGAAGAATCTAGAAAATTGAGTTTCAAAAATAAAGATTTAAAATCTGAAAATTTAAAGCTTTCCCAAGAGAATGAAAAACTCAACAGTGAAAATTCTGAGTTGAAAAAGGAAAGTCTTATGCTTATGTCTGAAATTTCTTCTACTAGCTCCAAAACTAAAAATATGCAAGTAGAAATTTCAGAGCTAAAAAGTAAAACTGAGAACCTCAAGAAAACGGTTTTCAAGTTTACTAAAGGTAAAGAGAACTTGGATAAACTCTTATCCTCTCAGAAGGTCTATTTTTACAAGAATGGTATTGGCTACTCTCATTTCAAAAAACCTTCTTGTATGGATCAAAAGACCACGTTTGTGAAAAGTTCATCTGAACCAAATAAGGAGCATTATAATGATAATCTTTTTAACTCCTCTAAAGATATAGACAAACCCAAATCCAAATGGATATGGGTTCCAAAGTCTAACAAAAAGGGACCCGATTGGGTACCAAAAAGGAGATTTACTTAATGTTTTGCAGGCTCCAAAGAA
Organism: Nuphar pumila; assembly: GCF_984573655.1. NCBI lineage: Eukaryota > Viridiplantae > Streptophyta > Magnoliopsida > Nymphaeales > Nymphaeaceae > Nuphar > Nuphar pumila. The sequence continues at coordinate 59,488,216 of NC_143265.1, forward strand.
GAAGAACAGATGGATACTAGATAGTGGATGTTCAAAGCACATGACAGGACATCCAGACATTTTTGTTGTTCTTCATCATAAAGAAGGAGGAACCGTCACCTTTGGAGATAACAACAAAGGTTTGATAATTGGTATTGGAAATATTGGTAACATAGATAAACCTCTTATCAAAGACGTTCTCCTTGTTAAAGGCTTAAAACATAACCTACTAAGTATTAGTCAAATGTGTGACACAGGTTATAATGTTAGCTTTAATCATGATGCATGTCTCATAGCAGACACCAATGAAAACATCATCTTAAAAGGTATAAGAAAGAATAATATATATGAACTATACCTAGAAAACATCTCAGAACATTGTCTTATAGCTAATAATGACTCTCAACATTTATGGCACTTAAGAATGGGTCATGTAAATTCTAAATACATGTCTAAATTAGCTAAAAATAAGTTAGTACGAAAATTTCTTTTAAAAATGATTGCTTTTGTGATGCATGTCAATTAGGAAAATTATCAAAATCATCTTTCAAATCAAAAAATATCATTTCAAGTAAGAGACCTTTAGAGCTTCTCCACCTGGATCTTTTTGGTCCTTCTAGAGTAGCTAATCATAATCACAATAAATATGTTTTTGTTATTGTAGATGACTACTCAAGATTTACTTGGGTAATATTTTTGAAAAACAAAAGTGACACGTTTTGTCAATTTGAAATCTTATGTAAAAAATTACAAAACGAAAAATTTTGTTCTATTGTTAAAATCCGTAGTGACCATGGAGGAGAATTTGAAAATGAACTTTTTGAAAATTTTTGTAACTTGCATGGTATTACTCATAACTTTGCCTTTCCTAGAGCTGCACCTCAAAATGGTGTAGTAGAAAGAAAGAATAGAACCCTTCAGGAATCTGCCAGGACTATGCTCCAACACAATAATCTTGCAAAATCTTTTTGGGCAAAAGCTGTTAATACTGCATGCTACATAACAAATAGAGTTTTCATTAGACCCTTATTAAATGAAACTCCCTATGAACTATTCTATGACAGAACTCCAAGAATAGACTATTTCAAAGTCTTTGGATGTAAATGCTTTATCCTAAACACAAAAGATAGCCTAGATAAGTTTGATGCTAAATCTGTTGAAGGCATATTATTAGGATATTCAAGTCATAGTAAAGCATATAGAGTTTTCAATAAGAGTCATAATACTATTGAAGAATCTATGCATGTTAGTTTTTGTGAATCTATTGATCAATCTGTTCATATACAAACTAATGATGATGATGCTGAAAGTACAGATTTATTTTTAGATAACACAGCTAAGTCTAATGAAGATGATCATCAAAGAACCTTTGTCGATATCAAAGATCATCCTCAAAAGCAGATTTTAGGAGAACTAACAAAGGGGGTTCAAACTAGAGCTCAGCTAGAACGGATTGCAAACATGGCATTCATTTCTCAACTTGAACCAAAGAAGATTGATGAAGCCATCATTGATGAGTTCTGGATGCTAGCCATGACTGAAGAACTGAATCAATTCCAAAGAAATGATGTTTGGGATCTTATACCTAGACCAAAGGATCATCCAATCATTGGGACAAGATGGATCTTCAGAAACAAGCTAGACGAAACAGGTAATGTTATAAGAAACAAGGCCAGACTAGTATCTCAAGGATACAACCAGGAGGAAGGTATTGATTTTGATGAAACATTTGCTCCTGTTGCTAGACTTGAATCTATTAGAATGCTCTTAGCATATGCAAGCTATATGAATTTCAAATTATATCAAATGGATGTTAAAAGTGCTTTCTTAAATGGTTTTATAAATGAAGAAGTCTATGTAAAACAACCTCCAGGATTTGAAAATGAACAATACCTGGATCATGTTTTTAAACTCAAACGTGCTTTATATGGTTTAAAACAAGCACCTCGTGCTTGGTATGATAGGCTTAAAACTTTTTTATTAAAAACTGGTTTTTCTGTTGGCAAAGCAGATTCTACATTATTTGTTAAAGTAGTGAATAATCATACCCTAATTGTTCAAATTTATGTCGACGACATCATCTTTGGATCTTCTAACAGCACTCTTTGTGAAGATTTTTCTAAGTCCATGCAGAAAGAATTTGAAATGAGCATGATGGGAGAACTCACCTACTTTCTTGGACTGCATATCAAGCAAACCAAGGATGGAGTTTTCATAAATCAATCTAAGTATGCTCGTGAACTTCTGAAGAGGTTCAACATGAACTCAACTGCTTCAAAATCTACTCCTATGAGCACTACTACTGTTTTGGACAAAGATGAAGATGGTAAGTCTGTTGATACAAAGGTATACCGAGGTATGATAGGATCACTTCTTTATTTAACTGCTAGCCGTCCAGATATTATGTTTAGTGTTTGCTTGTGTGCTAGATTTCAGTCAAATCCAAAAGAATCACATCTTAAAGCTGTAAAAAGAATAATGAGATATTTAAAAGACACAGTTGATTTTGGATTATTCTATTCAAAATCCTCTACATTTGATCTAATCTCATACAGCGATGCTGACTTTGCTGGAAGTAAATCTGACAGAAAAAGCACAAGTGGAACATGTCATATGTTAGGGCACTCACTAGTATCATGATTCAGTAAGAAACAAAACTGTGTATCCTTATCAACTACTGAAGCCGAATACATTGCTGCTAGCCTAGCCTGTACACAAGTCATCTGGATGAAACAAACTTTGAAAGATTTTGGTTTAAAATTTGAAAATACAACTATTTTATGTGATAACACAAGTGCTATAAACCTTTCCAAAAATCCTGTTTTACATTCTCGAACTAAACACATTCAAATTAGACATCACTTTCTAAGAGAACAAGTCTTAAATAATATAATTAAACTAGAATTTATACCCACAGATAAATAATTAGCAGACATCTTTACTAAACCTTTAAAAAATGAAGATTTTATAAGAATAAGAAGAGAGCTAGGTATATGTAAATTGAATGATATATAAAACTAAAATATTAAGTTCACTCGAGTTCATAATATTTACTAAATTCATCTTAATAAGGATAATAAAATAACTTTAAAATTTTAATAATCGTGTCTTCCTTTCACATTTTTTTTGGTTTACAAAAGAATCATTTCTAAGGGTCTCAAATACCACACATTGCCTTAAAAGTTGAAACTTCATGTCAAAGTACATTCTACCTCTTGTCATATCATCTTTTACATCACTTTCATAATTATTGTTTCTCATAACTTGACTTTCTCTTTACTATATAGTTACTTTAGTTACTTTTCTCTCTCACACACATACGATTTGAATCTCCATTCATTACTTTGACTCCTTTACTATTTTCCTAAAGAAACTATGAACTCCTTCAATCGAATTCCTTCAAAACCTTGTTCCTCAAACCAAAACTTCTATGAATAACAACACATTCTTTATGTCTTTCATTTTGTCACCTTTCAAGTACACATTAATAATCACACTTTGTCCTATCCTCCTCCACGCATACCCATGAGTACTACCTTCTTTAAATATAAGTAGTATGACACTCTTTCATATCACTCATCTCATAACATCCTTTCATCACCTTTTGTCCTCTTGTGAAAATCCCTTATACGAATAACAATCTTCTACACTTCAACCCATGCACTATATTTTAATAACACCCACTTGTTTCTTGTTTTAGTAGGCCATCATTGCTCACTTTTTCTCTCTCTCTCTCTCTCTCTATCTCTCTTCACGAGTTTCTCATTGTTTCTCTCAAAACAACTTTATGTCTCATCAAAATATCTTCTTCTTTCCATCATTATCACTCCTCTCTCTCACAATAGGCTAGCCGATCTTCAACAAAATAGTATATTCCTCATATTCAAATGATATATCTCTTTCTTTGTCCTTTCAATATACTAAAACTTGGGTCAAAATTTGTTTATTTATCCATCGATCTTTTTGTTGCTACATTTCACGTAAAATATACAACTTATCATCTACTATTTTTGTTGCTAATTTTTTACTATATCATCTACTATATCATAGCCTATGTACAATCAATTATCATCTTTAGCAATCATGACGTTTTTCATATTATATATCTTTCTCTCCAATCAAGACTCATTAAAAACTTCCTCAAGAAAAACTTCATCTTATGTCACTCACACATCTCTGTTTGCCTTTTTCCTACACATTCTTCACGAATACTCTCCATAAAGTAAAAACATCTTATAAAAGGATATTTGTTTTTATTAGGCCATTATTTCACCTCATCTCTGGAAAATCTTTAAAAACCATAGAAAAATTCACTCTTTTGGCTTTATCACACATCAAGTCACTCCATACATGACACAAACTCACAATTCGATAAAACTCTCACATGATAATTCTTTCTTATATATAAAAGAATAATTCAAAACCATGTCCTCCTTGACTTCTTCTCAAATATAATACACTATCCTCCAATCTTGATTTGATTTGTCATTCACAAGCCTCTTAACTTACTACTCACGGATTTCCTTATTTGACTAAATTCTAAAAATCACTCACTTCCAAATGTCATTCAAAACATATCTAAATTATTGACATTCTTCTATTTAATGGATTGGTTCATACCATACCAATTCCACTCGTATCTATCAATTCTCCTACACACTATTACCCTCTTCAAACTCGCTCTCCTTAGTTCTTTTTTTTACAAACTCTTGCAATGGCCTCTTCCTCCTCCAACAATGTGATTACAGCAGCCGATCTAAGGTATCCAGATTTGTTTCACACTTACAACTCACTATGCTCTCGCCCCATTCATGAAGGTAAATTGGTCAACTTTGACGACTTCATGCTCTTTGACTTAGACACCTATCTCTCTAAACTCAAACCTCTAATAGGATCTTCATCCCTAGCTGCCTATTATCCCGAACTATTCCGACTGTTTTATACCAACTTCTCTACTGATCATGAACAGACCTCCATCACCAGCAAAGTCCGAGGACAGCTGATGATTTTCGATGCTTCCGATTTAGGTAGAATTCTAAACCTACCTACCACTGGTACCGACCTTAACACCATAGTACCAATCGACCGATCGGTACTTCGAAAAATACTTCTCTGCACCAACTGCTACCAACTTCCGTGGCACATGAGGAATCTCCAACCTCATGCTCAGCTACTTGCCCAGATTCTTCTCCACAACATCTATCCCAAGCGTCCCCGCCAGGGATTAGTTCCTCGAAAAATCTCTCTTCTTATCTACGCAATCTTCTCTTCTCTTCCGATAAACTGGTCATCCATTCTTTTTGACCTTTTCATTCGTTATCAGAAATTCGAGCCTCTTCTTTTTGGGTGTTTCATAACTCCCATTCTCAAATACTTCCAAGTCCCACTTCACAACAAAGTCATCCTCCGTCCCTCGCAAGTCCTCGATGGAACCACCTTCAATCTAAGGTCCCTGCACATGACCGGCTTTGATGAAGCAGATCCAACATCCTCCTTCAATTACTTTTCTGCTATGATGGATATCGAGCAAACTCAGGATCAAATCCTTCGTAATCAAGCCCTGTTGAAGCAGACTCGCAAGCGGAATCGTGCCGACCGACCACATTCACCTCCTTCACCTTCGAGATAAACTTATTTTTTTTGGTCTGTAATAACTTTTAATTACTTTTGAACTGTAATATTTGGTCTGTAATAACACTTGCTCTGATCCCTTCCTTTTTGTCCATGACAAAGGGGGAGAAAACTTGTCTCCATTATTGGAGAAATATTCTCTCTTTAAACATTATTTCACTTTTTTTATCATATTATTATTTCTATGCATAATGTCTTTTTGACAGGGGGAGCATATTTTGTCATCATCAAAAAGGGGGAGAATGTTGAGAAACTCGGTTTTGATGTCACATAATATGATACACTGTCTCATTTGATTTTATATGATATGATAATATGTCCTCTTGAAAAATGTTATATTATGACTGAATATGTTTTGCCATAAATCTAACGAGTATTTGATGCAAGGATATCTCACCCAATAAGGATGGAGACTTCCTGTTCAAGTACAACTATGGTGCAATCATACTCCTTGAAGAAAAAGCTTGATGAGCCATGCATTCCTAAAGTTCAAATGAAGAGATCGGCTACCTCAAGATGAAGACTTTTTTCTTTTTTAGAGTCATATGTAACAGAACCTTCAGGAACTTGCATATTGCATATTACATACTCATGCATAAACACTATATCATAAAAGTATACGATAGTTTCAAAAAGCTCCTTTTTGAAAACCAATAATTGTACCTTCTTACAACCTTTTATGAAAAAAATATTTTGTCATGTAATAATTGTACCTTACACTATATACAAGACAACATGAAAAAAGGAATGTAGCAAAAAGACAAAAACATAAAATCTGCTACATGGAGAAAACAAATATAATATGTTTTTGAAAAGACTCTAGTTTCCTTCTTTAAAGAAATATTTTTAATATAAGAAGAAGACAAAAACATAAATCGGCTACACAAAAGAAAAACAAATAAAATATGTTTTTGAAAGGACTCTAGTTACTTTTTTTCATAACCATAGAATGTCGACTTACTTGAAGTCATCATTCTCTTTACAAAGCATTAAATGCCTCCTGTAACAAATCCTTGTTAATATCCTTCTCAAAGAATGTCGACCTTCTTTTGGTCTTCATTCTCTCTGGAGACTTTGAAATACACAACATAAAGAAAACACTTGACATGACTATGTACAAATAAATATCTCAAAGCACTCATTGTACTTACACTCATTTAAAGCAAAGAAATACTAATGTACCTCAAATCATTAATTAGAATAAAGACAAAACTACAACTCAACGTTCAATGTACTATTGTAAGAAATAGACTTTTTACATAAAATATGTATTACCTAAAATATTACAACGACTAGTGTACCCTCTATTCTACTTTTATGGAAAAAGGCATTCTCGAATTTATCTAAAAGATATTTTTTGAAATGACATAACATTTCACATTTTAAAAAGTTACAATTCCAAAAATGTAACGACTACTTTTTTAAAAGCTATATAAACACACTCAAATAAACTATTCAAACAAGGGAATGGAATAGACGTGTGAGCTTACAATGAGAAAAATTTCTATTCGATATTTGAAAAAAGAGCCTTGAAAAAGAAAGAGAAAAAGGAAAGAAAGAAAAGAGAAAAAGTCAAGTCCAGGTCTTTGACAAAGAGTATCCTCTGAGTGACAAACAGAACATTCTGAGAATCTTTCATTCGTGCATTCATATCATTCTGAAGGTTCTATAGGAAGTATTGTAACTCTGTTATTCACTGTATTCCTTCTTTGTTGAAAGAAGTAGACCTCTGTGAAAGAGGGTGTTGCCCTTCTCTGTTGAGAGAAGAAGACCTCTTGGGAAGAGGGTGTGCCCCTTCTCTATTGAGAGAAGAAGACCTCTGAGGAAGAGGGTGTTGTACTATTTATCCGGTGACTCGGATGTTATAGTGGAAAGCTCAAGTGGTTTGCTTGGGGACTGGATGTAGGTCTGGATACTGACCGAACCAGTATAAATTCTTTGTTTTATGTGTTGTGCCTTATTGCTTAATTATTTTATTTTATCGATCATTATCATATTTCACTATTCACCCCCCCTCTAGTGGAATTTCAGTATATAGTCTTACAAAATTTTTATACACATTCTACAAAATCTGTTAGAAATCTATATACATCATATTACTCTTGGTAGCGTCGCGTCGTTCGTTGCCTTGTAAGTATTCTTGTCGGCTAAGTTTTTTTTTCTTCCGCAATTAGAAACTCCGTCAATTTTTTGCATAGTTCTGGGCGGAATCCAGGTATATCATCCTGCAACAAAAAGGTAATGTCACACCAATATATAAATTGAATCCCCAATAATAGAGGATAATAAAACATGTTTAAGTGTAGAGCTTACAGCGGCGAAATGAGGTTTTTGTCCATTGTATATTGCTTCAATATACTTCATTATAAATATGCCATAATCGATGTCATTATTTTGTAAAGGAGCATAGTGTGCACAAAGCAAGCTCCACTAGCCAATGTCGACACCCAAAATGTCTTTGAGGAATCCTGCTTGTGGTTAATGCATAATCGAGTAAATTCATGGCCACCATACAATATACAATACACTTATAGATAAAAACTTACCAAATGCACAACGTCACATTGTGCATCTGTGTGAAAGTCCAATGAGTTGTAGATACTTGTTTTTGCCATAAATCCATCACGTATAAGATCCAATGCTCAGAAGTTTCCCAGAGTGTAGGAATCAATATCTACAAATCGATACAATATCTTACAAATCGATAGTACAAATCGTGTTACGACTATTAGGCCTAAACCTTGGATAAGATGTTTCTTCACTTACCTTTTCACTTGACCAAAAGTCTCTGTAGTGATCATCATTACCCCAGCATGATAGTGCATCTTGAAATCCAATGGAGTATGGCATTCGGCGGATGTAAGTCTGTTGAACGAAACAGTGATAATAGTAAGGTTAAAACATGAAGCAACAAGAGTAATGCAAAAAAGAAAATAAACAAATAAAAGAACTGATATACCATGAAATAAGGGGTGACGATGTGTCTAGTATTGTTTTTCATATGCATGACAAAATCGGATATAGTCTGTTTGCAACAAGTATGAACTTGTCAACATACATACCCATGGCATATGTAAATATATAATAAATAGTGGTTTCATACGTACAAAATTACTGATAGTGTTCCCTTCTGCAAATTCTTCTTGCAGTTGATTGATGTTCTCTTGGAGCTCTTTGCAGAGTTTTTGAGAATCTTTTTTTGTGGATGTTCCGCTGACATTAGCAGAATATTCAATAAACGACATTAAAATTCCTTTCAATAATACACAATACAAATCGAATATACGCCATAAAAGAGGCAAATGTTGAAGAAACTCATCACGAGGTTTAGACAATATACGCCTTAATCACCATCGTTGGTCGTGTAACTGTCATCGTCTCCTTCATCGCCATCATTGGTCGTGTAGTTGTCGTCGTCTCCTTCGTCGCCATCGTTGGTCATGTAGCTTTCATCGTCTCCTTCATCACCATCGTTGGCCATGTAGTTGTTGTCATCTCCTTCCTCGACATCGATACCCCATTTGCGACGAAACCGGTTATATGTTTGCTTCACGAACATGTCATTTTTAAAGGAAACGTCGGTTCGTCTGTTCCTTAATCACGAAGCAAATCGAAGCGACACCCTCCTGAACTTGTGTGACGTGTCATTTAGATATAAAGGAAATGTTGTTTCACCTAACGCCCATTTTCAAAAACCGCACCCAAATTAATTGCATTGCGCATTAATTAAATGAATAAACATCTTTTCATCTGCCTTTTATTGTTTGCAAGACAATCGGATCAAGCAAATCCTGATAGCACGTAGCCTTCATACGTACAAATCGTTTCATGATTTTATCGATCATTATGTAAATCGCTAAACGCGATTAGAAAGCTCATAAAAGTAAATCATAATTTCTACAGTACATAATGCAAAACGGTTCTTCGATTTTTATTCATGAAGAGCGAACATATTGTGACTGCATTTGTCTCCCCATATTCTGCACATGCTCGTAAAAGCAAATCGCAATACGATAAATCGTTTCAGCTTTATGTCTTTGGTTGTACAAATCGTGTTAGAACACTTCTTCTAAAACAACAAATCGTTGTCTTTTAGACAATGTTTCGTTATTGTTACCAAGTTAGTCGGTTTCAAGCAAATCGTTGTACATGTATTATATCTGAATCGTTATACCAGATATTGTCCTAGAGCGATTTACACAATGACGTTTGTATCGTTAATGTTAACTCGATTTGTTCTTTACTATGTCTAAACATCATATCGATTTGTTTATTTTTTTCTGCATTTTACAAATCTATAATTGTGTAAATCACAATAGGATAAATCATTCACATAGACAAAGCTCAACAACACAAATCGTGATAGCATAAATCAATTTGTAATTGTTACTTAAATCAGTATCAAGTTGTAAAACAATTTGTATTTATGAAGTTACCTCGATTTTACTTTATCTCGTCTGAACATCGTGTTGATTTGTTTTATGTTTTTCTTTTTCGCCATTTATGAATCAGTAATTGTGTAAATCACGATAGGACATATCGTTCACATTGACAAAGCTTGTAACAGCAAATCGCAATGAGACGAATATTGTTAAATTATGAATCTTAAAGTATTTTGGTTGTAAGTCGATTTTGTATTTGTTAAGTTACCTATATTTGTAGTTTACCAATAAACAACATGGTGATTTGTAAATCCTACAACATAAAACCCTAAATCCTAAACCCTACAACCTAAAACCCTAAAACATAAAACCCTAAACCCTAAACCATAAACCATAAACCATAAACCATAAACCATAAACCATAAACCCTAAACCTTAAACCCAAAACTCAAAACCCTAAACCCTGAATCCTAAATCGTAAACCCTAAAATCCTAAACCCTAAACCCTACAACATAAAACCCTAAAACCCTACAACCCTAAACCCTAAAAACTAAAACCTAAAACCTAAAACCTAAAACCTAAACCCTAAACCCTAAATCCTAAACCCTAAAATCCAAAACCTTAAATCCTACAACATAAAACCCTACAACATGAAAACCTAAACCCTAACACCTAAAACCCTAAACCCTACAACATAAAACCTTAAACCCTACAACCCTAAAACCCTACAACAAACAATTATAACCGGTTGCAAGACAATCGGTATCAAGCAAATCGCGATAGCACGTAGCCTTCATACGTACAAATCGTTTCAGGCTTTTATCGATCATTATGTAAATTGCTAAACGCAATTGAAAAGCTCATAAAAGTACATCATAATTTTCACAGTAGACAACGTTAAACGGTTCTTCGATTTTCATTTATGAAGGGCAAACATATTGTGATGCTCACAAAAGCTAATCGCGATATGACAAATCATTTTTGCTTTATGTCCTTGGTTATACAAATCGTGTCAGAACAATGACATCTGTATCGTTAATGTTAACTGGATAGCATTGTGTTACTAATATAGCATTGTGTAAATAGTGATAGGACATCGTTCATATAGACAAATCTCATAAATGCAAATCGCGATAGGACAAACCGTTTCCGCTTTATGTACGTTGTTGTACAAATCATGATAGAACACCTTCTATAAAACAGTGATAGCGATTTGCAACTTTTACTTAAATATTTATCTCAAGTTGTAAATCGATTTATAATTTACTAAGTCTAAACGTCATGTCGATTTGTGTACACGTGGGTAAAACCCTATTCTATGTAAAACCCTAATACAGATCTATGTAAAACCCTATTCTATGTAAAACCCGACGCAACCCGTTGTCCACGTCCAAAACCCTAATATATTTAACTTCTCTTTCTCTTTTCTGCGGCAGCGCAGCTTCTTCTTCTTCTTCTTTTTTCTCTTCCGCCTTTTTATTCCTTCTATTTTTCTTTCTTCTTTGTTCTTTTGTGTTACTTCTACTTGTGCTTCATAGATGGGGTTTGATGCTGATGACGCAGTTGTTTCACGCCATAAGAAAAGATTTGTATAATCTTTGATGATGATTCTGGTGGTTATCTGCATAATAGACAAGGGGTGATGCTGATGTCCATCTATTTGATCTATTCCTAGTGTCGAGTCATCCATTGTTCGCAACCCATACTTCACAGTTGAAAAAATATTTGCCTAATCTTCGATATACTTCATGACAAATACGTAGTCCCTCAGCTCCTTCAAGGGGACGGTGCATGAGCTTAAGTTGTGAAGCTTATTGTCAAGAGCGCACCAATGCTATAGTCTATGCATAATCGTTACTTCACAGTTGAAAAAATATTTGTCTAATCTTCGATATACTTCATGACAAAATGGTGCAGTGGGCTGCCATTACTAATGAGCTCATTTTCTTGGAGAGGATGTATCCTCAGCTGCACATAGATTCATTTTGCAGCAGGAGGAACACATGGGAACAAGTCTATGCATAATCAAGAGGTTCATATAGGAAAGGGAGCTAACAGCTTAAATTATCATTATGTGCTGCAAAAAAAACTTGCAAAGAGATAAGGACCTCCATTGGTAGATAGATTTGCCTTCTATCATTCTGAGTGACTACCGAAAACCACTCAGTAAACTGAAGGTGCTAGTTGTGTGGGCTACATCTTCTCTGCCTGTTGTAATCCATACCTTCGATATACTTCAGTTCTGCCTGAAAGCAAGCTGGATTTCATGCGTACCTGGATTGCACTCGAAGCACATAACTATTTGGACGTGGGGATGATATTGATGATGATATCTATTTTCTTTGATGATAATGGAAATACCGTTCACATACACATAGCTCATAAAAGCAAATCGCTAGAGAAAAAATATTATTATATTATGATACTTAAAGAATTATGGTTCTAAGTGGATTTGTATCTTTGAAGTTAACTCAATTTGTTCTTTACTAAGTCTAAACTTCGGGTCCATTTGTTTAGTTTTATTTTTTGCCATATATGAATGTCATTGTGTAAATCGCGATGGAACATATTGTTCGCTTAGACAAAGCTCATAAAGGCAAATCGCAATAGTATATTCAAGCGCATTTGGTTCGATTATTTGATGGATTTTGGTGGCATGGTTATACAGATCATGATGTAACAAATCGCGACAGTACGTAGTCTTTATATGTATAAATCATTTCATCCTTTTATCAATGATAGTATGATCGTAAAAGCAAATCGTGATAGGACTACAAACCCTAATCTCGATTCTTACTAATATAGCATTATTGTGTAAATCATGATTTTTATTTATGATAGCTAAACGTGAGATGACGATTTCTAATAACAAGTTCTTAATAATATAGCATTATGTAAATCGCAATAGGACATCATTCACATAGACAAAGCTCGCAAACATAAATTGACTAGTTATAAAACAGTCTAAATGTTGTGTACACGTGGGTAAAAACCATATTCTATGTAAAACCCTAATATAGATTTGTGTAAAACCCTATTATATGTAAAACCCGACCCGTTGTCCAGATCTAAAACCCTAATCTATTTAACCTCTCTTCCTCTTTTTTGCGGCAGCGCAACTTCTTCTTCTTGTTTTTTTTTCTCCTCCGCCTTCGTCTTCTTCTTATTCTCCTTCTCCTTCTCCTTCTCCTTCTCCTTCTCCTTCTCCTTCTCCTTCTCCTTCTCTTTCTCCTTCTTTTTCTTCCTTGTATTTTTCTTTCTTCTATGTTCTTCTGTGTTCCTTCTACATGTGTTTGATAGATGGGGTTTGATGCTGATGATGCAGTTATTTCACATCATGAGGAAAAATCTGTATAATCTTCGAATATGATTATGGTTGTTATCTTTTGTGTATACATCGATATATTCATGACACATACGATTGTGGCATATTTGTCATGAAGTATATCGAAGCTTACGCAGAATATAACGACCATAATCATCTTCAATCGTTGTTGCCATACTGGAGCAATCACAGATATTCTGCATGATAGACCTGAGTCAATCGTTGCCGCCATACCGGAGCAAGCACAGATAAATAGCTTTCCATGATATATTATAACTAAATACTCAATCGTTCGCTTAGACAAAGCTCATAAAGGCAAATCGCAATAGGATTTTCAAACAGATTTGATTCAATTATTTGATAGGTTTAGGTGGGATGGCTATACAGATCGTGATAGAACACATCCTATAAAAAATAAATCGTGATCTCTTATACAATTGGTTGCAAACCAATCGCGATCTCTTATTATAAACAAATCGTGATCACTTTTATTTATGAAGGCCAAACATTACAATGATTTGTTTAGTGTCACTTGTGTGTTACACTTATTAAAAAAAGAATTAAACAATTAAAGAATGTCACATTACAAAAAAGAATTATAGAATTACAACAAATAATTATCGGGATAAAAAAGAATCGCTAACGTTTATTCAGTGACACTTGACGAGTCAAATGGACTATGACATACAAATCATCTCTTTCTTTTTCTTGGTGGACTCTCTTTCCTCGGTGGCTTCTTGGTTCCCTAGATCTTATTACAAACACTGGTCATCGTCTCTACCAGTGTATCATATTGTGACCACATTTGTCTCCACAAAATCCTCACCTGCTTTTGTAAGTCCTTAATCTCCATCTCCAACATCTCAAACTTTGTGGCAAAGACTACCTTCTCTTTTGTGGGTTGTGTTCGCTCCTCAACGTGTACTGCAATTGAGGTAATCGTTGTTGTAGCCGGAGGGAGAAGATGGGCGTGTTTTCTATGCTGAAAGATGACATGATGGGGGACAGGAGGGACGCATGGGTTTCAAATATTCTTAATCTCCAGATTTTGATGCATGGGTTCCCAATATTTTTTGAAATAGTTGGGATCATATTATTGTTCTATATAATCATACGCTATGGCACGATCACCTCCTTTGTTCCAGCTATGCAATTGTTCCTTGTAGCGTTTGTGCCAATTCACGTTCCTGGCCCCACCACTATTCATCTTCCTTCTCACTTCTACAGGCTTCTTTGGGATAGACTGTCTCAAGCCATATTCTAGAAGAACTCAACTACCATGCTGCAACTCGGCTTCATAATTGCTAAAAAACCAAATATTGCAGCTAGACAATCTCACAGCCTCAGCAACAACCTCTTAGTCCTCGTCCTCCCCATTTCTGTACGGTTTCCACAGAACCTGTATATTGAAGATTATGGTTTAGGTATTGATAATTATTCAAGCTAATGAATGCTAAATATTAAAATGATTTATAATAACAAGTGTTAAATATATTATAACGACTGTTACTAAGAATGCTAATGATTACAACGACTTACAATAACGAAAGTTAAATGCTCAAGGGATAACGATTTATAATAAAGAATACAAAATCCTGCAATAATCATTACTTAAGAATGCAAACGATCACAATGACTTACACTAACGAAAGTTAAATGCTCAAGGGATAACGATTTGTAATAAGAAATATAAAATCCTGCAACGATCATTACTTAAGAATGCAAACAATTACAATGATTTACATTAATAAAAGTTAAATGCTAAGGCGATAAGGATTTGTACTAAGGAATACAAAATCCTGCAACAATCATTACTTAAGATTGCAAATGATTACAACAATTTACACTAATGAAAGTTAAATGCTAAAGCGATAACGATTTATACCAAAGAATACAAAATCCTGCAACGATCATTACTTAAGAATGCAAACAAATACAACGATTTACAGTATTGAAAGTTAAATGCTAAAGCGATAACGATTTATATTAAGGAATACAAAATCATGCAATGATTATTACTTAGGAATGCTAAACATTTCAACGATTTATACTAATGAATGATAAATATTGAAACGATTGTAAACGATTTTAAACCATTTACCTCATTTAATTGCAGGCCATCTAAAATGAACTTGGCATTATCTTTCTTGACATTTATTCTAGCCCACCGACCGATCTTTAGAAAACCATAAATCGCAGGGCCACACTAAGGACGCAAGGCGACAATATGCTCCCACAACCAGGCCTACAAAATCATATGTATTAGTAAGATTATAACCTTCAACTATCTTACTCTACAACTATAAAATATGTAATAAATAATTACTTGGACAAATGGCCAAAACCCTATGACGGTTTTTGTACCATTACTCGCATGGTCAAGTTGATTGTACAAGTATACGAGCATAGCAGCACCCCATGCATAATTGTTGACTTCATCTAAGTCTTTCACGAATTGCATCCACAGGTAACTTATTCTCGAACCAGACAAATCAGAAAATAAAGTAAGTCCAAAAAAATAAAGAAGGAAGCCGCGTAACTCTTGGTCAGCTCTTTCATATGCACATGTAATGGACCGACCTTCCCATTTATTGCGAAAAGAATAAACTTTCATCGATGTGGAATTGCTTCCACCAGAAATACATTGCCTTTATTCATCCATCAACATTCCTAAAAGGGCCATGCACTTGTCCCTTGCGGTATAGTTTGAATCCCGTAATAGGACATCATTTCCATGGCACTTAAGGCTCGTAATCCACGTTACATCTTTTAGGGTCATGGTGATCTCAAAAGAATTGAACTGGAATGTGTTTGTCTTATTATTCCACTTATTTACCAGGTGGGTCATGGTGTTTCAGCACATTTCAAAATAATGTGGGTCCAGAAGACTGCCGAAGTGCATGTTTCGTAATCGATCTTTTTGATATTCATTAAGTTGTTCATACCACAACAGCACTATAGGCCACTGACACCGCTCTCTGAGCTTTTCACTTGGTGCTCTACTTCTCTTATGACCTCTCTGTAACACAAAATAGCATATTATTCGTATCAATTGTAAATTTATCTCATTTGTACTTCTACACATCGTTGTACACAGTAATCGCTATAAATAATAATCGTTGCACGCACGCTATCACAGTAATCGCTATACATAGTAATCGCTATACAAAATCATACCTATAATAGTAAATTGTTCACAGTAATCACTATACATAGTAATCGCTATCACAGTAATGCCTATCAAGTAAATCATGACAGACAGGATCGATTTACGTACCTTAGTCACATTTTTTCTCCTCTTCATCCCCTCCCTCCATCTTCTGCCTTTTTTGTTGCTCTACCGCCTCCCTCTACTTTTATACTTCTTCCTTCCTTCGTTCCTTCGCCTCCCTCCTTTGCTTTTCAATTTCTTCCTTCCTTTCCCTTTCATTCTCTTCCTCCTCTTGCTTTTTCCTTTTTCTTTCATTCTCTTCCTTCTCCTGCTTCTTTCTTTCCCTTTTCTTTTTTTCTTCCTCCTGCTTCTTCCTTTCTCTTTCCTTATCTTCCTCGTCCTCCTTCAATTTCATTTGCCTTTCCTTCTCTTCCTCTTTCTCCTTCCTTTGCCTTTCTTTCTCTTCCTCATCCTGATGTTTTTTCCTTTGCCTTTCCTCTTCCATATGTATCATTTGTCTTTCCTTCTTTTCCTCCTCCTTCTTCTTCTTCAATTGCCTTTCCCTCTCCTCCTTCTTCTCCTTATTCTGTTTTTGCCTTTCACTTTCCTCCTCATCCTTCTTTATTTGCCTTTTCTTCCGCTGCTTTTCAAAATATTCTTGCTTCATCATTTGCCTTTCCTTCTCTTCCTCTTCCTTCTTCTTCTTCAATTGCCTTTTTCTCTCCTCCTCCTCCTCCTTATTCTTTTTTTGCCTTTCCCTCTCCTCCTTCATTTGCCTTTTCTTCCTTTGCTTTTCATTCTCCTCCTCCTTCCTTTGCCTTTCCCTCTCCTCTGCCTTCTTCCTTTGCATTTCCCTTTCCTCCTCCTCCTTCGTCTGCCTTTGCTTTTCATTCTCCTCCTCCTTCTTCCATTGCTTTTCCTTCTCTTCATCATTTTTTTTCTTCTTCTTCTTCATCATTTTTAGTTCTTCCTCATTCTTCCTTTGCTCTTCAGCCTCAATATCTGATGGATAATCCTCCGCATAATAAAATTCCAATGCTTTATCCCTATCTTTATCATTCTCAATCTTCATTATATTTTGGTACCTTTCATAACGCTCATATAGATGGGACTGACGGATAACTTCTCTAATAGTCATCCCATAAAACGATAGGGGGTTTCTTGTCTGACGAACTGTAAACATTGCTAACCTGCACAACACATAAATTTAATCGCATCATTATACGTTACAACTGCATCCCCAAGTATATAATAATACAAATTATCTCATTTGTTAAACAATCACCAACATTATAAATCATCGCAATATTTGGCTTCATAAGTAAACATCATTGTAAGATTTGGCAAACTTAAGTACAAATCGAGGTAACTTCATAAATACACATCGCTACTGCTTTAAATATATAAATCATTGTTGCTTCAAACTTACAAATCATTGTATAAATCGCAATCTTCATAAGTACATATCGTTGAAATGTTTGGCCTTTATAAGAACAAATCGTGCTAACTGTTTTTCGACGCCCAGAAGGTGGATAGGTACAAATCGATTTGTTTCTGTATGATAATAGGTGTTATTTAGCATGAAGACGGCCACCCAGTTGTAAGATTTAGAATTCACATTTACAAATCAATTGGTTTGCATAACGAAACCTTACACGAAACTCACTGAAACAATAGGAGTTTTGGTAATCCGACAGTGGAGGAGAAACACCCAGAAGGTAGACACAGCCAATGGTGGCAACGATGTTGCCACTGCGCAGACAACGACAAAGGATGCTTCGGCGACAGCAGACGACGACAAAGGGTGTTCTGGCAGCAACAGACGATGGCAAAGGGTGCTTTGACGGTAGCCGACGATGATAATGGGTGCTCTGATAGAGTTTGCTGCTTAGGGCAAAAACGGAACATTTGGACTTTTTGAAGACTTAAGATCATCCTCCCTTTTCTGGATCGAGGACAATTTTGTCCTTTTCTCGAACCGTCGTTTCACTTTTCTAGATGGAGAGCAGTTTTGTCCTTTTTTTGAACCATCATTTCACTTTTCTAGATGAAGGGCATTTTTGTCCTTTTCTTGAACCGTCGTTTCATGATGAGAATGGCGGTAAAGGGTATTTAAATCTTTTCAACTCTAACGCTAAGTGATGCTGACACACACGGGGATACGAACCCCACATGCTTATATATGTGGTGCTCATTCGGACCCTCGAACATGCACTATAGCTAACGACCGTCTTCGGGGGGAAACATATAACCTTCTTCACTAAATCAGTGGTGAATCGTATTGGTCATCCATCATGTGCATTGTACGATTACGCACAAAAAAAATAGCATCAAAATGATGAGTTTTTTCAACAAAGCGGTGACAAAATTGTCATCACTAATGAACAAACAAGCATTAGCGATGGCAAAAATCGCCTCTAAAGGTCATTGTTGGCAATTTTTGTCACCACTAATGCTCATTTTTTCACCCAGAGCAATAGTGGTGATAATTTTGCTGCTGCTAATTCCCCTTTGTCGGAAAGATTTGGTAGCTATATATCAATCACTATATATATATATATATATATGTGTGTGTGTGTGTGTGTGTGTGTGTGTGTGTGTGTGTGTGTGTGTGTGTGTGTGTGTGCAGAGAGAGAGCTGAGCTTAAACATCCACAAGCTTAGCTCGTTTGGCTCATTTACCAGCCCCACTGGCCACCCATTTATGTGAAGTGATCGATGTATTCATTTGTTTGTTATATGCACTATCAAGTAAATGGTCAAATGCTCTCACTCTCTCTCTCAACAAAATTCCCACAAATTATATCATTTTCTTCATGTCTTCACCACTACTAACACGATTTGACTTAAAGAAAATGGAAAAGGTGAAAGCACAGATAGCACCAACTAATAAAAGAATGTCAGCTGCCGGTAAGAAAGTCAAAAAATGTTGGCTGAACTTGGATATTCCGTGCTAGATCACTATCTTGCATGAACTTTGATTTGAACTAGATTTTCGTCACCCACCCTAATGAACTAGATTTTCATTTGGGTTGAAACCAGTGATCTCAAAGTTTTTCCCATCCTAGTAACCCTGCACTTGTCTCTTAGAAATCTTAAGAAAGGAGGTTGAAACCTGCAAGTTCAATGCGCTTCCTGGTGGGTAGGCATGTAAGGGAGACAGGGTTTCACACACAGTAGAAGTAAACATTTTCCATTGTCAGGGCCTTCTTATCTTATTTTTATTTAATCACTCCTTTGTGGTTGTGGTTGTGGTTGTGGTTGTGGTTGATGTAATCTATTTCAGAATCTTTGCTAGTTTTGCTTTTTCATGTAATTTTTTTTACTGAAATTTGCCACTGTGAACTCATTAAAACAAAGCACCTTGGAATAGTGTTTTCGCATTGTGGTACACTTTTCGTGCTTACACAATGGACCAAACGAAAAAGTCATTCGGTAGGAGGCATCTAAACATCGAGTAAGCCAAAAAAGTATGTATGAACGCTTCCTAAAAAGTTATGCAAAGTGACAACAACAATGCTTGATATAAATGAAGATCAACCAAATTTAACAGGGTACGGCTCCAAGCCCTAATTTCACAATGTGAAAGATGTTTCTTCCACACTCCTTAAATACAAGAAGAAAGGAGATCACTTAACAAACTTGTTTTGAATCTCTTAATTTTGTGAGATTAAGAGCATCATGGGCTTACTTTTTTAAATAAGCCAGTGCGGTGCGATGATCATTTCTTATCGCCGCAAGCCTTTTTATCGTTCTGTCACAAAGATCGGTCCAAGACAAGGAGATTCAATCTTATTTATCTATTTGGTAGGAGTCTTGTTGATCTCATCTCCACATTTAGAAGTTATCTTTTCGTCCTTGGATAGTATCTAATCATTTTTGTCTTGAAGATTTCCTTTTAATATCTTTGTTTTGATAGGATTCACCCGCTTGGCATCATTAGATGATGAATCCGACTGTGAAACGTGCTTGGACCTGGTTCTCAACTTATCTGATTCATTGCTCTGTGCTCCCTAGCAAGCTAATGGGAGGATCATACGAAAGCTTGGACTTGAACTTGATGAAGTGAGAGCAACATAGGTGATGCGATTTTGAAAAAAATAATTTTAAAACAAAAAATTGTGCACCAAATAATAATTGTAAACCACTTCTTGCACTTGTTGTAGAGTAGCAAGTCAGATCATCTCCTCGGGGAATGGGATTAAAGCAATACAATTCACTACAAACCTCACTTTATTAATACCTCCAAAAAAATTACACTAATGTTGAAATACAATGTCAAACTAAAATAAAAACAAAAACAATAAGAAATAACAATTCTAAGCTACACTCGGGACTCTCTAGCACGATCCACAAAACTTTGAAAAATATGTCCACCTCAGCCCACCCTCCTCCTTGTTCTGTAACTCGCCTAAAAGAACTTGTAGCACAAATAGACAAGTTGCTATATTCTATCTTAAACAGTTAACATTATAAATATGCAACAAAAGAAGAATTAATTGACTAAATTACTCTAATCTAAACTAAAAATAACAGAAAATAATCTCCAAATAACTAAAGAAATCAATTAACTAAGTTACCACTAAGCTACTAAGCAAGTAAAACAATTAAGAAAAACTACACTATAACTAATTCAATCTAACTTAATCAAATAAACCTCTAGTTTTCTATCAAAATTCAGAAAAAAAAACTCTGCTAAAAATACTTAAATAAACCTAAAAATATATGCAGTAAGTACGAACACGAACGAGAATTAAAGAAGATTACTAAATTACCTTAAACTATGCAAACTAGCTAAAAACGTCCAAGATTAAAGACTGCAATTTGGCAAAAAAATGGTTTTCGAAAACAAGATGGAAACCTATTCAAATCGACTTTCATTCAAGTGAAACTTTCCAGATTTTAAGTCAACATCCTGACGAAGCTAACGAAATTAATTTCGGGTCAAAACTCTACACAAAACTATATAAAATGATGACCCAAAGTTTGATAGAAATTCTATCAATTTTCTGCAACTAAACTATCAACTATGAATTAATTATAATTAACACAATTGGGAATCTAATTAAGCACAACTAAATAAAATAGAATTAATGCTAAAACAAAAACTTAATTACTGCTAATCTATTCTAAAACATGAATAAACAAAAAAAATCAGTTATACTAAAAACATAGGAAACTAATTCATCTACACTAACTACAAGATTGACAATAAATGAATTGACCAACAATTAAAAGCTGTCAACTAAACTACTTAAAGCAAATGACAAATAATTAATTCAGCAATTGAAACAAATAACTAATGATGATGTGAAGCAAATAAATAAAAATAAGCTATCTAATTTTATTTATCTAATTAATTAATATCTAAGAAACCTACGACTAAGCTAATTAACTAGTTAACTTAAATTATTCAATTAAAGTAATTACACGAAAGCAAATATCTAAACCCGATCATAAAGTACATTAGAAACTAATCCTATTCTAAAATTAAAGCACAAACCTTTCTAAAAATTTAATTATCTAAATTGAAAAGTAAATATTCAAGGAAAAGGACAACTATCTAAGAAAATATTACCAAATTAAAAATGCAAGATTCTAATTTAGAAATTTCTTAAAACTAATTGTATAACCATAAAAAAAGATTAACAACTAATCTAATCTATTACAAAAAGAAAAACACTTAATTGCCTAAGAAAAATTAAACTAAGACAATAATTAATTCTAGTTTTGAAAAGACTTGAAAAATGATTTTTTAAGACTTGATTTTCTGACAAGTAAAACCTGATTTTCTGCAGAAAAAAGAAAAGAATAAAAATAACCTAAAACGGTTCTCATAAATTAGGAAAAAATGCATACACGACTCCTTTAGATCCTAGAAAAACACAAAAATAAAAATCACCGAAAAACTCAAAATATTCTAGCCTAAAAAGATCGGGGATCGGAGTTGGGTCGGATATTGATTCTGCATAAATTGGTTTTGTAAAATCAAAACAAAACCTTGATAAAACGTTAATATCTCCCAAACGATTGATGCAATCAACAAAAAATTTGGACTGTAGATTCTAGATATATATACAAAACTGCTCACAAAAATTCAGCTCAAAATGATTTCAGGATTGGCATGGAGAAACAAAACAAATTGATATTATATTCCAGACAGAACTGGTTCTTTAATCCACTATCAATATTTTGGCCAAAGAAATGACCCAAAAAATATTTTTTCTATAAATTAGATGTATTAAACTACTAAAAAAATAAAACAAAAATTAATCACTATAGAAAGAAAGAGAAAAGGATTTTTGAAAACAGAACAGAAATCTAACTATGCAGAAATTTAATTAAACAGAAATCTAATTACTCTATTATGAAGGAAACAAATTTTTTTTCAATAAAAATAACTAAAACAGATGCAAATGTGAATAAAGAGATCTGATCTAATATCTAAACTATGATGCAACAAAATAAAGAAATAAATACGCAAAACAAATTAGAATGTGCAACTGTAACTTGACTCGATCTTAATCTATAAGCAGTAGGTGAGAAGATGCACCTCAAGGGTTGCCCGACAAGTTCTGGGGTAAAAGAAAGTGAACTTTTGCTTGAATATCAAGACACACACATTTTTTTGTTGTTGGAATAATGTTCTTTGTTGTAGCACGTTAGAACCGAGTTGTCGAAGGGGGAGAAATGATGGAGAAGAAAAGAGATCGATCGGTTGCAGAGGGAGAGTTTCTCGGTCACCGATCATGATGGTAGATGGTGGTTCTCACCAAATCTGAGATAGACGCTCCAGACGCAGATATCTGCAGCAAATATGAAAAAACAAACAATGAAAAAAAGAAAAAAACACGAATAATACGGAACGGAGAAGAAATCACAGAAGGAAGAGAAGAAGAAAATGGCAAAAGAAAAATGAAGAAGATGAAAAGAGGGCCGGCATGAAACCCTAGGCAAAAGACGTCAACTACAGGGCTGGACGTCCCCTTTTAAAGAAAAACTTTATGAAAAAATTCAAAAACAAGATTGAATGTACAATTATTTCTAAAAACTACCTAAACTACCTAAAACACACCTATGCGCCAATTATGGGGGCTTTTTTCGTTATTTTTCTTTCTTTGACTCTTTGAATCTTGGTTCATTTGGAGTTTGGATCAGATCTAAGGTCCATTAAGAAAGGCTTTAGATCGGATCTGGATCCAAATCACATTGAAAGCGGATTCAGTTATCTTGAAAAAACTCTAACTACCTCGTTTTAACTCAGTTTCTAATTAAATTCAAATTATGGATTCTTCATACTTAAAACATCATAAACATGGGTACTAAGGCTATAAAAGCACATATAAATGCACGAATCTATGATAAAATGATATACAATTCATGCATTATCAGTGGGCCCTTAGTAAAAATAACAACTAACTGATCAAAAGAGCCCAAAACTCCAATGTTGACCTCATGTTGTTTGACTCGCTCATGAATGAAATGATAAATCCTATTCAATGTGCCTTGTTCAAGCATGAAAAACAGAATTTTATCCCATCACACACTTATATTTCCACAATATAAGGCAGCATGTAATGGATAGATATCAAACCCATAAAGATTCAGCAACTACCATGGTCATCAATTTATAATCTGCTTAAGCACTAAATAGTGAAACTGTCAGCCCAATCCACAACAGAAAACATGAACAGACTGGATTGAGAAGATGTAGAAAAACATAGACCAAACCCCAAGGTTCCTTTAATGATATTTCAAAATATATTTGGCAGCCAAGAATCTAAACTAAGGTAGGCACAAATTCTAGGACAGAGAAACAAGATAAACAGCTTGTTGTTTAGCTAGGCTCGGCTCGTGAGAAATTTGGTTCAACTTAAATTGAGCTCAGTGAGCCAAGCTATGAGCTAGCTCATTTAGGTAAATGAGCTGAGCACAAACATGGCAAGCACAATTGGCTTGACTTGTATAGGTCATTTTACATATTATATATTTATATATGCATGTATATTATATATTTTGTATATATTATATATATTATATACATAAAATGCATATCATAAATATTTTGTATATGGATTAAACATGTATTTATATGTATTATACATATATTTTATAATTACCAAACTTCAAAAAACACTTAAAAAAAATAAAAGATGAGCCAGCTCGTGATCGGCTCGCAAAGAGAAGGGGTGTAGCCTTAGGGTATGTTTGATGGCTTGTCTCGGGTTGGACGAAATGAACAAAAAGAACAAAACAAAACATTGGTTCTGTTTGTTCTGTAACAACTACTCCAAGTCCAACATTTGTTTGGACCGTACTTAAATGCTATGTTACAAATGTCCGTTGTTTGATGACGTTGTGCGAACAACTTGGGCAGTCATGGATAATGGGTCAAATTACTTCATTTTGGATCGTATGACCCGATCCATCCACCATTTTACATGTTTTAACAAGTTTTTTATGTTTTTTTGCCTGAATATGGATTCAGTTGTGAAATTATATTTAAAATCATGAATTTTTGCCCTAAATATGGATTTGAAATTGGATTTTTGCCATAAATATGAATCTCGAATGGGATTTTTGCCCCGAATATAGATTTTTGCTCCAAATAAGGATCTCAAATTGGATTTTTGCCCTGAATATGGATCGCGAATTGAATTTTTATCCCAAATATGGATTTTTGCCTCAAATATGGATCTTGAATTGGATATTTTCCATGAATATGTATTTTTGTATCAAATATGGATCTCAAATTGGATTTTTGTCCCAAATATATGCTATGCTCTCTCTCTCTTCTTTAGAGAATGGGTGGTTACAATGTACTATGATCTGATCTGGAACAAGTTTGGTTTTAGATCTGATGATTTAAGCAGATTAACACATACAGTAGCTAACATGACCTTCATTGTTCTACTAAACTCTATATATGAAGACAAAGGATTATTCATAACATGGTCTTTATTCATCTGCAAAAATTCAACTAGATACAAAAGAGTATGAAATTTGTTTGTCTTCAACTAGAAAAAAGAAAATATCCCATGTTTGTCTTCAGACTTGACAAATGAGATCATTGAAGCAACTTCTCCAATTGTGGACTGTGAAAAGATCAACAGATTGACAATTTATTAAAGTTTGCACTTTTTGTATGCCATATTGTAAATTATTTGTTTACCCTGCTTTTGGGTTTATTAATCCAATCAGTTAAAAACTTAAGAGATGTAAGAACCAATTCCAAATCTAAAGCTGCTATAAAGCGGTGATGAAGCTGCAAACGGAAAATAATTTGCAACTCCTGGTTTAGTGGAATTAAAATGAAGTAAACAGCTAACGGATGTTTTCTAGTTATTTAACATCAATATGAATTCCTAACGACTCAAGAATAGTACTAGAATTGGCATTGGGCGGGAAATTTTCCCATACACCAGCAGTTCACACGGACAACTCTACTAGAATGACATAAGCACCTGTAACCATCCGTTGATGTCTTCTGGTGAGTCCTCAAAGATCTTGAACAAGATCGACTAGAAATTATGAGAATAGTCCAAAGTCCTCAAATTATTAGTAGCAACCTCAGGAGTGTAAGGATGTCGAGCCCTCTGTACAAATACACTTATTTCATGCAACTCTCCATCAAGATGACCATTATTCCCCGTGATTGTTGCTTTATTCTGCTGAATGAGAATCTAAATAATTATATAAAAAAGCAAATTAGAGATAAATTTCATATCAGAAAATTGCAAATGTGGACCCATATACAGAAGAATAGTTAGAGAATAAGAACCTGCAAGCTTGAGCATATTATTCCACAAAATTCATGTTCTCTATAACACCTCATTGTAACTTTGCATTTGATGACAAGACATCACATTTTCCATTATATATATTGACCACTGAGCTGCCTCCATCTTATGCAGGACTTGTAGAAGAATGGGCTGCAGTCATAATGGGCTTTGTTTCAGGAAGCATACCCTGGTACACCATGATACATCTTTATAAGAAGTTGGCATTTTTGTAGGAGGTTGATGACACACTTGGAGTCCTGCACACTCATGCCATTGCAGGGATCCTGGGTGGAGCATTGAAAGGCCTATTTGCTCATCCGACGCTCTGCAGCATGCTCCTTCCCGTTACCAACTCCAGTGGGGATTTCTGTAGACGCCCAGGTGGAGTTCAATTTCTCAAGCAGTTAGCTGGTGCTTGTTTTGTACTTGGTTGGAATGTGTTGGTCGCGTCCATTATCCTACTAGTGATCCCCATGTTTATACCTCTGAGGATGAAAGAGGAAGAACTCATGAATGGAGATGACACAACCCATGGGGAAGAGGCATATGCTCTTTGGGGTGATGGAGACAAGTACAAAGTATACTAAATGAAGGGCGTATGCAATGGCCTCAAGGTTAACTCCATTACGGTTTCCAAAGCCATTAAATAAATTTCATTTCAAAAAAAAGCATAAGTTGCTGAAAGCTGGAAATTAAAGTTGGTAGTGAAAATCCTGCATAACCTCAAATTATAGAAATCCATTTATGCAAAAATTTCATGATTGTTTATTGTAGACCATGAAGCATAAAATATAAAGCAACTGAATGAGCTAGTCTGTAGTGACTGAATTCATTATTTCTTAAAATGGCATGTAGTAACACAAACTGGATTTAGAAGTCAACCAAGAATGCTAATCAAATTGTTCCCAGTCTTAGGTTATCCAAGCTAGTTGATGATGCCATTGGATGTGGAGTACTCAAGCATCCTGACTGTGTTACTTCTACTGAATGGATTTGCATTTCTTTCCTTGAGCATGTCAAGTGTCTACAAAGTTCTGCACTTTGCGCACCTGGTAGAAAAGAATGAGTAAAAAGAAAAGGCGATGAGCTGAGAAAAGGCAGCTCATCTATCAACACATCATAATTCTCATGCAGTGACCTTGCAGATTAAACTTCAGTAAATATTTCTTCATGAATGCCCATGCCACAAGGATAATCTTTCACAAACTTTCTCGTGGTTTTGTACTTCCACAAAGATTCCCAAATTGCACATAAGTTTTCCTCAATAAAATTAAGCTACACACATTGCAGGCCAGGTGAATCTCTCTCTCTCATGCATACACACATACCCAATCCCATGCACACACCTCATGCCCTTCTCGCTTTTCTCAATGACTTGCTCCAGAAAATGCATTAACTAATTTATGTAATCACAACCAAGATCTAGAATACAATTAAGATTTTTTCATGAAAACATGCAAGACAAAAGTGATAGACTAACTTCCAGTAATAATTTCAGTTACAAATGCTGCCCAAAAAAAATCTTGATTCTTGATTTAAAATTTAAGTTTTTTCTTCCCTTCATAGAAACTCCAGATATACAAGTAAACAATATGCCATACTATGCCTTGAGTTCACATGCAAGATTTAGTCTTTTCTAAGTGTGGAGCACTACATGACTGCTCTGTTATTCTGGCGCACTCTGCTATTAACATTACTATGGCAATGGTTATGCTTAGATTTCATATAGAACTTAAAAAGAATGGAAAGTTGAAAATTCAATTTAGGAAGCAACGTTTTCCATCTTCCACTTTTCACGATTTTTTGGATAGGGTCAAGGTTGCCTTGTGTGTATGGTTAGAAGAAAAAGTAAGCTTTGAAACATGAATGAGAAAACCAATGGGGGAAAGGTTTTGAAGGGGCGTGAATGAAGAAAGGAGAGACAGTTTCAAGAAATTGGGAATTATGGCAAGTAATCAAAGGTAATAAAAAGGAAAAAAATCTGGAATTTGCCATAATACAACATACACGATTTTGGTGTTGGGTCTCTCTCTCTTATTTCCCCACGATTTCCCCTCTTTTCCTTTCTTCCCTTCTACCTCTGTCTTGCTGAGCCATCATGTAAGACCCACAAATTTCCAGGTATTTTTTTATTAAGAGAATGTTGATCTTACTTATGGCTCATATCTCTAAGATCTAGAATGAAAATTTGATAGGACTAATTAAACATAGAATAACTAGTCAATAATAAATTTTGGAAAATATAGCTTTGTAAATAAATTTTAGAAAAATATAGCCTTGTAAATGAAGTTTGGAAAAATATAGCCTTGTAAATGAATTTAAAAAAGATATAGCCTTATAAATGAATTTTGGAAAAATATAGCCTTGTAAATGAATTTTAGAAAAATATAGCCTTATAATAAATTTTGGAAAAATATAGCCTTGTAAATGAATTTTAGAAAAATATAGCCTTGTAAATGAATTTTGAAAAAATATAGCCTTGTACATGAATTTTAGAAAAATATAGCCTTGTAAATGAATTTTAGAAAAAATATAGCCTTGTAAATGAATTTTAAAAAAATATAGCCCCTTCTAGAAGCTAAATAAGTCTTTTTTAATTGCTTTTAATTAAGAGTCCTTAATTGACTTGGTTAATTAGTTAGGGTTTTAATTATGCAGGAGTTTTGATTAAAGTTGAATTGTGAAGTCCAAGGTGTGTAACCCCCAGAGGAAGAGTCGAGTTGATGATCACCCAATGGTCTTTATAAACCTCATCAATCGTGCCAAAACTTGGCCAAAGAGCATGAAGGAATTAATTGTCTATGAGTTGGTGCAAAGGAAACCGAATTCTTGTGGGTGGCACTATGTGAGCTTTCTAGGTCTCATGGATAGGTGTGTCCCAAGCCCGCCTCAACTAAATTGAGTCTCTAAATTTTATTGCAAATTCCAATACGAGAGGAGCCCAAAAATTTGTGTCATCTATGCCTTTTTCTGACACAAAGAAGGCTTCTCTATAGAGAGTTCGAATCTCAATAAAAATACCAACTTTTGTGCAGCAAGCCTAATTGGGCTAATCCTCGCTTTTTCGGCAAGTCTAACAAACTTCACACTAGTGCACTTCCTTAGGAGGGGAGTTTCCATTAGTTCAAAGATCACAGTGTGCAACGGAAGCAGAAGATCCAACTCCCAATGTTTGAACTTGATCCATTTACTATTTTTTATTCAGGTGAAAGCCAATAACGCATCCACCATCGACGAAATGCGCTTCCTCCTCTAGAAGTTCACAGTTGCAGACGGCTCGCATGTTGGAAGGATGTGCGAGTATCGTGTGGTGCTAAAGGTTGGATGACATTTTGCCAAATATGAAGACATGCTTCAACCTACATGTTTGACTTCTTCCCTTAAAAGTCAACTCTTAGAATCTTGCCTATGGGACTAGGCAATTCTCAAGGGAGAGGGGATGATGCAATCCCGAATTTGGGAGACCCAAATCTAGATCCAGCTCCTAACGCCCAAAATGTCCAATAGAATCCCTTACAAGGCAAACCGAATTTGATATCTAAGCTTAAGATGCTTCAAGCCAACTCAACCACCATGGGACTCATGACACATCATCCATGCAGCCATCTGAGCAAGTGAGGAACACTCTTGGAAGCCCCCCCATGGATGCAATAAAGAAAAGTGGGGCCCACAAGAGGTGCCTCACCTAGAAGCACCCAAGGAGGGGCGAGTTGGCCTCCTTCTTCTATGCACACACTCCAAGGGCAATAACCTTCCTCCATGAAACTCGTGTGGCCGTTTCGGGCTCCTCCCTTGGAAGTCCAAGTAGGGCCTTGTAAGTTGAGTCTCTTTAAATGCCTTGGGGAAGGGTTTTTACCTAAGTTAGAATTATGAACTTTAATGTGCTTGGTTATTTGTATTTTTTCTTCGTTAGTCCTGATTTGTTTTTATTAATCCTTATTATTGGTGGGCTTCAATGGCCTATAAAAGGGGCTCACTTTTATGTAATTAAAACATGATATATGAACTTGAAATTGCCTCTCAGTCTCTTTCTCTCAATTAAGAATTTGATCCCCCAAGATGATTTTCTCTCTATCTACCTACCCCTTGGCCCCTAGGCCTCTTCTAATGAGTCTCCCTCTTGACTTGTGTCTTTATCTCTCCCCCTGCGAGTCCCTACCTCCTTGACTCGTTCACCCTGTCTCAAGGCTCATCTTCTTAGTGTAAGGCGGTTTCGATCTTCCTAAAGTTTGGAATTGCCAAAGACTATATAGAAGCACTTTTATGTAGTGTTTGTGTGATCTGCAGCAGCATTCGTGAAGGACTTGAACTGATTGAGCCATGTACATGGTTTTTGGATCTTTCCCGAATGAAACAGACTTATCCTCAACCTTAGAAAACCCTTTTCAAACTGAGTAAGTCATTAGAACCCATTTTCTAAACCCCCTCTAAACCTAAGCCTCTCCCAAACCCAAATTTGGAAACAACATTCTCTTGTTATGATTTCCAGAAAATCACCTAACTTAAAAATAACGTATCTATGAATATATATCTAGTTCATACCTGCAAAATTAACCCTAAATACTCCTAAGTGTCCTTAACCTAACCTCTAAAAATCATATCCTATTTCTTTCCCATTAAGGAGAATTAAATCTGACACTGGAACCTGTTTTGCTTAAAACCCAAACAGACTTGTTTCCTACCCGAGTTTAGTTTCGTAATCATAACGACATAGGTCCTCAAATTTTACCCAGACCTTCCATACATGTTTGTAGCCTAATTTCTGGGATTTTTTTATTTTATGGAAAATAATTCACTCTCTCAGGGTATGTCAGAAATTAAACAGAATGTAGATCCAAAATAAACCCAGGACTTTGCAGAATTTTATCTCTACAAACCCAAATCCCCTAAACCTATTATTTTAGCACATGCTTTCTTGATGTGTCTTTAACCAACTCTTGTTTTTTACAGTATTTATTGAGTTGTATTTTGGGAGAACTTGATTTTTCTATGAACCCTATTTGAACCAGTAAACTGGACTCAACCTTTGACTTGACCAATCCTAACCCAAGCTCACATAATCCCTCAAAACTGAACCTAAGCTCATTAGAACAAATCACTAACCATTTGTATCATTGAAGGGCGCCACCCTCAAGATGGGTGATCACTTTGACAACACGTGCCTCCAAGAATTGTGATAGGTGAAAATGTTGCCACTTTAAATATTCACTCACGCATGTTGTCATTGGAAAAGGAAGGAAAATTAAAGCGAGGTTTCTTGTCCATACCCTTCGTGTGATCGAACAACAACTCCTCGAAAATTGAGTTGTTTGGGCCATGCATTCACTAGAAAAAATGAACATGTGGTTGCTTGGCTGCCTTGGTGTGTTGAGTGAAATGGCTTCAATGTAGTTCGCAAGGTATGCAATAATATCCCACTCAATGCGCTTTAAACGGTTGCCTTGCTCCATGCTCGCTTGATGTTGCCGAAAAAGTTTAGCTTGTCTGTATTTGGCAATCACGCAGACCTATTCAACATGTGTGCGAACCTCTTCAATCTTGTTAATATTAGAGGGTGGTGGCTGCTCTATTTGATCAAGTTTTCTCTAGTGTCAACCTGTTACACCCTTCAGATTTTTCAATACAAAAGGCTCAAAATAGGGACTAGAAGGTATGTTCGAAATTACAATGGATGAATATTGTAATTTGAGCCTAACATAGTCAAGAGGATCGAACCTATAGTTTTTTGGATCATGGGACCTATGAAACACGTGACATGGGTGCTAAACCTTGTTGGACACGGTCGGGGAGAGTGTGAACACCTCAAATTTTTCAAAATGTTGTAAATATTTCCCTTTTTACCCCTGACCCCACTTTCTGGGTAATTGAGTCAGTTTTAAATCTAAATTCCATTTTATTTCTCAAATTTTGCTGAAATTAAATTCATTTTATATATTTGACTCAACTTCGGACCCGGATTCATTATCAAAATCAAATCTGAGCTTCATTCTCCAATTTTAAATCCAATTCTCAAAATCTCCAAAAATAACTTCTAGAAAATTCATCTGCATTTTCTGATAAACCAAATCCCTTACGGGAAGTTATGCAGCGAGAATTTCTTTATATTATTATGTTGCTTTCATATGCTCTGTGTTTGGAACATTCTGGACTTGTTCTATTTCTAGTACTCTGGATCTTGTCTGTATATAATTATGGTCACATGTTGTTAAGGCAAGTCGGATTCCATCCCACTGTGGCACCAACCGCATTGCCATAGTAAAGTGCTTTTAGCAGTTCAGTGGTGAGGAAATGTGGTAAGTCCACGCTGATGGGGAATCAAGTGTTCACCTAAGTCGATTAGCCATTTTAATTTTGAAGCAAACCAGGCCTAATTCTAGTACCCTGATCAAAGGTATGTTGTCCTTCTTGTAGCATAAAGTTACCAGCAATATGTGCTCATTATTTGGTCCTTTTAGCATTTATGTATTGTGTTGTTATGAGTCACCTGCACTATACACATTCTGAAATCTTAGATCATCTAGTTTTTCACTCAAGATGGCCATAATCGTTTTTTTTTTTTATATAAATCATCATGTCTTCAGGCATTTAAGTTTTTAATTGCTAAGGTTTACAATGGATTAGAAATAGGGTGTCTTCTGATGATCTTTCTGCTTCCAGGAGTTCTTTTTTTTTTCGTGTTTGATAATTATGCTTTCAGAACCGTCGCTGTTGACACAAGAATCAGTTAATTATATCGCCTGCATCTAACTTTTTGAGTGTCTTATAATTCCTGCATATGGCTTCCCACTGTATATACCCCACAGTTGGCCATTACCATTGGAAGATAGCATCTTATTATCAACATCCAATATGCAATATGGACCGCCTATGGCAAGTATCTGATGCCTCGGTATTGCTTAAGCTGGCTGGGTTATTTATATCCTTATCTTTTCTGCAGGTCTTCCCCAACATTCTAGATTATTGCAAAAAGTTACAGACGTGGATCATTTAGTACATTGGCATCTAAGAACAGATTCATTGCCAATAGAATCTATACAATTGAAAGGTATGAAATACTATCTTTACCATTAATGAATAGTGGTGGTTTATTGGACGACTTCTAATCTGTAGAGGTCATGTACTTTCTAATTCATTGAAGTCCTGAATATAAAGATGTCGGTTAAATGAGATTGATATGCATGCTATCATCTAATCAATTTGTTGAACAAAGGTGTAGAATAAATTCTGAGAGTACAATCATCAATTGAATGTGATACTACAACTATTTGTTATATTAGTAATTCAAATATGGCAAAGTTAGCTTTATGTTGAGTCGCATGAATGATTTTTTGTTATAAACAACATGTGCTGTCATGGTTTGAAAATGCTGATGGTAGACTGGCTTAACCGTTAAGCGTTCAGAGATGACTCTTATTCTTTTTTTTTTCTTTTCCTTCTTCTTCTTCCCAATGGTTCATACAGAATCATCATGGCCTTCCTCCAATCTATGGTAGTTCAACAATGAACTATCATAGCTGCTGCATTTTTTTTTTCAGTGGTTCCCAAGGAACCACTATGTCTTCCTTTAATTTATGATAATTCAACAAGGAACCACCATGGCTGCTACATTTTTATTCTTTACAGTGGTTCCCAAGGAACCACTGTAGCTCTTTTCTTTTAGTCATGATAGTCACTTAGAACTATCATAACTGCCTTTCTCTTACAGTGGATTCCAGGGAACCACTGTAGCTTGTCTTAGTTATATTAGTTCATCTAGAATTATCATCATTGTTATTCTTTTACAGTGGATTTCAGGGAACCACTGTAGCTTGTCTTAGTTATATTAGTTCATCTAGAATTATCATCATTGTTATTCTTTTACAGTGGATTCCAGGGAACCACTGTAGCTTGTCTTAGTTATATTAGTTCATCTAGAAATGTCATAATTGTTATTCTTTTACAGTATTTTTCAAGGAACCACTATGGTTTTCCTTTGTTATAATAGTTCATCTAGAGTCATCATCGCTGTCATTTTTTTTTTTTTGATATAGGTTCACCAAGAACCATTACGATCAGTTTTTGCTATAGTAGCTCATCAAGAACAACTATAGTCACATTCTTTTTCCTCATAGTAGTTCAACACGAACTACTATGACCACTATATTCCACGATGGTTCATCTTAAACCATCCGGGCCCTTGCCTTCATTCATTACATATAGATCTTCATGGCGTTACCTATGTATATATGTATATACATATATATAAATGTAGGTGCACGTTTTCTAACCAAGGTAGGGTGTCCCATCCTGTGTAAGAGTTGGAATGGTCATTTACATTCATACATTTTAAATTTCCCCCTTTATGTTAATGCTATTTTGCAGAGAATATGTACATTATTTGGGAAATGTATTTTCAATTTTGATCATTGTAATAGGTTAGATCTTAATGAAAATTTACATTTCCAGCTTGTAGATAGAATGAATGAGCATTGTAAATATTCATAAATTACTTGTTCTTCATTCATTTTTCCTTTATTTCTCAAAATCTCACAATGGTGAAACACGAATGGCACGTGCACCATTTCGTAAGAGATAATTAATTCTAAGTTGATGATTTGCATCAACGGCCATAGTCGGGATGTAAACAAGACTTAGGATTTTTATCTTTTATAAAATAACATTGGATCCACACTGGATCCTTTTCAAAATTCATCATATTTTCTTAAATATTTTTTCTTTTATTAGAATTTAACTTAAAATTGACTCAAAATATATACCAATGGCCATAGTCAGGGTATATTGAGAGTTAATTTCACTTTAAATTCTATAAAAGCACCAAATGTGTTTCATTCTTCACCTGAGTTTAAATATAGATTATTATATAATACATTCAATGACCATAGTCAAGGATGTATTATATCTTCAATCTTATTTTAATTCATCTAAAGAATGGAGTAGCTTTTCAAAATTTAATTTCAAATTCTTCAAATTCATTCATCATTTAAGATAGAACTGCATCATGTTTTTCAAAAATTCCTTTTTCAAAACTCCAAGTGATGTAAATATCTTCTTCAATCAATCTTCAATCCTTATAAAAACCAATTCATCTGTTCATTTTCAATTCTATTTCATTTTCAAGTCTCAAAAGTTCAATTTAACTTTGAGATTTCAAATGTATTTTATATTCAAAATCTCCAATTCAAATCAGATTTCAAAGTTCAATTTGACTTTGAAATTCCAAATTCATTTTTATATTCAATTCAAAACAGATTTCAAAGTTCAATTTGACTTTGAAATTCCAAATTCATTTCAAATCAGATTTCAAAGTCCAAGTTGACTTTGAAAATTCCAAATTCGTTTTATATTCGAAAATCAAAATTCAAAGTTCAATTTAACTTTGAAATTCTTGATTCATTTTCTAAAATTCCAAATTCAAGCTCCAAATTCAGATCCACTCAATTCTAGGACCCAGAATCCAATTTCACCTTGGATCTCAGACTTTAGATCCAAAACCCATCTTAGGGTCCAAAGTACAACTCTATATTGGATCACAAACTTCTGATCCAATTCTATTTTAGGGTCCAGAGTCTAACTCTACATTGGATCACAAACTTCTGATCCAATTCCATTTTAGGGTCCAGAATCCAATTCTACTTTTGGATCTCAGACTTCAGATCCAAATCCATTTTAAGGTCCAGAATTCAATTCCACTTCGGATCTCAGACTTCAGATCCAAATCTATTTTAGGGTCCAGAATCCAATTCCACTTTGGATCTCAGTCTTCAGATCCAAATCCATTTTAGGATCCAGAACCCAATTCTATATTGGATCTCAGATTTCAGATCTTAAATCCATTTTAAGATCCAATTCCATTCCAAATTCTAGATTTCAAATCCAATCTCATTTGAACTCCCTAAATCCATTTCTATTTTTAAATACCATTTGATTTTCTCAGATCCATTATAAGATTCAAATTCAATATCACTTCAAAATTTCATCTTCTTCTTCTAAATCCATGATTAAATTCAAAGTCTATTTCTGACTTTAAAACTTCATTTCTTTTCAGAGCTTCAAATCATTCTTTCTCATTTATTCTTCCAATCCAGATTTACTTCAAAAACTTAGAACTCCTCTGATCTATCTCAAGTTCTAAGTTAGATTAAATCATTTCTTCACTCCTTTACCAAGTTCATCTCAGAATACTTGGAAATTTCTAAAATCAAATTTTCAAAAGAGCATACATCCTTACATTGCACAAGCATGAATTCTTTGTGCATTTAGAGTTAAAATAAATTCTTAGATTATATATAGGCAAAGCAAAAGGCATAGATTCGATCCTTGGTTCGATTACCCCTGGTAAAGGCGCCAGGAACGGTCGAACCTCGTACCGACGAGCGAATCCCGTCTCTCCATTTTCCCGCAATATTTTCAAAAACGGAGGCAAGTTAAATTTTTAAATGTTTTCAAATTAAGGTCAAGTGAGACCGCGCAAAATAGTTCATCTTCTCTCTTTCTCTCTTTCTTTTCTCTTCTCTTTCTCTTTTCTTTCTTTTATTCTTCTCCCTTCAAAAAGGAGGAAAATAGAGGTTAGAAAAGGAAAAGAGAAGGAAGAGAGAGAAACCAACGAGAGAGGAAAAATTTTGCGATGATCACAGTTTTGGCGACCGAGATGGGACTTGTCTCCGTCTGGTCAAATTATGCCTTTGCTTTGCTTTTATATAATCTAAGTCTTTATTCTAACATATGTCAGCTACATTTTTCATGCAAACCTTAGGAGCTTAGACTCTGTCCTAAGCTGACATCATTGCATATAGGATTTAAGTATGGTTTGGTAGGATCATATTGAGGAGATTATATCCATGTTCACATTAGATTTTAGGATTGAAATACAACTCTCCTCAATTCTAGGGATTGAATGCAAAACAATGTATGCAAGTGTATGCTTCTCCTTATTTAAATCTATCTCTTTAGGACTTGCATTAAAGCTTTCTGATTTTATTGCATGTTGATCATATTTTGAAAAACATCCCTACCTATATTGTCCCGGTCTTCACGTTGCTGGGCTGTCTCACTGAACCATAGTTCGGGAGAGAGCCTCACAACTGGACCACTTATTTGGGCTCGCACCCCCCTACCACGTACCTAAGGGCCATAGTCTGAGGTATATCGGTAGGTGCTCAAGGATGTTGAGAAGCTCTTACCTTAGAACCGGAGAAATATCTTATATGCCACGTACTTCGAGCTTCGGCTTGAGTATATCGGCATACCTTGATTGGAATCAGATGATCTGAACCATAGAGTTAGGATTAAGGTCCTACAACTATTTCAAATATTGCATATAGAGTCAGCATTTAGGGAGTGTTGTGTGCGCATCCTTGTTTGTGCAGCTATGATTGTGTAATTTTTTATTGTATTCTCCTATATATGTCGAACCTTTTTTCAAAACCCCGGGTGTATACTATTCAAAATTTTCCTCTATTTTTCAAAAACACCAGGTGTATATTTTTCCTTTACCTACATTCTTTTCTCTTTTTTTGTGTGTCAAAAATTTTCTTAAAAGCCCTGGAAAGTCTTTTGGTCTTTCAAAAATTTTCAGGAGTTGTGTCTATCCTCTTCTTTCATCAAAATCTGTCTGTAAGTCCTGCATTCTATCTGATTCTCTTCCCTTTTTTTGCCTCAGTATCACTCTGATGGCATCCGAATCTCCCGATGCTATCTTTCCTTGGGATCATGTCTTCTATCAAATAAGGGATGGAACCCCAGATCATCGGGTCATCCAGTCTCGTACCTTCTTCCCTCGGTGGTACTATTCTTGGTTCACCGCCTTCTCGCGTATGTTCCCAGACCACTTGGATGATTGTGGATTGGAGATGGCATCGGCAGTTGGCAAGCGAACCATCAACGGCAGTCTGATTCAAGCTATGGCAGAGCGGTGGAATCCGCGTACCTGCACGTTTTGGTTTCCATGGGGAGAGATGAATTTGCTAATGGATGAGTTCAGTGATATCATGGGATTGCCAGAACCAGCTGGTCAGCCAGACGACCCGGTCGAGCAACAATTTTTTATCAATATCAAAGGGATAGATGTTCAAGAAGCATTGGCCAGAGCTACAGGGAGCAGATCCTGGCCTCTCACAGAGATCAACGGAAGTCAGTTCATCGACCTGTTCGAACTCTATCACAAGTATGGGGCCTACAAAGAAGTCGATACCTTATCTCGAGCGGCGAAAGAAAGAATTCAGCATGTTATGGTCCTATGCACAGTGGGGCTGGCATTCTTTCAGGATGGTCAAAATTTCATCGATGTCAGAGTTGCCCAACTTTTTCAAAGATGGGGAAGCAAGCAGATCCGTCAGCTTTCAGTATCCATGGCAGCTCTAGCCTTTCTCTATAGAGGTTTAGCTCGTTTCGCCCTCGGAGAAACCATTTTGGTAGAAGGATGCACGTATGCCTTACAGTCGTGGTTCCTGCGACATGTGCCGTCAAAAGCCAGTTCTTTCAGATTCAGCAACAAGCAGCCGAAGTCAGCCATTCAGTGTCGAGCTTTGATCGAGAAACTACATCAGGAGGAAATCGTTTGGGACTTCTTCGACAGAAGAGAGACCGTTCCTCGATACATCTATGCTCGTGACAAGCGCTACAGATTGCTCGGCCCTTTCTTCTGCGTAGACTATCAGCCAGAGAGGTGTCTTCGACAGTTCTCGCGACGACAGATTCGTGTCAATACCCGCTTCCTGACAGGCCGCATGCCAGAGTTCGATCTACGGCCGGATCAGTGGTCTGGAGCATACTACATCGCCAAATACACTTGGGACTCTTTCATTCCTTTGTCTATATTTCCCGGTCCTAATGTATCATCAGAGTATCGAGAATGGTGGCAAACTGTCTGCCCACCTTCTCTTTGTATTTAAAATTTTGTCATTAATGAAAATGCAAGCTTTTGTTCTGATAAAAAGCTTTTTATGGCCAAATCTTATTTGTTTCATGTAGTTACGAATTCATCCCTAGTGATGAGACCCATTTTTGTATATTCTTTCTTCGATTATCTCTCGTCATGATAGACGACCTCGCCTAGGTCATAAAGGCGCATTTTGTTGTCATAAAGGCGCATTTTGTTGCCACAAAAAGGGTGACACAATCATTGCAAAAATTTGTGATAACCCAATCCCTGGTGGTGGGATAACTTACCTAAAAAAGTTGTCTATCAATCCCTTCTTTCATGTCTTTTCTCAAAAATCGCACTTTCAAAAATCTCCTCCGAACCCTAACCATTCATTTCACCTTCACAGGAAATCACTGGCATTGGCAAAATGGTTGTAACAAGGGCAGAAAAACAAACAGTTCCTCAACACGGAGATAGTGAGGCCGAAGGGATGGATTCTCCCAAATCAGTCAGGGGACAGAATTAGAACCAAGCAGATGATATAGATCCTGCCATGTATAATCTGTTCAAAAGAATGATGACCAAAATGATGTCAGAACAGGCGGAGGCCAGTCAAAAAGAAGTTGCTCCAAAAAGCAAGCCAAAGAAGAAGGCTGTAAAGAAACCAGTCAGAATTGTTAGAAAGAAAGTACAGCCAGACACCACTTCTAAAGAAGCGGAATCAGTAGAAGATGAATTGGAAGAGGAAGAGCAGTTTGTTTATCAGAATCCTCTATCGCAGTTTGTGAAGACCGCTGCAGATCCCGAATCAATAAACAAGCCCATTTCGGCTAACGACCCGATGCAAGAGCAGATGAAAGAAATGAATCGGGCCATCAAGGATATCCAAGCCAAGAGCAAGGGAAAACAAACCTATTCTGGTGAAGATTTTTATAATGGCCTGGACGGGGATGACAATCTCGAGAATCTCACTCAGAAGTTCCTTAAATTTGATGGAACCAGCAACCCCAAGGCTCATTTGGCCACCTTTTATGTCGAATGCGGCTGTTTCAGGAAAGACAATCGAGCGTTATTCATTTGCTTTCCTCGCAGCTTAGAAGGGGTAGCAGCCAGGTGGTATGCAGACCACATTAATCCTATCGAACTAAGAGAGTTCGATAAAGTTGTGAATTTGTTCATAGAGCGCTTCATGTTCAATGTTGAAGCCTGACCAACCCTCAATTATCTGTACAATTTAAAACAGATGGAGAATGAGAAAGCCAGCGAATTCATCCACAGGTGGAGAAGCACCTGTAACAGAATGAAGGTTCCCATCCCAGAGGAGCACGCTCTGCAGATTATTCTGAATAATTTCGCCCAGCCTCTGAGGAACCTCATTTCCACTTCGCCCGCCAAATCATTCATCAAGCTAATTGAGAGAGTCGAATGGCTCGAGACTAGCCTAGACAATGGTCTGTACGAAGAATATCCTTTTGTCAGAGGAAATCCTGACCAAAAGAAAAAGGCGCACATCGCCTATGCCGCAGAATTGACAAATCAGGGCAGCAGTAGTTTCGGCAGAAAGAAGAACAAGAAGAGCCGCAGCAAGAACTCAGGGCATCCCAGGGCCGAAAGAACAAACTCTGCAGCCCAGAAGGGAAAATTTGTTAAGCCACAGCCCGTCCAACCAGCGCCCCAGCCAGAAGCAAAGCAGCCAGAAAAGCCGAAGCACGAAGGTTGGAGTTATGATCGGGAATTTTCAGCTTTAGAGCAGTCCCGCGAAGACATCTTAGAATATATGATGTCGAAAGAAATGATCAAACTTCCCAAGGTGGCAGATCCTCCCGTCGCTATGGGTAAATGGACTGATAAATTCTGCAAATTCCATCAGACTGTCGGACATGACACTGAACATTGTTTTGTCCTCAAAAACATCATTCAAGATTATATTGACAAAAACATGCTGATTGAGGACGAGGATGAGCAGCAGCCAGAAATCTTGTCCAAGCCATTTCCTAAACATTCAGCTTCGGTCATCACGAAGCAGGCATTCTCTCTCCAAGGCAGTATCCAGCCATGTTCTAGTCGGAACATTCAGGATCAACATCAGGTCCTCGTCCTCCGTCAAGCGCAGTCTTCCGCCAAGAGGGTGGGAATTACTGCATTCTTCAGCGGTAAGAAACCAGGCCAGGAGCCAACAAAGGCAACGGCAGAAATTGACAAGATGGTCCCCAGAATCCCGAAGCGCTTTATCAAGGCAGCTTCAAAGAAAGAAGAAGCTTCAGGGACAGTTCAAAAACCAATCACTGCTTTGTCTAACATTTCCATCCTGGACCTGACCCACGCTTCCCCAGAACATCAGCAAGTGCTAGAAGATCTGCTCAGAAAGATCAAAGTCAAGCCTAGCACGACTCCGCAAGACATGGCTCAAATCGTCAATCAGGCCATGATGAATGCACCAATCACCTTTTCTGATGAGGATTTGCCAAAACCTCACTCTTTTCATAACAACGCACTTTACATAGTAGTGCGAACCAGGGGCATGACAGTCCCTCATGTGCTTGTCGATGGAGGCAGCAGCCTCAATATCTGTCCTGAGATAACAGCCAAGGCTTTGGGATTAAAAGAAGATGAATATACCCCGGATCTGATCACGATCTATGGTTTTGACAACCACGGGCAGACAGCCAAGGGGAAGATATTTCTCGAAATTTTTATCAACAATTCGGTGCATACGGTCCTGTTCCATGTGGTCAATGTGCCGCCTACATACAATCTACTCCTCGGGCGCACTTGGATTCACAATGCCAATGTTGTCCCATCAACCTTGCACCAATGCATCAAATGGTCGAAGGGAGGCATGATCACCACGATTTTAGGAGAGGATCCGAAAGAACGACTCCCGCAGCCAATGATTCCCCGTCATACTTTCACTGTCGACATCCCGAGCATCCGGGAAGCCGAAGAAATTGATCTGAGTGAAAGTCTGGATATGCTAAATTTGAAAGAAGTCCAGCCAACAGAAAATGTCATCGCAGTAGTTCAGTGGCAGGGACCTCGCTTCTTCAAGCTAGGAGGATGCCTCGATTGCATTTTATTCAAAGATCACCCGCTTTTTCCTCAGTTCTCAAAAACAAGGAAAGGATTTGATCTTCTAATGAAGCACGGTTACCAACCCTTCAGGGGTTTGGGCAGAAATGAAGACGGCATTCTGGAGCCGATCGTCCCCGATCAGCATGTCACCAGTACCGGCTTGGGTTTTACGGGTCAGTCATCCGGCAGAAAGACCACCTTCGTCAAGGGAGCCAAGTAAAGAAGACAATGCCAGTGTTTTCTGTTTTCCTTTCTTTTTGTCATCTGGTAAGGGCAAGATCTGCCCCAGTTTCTTTCTTTCCTTCAGACAATCACTTGTAAATATCAAAGTTTACTTGATCAATGAAAAGTTTGTTTTCTATGTTCATCTTGGTGTACACAAATTCTCTTGTCTATGTTGTCATTTTCTGTTTCTATACAAAAGGCTATTTTTTGAACGTTTTACCCTTTTTTCTCAAAAACCTCCTTTTCACTTTTTAGATTGTCGGAATCATGGCTCTTAAATCGTTCAAAAAGCTCGTCATCAATACCAACTTTTGTCAAAATAAACCGGCCAGAATCTGCAAAACAAAGGCAGAGGCAGAAGTCAGCAAAGTGACAAAGCAGGTCGAAGAGTTGGCAGAATTCGACTCAACAATTCAAGATCTGCCAGAATTTGCCAGCATTCAGAAGCAAGATGAACCATCGTCATTGATTCAAGATCCAACGGAGGATGTCAACATCGGTTCTGAAGACGATCCAAGAATCCTCAAAATTGGTTCCAGTCTAAGTTTAGATGAGAAGGAAAAACTCATCTACTTCCTCAAACCGCATCAGGAAGTCTTCGCTTGGACTTATGAAGATATGCCAGGCTTAGACTCCAAGTTAGTCAAGCATCGCCTTGTGTTGAAGCCGGATTGCAAACCAATCAAGCAGAAACTAAGAAAAATGGATCCTCGGGTGGCACCCCAAGTCAAAGAAGGACTTGAAGAATTGTTAAAGGCAGGATTCATTCGGACCATTGAATACCCAGATTGGTTGGCGAACATCGTGGCAGTTCCCAAAAAGAATGGCAAAGTTCGAATTTGTATTGACTTCAGAGATCTAAACAAAGCCACCCCAAAGGATGATTATCCACTCCCCAACATCGATCTTTTGATCGATAGCACGACAGGCCATG
The DNA here is from genome assembly GCF_984573655.1 of Nuphar pumila. Lineage (NCBI taxonomy): Eukaryota > Viridiplantae > Streptophyta > Magnoliopsida > Nymphaeales > Nymphaeaceae > Nuphar > Nuphar pumila. The sequence goes on from NC_143265.1 coordinate 59,531,559, forward strand.
CCATGTTCTCCTTCATGGATGGATACTCAGGCTACAATCAAATCAAATTGGCCGCTTGTGACCAATCCAAAACTTCCTTCACCACGCCTTGGGGTACCTTTTGCTATACAGTCATGCCGTTTGGACTCAAGAATGCCAGGGCAACCTATCAGAGGGCTATGGCAGTGATCTTTCATGATCAGATGCACAAGAACATGGATGCCTATGTGGATGACATCCTGGTCAAGTCTAAAGAAGGAGAGGATCATCTTGATGCTCTCGGCCAGGTCTTCGAAAGACTTATTCTCTACAAGTTGAGACTCAATCCACAGAAATGCATCTTCGAAGTAGAGTCAGGCAAGCTGCTTGGCTACATGATCAGCAGGAAAGGCATAGAGGTGGATCCTGCCAAGGCAAAGGCGATCATTGATATGTCGCCTCCCACCAATCTTAAAGAGCTGCGAAGCCTTCAAGGTCGTATTCAGTCAATTCGGCGTTTTATCTCTAATTTGGCCATGAGATGCGAACCCTTCAATCACTTGCTGAGAAAAGAAGTGAAATTTGAATGGGGACCAGAATGTCAGCTCTCATTTAAGCGCATCAAGCAGTATTTTCTCAATCCACCTGTTCTGAAGCCACCAGAACTCAGAAAACCACTCCTTTTATATATTTCCGACAACCACAATGCTTGTGGCGGATTTCTTGCGCAGTATGAGGAAGGCAGCCGAATAGAGCATGTCATCTACTACATCAGCAAGACTTTCATCGATTATGAGAAGAGATATTCTCAGATGGAAAAGACATGTCTAGCCTTAGTATGGATGTGTCAGAAGCTGAGACATTACCTAATAGCCTCAGAGATCAAGATTCTGTCAAGACTCAACCCTCTCAAATACATCCTTGAGCAGCCCTTCCTTACTGGACGGATTGCGAAATGGCAAGTCCTCCTAATGCAGTATGACCTGGAATAAGTCAAGGGTCAGTCCATCGCAGATCAGTTGGCAGATTTCCCGTTAACAGAAGAGATCAAAGCGGAAGATGATTTCCCTGACGATCGTATTTGCAGTATTCAAGAATCCCCAATTTGGACTCTATTCTTTGATGGAGCCCGAAATATGTCTGGTATAGGGATTGGGATCTTGTTGATCACTCCTGAAAAGGAGATGCTCCCTTATTCCCTCAAGCTCAATTTTCAATGCACTCACAACATGGCCGAGTATGAAGCTCTAATACAAGGCCTCAAAATTTTGCAAAGCTTTGATGTCAAGAGAATACATGTCTTTGGCGACTCATTACTTGTTGTCAGTCAAGTTAATGTTGAATGGCAAGTCAAGGATTCAAAATTAATCCCCTATCAAAAGATTGCCTTGGCTCTCATAGGCAACTTTGAAGAATTTCAGCTCAATCATGTCAAGAGGGAATACAATCATATAGCCGATGGTCAGGCCTGTCTGGGTTCTATTTTGTCATTTAGAGATAGTAAGTCCTGTCGTTCCTTTGAGATCGGCAGACTTGATCAACCTGCCTACATTCCAGTTAAGCAAGTGAACCAAGTCACTCAGAAAGAGAAGCCTTGGTACCAAGACATCAAAAACTTCATCGAAACTGGAAAATTCCCAGCAGAAATGCCAAGAAAGGAGCAACACGCGGTTCAGCGCATGTCAACCTGTTATTTCCTTTTGGCCGATACTCTTTATCGCCATGGGTTCAATTCTGAGTATGCTAGATGCTTAGATAAAGATGAATCCATGGAAGTTGTCCGAGAGGCACACGAGGGAATTTGTGGTGGTCACGTCGGCTACCAAGCACTCGTCAAGCAGATTATTCGGGCAGGATACTATTGGAAAACCATGCAGCAGGATTGCCATCAATTTGTAAGGAAATGCGTCAAGTGTCAAATGCATGCACCTTCCATTCATGCGCCAGCCGCATATTTGCAATTCGTGGTCTCTCTTTGGCCCTTTTCGATGTGGGCCTTTGATGTAGTCGGTCTGATCACTCCTTCGGCTTCCAATGGCCACCGATACTTCCTCGCAGCCACAAAATACTTCACCAAATGGGTCGAAGTTATCACTCTGCGAACGGTAGAGGGCCGACATGTGGTCTCGTTTATCCATAAGAATCTTCTTTGCCGTTTCGGCGTCCCACACGATATTGTGTCAGACAATGACAGTCATTTCAAGAATGAGAAGATGAAGACCTTCTGCTCGAAGTTCGGGATTCATCACCACTTCTCAGCTCCTTACTATCCCCAAGGGAACGGCCAAGCAGAGGCCACCAACAAGATCTTGATCCGCATTCTAGAAAGAACTGTGGAGACGGGTCGTGATTGGCACGAGAAGATGCACAACGCACTTTGGGCGTACCGAACCACCATTCAACCCCCAACCAATGCTACGCCTTCAGAGCTTGTTTATGGAATGAAGGTGGTGTTACCTCTACATGTTCAGAAGCCCGCACTCAAGTTTGCGTTACTCGTTGAACTTCCGCTTGATCAGTATCAGCAGAGATTGGTACAGCTTGATCTATTAGACAAGAAAAGACTCAAGGCAGCAAAGCACGCTCAGGCCTATCGTCAGAGGATAGCTCGGCACTACGCCAAATCAGTTATTGAGAGAAGATTCTGAGTCAATGACCTTGTGCTCAGATCAACAGCTCATCTCAAGCATCGGCTGAAGGGCAAGTGGTCACCCAATTGGGAGGGCCCTTATGTGGATAAAGAGGTGCTGCCCCGCAATTCCTATCGTCTGATCAACGCAGATGGAGTGGAACTGCCCGATCCTATTAATGCTTTACATTTGAAAAAGATTTTACACTTGAGTTGTTCATCATAGCCTTTTGTACTCCTTAAAAGTCTTTTCAAATAAAGCAATATTCTTCCGTTAAATTCTCACATTCTTCTCCCTGATACTGGGGCATTTTTATTTTTTGATCTATACTTATCTTCCTCCATCATAATGCAGGCAGGATCAGACAAATTCTTTTCCTAAAAAAATCTTACCAACTCTTCGCTAACGTTGGTTATCTTTAATAAATTGCGTTCATTTCATTCTTTTTATCTAATCAAATTTTATCAGTTTATTGTCAACTTTATCAATTTGTCAAAATTTCATTAAGTTTTATCAACTTTTATTCCTTTATCTTTAAAAACCCCTTTCAGGTCAAGGGATAAACCTGATGCCTCTTTCCCATGAGGTATTTCCTTCATTCTTATCTTCCCGCTCAGGTTAAGGGAAAAACCTGACCCTCATTGTCCGAGGTGTTCCCATTCAGGATAAGGGAAAATCCTGAAACCCCTCGCAGGAGCGATAGTGCTACTTATGAGGATTCCTTTGTAAATAATAAGTCTTATCAACCTTCATTTGATTTTCTAAATTTATATCAATTTCTCTTCATTTAAATTTTCCTTAAATTTTATTCTTTTCCCATGCAGGATAAGGGGTAATCCTAAAATCCCTCATAGGAGCATCAATGCTACCCGTGAGAATTCTTTTTTCAAAATAAATTTTAAATAAATTTCCTTAAATTCTTCCCCATTCTTTTATTTTCCTTCTTCCTTCAGGATAAAGGATAATCCTGAAGTCTTTCCTCATCAATTTCTTTTTCAATTTTCTATCAATTTTTAATTCTATCAATTTTGTTGCTTCTTTGTTAAATTCTTCTTTATTCTTCAAAATCTATTTGTCATTTGTTCTTTCCCCTTTCAAGTTAAGGGATAAACCTGAACCTCGTTCTTCGAGGTACATCCCTTTCAGGTTAAGGGATAGACCAGAATTATTTCCCATAAATTCTTCCATTCATATCAATCTTTATTCATTCTCCTTCAGGATAAGGGAAATCTTGAAGTCATCATAAATTATTCAAGGTTCAGACCATCTTGGGTCAAGAATCTTAAATAAATCTTTATATTCGTCGAAATCTATTCATGCCTTTGTCAATCCTTTCGATCCGACTCTTGGGTAGTAATTATTTCCTTCCTGTCTGAGTTCCGACTCAGGTTTTTTGTTTTGTTTTTGTTTTCATTTTTGTTTTCAAGATCCGGGTTCCGACTCGGGTTCTTTTCCTTTTTATATAACGTTTGAAGTTTCGAGTTCCGACTCGGACTTCCTATCGGATTCAACGCTCGTGTTGGAACCAATCGTACCCTTGAAGATTCGAGTTTTTCAAAAACTCGGGTTCTTCCATTTTATCATTATTTTAAAGAATCTGGGTTCCAACTCGGGTTTTCCCTTTTATATATCGTTTGAAGTCTCAAGTTCCGACTTGAACTTCTTTTTGAATCCAATGCTCGTGTTGGACAAATCATTGTTTTGAGAATTCAAGTTTTTTTCAAACTCAATTCTCACTCATTTTCTTATATTTAAAAATCGGGTTCCGACTCGGGTTTTCCCTTTTATATATCGTTTGAAGTCTCAAGTTCCGACTTGAACTTCCTTTTGAATCCAATGCTCGTGTTGGACAATTCATTGTTTTGAGAATTCGAGTTTTTCCAAACTCAATTCTCACTCATTTAAAAACCGGGTTCCGACTCGGATTTTCCTTTTGTATATTCTTATTTTTGAAGTCTCAAGTTCCGACTTGAACTTCCTTTTGAATCCAATGCTCGTGTTGGACAAATCATTGTTTTGAGAATTCGAGTTTTTCCAAACTCAATTCTCACTCATTTAAAAACCGGGTTCCGACTCGGATTTTCCTTTTGTATATTCTTATTTTTAAAGTCTCAAGTTCCGACTTGAACTTCTTTTTGAATCCAATGCTCGTGTTGGACAAATCATTGTTTTGAGAATTCGAGTTTTTTTCAAACTCAATTCTCACTCATTTTCTTATATTTAAAAACCGGGTTCCGACTCGGGTTCTCCCTTTTATATATCGTTTGAAGTCTCAAGTTCCGACTTGAACTTCCTTTTGAATCCAATGCTCGTGTTGGACAATTCATTGTTTTGAGAATTCGAGTTTTTCCAAACTCAATTCTCACTCATTTAAAAACCGGGTTCTGACTCGGATTTTCCTTTTTGTATATTCTTATTTTTGAAGTCTCAAGTTCCGACTTGAACTTCCTTTTGAATCCAATGCTCGTATTGGATGAATTGTCATGTGGAGAATTCGAGTTTTTCAAGCTCAGTTCTCACCCATTTCTTATATTTGAAAAACTGAGTGTCGACTTGGATTTTCGCTTTTGTACATCCTCATTTTCTCAAAATTCTGACTTGAATCTCCTTGCCAATCTAATGCTCACTTGTGGAGCGGAGTTCTCCTTGAACTTCCCCTTCAGGATAAGGGATAATCCTGAAACACCGGCAATCATTCTTGCTTAATTCTCAAGTATCTTCGAATGTCGGTCTCATTTTTCAAATCCTCTTTTTGAAAAAAACAGTGCTCGTACTGGTGTGCATTTCGAAAATCCAGTGCTCGTACTGGTGTGCATTTTTCAAAAACCCAGCGCTCGTACTGGGGCATTTTTCAAAATCCAGTGCTCGTGCTGGTACATCTAGCGCTCGTACTAGTGTCTGGCTGACTGATCAGTTAGCCATCCAGGTTTATCCTTTGTGCTAACCAAACATTATCATTTCAAGCTATTAAATTCTCAATTTCAACCTTCGGGTTATCATTTTATCAAAAACCAATCATTTCTTGCGAAGGACCTTCTTCAGGGAGAGTTCGAGGGAGCTCGTTCCTTTCGCATTGTAAACACCCCAAATTTTCACTCACCTCCCCGACATTTTCACCAAACATCATCATTCAGCCTTTGAAATCGCCGGAGGGCAAAATGGTCATTTTCTGAGTTCGAACCTTGTAAAAGTCCAAATTTCATCTGGAACTCTCAAAGTCTCCCTATTTTAGCTCAGATGTTCAAAATTTTATTCCTGACAGGAGACAGGCATCTCCAAGTCTTGGTTCAAGATTATATTGCATAAGACATGTCATTGTATAGCATTGCATGAGCATTTCATATCACTGCACTGCACAGCATGTCATTTCGAGGTCCAGAACTCTCGATTTCAAAATTTTCAATCCAGATTAGAATTTCAACTCTTTTCAAAATTGATTTCAAAACCCTGGGTCTTCAAAATTATCAGTTCTTCCCATTTTACCCCCAGGGCTCTGAATTTTAAAATATTTCCTCAGGAAAATGATCTGGATAGTTTTAATATGGATTTCAGCCACCTTATCTCAGATTTTGCCCTTTTGACAATTTCAAATATCTTCCTTTTACAAAATTGCCCTACAGGGGCCAACTCTTTCCAAAAATTCCTGTTTTACCAATTAGCCCAGATTTTATGAAAATTCCAAAAAGAGGTTGTTGTCTTGTTCTTATTTCAATAAAGAAGCAATGTGGGACCCACACTGAGGTGGTGTCACATAGACTTTTCTTTTGAAAAACCTGAACTTTGAAAAACCCAAAAAAATAGGAACCTTGTCCCCTAGATTGGTGCCACTTGTCCTTTCTCTCTCCTCCCATTTACCTGCCATGTGTCAGCATAGGGTTCACCTAGAGTTGGCGCCACATGTCACCTTCTCTCTTCTGCCACCCTTTGACACGTGTCAGTGTGGGACCACCTTAAGATGCCTCCACATGTCATTAGTCATCCTCTTTATTTTATGCCACGTGTCAATGTCTACCATCTTCACACTGTGCCAAGTGTCATTCCAAGGTCACCATGAGATGCCACGTGTCATGTGTTGTCCTGTTCAGAAAAAGTAGAACTTGTCTCCCCTGAGGTGGCACCATTTGAATTATGTCTCCTGCAGGTGACACATGTCACTCTCTCCTTTCCTCAGGAAAAGCAAGCGACACGTGTCAATCTCTGCTCCTTTCAGAAAAAGCAGAGGACACATGTCTCTCTCCTATTTTTCTCAGAAAAGTAGATGACACATGTCATCTCCAGCTTCCTTTAGAAAAAGTAGAAGACACATGTCACTCCTTGCTTTTCTCAGAAAAAGCAAGTGACACATGTCACCCTCTGCTCTTCTCAGAAAAAGCAAGGGACACGTGTCTCTCTCTGCTTTCTTTAGAAAAAGTAGAGGACACATGTCATTTTCTGCCTCCTTCAGAGAAAGCTAGAATTCAAATATTCAAACTCCAGGCTGAGGTGGCGCAAATCCTGAACTTCACCTTTTCTATTTTGTGTGAGATGGTGCCACGTGTCCCTTTCCCTCCTTTTCCTCCCTTTTGCCACATGGCATTGTAGGAGCCACCCTGAGGTGGCGCCACATGTCCATCCTCCATTCCTCCAGGGCCAACCTCCATTTGAAATTCAAATTCTCCTCTGAGGTGGCGCCATTTGAGAAGGCCTCTCCAGACAGCTGACACTTGTCCGCCACATGTCCAGACCTCCCTGCATCAGAAAAAGTAGAAAACCCCCCCTATGAGGTGGCGCATTTTGCTTCCTCCCTTCATGTTCTCCTGCCACATGGCATCGTAGGAGCCACTCTGAGAAAATGCCACATGTCAGCCTCTCATTTCTTGTAGAAAAGTAGAATTTGAATTCTTCTGAGGTGGCACAGTCTGCTTCCTCCACTCCTGTCCTTCTGACACATGTCAAGAGCCTCCAGAGAGGGCGTCACATGGCGTGCTCCTACTGTTTCCAGCTTTACACCTCAGAACACCTTTTGAGGTGGCGCCATTCCAGAACTCCATTTGGCTCCATTTTGTATTTATTTTATTTCTTTTAATAAAAATAGCTCTTTTGAGGTGGCGCCACCTGAGGACTCCCTACAAAAGGTGAGTTTGAATTTCAAATTCCAAGAGAGCACCCTCTGAGGTGGCGCCATCTGGGAGCTTCCTGCAGAGAAAATCAAGCAAACCAAATTTTGAAAAATTTCAAATCCTGTTGAGGTGTCTCACCCACAAAAATCTTATTTTTTATTTTCTCAAAAATCAAAATAGCACCCCTTGAGATGGCGCCACATGGAGGGCTCAGATTGAGCCTGTTTGAAATTCAAATTTTTTTCAGAAAATCTATAAAAACAAGGCTCCGTGCCCAGCATAGGGAGACCATTTTTTTTTTAGAGAGAGCATCTTTGGAGACCATTTTTGTGAACTTGAAAATTCGACCTAGCCTTCCTAAAAAAATCTGATTTTTGCACTTTGGAGTTCACGCCCCTTTGGCTCAGTGAAGAAGGTGTAGAGGGTCGATTTTGGTGAACCATCCGAAGCCCGGAGCGAAGAACGAAGAAAGCTCGTGATAGCCGCTCCTTTCAAGAGCTTCTACGCTGCGTAACGAAGCAAGGTGCACTTCTTCTTCCCTTGATTTGATTCCATAATTCGATTCGGGAGTCGTTTGAAGAAAGAGCTCATCCGAGAGATGGATTAAGCTATTCTCATAAAACGACATATATAAAAATACTCAATTATGCTTCTTTGATGATTTTTAACATTCATGCATTTAGCTAGGTTTAATTTGCATTTTATTTCATTCATTTAGCACATTTCATGAATTAATTAAGATTAATTTAGCATTTATTTTAATTCTGCTCATTTTCAGTAGGTCTTTGTTTTTGTCGGTCAGTCCACACGTCATTTTATGCATTTATTTTTTATTAAAAATCCTAAAAAACTCACGGAATGCGCCCTTAGGTGTCCTTAAAATTGTGCCAAAATTTCATAAGCATTTGAATTTGTTTACTGCAGTAAACATTCAAAATAGCAAGTCGGGTTTTGTTACTCGAGAGGCGTTTTGAAAATCATTTTCCGATTTGTAAAATCGGAATCTCCCTCATGGAATATTCGATTTTCGATCCGAAAAATGTTCTGAACGCGGGAGAATGTCTAGTTTTTAACCTGATTTTATCAGATTTTTCGAATTTTTTTTATGTTTGACAAAAATCCGAGAGTTCGGGACAAGTGTCAGAGCCTGATTTGGGCCTCTGAGACTTTGGATCGACTTAGGTCGATGGTTTATCTTTGTATGTTGCTCCAAATCCAAAACTGTAAAAAGTGAAAGTTATGTCCGAGGTATCCTCTGTTTTCATCTAAAAGTCTGTAATTTTTAGAACAGTGTTGACACCTGCTTCGGATTTTTCTTGTCAGTCCTCTGTTTTGCTACATTTGTCTCTTCTGTTGATTTAGGCAAGAATAGGTATATTTTATATGTGTTTTCGTTGATCAAATGCCAAAATCATGAACATGAAAGTTGTTCATGTAGGTGTCGTGAGTAGCTCTGATTAATTTCATAAATTTCCATGGCTTTTTTATATTTTTTTAGCATTTTACATCAGATTAGGGTGATTTTTACCTCTGTCAGAACTAAATCCCCGTTTATGAACTCACCATGGCTCAAATCCCAAGGCTATAAAAACCAAAAATGTTCCATTTCGGGTACTTTAGCAGTCTGCAAAATATCAGAAGTTTTCATGGTGTGAATCTTGCATTATCATATTAAGCATTGCATTTGGTTCAGATCCATAGGCAAAATCCACCATTTTAGGACTTTCTTTAAATTTTAGCATTTAAATCATATAATTTCGTGATTTTTAGCATTCTAGGCTGTTTATCAGAGTAAGTAGATGCTTCATACCGAATTTGGTGCAATTTGGAATCCATTTGAGGTTCGGATTAGCCATAATACCAAAACAGGGTCCCGCAGGACCCGGATCCAAGTGAAAAACAAGCGAAATTCGTTATTTTGAGTAAATTACAAAATGCCAAATTCTGATTTTATAGTCCTAATGTGTTTAGAAGCATGTCATACTGCATTTCATCATCATTGAATTCAATTTGAATTTCAAAATCCCAATTTTACTAAGTTTTCCTTAAAAAACCCTGATTTTAAAGGTGTAACTTTAATTTTAGGGGTATTTTGGTCATTTTGACCCAAATTCCGAATTTCAAACTGTTTTCCACTGAATTCTTTGCATTTACATCATTTCAAATATCAAGGAAGCATGATCATAGGGTTTATATCCAATTAAATCCAATAATTTCATAATATTATTGGAAACTTTTGGAAAAACCCACATATTTGAGCTAACCTTATTTCAAGTTTGGCAGGGACATTCAAAAGAAGGAGCTGAAGTCTGCAAATTTCTTTTATTTCCTTTATTTAGTGATGTAATAATGTAAATTTTGGAATAAGAGAGTTAATTTCCTGCTTAGACTAGGATGCATATCATATAGTTTGAATTTATGCAATATCCTGCTTATATGATTCATGCATTTTATTTCAAAAGCACTATGGATGTTCACGAATGGCACGTGCACCAACTCTTAGGGAGTTGATGAACTCGGTGGAATCCATATTTACGGCCCTAGTCGGAATATGGACGAGACCCAGATCCATCATCTTTCTACTAGTCATATTGAGCCTACACTCTTAGGCTATCTTGAAAATGCACATCATATTTCCAATGTTTTCAAAATCTTGTGCATTAAATCAATTAAACTCGGAACATATTCATGGCCACAGTCAGAATATGTGAAGGATTTACTTTGACTTAATACACATTTTTCCAACAAATTTCCCTAGAAAACCTTTCAAAGTGCATTCTTTCATTCATATCATTTGCATCATGAAATCATTGGTTTTCTTATGATTTTCTTAAGAAAATTTCATTCTCAAGAAATCGATTTCTCAAGAAACTCTAAGAATCTTTCAAAATCGGTTTTCCCAAGTCAATTTCCCTATAGTTTTCCCTGGAAAATGTTATTTTCTTAAGAGCTTCAAAAGAGTTTTCCAATCTTTTTCCAAGATCAAAATCGATTTCCAAGTATTTCAAGGGTAAAATTCCCAGGATTTCAATTTCCCAAGTTTTGAATTTCCTTCTCCAATGAGCTTTCCTATGAACTTCCATCATTTTTCTAAGAAAACTCTCAAAGTCCAAGTTTTCCTAAGAAGTGTTTCCCTTTTCAACGGTTCACCTTTTTTCTCAAGAATCACTTCTATTTTCCCAAGATTTTCAACTATTTCTGATTTTCCACACCTTTATGAACTTTCTTGTGATTTCAAAACCCCTTTCATTTGAGTTTCCTGAGAAATCGATTTTCACCTTTTCCCAAGAAATGCTTTTCAACTCCAAAAGTTTTCCTATGAATTTTCAATCCTCTTTCCAAATAAAATTTTCAGAGCTGGAGTTTTCCTGACAAGCATTTCCCTTCAAATGTTCACACTTTTCCTAAGAATTACTCACATTTTCTCAGGACTTCCAATCATTCATGATTTCCCCAAGTCTTTATAAACTTTCTCAAGATTTCAAATCTTTTCATCTGAGTTTCCTGAGAAATTTACTCTTTTCCTGAGAAATCTTTTCAACTTCAAATATTTTCCAAGCATACATCATGTTTTCCCAAGTTGCATTTTCCAAATCTCATAGCACATGCCTAAATTCTCTGTGCATTTAGGATAGAACATGATTTTGATGATTTAACTAAGTCAAGCACAATTTTGGTCCTTGGTTCGATTACCCCTGTTAAAGGCGGCAGGAACGGTCGAACCTCGTACCGACAGGTCGAGCCCCATCCCATGGATTTTTCCGCAATTTTCAAAAACGGAGGCGAGTATTTCAAAAACATTTTCCAAAATCCGGTCAAGTTTGAAGCGCGAAAGCGTTTCCTCTTTCTCTCTTCCGCAAGGAAGGGAAGACGGGGGAAAAATTTCGCGACGATAACACGCATGCAACCATCTTTCGTTCGCAAAGAACCCTCTTCCAATGAGAGTTTTGAAGGGACTCATTTTCTTCGCGAACAGTTTGCAAAACAACAACCAACTTTACACAAGAGAACCCTTTTTCCAGGGAGAGCTTCGACGGAAGCTCGTTTCTTTTGTGACCCCTGTTTTTCTCATCTTTGGCCAACCCCTTCACAGAGGACCCTCTTCTAGGGAGAGTGTGATGAACTCGTTCCTCTGTGATACTTTCTCAACCTTGTTTTCGGCCGCCTTTCCATAAGAGAAGCCTAGAGATAGGGAGTTTTGACAAAAGCTTAATTTCTCTTCAAAAGTTTCGTTTTGCAAACACCTCCTCTTTCAGGGAAGAGAGGAGTATTTCCAACTTCCCATTCAGGTAAGGGCTTAAGCCTGAGTCTCTCTTTTTGGGGAAAAAGAGAGGAGAATTTTGTCACGGACGTGTCGATTCGATATCGAGCAATTTCTTTCATCAGGGATTTATAGAATATTTTTGCCAATTTGCTATCAAAAGTCATTGTTGATCTCAAAGCTTTCATCACATAAAGAATTGTCTCAAACTACCTTTAGTATTATTTTCAAAAGAGCAAGACTTTTGCGAAATAAGAACTAAATTCAAGCTATTTCTGTTGGTCAACCAAGAGGATAAAGAAAAATCTTCGATATGACCAGCAAAGGAAAATTCAATGATGTTGAAAAGCCATAAATGAACTGATATTTGATCATAGCTATGGCACATTCTTAAAGATCATTCTTCTGGCAGTAAGACAGTGGAAATATCCTGGGCAGTAAAAAAGAACCTACCCAATCCATATATCCTCAGTCGCCTAAGCTGCAATCAAATATCCGCAAAAGGGATCTCTCAATTGTCGTCAAGATGAAGGCGAATTAAGCGAGTAGACCCCCGGGGCCAAAGAAGATTTGAAACATCTCCAAGATGACGGAGTTTGTGACGGATCCTTCCAGGGAAAGTTCGGATCACTGTCGAGATGAAGGCGGATGCGATGGACCTACCGACAAAACCTAAAAGATATTTGATTTTTGCTATCATCTAGAGATTGCCAGAACCAATGTCATAATTCCTGAAAAAGAAAAAGAAGGATCGAAGCATCTCCGAGATGAAGAAGTTTGTAACGTACCCTTCCCTGAAAAAGAGAGAAAAGTCAGGACATCTCCAAAATGAAGGAGGATGTAAAAGAACCCAGAAAAGATCCACGATTCAAAAGAGTGCAAAAAAATCATCATGGGAAATGCCCAGGATATCAAACTGCCTGAAACTGTCAAGAATCATCTTTATCTATGTGAAATTCTTTATCAATATCTTTTCACTTAATTGCTTTTATGAAGCTAAGAATGTTTCCTCTCTTTCATATCAAGAAAATTGATATCTTCCTTGAAGAAACTCAACAGCAACAAATTTGAATTTGATTCTTAACTTCTACAGAGTTAGCTCTGTTGGAATTAATACTCTAAGTAGAAAGAGGTGATATTTTCACACATGAGCACAATTCAATCATTCTGAATCAACTACAATTTTTGGCATCTTATTGGCAATATTTTCTAGTTATCCCGACATGAAGTGTGAACTTGAGGTCGTTTTGACGTATCCTGACGTCATCCCTCCTTAGGACTGAAAAGTCCTTTCCTTCCGTCTGATATGAGCGCTCTCAGATTCGCACACTTCCCTGTGTTCCCCACTGTCCCGCCATGGACAGATCTCACTGAGAATAAGGGTTAAACCTGAACTTTTTGCAAAAGGTCTGTTATTGTCAAAAGCTTTTTTTAGTCTCAGCAATGAGGCACCCAAGAACAACCCCTTTTCAAAGCTTTAGGGACCCCCATTTTCATCCTTTTGCAAAAACCCCTCTCGGGCTTTTGGTGCAAAGTCTAGAGGCCCATCACAGTTTTCCTCGCTCCTCGAGGATGCTGTATCCATTTAGGCTAAGGATTAAACCTGTTACCTCGCTCCTCGAGGTGTGACCTAAAAAACCTTCTGCGAGAGGTCGTCTGTTTTTTTTAGAAAGCTGATTTTAGTCTCAGCAATGAGACGCCCCAGATCATCCCCTTTCCAAGCTTTAGGGAATCCTTTGTTTCTCTCTTCTCGCAAATCCCTTCCGAATTTGCTCGTCCAAATTCTGAAGGTCCCATCATGGTTTCTTCATCCGAGGATCCCGTATGGTCGTCCCTTTCAGGTTAAGGGTTAAGCCTGAACCTCGCTCCGCGAGGTATCTTTCCACTCAGATTTGGGTTAAACCTGAGTCTCATTCAGACTAGATATCCTTTCTAGTCCCATCACGTTTTCTCCATTCAAAGATTCTGCATCATCTCCCACTCAGGTCAAGGCTTAAACCTGAATCTCGCTTCGGCGGTGCATTTGTTGTCCCATCACGGTTTCTTCACTCGAAGATTCTGTATGGTCATCCCTCTCAGGATAAGGGCGAAGCCTGAACCTCACTCCGTGAGGCACCTTCCTTTCAGGTTTGGGTTAAACCTGAGCCTCGTTTAGACGAGGTAATCCTTCCCGTCCCATCATGGTTTTCCCCGCAAAGGAATCCGTGTTCTTTGTATATCCATCCAAGAAAGGATCATCCTTGAGTTTCATCTCACGAGGCATGTCTCTCAAAATGTCCCATCGAGGTCCGTTTATATTTCCTTTCCCCATCCAAATTATCTTGATATATCTTTTTCCCATCCAGGTTAAGGGTTAAACCTAAGTCATTTCAAAAGTTGATCTTGTCTCATCCACGAGACTTGATCTAATTTTTTATCTTTCATCACTTCGGGATCCTCGTCCACAAGTCCCATCACGAGGACACTCTTATCATTCAATCGTATAATTGTCGAGGATTTCGCCCCCCGGGACCATTCAGGATGAGGATTTTAAGCCCAAAAAGCCATAATTCTTCCACACCCAGCTCGGATCAGCTGACTGGGGCATTTTTCAAAATTTGGAATGTTTCTTTGCCACTAAGCTCGGCTTTCAACCGGCTTAGTAGCAAAGAGGGGCATCTGTGAACACCCCAAATTTTTCAAAATGTTGTAAATATTTCCCTTTTTACCCCTGACCCCACTTTTTGGGTAATTAAGTCAGTTTTAAATCTAAATTCCATTTTATTTCTCAAATTTTGCTGAAATTAAATTCATTTTATATATTTGACTCAACTTCGGACCCGGATCCATTATCAAAATCAAATCTGAGCTTTATTATCCAATTTTAAATCAAATTCTCAAAATCTCTAAAAATAACTTCTAGAAAAGCTTAAACAGTTCGTCCGGTATCCGTTTGGATCCATTGCATTGTATTTCTCGATTCGAGTTTCAAAACTCGAATATTTTCTCAAAATTTGAGTCAAAAAACCATTCTTCCGAAGAATTTTCCCCAAAATGGCCTGAAATTCTCGGAAAAATACTTTGTAAATATTTCTCAGAAAAATACAAAAAAATTAGTATTTTAATCTTTGTTTTCTCGTAAAGTCTTAGACTTTTATTCTAAAAATACAAAAAAAATGAAAATAAACTAAAAACCAAAAAAAAAAAATTGGAAAATTTACGAGAAAAACCAATGGGTTTTAGCTTTTAAAAATCATCTTTTTCTAAAAACCTCATCTTAGAAAAACAACTTTTTGAATTTTTTTTTTTTAAAGAGCCCTTTTTCGTAAATTGGTGGCTTAGGGTTTTCCTTTGTAAGAGAGGAGAGGGCGGCGCCTCTGAGGGAGGAGAGTCTTCCTCCATGGCCGACCCCCGCCCATGTGCGACCTCCATCACAGCCTCCATGAACCCTCCGATCACATCACCTCCTCCTCCTTCGTCCATCTCCAACGGCCTCACAGGCCTTCCCCCTTCACGAAGCTTCCACCGAACACCCCCATGTGCGAGCTCATCCTCTCAGCCCTTGAGGCACAACCGTCATCCCCACCTTCCAGAAGCCTCCTCTTCCCCTATAAAAGGGTACTCAGAAAGAAGAAAGGGAGAGACGATCATTCATATCCGCTTCATCCTTCCAGAATCATCGATTTCTAGCAGTCTCTTCGGAATCTTTGCAAACGGAGTCCATAACACTCCTTCAGCATCTATTCTCCACTTTAAGACATTGAGTCGACTGAAAGGGACAAAGGTTATAACAACGATTTAAAGTTTCAGCCGATCCTGAATCTTCGATCACGGTAAAATCCCTTCTCTCTCTGTCGTGTTTATACTTTTTTTTTCTTCTCTTATTCTAAAATCCATTAAAGCATACGTTGAAAACCTGATTTGCATATAGCAATATCAGTCTTCATAATGCTATATCAACGAAATGGTCGGATTCCTACAAATTTTTTTCCCTTCTTTTCCTTCTTTCCCCTCTTCTTTTCTTTTCCTTTTTTTTTTCTCTCTCTTTTTGTATTCGATTGCTTGTTCGACCTGGATTTCCAATGTGCTCTGTTATTTCTCCACCTATGGCCTTCATGATAGGATATTCCATCCTATACTGGTCCGCGAATGTTGGACTTAGGGTATTTGTTAGGTTCCCTTGTGAATCAAACTCTGCATCCTTTGCAGCCATTATTAGGATTTGATCAAATTACAGATCTATACACTCACTGGTTTCAGATCCGTGTTAAGATCTACTGCCATTCCATTTCGTTATGCCTTGTTGGATCAATATGTTTTCTCGTTTGTTGTTAGAATGTTACCACTTAAAAGGCATAAAAAATAGCTGACTAATCTGCTGAATGTTGAATCAGAGGCATGTATATAAAAAAAAAGGAATATATATAATAATTCTGGAGGTTGGATATGGAGAGGTGTCTATTCCAAGGGAAACAACTTTCCAATAATATATTCCCAGACATTCACTTCTCTTATGATATCCACATATGGCGCATATTTCTGGCTTTTCCACCCTCTTGACAGTTGGTGGAATGTGAAAAATTTTTTTCTCTTTCGGTAAACTCAGAAGACAAGGGTATCACAATGGCGTGAGAGGCCAGGAGTTTGAAATGGTTTTACCTGAGTCAGGTTACCCAGTCTCGAACACTGCTGGTGAACCGAAGGTCCATTCAGCTGATGGCAGAGATCGAAATTAAGATGGGATGGGGAGGATGAAGCAAAAAAAAAAGGACCAAGTGTCAGGCCTATGCATGACCGCGCCTCCAAATTCTTCGATCTCTCGTTATGGCATAGAGTCTCTATGGGTTTTTCCTTAGGCTGTTCATTTCATTTATTGTTGTGGCTGGAACATGAATCTATATCTTCTGTAAATTCATCTGCATTTTCTGATAAACCAAATCCCTTACGGGAAGTTATGCAGCGAGAATTTCTTTATATTATTATGTTGCTTTCATATGCTCTCTGTTTGGAACATTCTGGACTTGTTCTATTTCTAGTACTCTGGATCTTGTCTGTATATAATTATGGTCACATGTTGTTAAGGCAAGTCGGATTCCATCCCACTGTGGCACCAACCGCATTGCCATAGTAAAGTGCTTTTAGCAGTTCAGTGGTGAGGAAATGTGGTAAGTCCACGCTGATGGGGAATCAAGTGTTCACCTAAGTCGATTAGCCATTTTAATTTTGAAGCAAACCAGGCCTAATTCTAGTACCCTGATCAAAGGTATGCTGTCCTTCTTGTAGCATAAAGTTACCAGCAATATGTGCTCATTATTTGGTCCTTTTAGCATTTATGTATTGTGTTGTTATCAGTCACCTGCACTATACACATTCTGAAATCTTTGATCATCTAGTTTTTCACTCAAGATGGCCATAATCGTTTTTTTTTTTTATAAATCATCATGTCTTCAGGCATTTAAGTTTTTAATTGCTAAGGTTTACAATGGATTAGAAATAGGGTGTCTTCTGATGATCTTTCTGCTTCCAGGAGTTCTTTTTTTTTCGTGTTTGATAATTATGCTTTCAGAACCGTCACTGTTGACACAAGAATCAGTTAATTATATCGCCTGCATCTAACTTTTTGAGTGTCTTATAATTCCTGCATATGGCTTTCCACTGTATATACCCCACAGTTGGCCATTACCATTGGAAGATAGCATCTTATTATCAACATCCAATATGCAATATGGACCGCCTATGGCAAGTATCTGATGCCTCGGTATTGCTTAAGCTGGCTGGGTTATTTATATCCTTATCTTTTCTGCAGGTCTTCCCCAACATTCTAGATTATTGCAAAAAGTTACAGACGTGGATCATTTAGTACATTGGCATCTAAGAACAGATTCATTGCCAATAGAATCTATACAATTGAAAGGTATGAAATACTATCTTTACCATTAATGAATAGTGGTGGTTTATTGGACGACTTCTAATCTGTAGAGGTCATGTACTTTCTAATTCATTGAAGTCCTGAATATAAAGATGTCGGTTAAATGAGATTGATATGCATGCTATCATCTAATCAATTTGTTGAACAAAGGTGTAGAATAAATTCTGAGAGTACAATCATCAATTGAATGTGATACTACAACTATTTGTTATATTAGTAATTCAAATATGGCAAAGTTAGCTTTATGTTGAGTCGCATGAATGATTTTTGTTATAAACAACATGTGCTGTCATGGTTTGAAAATGCTGATGGTAGACTGGCTTAACCGTTAAGCGTTCAGAGATGACTCTTATTCTTTTTTTTTTCTTTTCCTTCTTCTTCTTCCCAATGGTTCATACAGAATCATCATGGCCTTCCTCCAATCTATGGTAGTTCAACAATGAACTATCATAGCTGCTGCATTTTTTTTTTCAGTGGTTCCCAAGGAACCACTATGTCTTCCTTTAATTTATGATAATTCAACAAGGAACCACCATGGCTGCTACATTTTTATTCTTTACAGTGGTTCCCAAGGAACCACTGTAGCTCTTTTCTTTTAGTCATGATAGTCACTTAGAACTATCATAACTGCCTTTCTCTTACAGTGGATTCCAGGGAACCACTGTAGCTTGTCTTAGTTATATTAGTTCATCTAGAATTATCATCATTGTTATTCTTTTACAGTGGATTTCAGGGAACCACTGTAGCTTGTCTTAGTTATATTAGTTCATCTAGAATTATCATCATTGTTATTCTTTTACAGTGGATTCCAGGGAACCACTGTAGCTTGTCTTAGTTATATTAGTTCATCTAGAAATGTCATAATTGTTATTCTTTTACAGTTTTTTCAAGGAACCACTATGGTTTTCCTTTGTTATAATAGTTCATCTAGAGTCATCATCGCTGTCATTTTTTTTTTTTTGATATAGGTTCACCAAGAACCATTACGATCAGTTTTTGCTATAGTAGCTCATCAAGAACAACTATAGTCACATTCTTTTTCCTCATAGTAGTTCAACACGAACTACTATGACCACTATATTCCACGATGGTTCATCTTAAACCATCCGGGCCCTTGCCTTCATTCATTACATATAGATCTTCATGGAGTTACCTATGTATATATGTATATACATATATATAAATGTAGGTGCACGTTTTCTAACCAAGGTAGGGTGTCCCATCCTGTGTAAGAGTTGGAATGGTCATTTACATTCATATATTTTAAATTTCCCCCTTTATGTTAATGCTATTTTGCAGAGAATATGTACATTATTTGGGAAATGTATTTTCAATTTTGATCATTGTAATAGGTTAGATCTTAATGAAAATTTACATTTCCAGCTTGTAGATAGAATGAATGAGCATTGTAAATATTCATAAATTACTTGTTCTTCATTCATTTTTCCTTTATTTCTCAAAATCTCACAATGGTGAAACACGAATGGCACGTGCACCATTTCGTAAGAGATAATTAATTCTAAGTTGATGATTTGCATCAACGGCCATAGTCGGGATGTAAACAAGACTTAGGATTTTTATCTTTTATAAAATAACATTGGATCCACACTGGATCCTTTTCAAAATTCATCATATTTTCTTAAATATTTTTTTCTTTTATTAGAATTTAACTTAAAATTGACTCAAAATATATACCAATGGCCATAGTCAGGGTATATTGAGAGTTAATTTCACTTTAAATTCTATAAAAGCACCAAATGTGTTTCATTCTTCACCTAAGTTTAAATATAGATTATTATATAATACATTCAATGACCATAGTCAAGGATGTATTATATCTTCAATCTTATTTTAATTCATCTAAAGAATGGAATAGCTTTTCAAAATTTAATTTCAAATTCTTCAAATTCATTCATCATTTAAGATAGAACTGCATCATGTTTTTCAAAAATTCCTTTTTCAAAACTCCAAGTGATGTAAATATCTTCTTCAATCAATCTTCAATCCTTGTAAAAACCAATTCATCTGTTCATTTTCAATTCTATTTCATTTTCAAGTCTCAAAAGTTTAATTTAACTTTGAGATTTCAAATGTATTTTATATTCAAAATCTCCAATTCAAATCAGATTTCAAAGTTCAATTTGACTTTGAAATTCCAAATTCATTTTTATATTCAATTGAAAACAGATTTGAAAGTTCAATTTGACTTTGAAATTCCAAATTCATTTCAAATCAGATTTTAAAGTCCAAGTTGACTTTGAAAATTCCAAATTCGTTTTATATTCGAAAATCAAAATTCAAAGTTCAATTTAACTTTGAAATTCTTGATTCATTTTCTAAAATTCCAAATTCAAGCTCCAAATTCAGATCCACTCCATTCTAGGACCCAGAATCCAATTTCACCTTGGATCTCAGACTTCAGATCCAAAACTCATCTTAGGGTCCAGAGTCCAACTCTACATTGGATCACAAACTTCTGATCCAATTCCATTTTAGGGTCCAGAGTCCAACTCTACATTGGATCACAAACTTCTGATCCAATTCCATTTTAGGGTCCAGAATCCAATTCTACTTTTGGATCTCAGACTTCAGATCCAAATCCATTTTAGGGTCTAGAATCCAATTCCACTTCGGATCTCAGACTTCATATCCAAATCCATTTTAGGGTCCAGAATCCAATTCCACTTTGGATCTCAGTCTCCAGATCCAAATCCATTTTAGGATCCAGAACCCAATTCTATATTGGATCTCAGATTTCAGATCTTAAATCCATTTTAAGATCCAATTCCATTCCCAATTCTAGATTTCAAATCCAATCTCATTTGAACTCCCTAAATCCATTTCTATTTTTAAATACCATTTGATTTTCTCAGATCCATTATAAGATTCAAATTCAATATCACTTCAAAATTTCATCTTCTTCTCCTAAATCCATGATTAAATTCAAAGTCTATTTCTGACTTTAAAACTTCATTTCTTTTCAGGGCTTCAAATCATTCTTTCTCATTTATTCTTCCAATCCAGTTTTACTTCAAAAACTTAGAACTCCTCTGATCTATCTCAAGTTCTAAGTTAGATTAAATCATTTCTTCACTCCTTTACCAAGTTCATCTCAGAATACTTGAAAATTTCTAAAATCAAATTTTCAAAAGAGCATACATCCTTACATTGCACAAGCATGAATTCTTTGTGCATTTAGAGTTAAGATAAATTTTTAGATTATATATAGGCAAAGCAAAAGGCATAGATTCGATCCTTGGTTCGATTACCCCTGGTAAAGGCGCCAGGAATGGTCGAACCTCATACCGACGAGCGAATCCCGTCTTTCCATTTTCCCGCAATATTTTCAAAAACGGAGGCGAGTTAAATTTCTAAATGTTTTCAAATTAAGGTCAAGTGAGACCGCGCAAAATAGTTCCTCTTCTCTATTTCTCTCTTTCTTTTCTCTTCTCTTTCTCTTTTCTTTCTTTTATTCTTCTCCCTTTAAAAAGGAGGAAAATAGAGGTTAGAAAAGGAAAAGAGAAGGAAGAGAGAGAAACCACAAGAGAGAGGAAAAATTTTGCGATGATCACAGAGAGGTTTAAGCTTTTTGTGGTTGCGGCTAGGGCAAAACGGTAAGAAACATAGTCAAACTGCTAACCAGGCAGATGCGATTTGGGCTTAGTAAGCGGTTTAGGTAAGGTTTTTTTATCCAGAACTGAAAGGACCTGGTCCAGGGATTCTAGGGTGACTTAAGAATGTGTGTAAGGGCTTGGTATAGGTTCTAGATAGAGGAAAAGAGTGTTGATAGTCAAGGGTTATCGGTTTAGGAAAATCAAGTACCTGTCAAGATGCAATTTTGGGTTTCGGGTTTTAAAAAATTAGTAAAAGGTGGTCTAAGGCTATGGATGGGTTATAGTAGTACCTTAGAGGTCTGCAGTAGGCTGGGATGGAGTTTTAAATATTATGAAACTCAGACACACAAAATGCAATGCAGATACGTCCATTAACTTGTTAGGGCTGCAAAAATGCACAGTTCAGAACAATAAAGGAATTTGGGCTCTTCTTGGGAATAGATAGACAAACCCTTGGGGGTCTGGTCCACATGTGAACCTTGGATGAACAGAGAAAGAGAGAGAAAGAGGGACATGAGAGAGGAGAGAGAGAGACATTAGAGGGTAATGGATATCTGAGAGAGTGAGGGACGGCTATAGAGAGAGAGTTCTGAGAAGTAATTAATATTATTTAATGCTAAAAGGGGGGGTCTCCATACCTCTATTTATACATGGTAGGTCTTGGATAGAGTTCATAATTATGATATAAAATTAAACTATCTCATAAACTCAAAACATCTTCTAGTTGCCAAAAAAGATATCCTACTAGGCAATCAGAACTAAACTAGAATAGGAGACTAAAGTCTCATCCTGAGTTAGACTCTTTATACTTAAAGTTCTAAAAATTAAAAAAACAAATACGAGTGGACTCTATGCAACCTCCCATTCCTGAAAGGAGTGAGTGGGCCCTAAAGAGGTGAGGACGTCCCACACTCTTCCTCTGAATTGACACATGTCAATCTCCTCTTCCATCTTCAACAAACACATGTCCATTGATTTTTCACATGTGGAGAGGACATCGAAGTTGCCACAACATCCTCTTGGGCCCCACTTTAACCTGAGAGGCCCTCTTCCCCAGCTAAGGTGATGTCTGGATCCTAGAGCATGGATCATGGCAAGTTCTCTGAATCTAGGATCGTAACAACCAAAGCAGACAATCTCAATGAAGCTCAAGAGCATTCACGTTCCAAAAGAGCACAACATAAGCGTCAGTCTGACATATTGATTGCATAATGTTTGGCTGGTTCGATTTTGTTACCTTTTTCTTTTTAAATGTGTATTCTTGCATGGAATGTAATGGCCTTGAATGCCCTAATAAGCAATTGTTTATAATAAATATGATTATACAACATAAATTAAATATCTTGTGCATTTTGGAAACCAAAATGGAGGTTTTGGTGGTTGATTTTCTGAATCATATTTGGAGGGGTGTTATCCCATTCATAGGGAGGTCAGGAAGTATTTTGGTGGCCTGAAAGTTTGGTGTGTAGGGAAGCATTATTAATAGGGGAAGATTCTTGCTCACCATAGGATTTACTGAGCCAAATACACAAAAGAGCTTCACACTCACTGTAGTGTATGGTCTTATAACTTCACCCCTAAAGAGGTGTTTTGGGCCAAATTCGATCAACTTGGGGTTAGAAAGTTCGATAATTGGTGTATTAACAAAAATTTTAATTGCTTGTTTCATTCCTTTAAATCAAATTAGGAGAAAAGATACACAAGTAGTATAAGGAGGTTCATCGATTTTATAGAGGAAAGGAACCTAGTGGACTTACACATCTCAGAGGGACTTTTCACTTGGTCTAACAAAAGAGTCAACCCTTATATGCAAAAGTAGGATAGATTCCTATTCTTGAGATAGTGGCGACAGGAAAGGCACGATGGAAGGGCGCTTATGGGCTTGATTACAATTTCAGACCATGCACCAATTATGCTTGAATTACAAAGGACTAATCGATGCCAATTGAGAATAGAACTATGGTGGTTGTGTGAAGAGGGTCTCGTTGACAAGATTAGGCAATGGTGGAGTGTCAGAATGATAGACCATGTAAGGAAGAAGCAAATTGAATAGTCAAAAAGAGAAGGGGCAGAAAGGTTCCAACATATATACGCTTGGGAAGAATAGCTAAAAAGGCTATAAGATCATTTGGCCACATACTGGGGTGATGCAGGGGTGGAAGATAGAGCAAATGAGATATATAATTTCTTGGTTAATAGTATTTTGGAATGATGAGTATGACAAAAATTTTGATAGAAGCAAAGGCCCACGATCTATTGGGTAAAGTACAGGGACAAGAATACAAAGATTTTTCATTTGTATACTTCAACTAGAAGAAGGAAAAAAATTTGCAACACGTTGGGAATAAGTACTTACATTTATGAGGACAACATTATTAGTGTAGCCACTGAGTATTTTTGTGCCTCCTTCACAACCCCATTGGTTGAAGGATCCTTTGACTTAAAGCATCCATGAGCTACTTTGATTCAAGGCCTCAATATTCTTTAGTTAGCCTTTTTTTTATGGAAAAAATCAAACAAGCAGTAAGAAAGCTACTTAACAATAAGGCCCCGAGTGTAATACTCAACCCCTCGTGTTCTATTTAAACCCCCCACAAGGGGGTTTTCCTTTTTGTAAAACAACGAGGACCTCGACTCGCATGTTTCATGTTGAAGCGACCCGAGCCCCTCCCCTCTCTCGACTCTGCTCGAACCCTGACCCTCTCGCCTCTTCCCCCCCCCCCCCCCCCCCTCATCTTTTTCTCCCTCTCGCCGATGCACGGAAGCACTGCTCCCCTCCTCAGGTACGCTGCCCCTCTCTCTCTCTCACTGACCAACCTCCTGCCCCTCTTTCTCTCATCTCTCTGTTGCCGGCAGAAAGGCACCACCCTCCTACCCCTCTCTCTCTCTCTCGTTCCTTCTTCCCCCTCCCAACAGCAATGTGAGGTTGTTGCTACCACCATCTGGTCGACTGAGAGGGGTGGCTGACGCCGCCCCTCCCCCCTGCTGCACCCCCTTGTGTCCTCCTCTTAGTCGGGGCACTCACCTTTTCCACCTCCCCTTCCCTTAGCCAGAGGCAGCCCTGATAGGGCCACCACCTTTGCACCCATCTAATCTCTCTGGCTTGCTTGAAGGTAGGGTGCCGAGCACTCTCCCTTTTTTTTCTGTTTATGTCATCTAACCAGAGCCACATGCGGTGATGGCTTTGGCTTGCCAGAACAGAGGGTGCCCAACACCCTCTTCCTTCTCTTTTTCCAGAAGCAACTCTAGGTTGTTGCTACCTTACCGGGACAACTGACAGGGGATGTCGACTCCTCTATCGCTCCATCGTAGCCCCTTGTCCCCCCCGCCAAAGGACCAAGCAAGGCTCGGTCTTGTCGCAAGGTTGGGATCAGATCAGGCTCGACCTGACCACCGAGCCCACCCCCTCCCATTGGTCACTTAGTCAGCCAAGCTAAGCTCGGTATCTACTTTCAGACTGAGCCGTTTCAGTTAGCAAATTGAGTCAAGCTCAGTCGAGCTTCCCCCCCCCCCCCCCAAACCCCATTCTCTTGTACTGAGTCCGACTTGGTCCAGTCAGCTCGTACTAGGTTCAGGTTTGACCCCTGCAACACAATCATCGTTACAATAAGGTTTTAATACCATTCTTTATGCAACACAACATAATCTTTTTAGTGTTTCACGCCGACACAATGAACATGACATGCTTACCAAGGCACGAGCCCTTAAAAATCCATGCTATATATATATATATATATATATGCTTTTAACTTAAGGACACAATTTTGCATATTCTTGTCCATTTAAAATTATATCATTTACTTTGTCGCTGCATTGTTATGTGCACAGGTTATTGCTGACGCAATTTATTTACTCGATGTATGGTTTCGTATATCATGCATTGTTTACGTAATTTAATTAGCCATTGTACGTTCCATATATCGTGCACTGCTTACGCGATTTATTTAGCCAATATGCAGTTTCATACATCGTGCACTTCTTACGCAATTTACTTAGCCGATGTATGATTTCGTATACATACATCACTTACGTAGTTTATTTAGCTCGATATGTGGTTTCGCACATCGGGTTTTGCTTTATGTCATTTACTTTGCCGTCGCGCTGTAATGTGCACATGCTTATGCTTTAATATATATATATATATATGTATTCTATATACATATATAACTTTATAAAGTATTCAGTTTTGCGTACTCTTCCTTACCTTATATTACACTTGCATGTATTTAAAGATGTAGATTTGCGCATCCTCTCCAAGTCTTTGTTTTTAAAAATGGATTTCACATGCGAGATTTCAAAGCTCATATTATTCGTTGTCTTGAAAAGTAAAACAAGTATTTGGTGTTTGTGCTTTTGCAACTGAGTTTTTCCCTCAAACTTGTATAACGAAAAGGCATCGACTACGTAGCCCTAGGTAATACGTACGTCTGGTCCTTTTTTGTATATGAAATGACTCGAATATCCTTCAGTCTAAAGCACAAAACATTGAAATTTCTAAATAAAAGTTAGGGTTTCTTTTTGAGAAATTGATATCCCTTTCATCATAGTGGTACTATCAGACATGCACGACATGTTAGTACTACAATGATTGCACAAGAGGTTTATGGTAACCTCATAGCGTGAAAATGCAAGTTGATTAAAGAAAAAACACATAAATGGCGATGATCACCTTCACATGCAAGATGCACGATTTAGTTTGAAAGACCAGAGCATATAAGAATGGGTCGTCAGTTAAATAGAAAGTGACATACCGATTCATCTCTTTGGTTTTGTTAAGAGAGAGGTTGTGATGATACAAAAACTCTCATGGACAGGTTGTTAACAACTACGCTCCTCGAGTAGCAATGACTCAGTGTCCCCAGTCATCAGAGTTAAAAGACTGGGCTACCAAAAATTATCCTAGTTGATAGATCCTAATAATTTTTGCAGAAGTATGGATGCATCCCCTTGAACGAGTGGCTTTTGGGGAATTCTCTCTTGGTCATTGATCATCCCCTTAGGAGCAGACTTAGCTAGTTGTTCGGGGTATTAAAATACATTGAATAACAAACCTCCGGGCAGTCTCAATTGTTTCTATATTTTTTCTGTACGTACCCTCAGGACAGGTAATTATCAAAACAAGATTAGCATGCTCATTGTGCTTATTTTCAATTATACATCACGAAATGAACAACGTATATGTTAGTCGTGTTCTGAATTCTGATATATATGCACCTACCACAATTTTATAATTCTAACTCATTTTATGGGGTATAGTTGATGCTTAGGTCGGTATAACAGGCAATGGCGCGATGACATGATGATATAAAGATCCCACTCTTTATCTAACGTTTCGTTTTTTAGCACATTTTATAATTTTGCATAAGGGTTTCCTTTGAAAATTCCTTTTTTGTGTAAACTTTAAATTATCAAAAACCTTGTTTTGAATGTATGTGGTTTCAATGCTTATACGGACATACAAATCTATTGTGTAAAGGAAAGTTCACTTGTAATGCACCCATGGTTCGTTGACTTGATATTTCAAACATCATCTTTCACTGAACTGCCATTTTAAACTTTGAAAAAAGATTGATGGCAAAGCTTTCAAAATTTTCTTAAAAAGTTACAAGTTCAGGATTTTGGGGGCATTACACCGAGAGTAGACGGGTTCCCCATTGAGTTCTTCAAAGCAGTTTGTCCAGTATGCAAGGATGATTTTCAAACAATTTTTAATGTGTTTTATGTCAATGTAAGATTACCTAGAAGGTGGGGAGAATCTGGGACATGGAAGAAGTAACTTCAATTTGCAAACTATGATAAGAGGAACCTGGAATGTTTCAATTGCAAGAAGTATGACCATTAATACTATGTGTGTAAAGAAAAATCAGATAATAATGTTGGTGTTCATGAAAACTATGTTGAAAAGAAAGAAGAAAACATGAATGGAAGTGAAGTGGACATGTGAGAATGTGCATTACACTCTTCCTAGCATATAAAGAAGCCAAAGGTGCATCACATATATGGTAATTAAATATCGTTGCAAGCAATCACATGTGAGGAAACAAAAAAAAAATGTATGTGGAGCTTAATGAAGGCAATGTCACACTTGGAGATCACTCTCAAAGCCCAGTAAAAGGCAAAGGTAAGATTCTCATTCAATTAAAGAATGAAAGTCATGAATACATTTTTTATGTTTATTTTGTTCAGGATATAAAGAACAACATTTCAAGCTTGAGGCAACTCTTAAAAAAGGGTTATGACATTCAGTGAAGGATCTTACATTTTTCATAAGAGCTAAAAAGAATAAGTTGATTACAAGTGTGACCATGAGCAAAAACCATATGTTTATATTAGACATTCAAAATGATGTAGTTAATCGTTTCAGGTGCACTGTGAATGACGTTATGGTTGTGCATTTGTGATATCGGCATCTTAATTTTGATAGATTGAAGACCTTGGCAAAGTTGAATATGGTGAAAGGGCTTCCAATGATGGATCATCCACATAAAATTTATGAAGGGTATATTATTGAAAAGCATAGAAAGAATTTTACAAGAAAATGTATGTTAACAACTAAAAAACCTTTACAACTTGAGCACACCAATGCATATGGACCACTAGAGCCTATGTCACATGGTAAAAATAAGTACTTTCTCACATTTATTGATGAATGGAGTAGAAAGATGGTTTATTTCTTAAAAGAAAAGTCAAATTTATTTAAAGTGTTCAAAGAGTTCAAGACACTTGTAGAGAAGCAAAGTGGATATTAAAGCAAGGTGTTGAGGTCCAATAAAGGTGGTGAGTACACCTCAAATGCATTTCAAGAATATTGTAATAGTAATAGAATTTAGCATCAAGTGACTACTTCTTACACTTCTCAATGAAATGGCATCACAGAAAGGAAGAATAAAACCATTCTTGATATGGTAAGAAGCATGATGAAAGGAAAATGATTGCCCATTGTAAGCAACATGAAACTCCTACATGCCAAATGTTTCACACACTAGAGTTTTTGGCTGTGTTATGCTAAGATCCCTAAAGAAAGAAGCACCCAACTTAAAGCCAAGAGTGAAAAATGCATTTTTATTGTCCATGAAGAACACACAATGATAATAAGTTGTGTAACTTCATTACAAAGAGAGTGTTAGAGATGTTGAGTTTAGTGAAGAAGAAGCATGGAATTGGAAAGGCAAAACAGTTATAAATGAGCTTGGCATAACATTGAAAATGAAGAGCAAAAAAGACCACCACAAGCTCCTATGCATAGCCCTCCATCGCATCCAAGTAGCCCTTCTTCTCCATCTACTTCATTATTAGGAGAAAGCTCAAGTGAAACGCTTCTAAGAACAAGAAGCTTGCATAACTGACAATAACTATTGTCGGTATAAGGCACATAGCCAACATTTTTTATTGTTAGCTATGTTTACTTTTTTTTTAACTAATACAACCAACAATAAATTATCGACAATATAGAAAATATAACCGACAGTTTTATCGTCGGCTATGTCCAATTTTTGTTTTTCTTTTTATTTTGAAACTAACTTAGCTGATGATAAATTATCGTCGATATAAAAAATATAACGATGATTTTTATCTTTGGCTTTGTCGAGCTTTTTTTTTTTTTTTTGAAGGTAATATAGTCGATGCTAAATTATCAGCGATATAAGAAATATAGTCGAAGATTTTTATCGTAGGCTATGTCCAATTTTTTGTTTTTTTTATAATTTTAAAACTAATATAGCCGACGAAAAATTATCGTTGGTATAAGAAATATAGCCGACAATTTATATCGTCAGCTATGCCCATTCTTTATTTTTTTATTTTGAAATTAACATAGCCGGTGACAAATTATCGCTAGTATAAGAAATATAGCCGGCGATTTTTATGGTCGACTATATCCAATTTTTGTTTTTTCTTACTTTTGAAACTAATATAGCCGATGATTTTTATCGTAAGCTATGTTTATTTATTTTTTATTTTTGAAACCAATATAGTCAACAATAATTATCGTCGGTAATCAACACATTGATGATGATAATTATAGTCAACAATAATACAATTAATCAACATATTGACGATGATAATTATCGTTGTCAATTTGGTGATCATTTTTAATCTATTAACATTGTCAATATGCTGATTATTACTAATCTGTTGACGACCATAATTATCGTCATCAATATGTTGATTATTTGTAATCTACTTACGACAATAATTATCGTTGTCAATAAACTAATATGCACTAAGATTTTCATAGTTTATTTATTTTATTTTTTTCCAAAATTCTACCATACAGATGCGATCTACATGCATGGTTTTATAGAAACATACTTTTGGATCATCCGATTATGATGTATAAGAAGGATCTTTTAAGGCTTGAAAATCAATGACTCAAATTTTTTGTAAATATAAGCATAAAAAATCATATGTTTTTATCTAATTACGATGATCCAACAATCAATTCAAAGCAAATGGATCACGCTGAATGCATCTGCAATGTTAGATTTGTAAAAAAAACTATGAAAATCTTACTTCATACCATTTTACATGTTACAATTTCTTTTGATTAAGGGTAACTAAAATATGTAAACCAGTCAAATATGTAAATTGATATGCACCGAGATTTTCATAGTTTTTTTTTTCAAAAATGTTATCGTACGGATGTGATCTAAATGCATAGTTTTATAAAAATAGACTCTTGGATCATCTAATTACGAAGTATAAGAAGAATCTTTTAAGGCTTAAAAATCAACTTAGAATTTTCGTAAATACAAGCATAAAAAATCACATTTCTTGATTCGATTATGATGATCCAATAGTCGATTCCAAGCATATGGACCATGATGAATGTATCTACAAGGTTAGATTTGCAAAAAAATCTATAAAAATCTTGGTTCATACAAGTTTACATGTTATAGTTTTTCTTGATCCAGAATAACTAAAATATTTAAACCAGTCAAATATATAAACTGGTATGCACTAAAATTCCGTAGATTTTTTTTATTTTTTTCTAGATGCATGGTTTTATAGAAAGAGACTCATGTATCATCCGATTACAATGCACAAGAAGAATCTTTTAAGGCTTGAAAACCAATGACTCATAATTTTTGTAAATATAAGTATAAAAAATCATCGTCAATACATCTAAAACTGACAATAATTATCATTGTTAATATATCTAAAATGGATGATAATTATCATATTCAATGTATCTAAAATGGATGATAATTATGATGTCAATATGCTGATTATTACTTTTTTAATCTAAAACCGACGATAATTATCGTCGGATTTAAATATATTTCAGCCGATATTTATCGTCGTCAATATGCAATATAAAACCGACGATAATTATGTCGTCTTTATACGTCAGAAAATCCCTAATTTTTTTAGCGGGAATATTTCCCCCTCTTCCTTTTAGCTTCGTATTTTCCTCGTTCAGTTATTTTTTGTCCTCCTCCCTCCTTCACTCTAGTCCTCTGTTTGTCCTCCTTTCTCCACCTCCCTCCTCCTTCTCCCCTCCTTCCCTTACCCTTCTGTGTTAAAGGTTTCGTTGAAGGAGGCAACGCCGCCGCCATCGCCGGCGTCTCCACCCATCCTCTTGATCTCATTAAGGTCCGTATGCAACTTCAGGGCGAAGCCCCGCTACCCGTTCCCACCGCTGCTGCCACCTCCCTCCACCCGCCGTTGTCTTCGCCACCCCCTCTCCTTCCATATCCACCACCAACATCCACGCCCCATCCCCACCGCCGTCGTCGCCCCCGCAGGTCGGACCCATCTCCGTCGGCGTCAAGTTCATAAGAACGGAGGGGGTTATGGCTCTGTACAAAGGCTTCATACCCACCATCACTAGGCAGGGCCTTTTTACGGTCGTGCTCTTTGTTACGTTGGAGCAGGTGAGAAAACTACTCAAGGCTTTCTGAGATCATTCGTATCTTTTGAAGGGAAAGGGGTATAAAAAAACAAGGGTTGGTGATGATGTTTAAGAGGGGAGGACGATGATGACAATAATTTTTAGTAGATCTAAATTGGTTGTCTCTGTTATTTGTTATTTTTAGCAAGGGATTAAGATGATTGTAGTGGGTCGATTTAAGTGTGTTGGCCATGCTTGCGCCCTTCATGGATATGTGGCCGTGCTCTTTGTTACGTTGGAGCAGGTGAAAAAACTAAAGGATTTCTGAGATCATTCGTATCTTTTGGAGGAAGAGGGGTATAAAATAAAAATTAAAACGAAGGGTTGGTGATGATGTTTAAGAGAGGAGGAGGACGATGATGACGATAAATTTTAGTAGATTTAGATTGGATGTCTCTGTTATTTGTTATTTTTAGCTAGGGATTAAGATGATTGTAGTGGGTCGAGTTAAGGGTGTTGGCCATGCTTGCGCCCTTCATGGATATGTGGAAGAAGTTTGATGAAATTTCCCTTCTCGTGGTTCACTCTTCTCGGTCGTCTTCTTCTTCTTTTCTGTTGATTGAATATTGATTTAGCTGGGACTCTATGGGGGCTCTTAGCACAACATTAATTTTCATCATTAATTCAGACTTAGTATACATTTTATGATGTTCAATACGTCTCTTAGAGATGAGTTTGACAAAGGGTTCTTTTTGCTTTTTGTTTTCTAATGGATGGTGGTGGTGGAGGAGACCGAGTGCAGAGGGGAGAGACAAGCGCTACCCGGTGCAGAGGGGACCAAATACAACTTCACTCTTGCTTGGCTATAAGGTAAAATCCCAAGCCTTTTTTTGTTCTCACAAATAGTCGTGTGGAACCAAACCCCAAACGACTGTTATGTTTTCATGGAACATTTGAGGGGAAAGTGATGGGTTTTGTGTTGGCGATTCTCCTTCATAATAATACTTTCTGTTATGTGGGTTTTGGTTAAAAATGCCAATGATATCGATATCATTCCTTGGCCGAGACAATGATGAATTATTTTTTTATGCAATATCATGATCGATTTTTTGGTAGGTAATTTTCCTCTTGCTACCTCTTTATTGTGGGGTGTACCATTTTTCATCAAATATTTTTTGAGAAAATGTTGGTTCTGCACTAATAATATTCCTGTTATAATGTAATTGCCGCAATGATTTTTCCACATGGATAGGTAGAAAAACATAGGCAGATTGCAGTTTTTGGTTTTGTCTCTTGTGAGTGTCTTGAATTTTGGAGAAATGAGGTTTGTAGTGGTAACAGAGGCCTTAGGCCATTAGGCCCAAGCTCAGAGCCCACCACAAATCTATCTCTGGTGTGGATATGCTTATTTTCATAACTTTTCCATACATTGCCTTTCTTGTATGGAGAGTCATCTCTCTTTTAAGTGTTGTTGGGGTTTTGGGACTTTGAGAGTTCTTGTACTCCATTGTGTTCCTCACATTGTTAGTGGATTTTTGCTCCTCCTTCGCCTGTGGACATAGGTATGAGTGCCAAACACATAAGTCTTGTATTCTCTCATTTCCCTCTTATCTATCTTTTGGTTTGCTTCATTTTGTTTGTGGTTTCATAACATCCAGCATGAATGACTCCAAGGATTATGTTCCCAATTTTTTTCTCTGGGCCAAGTTGTCTGCATGATTGATTCTTGGCAATTATCACTTTATATTAGGAGAAAACCAAAGCTGAAGTGACTGTAACTGATCATAATGTAATTGAAGACCGAGCTTCTTATTACGAGTAATGCATTCTTTTAAGGGATAAGTTTTCTGAGCATGCATTGTGTGTGTGTGCACACCAAAAAGTTGCCATGTACACAATCTTGCCATTATGAGTAATGCATATGTTTTAAGGGTAAGTTGCACATGTTCAAATTTGATGTACAACTGTATTGTACTGTAGGGTACTCTCTCTCTCTCTCCGCATGTGTGTTTGTGTCTGTGCATGCAGGTGCAGAAGTTTTTCATGGTTTTGTGCTTTAGGAATCAGAAGGTTAATACATTCACAAAGGTGTACTATTCTAATTTTAATTGCAAAAACTGGTGGCATTAGGTGCACTTTGTGCAAGAGGAGTAATGCATGCATGACTTTTCCAATAATGATAAAGCATGTGTAGTCTATTCGATCAGTTTTAGAAGGTATGACTTTCTTTGATTCTGTCTGTTACCTGCCTCAGTTATGAACCCGATTGGCAAGATACTCATCTTCAATTACATGTTTATGTTGCTTATTTCTGATATTTTTGGTGGCTGACTCACAGGTGTAAGCAAATTCTTATACAGAGGTGATCATGTGTCTCATAAAAAAATGAAGTGATAACTATTCATTCACTAATCCTAATCAGGTATTTTTCATTTTCCTTATTATCATAATCTGCATTGGTATTAGTTATTTGTGTGAAACCTTTTACCTTTACTTTAGGTTTGATCCCATGACCCAACATCCTAGATCTTAAGGGGCTTTTGATTGCCTTGACCAAGAATCTGATCTGGTGTTCAGGCGAAACTCCTCCTCCTAGGATCTTCCATAGGCTCTTGGATTACTTCGAATATGAGATCCTAGGTAATCAGACACACCCTTATTTTTTCCGGTTGATTGTGCTACAAACAAGCATATAGACACACACACACACACACACATAGGTACACATATATATGGACGTGACTCTCTTGTGCACATAGTGTATGCACACAGACTCGCTATGTACACAGGTATACCTGAATATGGGGGTTTGCTTGACACTTGGAATCACATGGTAACCATAGTTTTATGTATATCACCACATACCAATGCTTAGGAACCAATTGCTATGTTGCTTTACTAGCAGAAAGTAAAAGGTTATTTTCTAGAATAGGGACCATGAAATAACTACTGTGATCCTAAATTGTTGGGTTAGGAAAGCATGGGTTTATCTTTTTTGAAAGAAAACAATTTATCAAGTCATAAAGCATAGGTTTATCATTTGTACCTTTGTTTCATGAAACTATTTATGCATGATTTGACAACTGGAATTATAATTTGTTCATTTTCAATAAGTTTTCAAGTTGTAGCAATTCTGCTGGCTTTTGTTCAATCATACATGGCCCTGTATTTTAATCCTTCTGATTAGCATCCATTGCCATCATTGACAGGGTATTTTCTCATTTGATGATGTAAGATACAACCATTCATTTGATGGTATTTTCTCCTTTTTAATTGTTTGTATTATTATTCTTTAAAAAAATTCTAGGATTTAAATTTGTAAAAAAATCATAGTCAATGTCAATGATAAATATCATTGGTTTTTTTAATTTTTTTTATAGTCAATGCTGATGGTAAATATCGTCATTGACATTAAATATAGTCGACGATAATTATCGTTGGTTATTTGAACATATATGATTTTTCAATATATATACGACAATAATTATCGTTGACTTTGATATGTAACCGACGATATTTATAATTGGTTTTAACTAACATAGCTTACGATATTTGTCGTTGGCTTTAAATAATATAGGCGATGATATTTATCATCGGTTTTAACTAGTATAGTCGCCAACAGTTTTATATCGACTATATCAAATTGTCAAATTTATTTTTATAAAAACAATGATATATAAATATCATCGAAAATTGTAATATAAATGACCATAAAAAGTTGACGCCTGTGGCGACAATATTTATCATCATTTATATTATTGGCTACCGTAAATCATATATTTCTGATGATAAATATCGTCGACAATGACCTGTTTTCTTATAGTGTGTATATGCATGCCTTGCACGTCTTATAATACGAACATACATTAATTGTCCATAAGCATTTAGCCACCATATGGTTCCATGAACCACAAGTTAAAATATGAGCCTTAAAGATCATGTAACATCATAATATCATGTTCATGTATGCTTTGCATGTCTTATAGAACAATGTATGCTTTGCATGTCTTATAGAACAACATGTAACATCTTTCATTCAAACATTCATGATCATGTTTATCATTACAATCATCATTTAAGGTCATGACCACATGTAACACTATCATCATGCTCATTCTAAGCATCATTCCACAAACTACTTATCATGTGTCATAAAATTGATCTTTAGTGTTTATTCACAAAGCACTTATCACATGTCACAAATCCGATTTTATTGTTCATACACATAGTATTAATCATACATTATGAAAACTGATTTTGAGTGCTCATGTGCATATCATCAATCATAAATACAAATTTAATTTTATATGAACATGGTCATCTTTTAAAAATCCAAAATTTTCATAACACAAGCCTTCCATGTACACATAAAATTTCAGATTTGCATGGCACATCTTTATTTCAACTTTGCATATTATAATTGTGTTTAAACAAGTATCTACAATCCGGATTTAAAAAAAGCCCCAAAGTCCATAACATGAATTATATCTCAAACATACAAATTAACATTCTAACATGTTATTGACATTTTAATTAAGCATGGATCAACACTCTAACAAGTGATTAGAGTATAAATTAAGGGAAACCCCTAATTCTAATATATAAACTAATTATGATTTGCATGAATTAACACTCTAACATGCTATTGATATTCAATTAAGTATGAATCAACACTCTAACAAGTGATTACAATGTAAATTAAGGAAAATCTTTAATTTCAATACATAAACTAATTATGATTTGCAGGTATTAACATTCAAATATGCTATTATTCAATTAAGCATGAATCAACACTCTAATAAGTAATTGGGGTGTAAATTAAGGAAAACCCCTAATTCCAATGCATGAACCAATCACGGTTTGCATAAATAAACATTCCAACATACTATTGAAATTTAATCAAACATGATTCAATACTCTAACACGTGATTAAAGTAATAATTAAGGAAAACCCCTAATTTCAATATGATATTGACATTCAATTAAGTATGAATCAACACTCTAACAAGTGATTATGGTATAAATTAAAGAAAACTTATAATTTAAATACATGAATCAATTACGATTGCCCTTGAATAAACATTCCAATATGCTATTGACAATCAATTAAGCACGATACCTGCAATACTCATTCAAGTGATTAGAGTACCAATTAGGGGAAACTTTTAATTCTAACATAAGAATTAAATGTAAATTGCATGAATTATTATTCCAACATATTGGTTCATATTCATAGGGTATGACTAAGTTTTTATGCTGGCTGTCACAGGCCTACCGCAACCCTCCTCCTTTATCCGGGCTTGGGACCGACAGTGTATAACTAAAGAACATGTGTATGTTGTTTGCTGATGATATTGTTTGATTGATGAGTCTAGGGCTGGGGTTAATGCTAAGTTAGAATTATGGAGAGAGACATTGAAAGCAAGAGGTTTTAAGTTGAGTAAGAGTAAGACAAAATACATGGAATGTCAGTTTAGTAAGCAACGAAGTAGTGATGGGAGTCTAGTGAAGCTTGGTGAGCAAGAAATACCGGTGGATGATTGTTTCAAATATTTGGGATCTATCATTCAAAAGTATGGAGAAATGGAGATGTAAATCATAGGATAAAGGTTGGGTGGATGAAATGGAAAAGTGCAACTGGAGTGTTGTGCGATTGTAGAATGCCACTACGGTTGGAGGGAAAGTTTTATAGGATGACTATTAGGCCCGCTTTACTATATGGTACAGAATGTTAGGCTGCGAAGAGACATCATATTTAAAAATGAGTGTAGCTGAGATGCGTATGCTGAGATGGATGTGTGGAAATACAATAAAAGATAAGATTCAGAACGAGGAGATACGTAAGAAGGTAGGCGTTGCACCCATTGAAAATAAGATGAGAGAGAATCGTTTACGGTGGTTTGGACATATTCGGCGAAGGCCTAATGATGCTCCGGTTAGAAGGACGGAGAAATGGGAAAATATATTAGTTAAAAGAGGTTGGGGTAGGCCTAAGAAGACATGGATGGAGGTGATAGGAAAGAATATGAATGCTTTGAACCTCACCGAGGACATGGCATTGGATAGAAATGATTGGAGGAGAAGGATTCATGTGGAAGACCCAAAATGATTTTCTTTTTTGGTTCATATCGCCGACCCCAATTGTTTTGGGATGAAGGCGTTGTTGTTGTTGTATTATTCCAACATGCAATTTAATTTCAATTAAACATGATACTTGTAATTTAATTTCAATTAAGCATGATATAACAATCAATCAAGTCATTAAAGTGCCAATTAAGGAAAACTCCTAATTCTAACATGAGAATTAAATCTAAATTATATGAATTATCTTTCTAATATTTAATTCAATTTTAATTAAGCATAATACATGCAATTCAAGTTCAATTAAGCATGATACAATATTCAATCAACTGATGATTGTGTCAATTAGAGAAAACCCCTAATTTTAACATAAGAGTTGAATATACAATCCATGAATTATCATTTCAACATGCAATTCAATTTCAATTAAGCATGATATATACAATTCAATTTTAATTAAGCATGACAATTTAATTTTAATTAAGCATGATATATGCAATTTAATTTTAATTAAGCATGATACAATAACCCTTAATTTTAACATAAGAATTTAATTTAAATTACATGAATTATCATTCCAACATGCAATTCAATTTCAATTAAGCATGATACATATAATCTAATTTCAATTAAGCATGCTATAATATTCAATCAAGTGGTTAGAGTGCTAATTAGAAAAAAAATTCTAATTTTAACATAAAAATTGAACTTAAATTGCATGAATTATCATTCTAACATGCAATTCAATTTCAATTAAGCATGATACAATACTCAATCAAGTGAATAGAGTGTCAATTAAGGGAAACCCCTAATTATAACATAAGAATTGAATTTAAATTATATGAATTATCATTTTAACTTGTAATTCAATTTAAGTTAAACATGATGCATGTAATTCAATTTCAATTAAGCATTATACAACACTCAATCAAATGATTAGAGTGTTAATTAGAGAAAACTCTTAATTACTACACTATAGCATATTTAATTTTTTTATATACATACAAGGATCAAGACTCTTAGTTTTTTAAAAGATGAATCCTCCTAAAAACCTTTGGAGGATTCCCAAAAAATAAATGAAAATAGAGAGAGAGAGAGCACGCTTTCTCTTTTAAATTCGTGTGGGTGAGGAAGAGAGATTTTATCAAAGTCATTGTGGGGCTTGAGAGAGAGAGAATAACATTATTTCGAATGATATATGAAAAGAGTGAGAGATTAAGATGTGCTATTTATATCCTAAGGTGGTTTATATAGGTTCTTAGGATCTTGATAAGTGAATGATTGATATTAAATTAGTTATTAGGGTTCTTTATCATTTTGATAAGTAAAGGGTTGAGATGCATTGATATTGAATGACAAAAATCATGCTACCTAAGTGTCAAGAAGGTTGGGGAAGCTTCTTAATTTTATTTTCTTTTGGAATTACATGGGTGTGGGCTCTACCTTTCTCTTTAGAAAGGTCGACTAAGGGAGAGAGAGAGGCTTCTAGAGCCTTTTTCCCACTTAGTGATCGACTTGTCTAAGTGGTTGACCACTTTCCCAAGTAGGCTTCCTACTTGCTTATCTTCTTTAGTCTAAGCTTGACACTTGTCTCACATAGCTTCTACTTCTAACTTTTCTAACTTTTTTATCTTAAGCTTGTTATATGTCTTATATGAATTTGCTACTAACTTGGCGACATGGCCACATGTGCCACATCGCTTTGCATATGTTCCTTGAGAAATGCGTCACCTCAAGGCTTTAGAGATATATCTAAGTGGATCTTACTTATATAAGTTGATCCAACCTATCTCTATGGATTGGGTCAATCCAATAGATCCAATACGAATTGGATCAATTCAATGACCATTTTGATTCCTTAATATCGTAATTTATAGATATAAAAAAATAGTTTTTATTATTTAATTAGCATATAAATTTTCAATTAAATATTAATTAATTTTCTATTGCTAGTTTATCATCTACTAATTTAAAGGCAATTTAAATCCAAATTAAAATTGTAAACCCTATTTGGGCAAAAATTCCATTTTTAATGATGAAAAAATTGCATAAATTTCTTGGCTTATACATCATTCTTCCCTTAAAAGAATTTCGTCCTCGAAATTTCAATATAAGGACTATTGGAATAGGCTGGGTACTTCTCTTTCATTTGGGCATCGGGTTCCCAAGTACATTCTTCAATGTCATGATGTTGCTAATGCACTTTAACAATATAAATAGTTTTTGTCCTAAATACTTTTTTTTACGATCCATAATTTCCATGGGCCTTTTTTCCATGGTCATATCTTCTCGAATGTTCATATCTTTGTACTGGATGACGTGTGATGGATCATGAACATACTTCTTCAACACAGATACGTGAAGAATATTATGAATTTGCTCATATTGAGGAGGTAGTGTCACTCGATAGGCAGCTTCGCCAACTTGTTCTAAGATTTCTAAAGCTTCGAAAAATCTAGGGCTTAATTTTTTTTTTTTTAATATACACTTTTGGTAGGTGATACCTTGACAAATATCGAATCTTTAACGTTAAAAGTGAGTTCTCTATGTCGTTGGTCGGCGTAACTTTTCTGTCAGCTTTGTGCTGCTCACGGTCTTTCTTGAATCATTTGCACTTGTTGGGTGTAGTGTTGCAACACGATTGGTGATTTTATAGCTCGCTCACAAACCTCGTCCTAATATATCAGGGATCGACAAGATTGTTCATACAAAGCCTCTTATAGAGCAATTCTGACAAGTGTCAGATATGAATCCCAGTCGCCCTTCCAATCAAGTTTTATTCTCGTAGTGTATCTTCTAAAGTTTGTATGGTCCTCTCAGATTGACCATCGGTTTGGAGATGAAAGGCTGTGCTAAATTTCAATTTTGTTCTCAAAGCTTGTTGTAGTTGTCCCAAAAACTATGAAATGAAGCGAGGGCTATGATTAGATATGATCGAGATGAGAACTCTGTGTAGTCACACTATCTCCTTGATATATAATTCCGCCAAACTTTCGAGGGATTGGTTGATCCGGATGGATAGAAAATGCGCTGACATGGTAAGTCTATCGACAATTATCCAAATAATATAGTGATGCTTGCGGTTTTGAGGTAAATATATTCCTTCTAAATATCAAGTTGTTTATGGTCTCACCAAACCTCTTCCTTCATATAAGTTTAAATTTATGTGCAACAAGTTCAATGTCCAATCTAGAACATTGAACTTGAGGGGAATGTTTGGGAGACCTAACATTTGGCAAGGCTCGATGTGGACCCAGCACAAGCCAATCCAAAGAAGAAACTACGAATAAGTTGGAAACTAAGGCAAATAAAGAAAATAGCTTTCTTGATAAGGGAGTTATTTCTCAACACGAAGAAGGAAAGCTATGCATCAAGGACTATTGAAAGACAAGCTATGTCTCCTAATTGTGGAAAGTCGATATTAGGAGATAAGAGTAAAATTGTAAAATCATAAAATTATGAGATTCTAAGGCATTGTAATGTTG
The DNA here is from genome assembly GCF_984573655.1 of Nuphar pumila. Classification (NCBI taxonomy): domain Eukaryota; kingdom Viridiplantae; phylum Streptophyta; class Magnoliopsida; order Nymphaeales; family Nymphaeaceae; genus Nuphar; species Nuphar pumila. The sequence goes on from NC_143265.1 coordinate 59,572,427, forward strand.
TAACACGAATCTATTAATGAATCATCTCTCTTGTCCTAGCGGTTCATATAGAGTGATAGTTCATCCTTAGACATAGGTCCTAACAATTGAACCACGTAAATCTTCTTGTGTGGTTATCGATTTTCTATTTTTATCATCTTGTGTGGTTACCGATATTTTGCTCTTATTGCCTTGTGTGATTATCAATTTTTTTCGTTAGAACATCGCCTTGCGTGGTTACCGATATTCTGTTGTTATCGCCTTGTGTGGTTATTGATTTTATATTCTCTTACGAACATCAAAATCATTTACGGGGTAGTACACTAGGTCCCACCTCTTTAGTAGGAGGTCTCCCCATTTTTATAGGGGGCAGCCAGTACGTGTCTCCCTGTAGTTGGGCAAAACACTTCCTTTTGCCCTGAACACTTGATCTACTCACCCTTTTCTCTTTGAGTTGAGTTATCATTTTCTATTTTATGCCTTTCCCACATACAAAAGGAATGGAAGTAGAATCTCATGTTTACAATCTTTTGAGTTTTTTGGGTTCTCTTGCAAGTTATTTTCTGCAAGATCAGTGAAAATGATTCTCAAAGGGGTGTGTAGGCAAACATGCCCTTAGGGCGTGTGTGATGTCCAAGACTTGTGGGGCCCACTCTAGATAGGACAATCAAATACCCTCTTAGGGTGTGTTTGGCACTATGGATAAATAGTGGTTGTTCATCCACTGATGAATTATTCGTGACAAATAGTTGGTGTAAAACCCATTAAAAAAATTGGACCCAAGTTTGATCCGGATCCAAACCTAGGTCATTTTCACCCTCGCGTGCCTTTAAATAGGCATGCGGGGAGGGGGGGTCCCTTATTCGTAGAAACCCTCCCCCGTATCTTCTCTCTCTCTGACCTCGACACCCTCACTCCTCGCCTCCTCTCTCCCGCAGCTCCCTCTCACTTCACCCTCTCTCCCGTTGCCAATCTTCCGACCGGCAGACCTCTGGCGAACCCTTGTTCGGCAAAATCGTTGCCGACCCCCCCCCCCCCCCCCCCCCCCCATCTCTCCTTGTGTGCGCCGGTGACACACGACCACCACCACCTCCTCCGTTTGACCCCTCGTTGCCGGTGTTCTCCCTCTTGTTGATTCCTTTTTTTTTCAGGTAACCCTCCACTCCCCTCTTCTTCTATTTTCTTCTTTTTTTTTTCTTTTGTCGACAGGGGTGATGCCCCTGCCACCTGTGTTTGACAGGACGATAGGGGCTTTTTGCCCCTGCCACTCGTTTTCTGGCAAGGGGCGACACTCCCCTGTCGCCTATTTTAATCGGCCGACAGGGGTTTCCATGTTAAAATGTACCTATTATATATATATATATAAATTCTGTATATTACATCAATACCCGATAGGGGTATTTTGTAATTTCATATAGTTGTTTTAGAAAACAACTATTTTTTCTTTTTTGAATAAATGTAATTTTTATTTTTATTTTTTTCAATTCTTTTTTTATTCTTTTTGAGGACCTAAAGGGGCTCCAACATAGAAGTCGTTGGAGCCCCCAACGGTCACAAATGTGACCGTTGGGGGCTCCCAACGACTCTATGGGAGCCCCCTTTTGGCTCTCCTTTTGAGGCCCTTTGGCCCTCCTTTTTCCTCCTCTTCCTCTTGTATAAATAGGGGTGACCCCCTTGTGTATTCTCATCTTGGAGAGCTTCTCTCTCTTTTCAATAAGAGGCTTTGTATATTGTTGCCTTCTTAAAAGGCTTGTGCTTGTATTGTCCCTTCGTGGACTTGTGATATTTTCTCTTTTATTCATTGTTGTATGTGCTTGTATGCACTCTTTATATTTCCGCAATATCTCATTACATGGTATCAGAGCCACTCGATTCTTGAAGGAAAGGTGTGGTTCGTGTATCTCATATTTTAGTAAACATCTTCTCACTTCTTGGCAACATCATGGAGACAAAGATTGATCTTTCTTTCAAGCTCAATGGAAAGAACTATATGATGTGGGCATCGGCAATGGAGAATAATCTCAAAGGAAAGAAGCTTTGGGGTTATGTCATGGGGACCGTTCTGGAACCTAAGCTTATGCTCACGAAGATGGAAGAAGATCAAGAAAAGGCTCTTGAGGGAGATGCTCGTCTCAAGGCCATTGAAAATCATCAAAAGGAAGTGGAAGATTGGGAAAGCAATCACGCAAAAATCCTTGCGTGGTTTATGAACAATGTGGAGCTTAAGGTATGTGTTAATATAGCTAAATTTCGTAGAGCCAATGAGGCTTGGTCCTTTATGAGGGGTATGTATACCCAAAAAGATCTTGCAAGAGCATACTTCTTGCTAGAAAAGATTAGAACCACCAAGCAAGGTGATTCTAGCATTCAAGACTACTATAGTGTCCTAAACCCACTATGGGATGAATTGGCTCTCTAGGAGCCAAAGTGGGTTTCTATGGAAGATGTTGATTTAAGACAAAAACAAATGGAACAAGAGCGATTGTTTCAATTTCTTTTTGGGCTACGTCCCGAATTTGAGCAAGTGAGATCCTCACTTCTCCATAGATCTATTTTTCCTCCTATTGAGGATGCTATTGCCGAAATCACTCAAGAGGAGACAAGGCTTGGCATGAGTAAGCATGTTGATGAAGTCCTTGCCGTATCCAAACCGGGTAACAATGTTAGAACCTATAAGTCTCCTCATTTTGGGAAACAAAGGAACTACAATGGAGGAAGAAAAATGATTGTTTGTCATTATTGTAATGAGCCGGGTCACATTAGACCCGCTTGTCCAAAGCTTATGGGAACCTTCAAGCCTAAAGTAGCCTTTCTTGAAGAAACCAAAGAAGATGAAGGCAAAAACAATGACATTAAAGAAACTCTTGGACAAATATCTATGGCTCTCCAACAAATGCTAAAAGTTTCTTCCTCCACATCGGGTGCGGCCATTGCTTCAACATCATCACCCGGTACGTATTCTTGGATCCTTGATTCCGGAGCTTCTTTTCATATGACCCCTCATGAAAATGCACTTAGTGATGTTTGCATCAATTCAAAGGACTCTTGTGTCTCAACGATCGATGAAACTTTTTTAAAAATTTCAAGTATTGGCTCTTTTAAAGATTCACAAAATTTTTGTGTTCCAAAAGTAAGAGTTGTTCCCAAATTAAATTTAAACCTTTTTTCGGTTTCTCAAATTGCCGACCATGGATGTGAAATATCTTTCTCATCTAATGGTTGCTTTGTGCAGTATCTCCGGTCCGGGAAGCGGATTGGGCAAGGCCATAGAAAGGGAAACCTCTATTATATGGACCATCTTGATCTCCCTACAAACTTTTTTTGTTCTTATGTCCAAGAAAAAAATATGGAAACTTGGCATAAAAGACTTGGTCATCCAAGTTATTCCAAAATGTATCTCTTTCCTTTTGAAAACAAATTTTGTAAGGAAAAAGAAATTAATTGCAAAGATTGCATTTTTGGAAAAATGAAGTCTATTCCTTTTCCAACTAGATCTTTTTTCTCATCAAGGCCTTTTGAATTGGTGCATTCGGATGTTTGGGGTTCTTCTCCGGTTATGTCTAAAGGGGGCTATTCATATTATGTTACGTTTATTGATGACTTTACTCGGTATGTTTGGATTTATTTCCTTAATCATAAGTCAGAAGTATTTACTTTCTTTAAAGATTTTCATAAAAAGGTTCAAAATCAATTTCAAAGTAACATATCTATTTTAAGATCCGATTCCGGTGGTGAATACTTATCTCACGAATTCCAAAACTATCTAAACTAAAATGGCATTTGTCATCAAAAGTCATGTCCTAGGACTCCTCAACAAAATGGCCTAGCGGAAAGGAAACATAGGCACATTATAGAAACCGCTAGAACATTACTTGTGTCTAGAAATATTTCAAATTTTTTTTGGGCGGAAGCCGTTCTTACCTCCACCTATCTAATCAATAGAATGCCCTCTTCTAAGTTAAAAAATGCTTCTCCCTATGAGAAATTCTTTAAGTTTTCACTCGATTTTAATCGACTTCGTATTTTTGGTTGCAAATGTTTTGTCCTACTACATAAAAGGGATAATTTATCTCCAAAAGCAATTTAATGTGTATTTTTTGGATATGGTGAAAATAAAAAAGGGTATAGATGTTATGATTTTAAGAATGATAAACTATATGTTTCAAAAGATGTAACATTTCTCGAAGAGGAAAACGGTTTTGATAAAATAGAAGAGACAAATGAAATCGATTATATATTTTTATATGATCTTATTGATGACATACAAGAAGATTCTCTTGAAAACATAGATGACACTCACGAGGTATCCCCTCTTGACATAACACTCTCAAATGATAGTAATTCAAATACAAATGTTCATGATAGTGATGCTAATATAAATGTTTACTCAAGAAGAAATCAAGAAAAACCTATTAGTGCCCTCGAAAAATACTCTCAAATTTCCGAATCCATTGAGGAACCACAAGTTAGGCATTCTTCTAGAATATCAATACCCCAAATAGGTTTGTATCCTATGATTCTTTAACTCCCAACTATCGGGCATGTTTGATAACTCTACATTCTTATTTTGAACCGGCTCACTATAAATAATCAAGCTAAATCTATACCTCATTGGGTTGAAGCAATGCAAGTTGAACTAAATGCTTTAAAAAAGGCCAATACCTGGGAAGTAGTTAAAACACAAAAAACCTATTGGTTGTCGTTGGGTCTTCAAAGTTAAAACTAAAAGCGATGGCTCTTTAGAACGATATAAAGCCAGACTGGTTGCTAAGGGATACTCCCAAAAATATGGTATTGATTACGAAGAAACATTCGCCCCTGTAGCTCGTATGACTAGTGTCAGAACCTTAATAGCTGTCGCATCAACCAAAAAATGGCCTATTTATCAACTTGACGTAAAAAATGCTTTTTTAAATGGAAGTTTAAGTGAAGAAGTTTATATGGATCCACCATTCGGAATAAATATTAAGCAAGGTCAAACACTTCGGCTTTTAAAGGCATTATATGGTCTTAAACAAGCCCCTAAGGCTTGGTATGATCGTTTTAGTGATATTATGATAAAATTAGGATTTCATTCTTGTTATACTGACACTGCTCTTTTTGTTAAAAATGCAGGTTCTAGTATCGTAATTTTGTTGCTTTATGTTGATGATATGATTATCACTGGAAATGATCAAAGTAGTATTATTAATGTTAAAAATATGTTGAAAGATAATTTTGATATGTCTGATTTAGGTTTTCTCAGATATTTTCTTGGAATTGAGGTTGCATATTCTCCTAGAGGATATATTTTGTCACAGATGAAGCTTGCTGCAGATATATGTTCTAAGTCTGGGATTTCTGATGATAAGAAGGTAGAGACTCCCGAGGTTATTAATGCTAAATTGCGGTTAGAGGATGGGGTTCTTCTGGAAGATCCTACACCGTACAGACAACTCATTGGGTCTCTTACATATTTGACCATCACCAGACCAGATATCACTCATGCGGTTCACTCAGTCAGTCAATTTCAACATGCTCCTACAACCGTGCATATGAGTGCGGTTCTCCGAATCATCCGCTACATTCGGAATACCATCAATAAAGGGCTATTTCTATCCTCCTCTTCTCCTTTGAATCTTCTTGCTTATACTGATGCAGATTGGGGAGGTAATCCCAATGATCGAGTCTCAACTACTGGTTTTTGTGTCTTTTTAGGGGACTCATTGATTGCCTGGCGATGCAAGAAGCAGCAGAAAGTTTCACTATCATCCACTGAAGCTGAGTACCGGGCGATGACAACCACAACAATGGAACTTGTATGGCTTCACAGTCTGCTTAAAGATATGGGAGTTGATATTACTGAAGCCTCAAAGCTGTGTTGTGACAATAAGAGTGCCATTTATATTGCGAGCAATCATACTTTTCATGAACGTACGAAACATATCGAAATGGATTGCCACTATGTTCGTGATGAATTTTTACGAGGAACTATTGCTTTGCCATATGTCACTTCAGAATATCAGTTGGCGGACTTCTTCACTAAAGCTATTCCGGCTCCTCGCTTCATGTTTCTTCTTGGCAAACTTTTCGTCATTCCCTCGTAAAGTTTGAGGGGGGGGGGTGTTAAAATGTACCTATTATATATATATATATATATATATAAATTCTGTATATTACATCAATACCTGATAGGGGTATTTTTGTAATTTCACATAGTTGTTTTAGAAAACGACTATTTTTTCTTTTTTGAATAAATGTAATTTTTATTTTTATTTTTTTCAATTCTTTTTTTATTCTTTTTGAGGACCTAAAGGGGCTCCAACATAGAAGTCGTTGGAGCCCCCAACGGTCACAAATGTGACCGTTGGGGGCTCCCAACGACTCTATGGGAGCCCCCTTTTGGCTCTCCTTTTGAGGCCCTTTGGCCCTCCTTTTTCCTCCTCTTCCTCTTGTATAAATAGGGGTGACCCCCTTGTGTATTCTCATCTTGGAGAGCTTCTCTCTCTTTTCAATAAGAGGATTTGTATATTGTTGCCTTCTTAAAAGGCTTGTGCTTGTATTGTCTCTTCGTGGACTTGTGATATTTTCTCTTTTATTCATTGTTGTATGTGCTTGTATGCACTCTTTATATTTCCGCAATATCTCATTACATTCCAATCCCTGCCTCTCTCTCTCTCTCTCTCTTTTTCCTGGCCGGTAGGGACTCGTCCCTGCCGCCTTGGTATCTTCGGCAGGCAGGGGCAAAGCCCTTGCCGCCACCCCCTTTCTTTTCCCTTTCGCAGTAGAGGGGCCAAGCCCTCTCCTTGCTTTCTTAAGTTACAGGGGAGGGACTCGGCCCCCTTTCTGTTTCCCTTATTCGCAAGGGAGGGGCTGAGCCCCTCCCTATCTCCCCCTTTTCTTTCTACGCAGTGGAGGGGTCGAGTCCCTCTCTGTCGCCTCGGTTCGCAGAGGAGGAACTTGGCCCCTCTCTGCTACTTATGTTTACAGGGGAGGGGCTCGGCCCCCTCCCTGTTTCCCTTTTTTTGCAAGGGAGGGGTTGAACCCCTCCCTATCTCTCCTTGCTCTTGTTGAAGCTCGGGTTCAAGCTCTGCATATCAGCTGAGCCCACCCCTCGCTTTTGGCCGCTGCAGGTAGGGCCAGGCTCAGCCTTACCGTCGAGTCCTCTTTTGCCTCCCTTGTGTTAGTTGGCAGGGCCGAGTTTGGCTTGGGTTGCCTACCCTTCGCCTCGACCCTCAACGTTTTCTCTTTGAGTTTTTGCGCATTTACTTACGTTTTATCCTTCACAGCTCGCACGACGGATCCCGCTCGTGCCTCGCGGCCCGATACCTTCGTTACTTACACATGAAGGCAAGCACAACCCCGAGATTGCCCAAGGTAGGGGAAAGTTGCGCAATGGACTTTGGACGAACTGAACTAAGTTTAAACACTTAAAATGCAAATTAAAACAATTATATATATATATATATTTATATTAGTATGCTTTTAAACTCAAGGACGCAGTTTTGCGATCCTTGTCCTTATTATTTTCTGTCATTTACTTTTCACCGTTGCGCTTTAGTGCACATGCTGATTTCCTTTACGTATTTATTTAACTTGATACGCGGTTTTGCGTATCAAGCATCGTTTTTTGTCATTTTTTTTTGCCGCCACGCTTTAGTGCACATGCTGATTTCCTTTACGCATTTATTTAGCTTGATACGCCGTTTTTGTGTATCAAGCATCGCTTTTTGCCATTTACTTTTGCCGCCGTGCTTTAGTGCACAAGGTATTTGCTTTTCTGCATTTACCTGTTTACACATTTGTTTAGCCGAAGTACGGTTTCGTACCTCATGCATTGCTTTGTGCATTTACTTTGCTTATGCTTCTACTGTTGGCACACTTATTTGGCCGAGATACGGTTTTGTACCTCGCGCACCGCTTACGCATTCTTGCGCCCAATGCGCATCTTCACACTTTAAGGATTGTTGTCACCTTGTTGTCTAACTGCTTTGTGCATGGGCTCACATTTCCTTGCTAACTTACACATGTGTAAGTTTAGACTAGAGCGTAATCTATTTCGCTTGTTTGTTTCAAAATGACACGAGCTGCACTTATGCATTTCGGTTTTTAAAAAGGGATTCCTAAAGCGAATCCGTGTTCCAAATGTGTAGTCTTGATGAACTGGTTTTAAAAGTCTTTTGTTGTTGCGAGTTTGCAACCTAGTCTCCCGAATTGACGTATTTTGGGAGAGAGGTTTTTACTACCTCTGTTTGCGTATCCGATATGACTCGGATAACCTCGGTTTTTGGACGGGATTATCTGTCCCTATTAAATGTACACATTTAATTTTCATTTTTTCTTACAAACCGCGGATACTCAAAACAGGCAAAGTTCCCAAATCTCAAGGTAGTTCCTAGTTATGTCTTAACACATAATTTATATTTTAATTATTGGGTTCCACACTTGTTTCTCGATCGATATCCGGGACATCAATAAAAATCCACAACCATTGACGCCACTTTCTTGCTATACCAATAACTACAACTGAGTCAACAATACCACCCCGGCAAAGTAACTGAAAGCACCCTAAAATCGTAGTTGGAAACATGAACCTCACATCGGGTTCTTGGAGACAGCAATTGCACACGGAGTTTTAGTATCCTTACGTCTCCCATGACCGTCATACACGATTCTCATACTATAAAAGAGATATCAAGGAAGAGCATTATTACACTATTTTGGTCTCTTTTATCATTTTAATCAATTACAAGTTCTTTACACAAGAACATGTATTCAAATTCACATTCAATAAAAATTTTGGATCCTTGCCTTAACAATTCAGTATTGTAACTAATTTTGGAAAACCAATAATTTCTAGAGATCATTTTACAATGCATAAATATGAGCAACACATGCTTTTAGCCTACATAGGCTCTACAATGGTTCATGTACAACCACTAATAAATTTCAACAATAATTCATGCCATTGCAAAATTTCAGTGAATATAACACATAGATACACAAATTTATGTTCGCAATTCACGCTCACAACACCAAAAATGAATGTGCATTTGACTAAGCACATGCACATGTATAAAGAAAGCTTGCCGACCCACATACATATACATATACACAAGTTCTATGCCAATCCGAAGCCAGATTGCACACAGGGCAGTGTAAATATGTGCATGTGACAACAATCCTCATGCTTTAACGTGCTTGAAACTGCTGCACGTAAGTGAGCAGCATGATGTATATCGTTCTTGCAATTGTTGCATATATATATATATATGCAGTAATACATATACTATATGCTTATTGTCATTGCATACGTATATGCAACAATACATATCGGCAAAACAACAAACATATCTGTTTCAAACTCATGCACATAATTGGCATATTGCAAACAATCTATTTATGATCAGATTTATGCATATGATCAGCAAACACTAAACTTAGCTACTTATGATCATGTTCATACACATGATGGGCCGACAACAAAATATATATATTTATGATTAGATTCATGCACATGATCAATAGACATACAAAATGTATTTATGATCAGGTTTATGCATATGATCACAAAACTGCAAACATCTATTTAAGATCAGATGATCAACATACTGCAAACTATCTACTTATTATCAGGTTTATGCATGTGATCAACAGACATTCAAACAATCTACTTATTATCAAATTTAGGCATATAATCATGCAAACTATTTACTTATGATCAGGTTTATGCATATGATTAGCAAACATGCAAACGACAAGAGATTGCAAACATATCCATATTTATGATTAGATTCATGCATATGATCAGCAGATATGCAAACATATATTTATGATCAGTTTTATGCATATGATCAACAGACTGCAAAATACATATGTTATGATCAGATTCATGCACATGATCAGTAAACTACAACTATACATGTTTATGATCAGATTCATGCACACGATCAATAGACTGCAACTAGATATATTTATGTTCTGATTCATGCACATGATCAGTAAACTTCAAAATATATATATTTATATTCAGATTCATGCACATGATCAGTAGAATGTAAAATACATATGTTTATGATCAGACATGATCGACAGACTGTAAAATACATATATTTATGATCATATATGATCGGCAGACTGTAAAATACATATATATTTATGTCTCAAACAAAATAGTACCTAGAAAACTCAGTCTATATCGTAATATAAAAAAAATAAACAAGAAGTATTATCAACACGAATATTGTTGGATTAAAACATAGATCTCAAATCTGGTTTTGCAGGAAAAGTAACATGAGTTTTATTTTTAAAAATCACAATTTAGCAAAAACGTGTTTATGTTAAGGAAACCAAAATTTTCTTTTCTTTTAAACTCTAAACCTATTATTGAATTTACTTACACTAGCTCCCTTCCCATCCAGATTTGGGGAGGAACCCGTACCTTGATTCTTGTTCTCACGAAAAACTTAGAGGGAGGAAATGTTGAGGATTCTTCTTCTTCTCTCTCCCTCAACTCACATTTTTTTTCTATATCTTCCTTTCTCTCCCTCTTTCTCTCTCTCTAGAGGATGATTTCTAGAGAGAGAGAGAGAGGTTCTCAACCTCTTTTATAACTTATGAAAAGTCTCTAGAGGGCGTGACACCCCCTTCTAGATGAATGGGGTAGAGTTCTACCCATGGTAGAACTCTACCTCTATTTCAAATCATCTTTTAAATTTTATTATATATATATATATTGGCTCATCTTGTGGAATATTCCATATTAAGGGAGGGGGATGCCCCCTTCTAGAAAACCAGGCAGGGTAGAATTCTACCCTAAGTAGAACTCTACCTCATCCTTACTCCTTAAATTCATATTTTTATTTTTAAAGTTTTAAATTCATTTTAGTTTTAAATTGGCATTGATGGATCAGACCCATGATCCAAATCCATATCCAATCCCAAGTGGATTTCAACCCAGACTGGGTCTTAGTAAATATGGATCTTGGACTGAGTCCAGATCTATATTAACATTGGTCCAACGGAGCGGGTTGAGTCCGATCCAAACCGAAAAGGATAAAAAAATAGCGGTCAATTAATTTAGAAAAATGCATTTTTTAACCAACCGATATCCGATTTCGATAAAATAGATCTCCTACGAGATCTACGTCCCGAAACAGATCTAACTATGGTCTTAGATCAATTCCGCTCCCAACTTTTGAATGATTTAACCTTATTTTCACTCGAATTTTGCTCAAATATAAAGGTTAAAAAGAAATAAATTTGCAATTTTTCTTAACATATATAGATATTGTGAGTGGGCTATGGACCACGTCTAGACCCAGGTTGACGTCTGCCTATATTTAAATATTTTTCATAATTTTGTCATATTAAATATAAATATTAAATTTAAAAATTATATTTTTGAGCTTAAAAATTATGAAAAAATTATAAGATATTACACAATTAGTAGATGATAAAGTAGCAATAGTAAATTAATTAATAGTTAATTGAGAATTTAGACGACAATTAAATAACAAAAACTATTTTTTTATATATCAATTAGGGTTTGAAGGAATTATCGAAATGGTTATTGGATTGATCCAATTCATATAAGATCTGTTGGATTGACCAAATCCATAATGGATATGTTGGATCTGCCGATATGGGTAAGATCTGTCTAGATATATCTAGATGGCCTTGAGGTGTTGCATTTTTCAAGAGACATATGATAAACCATGTAACAAGTTAATAGCAAATCCATATAGGACATATGACAAGCTTAGAGATAAGAAAGTTAGAAGTAAAAGCTACGTGGGACAAGTGTCAAGTTTAAACTAAAGGAGATAATCAAGTGTGAAACCCACTTGGCTAACGACTTAGACAAGTGGATCACCAAGTGAGAAAAAGGCTCTAGAAGCCTCTCTCTCTCTCTCCCTTGGTCGACCTCTCTAGGTGAGGAGGGCGGGGCTCACACCTATGTGATTCTAAAAGAGGTTGGAATCAAGAAGTTTCTCCAAGCTTCTTGACCTTTAGGTGACATAATCTTGGTTATTCAATATCAATGCATCTCAACCCTTCACTTGTCAAAATGAGAAAAAACTCTAATAACTAATTTAATTACAACCCTTCACTTGTCAAGATCCTAAGCATCTCTATAAACAACCTTGGGCTATAAATAACCTCCCTAATCCCTCACTTTTCTCATCTCTCATTTGAAGTAATATTACTCTCTTTCCCAAGCCCTTCTACGATTTTGGTAGAATCTCTCTCCCTCACCCACTCGAATTTGAAGGAGCAATCTTTTTCTGTATTTTATTTATTTTTCAGGAATCTTTCTTAGGTTTGTAGGAAGATTCATCTTTTAAAAAGGTAGGAGTCTTGATCCTTGTATGTATGTAGAGAATTTAAGTATGTTATAATGTAGTAATTAAAGGTTTTCCTTAATTAGCACTCTAATCATTTGGTTGAGTGTTTTATCATGCTTACCAGTTAGTTAACAACTGACTGCTCCACTATTGAGCTGCTAAGGAAGAACAACTCCATTTCATATACATACTAAAGAGTCGAGTCTCTTATCTATGAATTAACCACTTGTTGTAGGAGATCGACCCAAGAGAGGGGCTTGCCCTAATATTCATGTTCTTAATGATACATAGTAAAAACAACAAAATCGTAAGATGAATATTATACTTCTTAGGTAGGAGTACTTTCTATATTGACAAATTGAATTGCATGTATCATACTTAATTGAAATTGAATTACATGTTGGATTGATAATTCATGCAATTCAGATTCAATTCTTATGTTATAATTAAGGGTTTTTTCTAATTGGCACTCTAGTCACTTGATTGCGTGTTGTATTATGCTTAATTGAAATTGAATTACATACATTATAATTAATTCTAAATGAATTGCATATTGGAATGATAATTCATGCAATTTAGATTTAATTTTTATGTTAGAAGTAGGAGATTTTCCTAATTGGTACTCTAGTGACTTGATTGAGTGTTGTATTATGCTTAATTGGAATTAAATTGCACGTATCATGCATAATTGAAATTGAATTTCATGTTGAAATGATAATTCATGTAATTTAGATTCAATTCTTATATTAGAATTATGAGTTTTTCCTAATTGATGTTCTAATCACTTGATTGAGTGTTGTATCATGCTTAATTGAAATTGAAATGCATGTTGGAATAATAATTCATGCAATTTAGATTCAATTCTTATGTTAGAATTATGGTTTTTTCCTAATTGACACTCTAATAACTTCATTGAGTATTGTATCATGCTTAATTAAAATTGAATTGCGCGTATCATGCTTAATTGAAATGGAATTGCATGTTTGAATGATAATTCATGCAATTTAGATTGTAAATGATTATACTTGTTTACTCTTCAAGTATTCATATTCAACTGAAAAAATTACCTGTTGAGATCACCACCATATATGGCAATATTATTGCATGGGCTAGGAGGTGCAACAATATAATGGACACCTTGTCAAACTTAGCAAAAGTCGTGACACACCAAGTTGTAGCCATGTAGATTTCGGGGGACTACTTGCAGCAAGTTGCCTGAGATTGGCCCAACGTATGTGGTGGGATCACTTACTAGCATTTCATGGATATGAATCCTCCTATTTTTTACTGAAAGGATTGACCTTAAAGCAGTCGAGACATGGATAGAGAGATCAATAAGATCTTTCGTGTTCTGGAAGTTCCCAACGATAATGTCAACTTCGAGACATATCTGCTGAAGGATGCAGAACGCTGGTTGGCAACCGTGTACGAAGTGAAGTTCCAAAGCAGACTAGTCACATGGAAGCAGTTTGTCAGGGTCTTCTATGCAACATATTTTTTGAAGCACGAGAGAAACCAGAAAATGTAATTCTTGCACATGCAACAAGGTGGGAGCACTCTGGTGGAATACATCATAAAGTTTTGCAGTTTAGAAAGATATTGCTCGAACGCCTACACGACAGGAAGAGCGGGCGATGAAATTTGCACGGAGTCGAAAACTGACCTTAAAGTTGAAGGTCTACACCCGTGGACCCAAGTCACTCGACGAGGCTATCGCGATGGCAACATTACTGGATGGTGACTGAGCAAAATCCTAGAAGACAACAATCCTAATTCATGCATCAATTTGGTGGTCAGAGGAGCTGGCCTAAGAAGAACCACTGGGGAGAAAAGTTCGTTTCTCCTGCCAAGAGGCAGAAACAAAAACAGCAAGAAGGAGCTTAGCCCCAACAACGACTGAGCCAGGATTGTCCGAAATGTCATCGCAATCACGTTGGACACCTATGTCCCTGAGAGACCAGAGCTTGTCTCTATTGCGGGAAAATGGGGCATTACATCAAGTATTGCCTCAAAAAGCAGGCATATGAGTGGGAATCAGGGTGGCTGCAACAACAATAGCAACAACCTTAGTAGCACAAAATCAAGTTGATTAGAAGAAGGTGGCAGGACGAGTTTACGCTATCACTGCCGAGCAATTGCAAAAAGGTGATTTGGTGTAAAGTATCGTACTAGTCGCTGATGAAGTGGCCCTTGTCTTGTTTTATTGTGATTCAACCCATTCATTTTAATTGATGAAATTTCGTCAAACAATTGAATGTACATATTGAGTCATTGAACCATGCATTAGAAGTTTACAACCTGGTAGGACAACTCTTTGTGTGTGACATGTATAGGGATGGCAGTGGACCTGGGGAAACAGAGCCTTGCCCCGCCTCGCCCCGTTTGGACCGGGGATGGAGGATATGAAACAGGGATGGCAGTTAAAATCAAAACCCATGCGGGGATGGAGGCGGCGATCGACTTACGCTTTCCCCCACCCCGTCCAGTCCCTAATCCTTCTTTAGGGATGGCAATGGATTTAGGGGAAATGGGGCCTCACCCCGCCTCACCCCGTTTGGACTGGGGATGGAGGTTAAAATCAAAATCCGTGCGGGGAGGGCGGGATTTTGAGATGGGGCAGAGGTGGAGAGATTGTCCCCCGCCCTGGTCCACTGCCATCCCTACATATGTACCAAACATAGATGTCATGTTGGGTGGGCAAAGTATGCGTGCAGACTTAATCCTACTTGATATAATGGAGTATGACATCATATTCGACATGGATTGGATTGGCTATATGAGTATTATGTTTGGGTACTATGTAAAAAAGGAAAGGTAGTATTGATCTCACTCAGAGTTTTTAAAGTGGAATTCAAACTTTCAAGACCTGTTTTGAAGGGCCGAATTATTTTTACAATAAAGGCTTAAAAGTATTTAGAAAAAGGTTGAATTGCATTTCTGGTCAGTGTAACCTCTGTAGATCCTACTACCCCATCGATGGAAGAGTTTGATATAGTCCATGAGTTTTTGAACGTATTTTGGTGGAATTGTCAGGACTTCCTCCACGTCGAGAATGGAGTTTAGTATCGAACTATTGCCTGAAACTACACTAATTTTCAAGGTACCTTACCGAATGACACCATATGAACTCGAGGAGTTAAAGAAGCAACTTCAAGAGCTGATGGATCGAGGATTCATTTGACCAAGTGTATCGCTTTGGGGAGCACCAATATTGTTCGTAGAGAAGAAAGATGCCTCATTGAGGTTATACATTTATTATAGAATGCTTAACCAGACCACTATTAAGAATACACACCCCTTGCCACATATCGAGGACTTGTTCGACCAAATATAAAAGGTGAAAGTATTATAAAAAATAGACCTTAGATCTGAGTACCATCAACTAAGAATTAAGAATGATGATATTCCAAAAACAGTTTTTCGAACAAGATATGGGCATTATGAGTTCATAGTAATGCCTTTCAAACTCATTAATGTGCCTACAAATTTATGGTTTTAATGAATCAGATCTTAACCCTACGTGGATTAATTTGTGATTGTTTTCATTGATGATATATTGATTTATTTTGAGAATATGGAGCAACATCGTGATCATTTGAGGACAGTATTGGTAGTTCTTAGGAAGCAACAACTATTTGCTAAACTCTTGAAGTGCAAGTTTTAGATCGAGGAGGTCATGTTCTTAGGACAGGATTTTTCTCATAGTTTTAGTGGTAAATCTTTGAATGAAGGGAAATTGGTAGCATTGCTTGGTGTTGTGACCCGTTTTTTCACATAGTTGTCTAGTTACCTTGGGTAGATCTCCCTGATAACTGCTATCATTGAATCTACCACCAGCATTGCTTCTGCCTTGACCTTTGCAACCTCTGTTATTCTTTGTATATAGTCACGGTTCTGATTTTCAGTAGGCTGTCTCAAAGAAACATTGGCACTGTTACTCATTTGATCAGCATCTCGAGTGTTGAGATCATTTATTTGAGCTTCTTGAATCAAAAGTAACCCATGCAGCTGATTTGAGAGAAATAGGTTCTCTACGCGTTTCCATAGTAGACCTAAAAGCATTACACTCGTGGAATACCTCTTAGCAACTGCAACACAAGGACTTCTTCATCAACTAGTTTTGATGCAACCACCAGTTGATGGGCTATGGATTTAACCTTCTGAACGAATTCATGTATTGACTTATTACCATTTTGAGGTTCTGTAGTTGGGACTTAACTACAAATATGGGACCTTGATTGGGCAGCATAAGAAAGCTTAAGGGTTGTCCACATGTCATATGACATATCTAAGACAACCGTTTGGTTGTGCACGGATTCTGTCAAGGAGGATAGAATCGAACTGAGAAGCAATTGATCATGTTTAAGTCAATCGACATAACTTGGATTTAGCTCTGTAGATGAGCCTTCTTTGAACATGGGTGAGGCTAATATACTCCCATCAACATACCACATCAAATAAATGTGAGGATCACAGGCTTGAACGGGTGATTCCCACAACAGATAGTTCTCAATAGTAAGTTTGATAGAAAGAAAATGATGAACATTGGTAGGTATCTGATTCGTATTCTCTCCTGCCATTGATCTTGAGGGAGAAAGAACCACCTCTGAACTGAGTAACAAGAGCCAGTAGCTTTGGCTCTGATACCATAAACAATTTTGATGTTCACACAAAACATTACGGCACAAGGCGATAGCAACAGAATATTGATAACCACACAAGGTGATGTTCTCACGAGAACAAAAAACCATAATCACACAAGGCAATAAGAGCAGAATATTGGTAACCGTATAGGGAAATGAAAATACAAAATTGATGCCCACATAAGAAGATTTATGTGGTTCAGTTGTTAAGACCTACATCCACAAATGAACTCTCACTTCCTCTATGAATTGCTAGGAGAAGAGAGGTGATCCATTATTAGATTCACGTTATAAAATTACAAGGCCTTAGAATCCCATAATTTTTGGGGTTTACAATTTTACTCTTA
Source organism: Nuphar pumila (assembly GCF_984573655.1). Taxonomy (NCBI): domain Eukaryota; kingdom Viridiplantae; phylum Streptophyta; class Magnoliopsida; order Nymphaeales; family Nymphaeaceae; genus Nuphar; species Nuphar pumila. The sequence goes on from NC_143265.1 coordinate 59,589,722, forward strand.
TCTCCTAATATCAACTTTTCATAATTAAGAGACGTATATGGCCTTTCACAAGTTCTTGATGCATACTTGTCCTCAAGCTTTCCTTGTTCACACTAAGAAAGAACATCTCCCTTATCAAGGAAGCTATTTCCCTTGGTTTCCAACTTCATATTTTCTTCTTTGGATCGGCTTTTATAGGGGTCCGCATAGAACTTTTCCAAATGACTTGTCTCTCTAACACCCCCTCTTAAAAGGGCAGCGAACACAGAACCATACCTCGAGAAAAGTTACATTGGCAACTCAAAATCATGAGAAAGCTTCTCATGATTTTGAGTCAGTTTTGCAAATGGCTAGCAAACATGCCCTAAACTCTAAGACCAAAATCAGAAGACTACTCTTAGGAGACACCACTGCATGCAGCAGCTCCAACCAAAATAAAAGCAGAAAAAATCCAGCAGCCATCTATCCAAAAGATTGCTGCATGGTGCAAGGCTTGAACCCACCCAATGATCTCAGCTCAAGACACCATGCCCACTTTCACATTCATGGCTCAGAAGCTTCTATCATGCAATAAAGGCACTTGTATTCAAGAATGAGCTGTGAGATATGTTTATACTCTTATCACCTCATCCTATTTCACAAAAATAGGATAGGATGTGATATATTTTTTAGTTTATGCAAAGAGAGGGTAATTGTACCCTGGAAAAAGAAAAAGTTTTCTTTTCTTTTATAGCCAACAATGATTCAACATGATTCATTTGCTAGGAATCAACGGTTGGATCATGTTTTTTTAATAAAAAACTTAATTTTTGGATGCTTGAATATTTACAAAAAATGATTTTCAAGCATCAAAAAATCCTGTTTATGCATAGAAATCGGACGTTTCAAGACTAGTTCCTTTAAAACCAAGCATGTAGATGTTATCAGTATGGTCAGGTTCAAGAAAAAAAGCAAGCAAACCTATGGAAATCTTGGTTCACACTCTAGTTCTCAAATTTCCAATTCTCATATTCTAGTGGCCTGCAGATGGAAGAATGCTTCTGGGGGCAAAAATCTAGAATTTAGTGGCTAGCGGCGGCTGATTAGAATACCTCAGTTTTACATGCCAAGGTCAAACGATTTGCAAAGGAATCATAACAAATACTTTGAAAAGAATAGTGGTTGGAAGGTGGAAAGAGGTATGGCTCAGGAAGTTCATACTTTTTTAGTGATTTATTTTTTTGGGGGTGTGTTGGATCCAAGTGTCTCTTATAGTGATAACTTATTTCTTATGTCTCCAATTCCATATAATGAATTTGCACATGCAGATTTTTTGATGAAGAGTGATTGTGCTGCAAGACCTGATGGGTTCCCAGTGGATTTTTTCAAAGCCCTCTGGGACATTATTGGACAAGATATTTGTGCTGCAGTAAAAGATTTTTTTGATATTTGTAGGATCAATGCTAACCATATTACTCTCATTCCAAAAGTGGTTGGAGTAGTCAAGTTAAAAGATTTTTGACCAATCAGCCTTTATAGTGTTATTTACAAGATCATTACTATGGCGATGGTAAACGGTATGAGGCTGATACTGCATAAGAATATTTCAGAAAATCGAAGAGCTTTTCTGATGGGGAGATCAATTCAGGACAGCATTGTGATAGCTCATGAGCTTGTCCACTCTATGGAGAAAAGCTCCAAGACCATTTTATTTAAATCTGATCTTACAAGAGCCCATGACAGTGAATTGGAGATTTCTGAGGAACTCAGTTATTCTGTTTGGTTTACATCCTGTTTGGATAGAGATGATAATGATGTGTGTCAACTCCTACTTTTGCACTTTTGATTAATGGTGATTCTAGTGAGACTTTTTGGAGTACTCGAGGAATTCGTCAACGGGACCTCAATCTCCATATTTATTTCTTATTGTAATGTTGAGGCTGACTCGTAGATTGTTTTAAGCAGAGAGGGCGAGAGAGTTCTTATTGTGCTTGTCTCGGTGCATGCTTTTCATTGGAGCCATAGTTTCTGCCTGATGATGCACTGTTCTTTGTCCATGATTCTAAGAGGTTATTGGAAAATTTCACAGATATTCTTGATCACTTTGAATGTTTTTCAGGCCTAGTGGTTAGCAAAGAAAAATCTACTTTCATCCCGCTTAATCTCTCTGTTAGTAGAATTTTATGTCTGCGTGCTGTTTGGATGGAATTTAGGTCACCTTCCATTTAGATATTTTTTAGTGCCCATTTTTACTGGGTGTCTCACATTGTCTTTATGCAACTCATTGACCTCAAGTTCGAAAATAGTCTTGATAACTGGAATAGTAAGTTGCTTTGGATGGTGGTCTGGTTGGTTTTGATAAAATCAATTCTTTCTTATTATCCAATCTATTGGATGACATGTTTTCGATTGCCAGAATTAGTGGTAAATAAGTTGGATTGCATGATGAACAACTTTTTCTGGAATGATTCAGAATTTAATCACCATCGCCACTTGTTATCTTAAAGTTCGCAAACCAGTCACAGCAGGTGGTTTGGGTGTGAAATATATTGCAAAGATGAATTATGATCTTATTTCTAAGATGGCTTGGAAGTTAGCTGCAAAGACGCCCACTCCTTGGCTATGTCTTATTATGATTAAGTATAGAAGGGTAGGTTCAATCTGGTTGCAATGGACAAGTGATGATGTTTTGTGGGGTTGGAAAGGCCTCGTTTCGAGCATGGAGATTCTAAAGTTAGGTGCAAAGTGGAAAATTGGTGCTCTTTAGTGGATTTCTAGTATGACCCCTGGTGTGGTAAGTTTTCTCTATGTTCTATGCTGGAAGTGCAACCACCTATTTTTCAATTGAATCAAATGCAGGATGTCAAAGTGAAGGACGCTATTAGTGAGGTACATGACACAGTGTGTTTTGACTGGCTGTCTTGTGCAGGATTTCTCCCCTCAACAATTGGAGTATCTCAGTAAATTTCTGATCTCTGGTCCAATGAGGGTAATAATTTCCGTGTTTCGGCTTATTCTGCTCAAGAGTTTTCTGCACTATCGGTTTATTTTGGATTGATTTTGCCCATAATTCTTCTGATTTTTTTTTGGGATTCCAGCTTTCCATCATTTTTGTTGATGGTGTAGACTTGATTTTTGGGAGAATAATTTTTCTTGCATCCCCCATCTTTGTTTTCTCCTTGCTTGATTATTATTCCCTCATACAGACCCCTCTTAATGCCAATTTCAATCCATTCCACTCTCCCCAGGAGTTCTTCAAAATTATTGGCTTGTATTGTACTGATTAAACTTTTCGGTGGTTGAGCAAAATTATTTAAAATAATTGTTAAAGCATTCTTTTCCAAAATGAGCTCAGCCATTTTGTTGTATACTGACCTCCATCGTTGCATGAAGTCTGAAGCAGTCTCATCTGAAGCTCATAAAAATTACTAATTGTCAAGAGAGATTAGACATTGTATTGAAAATGCTCAATAAACTAATTCACCAAGTCATCAAATTTTTGAGGGTTTAGTGGAGAACCATGCAAGAACATCCCCCTCTAGGCTTTTGGGAAACAATTGGATCATGACTATGTCATTATTATGTTAGTCAATACAAACATTGTCATGTGATTGTAGGGCTCTCCTATTTCATTGAACTCTAACTTTTTGAGAGCATTTTTCATTGCTTCTGTCTCCATGGAAGAAATCTTTGACAGTGAAGGTCTTCTTTGGCTCTTGACCCTTAACTTGAAGATTCAAATTCTTAATTAAAGTGAATTCCCAAGATCCCTCATTTTTTTGCTTTATTTCCTCCAATTCTTCATCTTTCTTTTTGTATTTTGGATGAGACTTTTTCTTGGTTTCCTCTTCATCTGAACTTTTCTTCCCTTTTATCTTGGTTTTCCTTTTGCCTTCATTTGAGGCCAATAAAATCCCTCCATACTTCAAATGGACCGATAACACTAGTAGTGGCGGGCTCTACCACCCACTAGATATCTTTTGGAGACAAAGATCTTGTATTCCTTTAATAAACTCCAATGAGCCACTCCCTATTGGACACTACCTTTTTCATTGATTATGAAAAAGGGCCATTTGATTTCTCATGACTAAGTCAATTAGGCTGATAAATCCCAATGATAAGCCAAATAAGCTGATTACTCTATTCAAAAGGAGCCCGTAAACCCCAATAAGATTGTCCAGGGTCGATATACCATCCGACCATCATGCTACTTACACTTATGTGAATGGACATTTTAAAACACAAATATTTTGATTCAATAGGTAATATTCTTTTTGAACCAAAGTTTTTTAAATCATTTGAAATAGAACTTAGATTTGGTTTTTAATGTTGATTCTGATTTTCTGGTTAACACTTTCAAATAGACTAAAAAAAAGAAAATATTAAACTAACCAAGACTTTTGCGTGCAATTAAAAAGATAATCGAATCCATAAGGGTTGTAGTTAATTATTTATAAAGCAATTTATAAAAAATCATGATGAATTTTCAAAATAATTTAGAAAACTAGTTTATCTTAGAAGTTGCTAATATGCATTTAATAATAGTAAAATTTATGTTTTATAAAAATCAATAATTTAAGAAGGATATAGAAGATGAGCTCTTCATTATTAATTTCTAATTAATTTCTTAAGCAAACACTAGCTTTTAAAACATGTAAAGTAGAAGTAATCTAAATTCAGAAGCTTTAGCTAAAATCATCTACATAGAAGGAAATTTTCATATAACAGGCTTAATTACAATTATATCCAATATGAAACTCATTTCTGAAAAATCTAACTTAAACATGGAACTATGACTAGTTACAAGAAAATAATTGATGACCAACTAAATCCTAATTATCCAACTATAACTTATTTTCAAACTTAACTCAAGGAAAATATCTCTATGTATAGAAAGGCATAACTACATATTTACAAATCCCAATTAACAAAATTCCCAACCTCTAACTATCAAAACAATAATTATCTAAATATAATGCTAATTTAAGAAAGCCTAATTAATAAAAATATAACCTTGAACTACATTTCTATCTCTTTCTCTCTTTATGGACTGCCTCTAAGTCTCTCATCCTTTTTTCTGCATCACAAATGATGGGGAAGAGTGTATCCCTCCCTCCCTATTTATAGTTTTTTAGCCCCACTAGGGTTTTGACACCTAATGTGCTAAGTGTTATCTTGGTATTTGGTCTAATCATGTTCATAGATACTCGACTACTTAAAGGAGTCCCCATTTTATTTATTTTGATTCTTGTGTTGACACTTAATGGGCTGAGGTGTCAACTGTACTTGACACCCAGCTACTTGGGGTGTATTTTCATAATGTTCCCATATGGTGGGTTAGAGTATTTGGGCTGAACCTTATCCAAATAAAAAATGGCACACCTATATCCATACCCTACTCAAAATGATACTCAAATACATATCCATTCCGGCCCTTTGCTATTTTCCCTTTATCTCTCTCTCTTATAATACATGGACAACTATGACCATGACCATGTTGCTGACTTTCATAGGTGACCTAAGTTTGACTTTTACAAAAGACCTAGAATATTTGTTTTTTATAATTTTTAAACAATTATGGCCATGGTTTGACTTTTTAAGGGAACCCAAGCTTGACTTTTACTGATAACTTAGAATACCTGTCCCCCCTATTTCTTTGACAATCATGACCATGGTTCGACTTTACATGTGATTTAATTAGTATATTACACTTGTTCTACCTATTGAGGGATAGACATAGGATAGATCCTAGAATTAAGTGGTGGGCACTGAAAGGAGCTAAACAAGGAATGTTTGTAGAGCAGGTAGTTAAGGAAGTTGATTGGTGTCTCGAGGAGGATTTAGAATCAATGTGGAATAAGATAGCGGGTGGTATGAGAAAGGTAGCTAAGGAGGTATTGGGTGAGTCTAAAGGCGGTGCACCACTAGGTAAGGATACATCATGGTGGAATGAGGATGTCAAATTAGCTATTAAGGTTAAAAGAGAGTGTTATAGAAATCTAAGTAAGAGTCGTGATAATGAGAATTTGGAGAAGTATATGATAGCAAAGAAGGAAGCTAAAAAAGTTGTTCGAAACGCGAGGGCTAAGGTATATAAGGAGGTTTATGACAAGTTGGATACCAAAGAAGGCGAGAAGGATATTTATAGGCTTGCAAAGATGAGAGATAGGAAATCGAAGGATTTGGGTATGGTTAGATGTATCAAAGATGAAACGCAAAGGGTTTTAGTCAAAGATGAGGAGATTAAGGAGAGATGGAAAGATTATTTTGATAAGCTATTTAATGATAGTCATGCTCAAGATCTTGGAGACTTCTCCATTCCTTTTCATGAGATAAATCGTGACTTCATGCGCAAGATTCAAAAGAAAGAAATTGCAGAGGCTTTGAAGAAAATGAAATCAAGAAGGGCAGTTGGCCCAGATGGTATACCTATCGAGGCTTGGAAATGCTTGGGAGAGAAAGGTTTAGAATGGTTGACAAATCTTTTTAACTTGATTTGGCGAACAAATAAGATGCCTAATGAGTGGAGGAAGAGTACTTTGGTGCCTTTATATAAGAATAAGGGTGATATACAAGATTGCACAAACTATCGTGGTATAAAACTCATGAGTCATACTATGAAACTCTGGGAGAGGGTGATTGAGTCTAGGTTGAGGAAGGTTGTCATGATATCGGAGAATCAATTTGGTTTTATGCCTGGAAGATCAACTATGGAAGCTATACATCTTCTTAGACAACTTATTGAAAGATATAGAGAGAGGAACAAAGATTTGCATATGGTTTTTATTGATTTAGAGAAGGCATACGATAGAGTACCTAGGGACGTTCTCTGGTGGACAATGATGAAGAAAGGTGTTTCTCTCAAGTACATTAGTATAATTAAAGATATGTATGAAGGAGTAGTAACCAATGTCCGCACTTGTGGAGGGGTGTCAACCAATTTTCCGATAACGGTTGGGTTACATCAAGGATCTGCTTTAAGCCCTTTCCTATTTGCGATAGTGATGGATGAGCTTACGAGATCAATTCAAGAAAATGTACCGTGGTGTATGTTGTTTGCTGATGATATTGTTTTGATTGATGAGTCTAGAGCTGGGGTTAATGCTAAGTTAGAATTATGGAGACAGACATTGGAAGCTAGAGGTTTTAAGTTGAGTAAGAGTAAGACTGAATATATGGAATGTCGGTTTAGTAAGCAACGAAGTAGTGATGGGAGTGTAGTGAAGCTTGGTGAGCAAGATATACCGGTGAATGATTATTTCAAATATTTGGGATCCATCATTCAAAAGTATGGAGAAATTGATGGAGATGTAAATCATAGGATAAAGGTTGGGTGGATGAAATGGAAAAGTGCTACTGGAGTGCTGTGCGATCGTAGAATGCCATTGCGGTTGAAGGGAAAGTTTTATAGGACGACTATTAGACCCGCTTTACTATATGGTACGGAATGTTGGGCTGCCAAGAGACATCATATTCAAAAAATGAGTGTAGCTGAGATGCGGATGCTTAGATGGATGTGTGGAAATACAATAAAAGATAAGATTCGGAACGAAGAGATACGTAAGAAGGTAGGTGTTGCACCCATTGAAAATAAGATGCGAGAGAATCGTTTACGGTGGTTTGGACATATTCGGCGAAGGCCTAATGATGCTCCAGTTAGAAGGTTGGAGAAATGGGAAAATATATTAGTTAAAAGAGGTCGGGGTAGGCCTAGGAAGACTTGGATGGAGATGATAGGAAAGGATATGAATGCTTTGAACCTCACCGAGGACATGGCGTTGGATAGAAATGATTGGAGGAAAAGGATTCATGTGGAAGACCCAAAATGAATTTCTTTTTTGGTTCATATCGCTGACCCCAATTGTTTTGGGATGAAGGCGTAGTTGTTGTTGTTGTTTTTGTTGCATGTATACATTTGATTGCCTGTATTTTTTGGTTTTTAGGTGCATAAACATGGGCATATCTTTGTCCCTTGTCATTTATTGGAGTGTCAGGTGTCATTTGAAATATCAGAGAGATGGCTTTCTCTATTCTTTCTAGAGTTTCGTTAGATTCTATTTTTATTTGGCGTGAAACGATAGTGACCAGTTTGTTGTTTGTTTCTGGATTGCAAAAAAAGTTTCTACAATTGTCCACTTTTTGTAAACGGAATCCAACAATTATCCACTACAATCCAATGATTTTAGCGACGAATGAACTTTGTTTCATAGCTTGATAACTTTCATTTTTTAGCATTTTCTGTGATTCCTTCTTAATGTGGTGTGAAATCTATTCCCAATTTGGAAAACATGTTTCGATCTAGGAAAGTCCTATAATGGGCCCACTTTCCTAAGATCAACTTTGATCCACAACTTTCTTTAGTCGTGAAAGGAAAGTTTTCATTCAAAAACTAATTTCCTTTTTTAAAATCCTTGGTCTAAAAAAAAGTTGTGTGCTACTTGCCTTTCTGGCATTTTAGAAATTTATCAAAGAAATCACTTGAGAATTTAGAAACACTTGTTTGAAAATCACATGACACGTAGTATTTAAGGAAAGTTAAACTTCTAATAGGTTGGGTTTACATTTTGATTGAGGCCTTGCTTGCTTTGTCTATATTCTTTCTTGATTTATTCTCAATCTCTTGACTTTGATTGTAGAGCCTCTTGTTTTTTGTGTGTGGATTTTTTAAAACCCTATCTAATTCCCATTATTTGGATCTTTAAGTCCCCCCACCCATACTATTGGAAGTGGACCAAGTCCGATCTCTATTCACACGTATTGTAGACATAAGCTTTAGTATATCTGTGGTAGACATGAAAGAGAGCTTTAACCCAGTAGAACTCAAGAAGTGACCTCAATCAATTCATCGAGCATTTGAGGCGACCTAGGAAGTTCATTTTTAAAATCCAATCTTGTGTGCAAAATGAATTGTTTGGACTCTTGCTTGTGTTAGAGACCCATACGGAGGTCTAAGGATTCGAAGAAAGATCCCAAAAAAAATCTACCCAAGAATCCTACCCATAAAAGACAGATTTGAATGTGAGTCATTTGGATCAAAAACCCAAAGGTGCGACTGGTAGACCTGCTCAAACTGGACATGGCATGTCACTAGGCTCCAATTAGCTGCCATGGGAAAAAATACCCAAGATCTAGTAGATGATTCAAATAGTCCAAGGGTACTAGAGTTACCATCTCAATCAAATGAAAACCTGGATCATTCGAAAGGTGTAGAGATAGATCCTGAAGAAGATGGTTCATGAGACCCATTTTGTCACACAACCCTCTCATAAGGAAAATGCCGTTATGTTCGTGTCCACAAGCAAGCCAACTTATCAGGATCTGTAAGATAAGAACACTGCTCTAAGGATGATGATCCAATGGAAATTCATGGAGAATGAGTCTAAACTCCAAACCCTTCAACAAAAACAACAGGCATATCAAAAGTAGATTAGAAAGAGCGCCCCCCTAGTTTAGGTTATTCATTAGCCAGAAAGTCTAGTCCAGTCTAGTCCCCCGGGTTCGTATCCAAGCACCCCAATCCAATGATCATGATGATCGGGTCGTCAGCTTTGAAGTGCCAAAGGGGAAAGGTCGAGATTTTATCTTATATGGGGAAAATGAAACTCTAGCACTGCTTAAGAAGTTTATCAAGTTCAATGGATCAAGAAATTTGAAAAACCACCTGACATTGTATCTAAATGTGAGGACTATATGAAAAATCATCAGGTCATGATCTATTGGTTCCCAAGAAGTTTGGTGAGGTAAGCCGTAGCCTATTTATCAACCTTGGATATCTCGATGTTGATAGAGAGATTTAGATACATTGTTGATGTCTTGCCAAAAATAAGCTAACTCTATGACTTGGTAGAAAAAAAATAAAGATGGTCTAGGCTTCATAAATAGGTAGAAGCACCTAAGAAGTTTATCAAATTCAATGGATTAGAAAATCTCAACAACCACATGACATTTTATCTGAAATAGTGTGAAGACTACTAAAACAATATCTCTTAGTTTCCAATAAGGGACCTCAAGCAACATTGCTTAAGAAGTTCATCAAGTTCAATGGATGCTGAAACCCACATGACACTGTATCTAAATGAGTGCGAGAACTACCAAAACAATTATTGGGTCTTGATTAAAGAAATTTGGTGGGAGAAGCCTTGCCTTGCTTCTCAACCTTGGATATTCATCAAACAAGGGACTTTAATTTTCTAATGAACATGTTCACAAAATGATTTTGATACAATGTTTATGAGCTAACTCTATGACCTCAAGTAGAAAAAAGCTAAAGACATCTAAGACTTCATAAATAAGTAGAGGTCGGTTGGTATATCACCTCTTATATTCCTACTGTTATATTTCTCTCTATTTTCCAAGTCTATGACCCATCTATATTTCTCTCTATTTTTCAAGTCTATGAGCTTTCTTATTTTATATTTTAAAGTGAATTTAGATCAACCTTGACAAAGAGCTGAGTTGCTGCTAAGTAATGCAAAGCGCACCCCACCTATGCTGCCCTCACTCTTCTCTTTTTTGTAACATTTTCCATGGCAAGCATTCATTCAAATGATGAGAATTTTCATTCCCAAAAATTAGCAAGGGGCAGTTGTTTTTTTAAAGGTCGTTTGATATATTTTTTTGGATTTAGACCATCATTCATATGGAATTTCATAAATTGTTTCATGATAAGATTCATCATGTCCTTATGTCATATGCATCATGGTCATTCATGAGTGTCATCTCTTTTTTTCCGAAGTAAACTTTAGGAGGGCCCTGAATTCTATTAATATGCTAATATGAAATTACAATTGGTCACCCATAAAGGTAGCGAATCTGGTGTCACATGCAAAAAATAGATGAATATGACCCATAGCCAAAAGAGGGCCCTTACAAGAAACATTATCTACACGGAATCTAAGGGAGAGAGACAATGCGGAAGATGAGTTTCCACGACCCTCACGTGCAGCTGAAACTAAATTGCCCCATCTCTTACTATTATACATCACCTGCACTCGAGTCCCCACTGAGAATTCACTGAAATAATGACAGCAATCTTCCTCCTAAGGCTTATGCGTTTTTTTATTCCTCTAATGAAGAAATTTCTCTTTGAATTATAAGCTGCAAAAGATACAAGATCATGCCCTCTAAACATAGCAGAACCAAATCTGAAAAACACCAAGAGTGGCTCACTCACACAAAACGGTTCTGCCACTGAGCCACCACCAGCAAATAGTCTCACCGTTGAAGCCAAGTCTGCATGCCAGTTCATCAAAGTAAACTGTTTTGGACATGATGCACAAGCACTATTAATGATATTTTCTTTTCTAGGTTGATCTCCTTTGTCATAACATGAATTCCTTATTCTCCAAATCTTTCATAAAATTAAATTATATGATATACCACATTCCAACATCTTTTGAGCCATGCAAGAGGAAATTGGATAGATATCAGCCACATGAATTCCAGAATAATATCCATGCGGGAGACTCTCCTTCCAAACTTACTGCACATAAATTTGAAAATACTTCGAGAAATCCTTCATTTAAAAATTTGATGAGTATGGCTCTACTCTTCCTCGAAACACAATGGGCACTTATTAGGAAGAGCTACTCCAAAAACTTGAAGCTTGTCTATAACTTCTTATAACACGCTAAATAGACCACCCATGATGCTCTCGTTGAACCTTCTTAGCCCATACAAAATTGTGCCATTGATGTCAAGTTGCCTCTGTCCGCACAGAATTCTAAATGTCTCTTCCAAATACACTCTCTGCGGTGCAAATGCCTTTCCACTATAATTGATCCCGCCCTTAATCTGTGGAAAAAGAAAGAAAAAAGATATCAAATATCATCCAACACAGGAAAAGGAGTGTATATACATCTACCAAAAATATCAGTCCTTCCCAAACCTTATATGAAACAAGATGTGGTCCATTCCAAGGATCAATCCAAAACCTTGTTTGGACACCATCCAACACGTTATATGAAACAAAAATTTCAATATTTGACCATCCCCACATAATACCTCCAAAAGATTTTGCTCTCCAAGCTCTCATGAAATCTGCCTATATGGAGTTATTAAAATAAATATCCAATGCTAATTTTGCCAAATGTCATATTCAAATCATCTATTCTATGAATATCAATAGCACCAGCTTACATAGAACCTTCCATACCACAAACTATCTTTCAACAAAAAATTCTTAAAAATTGCTTTTAGTTGATTAATAACTTTCTTAGGTAGTCTAAAAGAAAGGAGACAAAAGATCATAATACTTCAAAGAGTATTTTAGATGAGTAAAATCCTTCTTACATGGGGCAACAATTTTGAATGCCAATACTCAATGTGTTGCTCAATTTTAGAAATGACATGTTGACACATATTTGCATTCATGATACACAAAAGAAGATCCATGTATTTAATAGGCAACTCGTGAAACTACTAATCAAGCATGTGAGATAGTAGAACTATAAAATTTTGCTCAACATTAAAAAAAAATAATGACAGTGTTCCCTTGTGACTTACAGTGTACAGTTGCGCTTAGAGTCTGTTTTGCTTTTGTTGAGTCTGATGTAAGCTGCCCGGTTCAGGTGAATTAATACCCCGAAGGGGCAGCCCGTATACTTGAATTGTAATAGCCTGCGGGCAAAATTGTGAATGAAGTAAATGCGTTGAGCTTTCTTTTGTTCACGCTCGTTGTGATTGCTTCTTGTGATTGCAATTTCTCTCCCTTTATTCTTTCTTGCTCTCTTGTATTTTGATTACAAGCTTCCGCGACCGGCAAGCGAACTGACGAGTAGGCTTGCGGCGGTAAGGAAGGACCGTCGCGCCGCGCTGGCCCATTGAAGGAAATAGGCCCGTGACAAGTGGTACTAGAGCTCGTTCTCGTGTTGGGGAAGGGACTCTGGAGTCGGTGTCGACAGACACGCCGACAGACTGCGATTTGTGAGTAAGACATCGTGGTGCCTTATCAACACTTGCGCAACACCAAAGGCAAGGAAGTTGCCGAAGCTGAGGAGATGGGTTCACCTCAGGGCCAAGAAGAGTTGGCTGCAACTGTTAACAAGCTGGTGGAAGATGTGACTTCGCATGATGAAGCGATCTCACGCGCATGTGAATCATTTAATGGATTGAATGATGTGGTGGCGAGCCTGCAAGAGCAGGTGAACTTACTAATGGGGCAAGTCACTTCATTGACGACTACAGTGACCGATCTTGAGTTGAGGAACCGTACGTTGCAGTGGACGGTGACCCTGAATGGCGGAAATGGTGAGAGACCATCAAGGATTAATGTACCTAGACCCGCAAAATTCAATGGTTCTCACGACAACAAGGCCATTGAGAACTTCTTGTTCCAAGTAGAAGACTACTTGGATATCCAGAATGTGACCCTCGAAGATCTGAGGATCAAGGCTGCAGCGGCCTTACTTGATGGTGATGCTTTCGCTTGGTGGAGGCGGAAGCGCAATGACATGGAGAGGGGTCAATGTGTGATAGACACCTTTGACGACTTCAAAGTAGAGTTGCACAACTACTTCATGCCAAGAAATGCGCAGAGACAGGCTTACAGGATGGTTCGTGAGCTCAAACATACTGGTTCGTTGCAAGACTATGTCAGAACGTTTCAGAAGCTTATGCTGGAGATACCTAACATGTCAGAAGATGACATGCTCAACTGGTTCATTATGGGACATCAACCATGGGCACAGTCTGAAGTGGAAAGAAGCAACCCCCGTATTTTGGAAGATGCATATGTGGCGGCTGAGCGCTTAGTTGACACTCAGCGCAAGCCTTTCACCCCATCAACCAAAGTTGGGAAGAAGCCTGACCACGGAGGCAAGAAGGATGAGCAGCGCAACGATAAAGGTGAGGCATCGACACACCATCAATCCGAAAAGAAACAGAACTACACAAAGCATAGCAACAACAACAAGGGTGCGGTTGTGACATGTTGGTTCTGTGGTGATAGACATATCACCCGGCAATGCCCAAAGCGCCTTGTAAAGGACGACGAGCAAGCCAATGCTGCACAGGAAGAATGCAACGATACTGAATGCAGCGACACTGAGACCATGCAACCGAGGATGGGCTCCATGCGATCGATCAATGCAGCCAGAAGTTGTGCAGCTAAAAACATGCAGGTCAGTAAGGAACTCATGTACGCTGAAGTTATTATGAATGGAAAGTCTACTTCAGCAATGATAGACTCCGGGGCCACACACAACTTTGTCTCGCGGGAAGAGGCAGAGCAGTTGGGCTTGAAGCATAGGCCAAAGCAGAGGACCATTAAAACGGTAAACTCTGAGGCCAAGCCCATCCTTGGTGAAGCAAGGGATGTGGCTATTCAAGTGGGAAGTTGGGTCGGTAAAGCCAACTTCTTTGTGGTGCCCCTGGACGATTTCAAGATGATTTTGGGTATGGAGTTTCTGCGAAGCCAGAATGTTATGATGTTGCCAAAATTCAACACGTTGACGATCATGGAGTCAGACTTGTCCCACACAGTGCAGTGCCTTATGCAGAAAGGCAAGTCTTCAGTGTTGTCGGCAATGCAACTAAAGAAGGGTGTCAAGCATGGGGAGCAAACATTCTTAGTGGCAGTGCGCGCAGAGGAAGGGAAGGTGGAAGCAGTAGTGCCATCGACCCTAGCCCCACTGTTGGAGGAGTTTCGGGGGGTGATGCCCTCGGAATTGCCAAAGCGTCTTCCGCCAAGACGCGAGGTCGACCACAAGATTGAGTTGACCTCGGGAGCGAAGCCTCCTGCAATGGTTCCATATCGTATGGGGCCAGCTGAGTTGAAGGAACTGCACAGGCAGTTAGACGAGATGTTCGACGCAGGCATTGTTCGTCTATCAAAAGCCCCATTTGGTGCCCCTGTCCTTTTTCAGATGAAACATGATGGATCTAAACGATTATGTGTGGATTACTGTGCCTTGAATAAGATCACGGTAAAGAACAAGTACCCATTGTCATTGATAGCGGACTTGTTCGACCAGCTAGGCAATGCCCGTATCTTTTCCAAGCTAGATCTGCGATCGGGTTATTGGCAAGTAAGGATTGCCGAAGGTGATGAGCCGAAGACAACTTGCGTCACCCGCTATGGTGCTTACGAATTCTTAGTAATGTCATTCGGGTTGACAAATGCTCCAGCCACGTTCACGACTTCAATGAACCAGATCTTCTACCCTTACTTAGATAAGTTTGTGGTATTCTACCTGGATGATATCGTGATCTACAACAGCAACATGTCAGGCACTTGCGAACAATGTTTCAGGTGCTGAAGGAGAATGACCTCTGTGTCAAACGAGAGAAGTGTTTCTTCGGGCAGGAGGAGATCAACTTTCTTGGCCACGTTGTGGGGCGTGGTGTGCTGCGTATGGATGGGCAGAAGATATGGGCCATCCAGGAATGAGTTCCGCCAAGCAAAGTGCCAGAATTGCGGTCATTCCTCGGTTTGGCAAACTATTATCGGCGTTTCATCGAAGGTTATTCCCTCATTGCTGCGCCCCTCACGGATTTGTTAAAGAAGAATCGGGTATGGCTCTGGACAGGAGTGTGCCAAGATGCCTTTGATGGCTTGAAGAAAGCCTTAGTGAGGGAGCCAGTGTTGCGACTGCCTGATCATTCGAGACCCTTCGAAGTCCACACTGATGCCTCAGACTTTGCCATTGGCGGAGTTATTATGCAAGATGGTCATCCGATCGCATATGAGAGTCGCAAGCTGAAGGATGCAGAGAGGCGTTACACAGTGCACGAACGTGAGATGACCGCCATTGTGTATTGCCTCAGGACCTGGCGGCACTACCTTTTGGGTGCCGAGTTCGTCGTCAAGACGGACAATTTGGCCACGAGCTATTTTCAGACACAAAAGAAGTTGACGCCTAAACAAGCTCGATGACAAATGTTTTTGGCTGAGTTCGACTTTGCCTCAGAGTACAAGGTTGGAAAGACCAATGTTGTGGCAGATGCTCTGAGTCGTAGGGCTGAACTGGCAGCTGCGCGTGCGGAGTCTTCTGAAGTGCATTTGGAGGGTGCATTGCTGAGCCGCATCCGCGAGGGTACACAGCAGGATCCGATCGCACAACACCTTGTTTCTCTGGCGCAGGCAGAGAAGACTCGACGATTTTGGCTACAGGATGACCTCCTCGTAACAAAAGGGGGACGCATCTTTGTACCACGGTGGGGAAGCCTTCGCCGAGAGCTACTCAAGGAGTGCCATGATACACTATGAGCCGGCCATCCTGGTCAGGAGCGAACCTTAACACTCCTTGAGCGCGGCTACTATTGGCCGCAGATGAGAGACGATGTTGAGGGGTATGTGCGGACATGCCTCATATGCCAGCAAGATAAGGGGACAAACCAGAAGGCTGCCGGTCTCCTTGAGCCTCTACCAATCCCAGAACGTCCTTGGGATTGCATCTCCATGGACTTTATTGTTAGTCTGCCAAAGGTAGAGGGCTTCAGTTCTATTTTGGTTGTGGTCGATCGTTTCTCAAAGTATGCCACCTTCATCCTAGCTTCTAAGGAGTGCCCTGTAGAGAAGACTGCAGAGTTGTTCGTAAAGCATGTGGTGAAGCACTGGGGCATACCAAAGGGCATTGTGAGTGATCGTGATGCTCGCTTCACGGGCAAGTTCTGGCGTGAAGTATTTTGGCTACTTGGCTCTGAGTTGTTGTTTTCAACTAGCTTCCATCCGCAGACAGATGGGCAAACAGAGCGTATCAACGGGATCCTGGAGTAGTACCTTAGGCACTTTGTTAGTGCCAATCAGAAAAATTGGGTGAAGCTCCTTGATGTGGCACAATTTTGTTATAATCTGCAAAAGAGCGAGTCTTCAGCCACAGTTCGATCGAGATAGCCACGGGGCAGCAGCCACTGACCCCGCACACTCTTGCCACACAGGAAAAGGGAAGGCCATCATTCGCCTATCAGTTTGTTCGCGATTGACACGAGCAAAATGAGTTAGCGAAGGCATTCTTACACAAAGCGGCAAAGAGAATGAAGAAGTGGGCGGACAAACACCGTCGGCCCGCAGGGTTCCAAGTTGGGGACCAAGTGTTGGTGAAGTTGTATCCTGGTCGCACAGGCATCTTCCGTGGGCGGCACCGCGGACTACTCAGAAAGTATGAGGGACCCTTCACCATCACAAAGAAGGTGGGCAAGTTGGCATACAAGCTGGAATTGCCCCCAGACTTCAAGGTGCACCCGGTGTTCCACGTGTGCAACCTCAAGCAGTTCCACCCAGATGATGGAGACCCGGAACACAGTGTGCCGCAACGCGCTCCCATTATGCAGAAGGCCCCGGCAGCACAACGGGTCGAGAAGCACATCAGTCAGATCCTTCGCCACAAGGTCAACTACTTGGGACAAGTGAAGAAATATTTGGTGCAGTGGGAGGAAACAGCGGAACCAACGTGGGAGCCTGCATTTCGAATGAACAGCCGCTACCCGGCTGAAGTCAGGGCTTACCACGAAACAGATGGCGCCGAGGACGGTGCATGATTTGAAGGGGGGAGCATGTTCCCTTGCGACTTACAGTGTACAGTTGCGCTTAGAGTCTGTTTTGCTTTTGTTGAGTCTGATGTAAGCTGCCCGGTTCAGGTGAATTAATACCTCGAAGGGGCAGCCCGTATACTTGAACTGTAATAGCTTGCGGGCAAAATTGTGAATGAAGTAAATGCGTTGAGCTTTCTTTTGTTCACCCTCG
Source organism: Nuphar pumila (assembly GCF_984573655.1). Classification (NCBI taxonomy): domain Eukaryota; kingdom Viridiplantae; phylum Streptophyta; class Magnoliopsida; order Nymphaeales; family Nymphaeaceae; genus Nuphar; species Nuphar pumila. The sequence continues at coordinate 59,607,363 of NC_143265.1, forward strand.
TTGTGATTGCTTCTTGTGATTGCAATTTCTCTCCCTCTATTCTCTCTTGCTCTCTTGCACTCTGATTACAAGCTTCCGCAACCGGCAAGCGAGCTGACGAGTAGGCTTGCGGCGGTAAGGAAGGACCGTCGCGCCGCGCTGGTCCATTGAAGGAAATAGGCCCGTGACAGACATATTTGTTGTCATTTACCTTCATACCAATTGCTGCTTCAAACTCCTTTAATATACTCTTGAGATTCTAAATTTGCTTCTCTATCGGTTTGCAAAATAGAAGCACATCATCTGATCTGCAAAGAATAGATATGACACATGGTAACCGTAGTGAGGGAATTTGATTATTTCCAATAGGTTTTGATCAATGCTCATATTCATTCTTCTAGACCACCTTCCCATAACCACTAAAACTAATAGGGAAAATGAGGTCTCCTTGCCTTGTACCTCGAGAGCTTGTGAATTTATTCCTAGGAACTCCAATGGGATTCTTGTATCCTTCTTAAGATTAATTTCCTACTCAGTATCTTTATACATCAGATTAGGGAAATCCACTTTGTACTATACCAAAGTTTCTCTTGTAAGGAAGCAATCCTCTCGAAATTTTTCATCTTCAATTATCTCCATATAGATAATTTTGTTTAAACCTCAACAAGTTTATTAAGGACTGACTGGGCTGAGTTCTAACATTCAGAAATAATTTTTGGGCATTCAGGTTCAGTTAACCACTAATAATAGAATTGAAAGGGATATTTTTTCTTTTGATGAATCACTGATTTAGAATAAAAAAACCAACATACTATGATCAACAATGGATCTAGGAAAGACTTTCAATGTACTCGTACACATCATCAAACCATTGATAGTTCACAAAGCATCTAAGTTCACATTGGATATTGAATATACTTTTCTGGTTGTTCATTCCGGTTAATCTGAATTTCAAATCTGTAATATCAAACAGTCCCATCGCTGATAAAAAGTCTTGAAAGTGACCAACATAATGAATATTGGGAGGCAAATCTGAAAGGCATTTGGAACACAGTTAAAATCCCCAATAATAATGCATGGCTGAGCATGTGCTTCCATTATGTCTAAAAATGCTTGAAATTGTTGCAATTGATGTTCACAACAATTAATAAACTTTTTTATTTTTTACTCGGTTCGCCACCAAACACTAAATATACCTATTATTAACATGGATGTTAGAGCATTCAACTCTTAATGGGTCCCAAATACATATAATATGCATGCTATCATCATCAAATAAAGCATCATGCACCAACTTAAAATCATTGTACCTGAATTTCAAAGACTTAATTCTCTTTAAAATCGTTGGTTCATCATCAAATAAAGAATCATGCACCAACTTAAAATCATTGTACCTGAATTTCAAAGACTTAAATCTCTTTAAAATCATTGGTTGTATGATAAACATCATCTTCGGCCTGAGAGGAATAGAGTTTTGCAACTCTCTTTGGGCAGAATCATTGGCAAAGTCTTTTAAATTCCAAGCTAAAATCCTCATTGATAATTTACAGATTTGGATTTTTCACCACCCACTCACCTCCAACAGCTATAGCTTACTCTATGGAGCTACCTTTTTTAGATCTACTGGGCTTCCCCTTCGTGCCTTTGGTGATTACCACATTACTCACCTCCTCCACCGATGACTCTGTGGCAGTCACACGACCATTCTCATTTTGGTCGCTATCAACTTCTTCCTTGGAGCTAGATTCTTTATGAGACGAAAGAGGATGATCTAACACCCTCTCGGATACATCATCCTTGTCGTCGATCAAAACATGGGGATCATGAGCTGACTGCACGCTGTCCATCACAGAAAAATTATTCACTTCAGGAGACATCACCACAGTAGTCCCATCCACATGTTCATGGACAGGGGGGGGGGGGGGTAACCTCGCTGCTTGGGACTCGAAGGAGGAATGGATTGAGTGTCCATGGTATCTTCATCCTTCTGGACTGACACAATGATATTATCATGAGAATGAGATCCCTCTTCATCTACGACATCTTGCATGCCATTCAATGTTGTTTTAGGGACCAAAACCTTAGCTATCCTTCTCCTCCAAGCCGTCTACCCACCCATCGCTAAGATGCTTTCGGGGTGCACTCTCTTAGGCCTGATTCCTATAATAGCGGCACATGCATGCGTGACTGGCAAGTTCCACAAAACTTTGTAGAAGATTCATACTCAAACTGGAGATCTCCAATGAACGAATCATCCAAGTAATCAACAGCATTTCCACTTGATCAGAATTAATTTGGACTTCTATTAGCAACCTGGCAGAGTGGAATCTACCCTGAGATAATGTGTGTTCATTTGTTGCTATCAGTTTTCCATCCAATGCTTCTGCAATCAAACAAAATGCATCGTTACACCACACAGCTGTTGGAAGACCACAAACTCGAATCTATACCACAACCGTGCAGAACTCGTGGAACCTAGGGGTCCCTGCACCATCCCATTGCTCCATCATTAGGGTTCTACCCGTGACCATCCAAGGGCTTCTCTGAAGAACAAATCGCATGTCCTCTTGGTTATCAAACTGAATCAAGAATTCACTATCCGAAAGTGAGGAACACAAACGTTTCATACTCAACTTCTATAGCTTGCAAAGCTCCACTTTTCCATTAGACGTGTATCCCACTTGCAAACCAAAGAGTAGGAGAATCTTCTTTGCTTTTGATCATAAAAAATCGAGGGATATGAATCAATTTGTTACCATTCTCCACAAGAGGGGGGCATAAGATCTGGTTTCGCCTTAATCGAATTGCATCCTACAACCTATGCCCAAGAACGAGGGATCCTCTCTTTACTGCCATATTCATCAGTTGAACCCTGTTGTGCACGACCTAGATCAGTGGACTCCGATGAACCAATAATTCCAGTCTCGGCGAACTGGAACCTGCAGTTTCCAGTCGGGTGCTCAGCACCCTGCTCGGTTGAACCATGGAGAGGATCGCTCCCCATTGGGATTCATGCATGTTTTCACGTTCAGGTGCCCATGCCCTTCAACCGCACGATACACATTGTTATCATGTTGCACTAGTCCTTGTCTTCATGATCCACTGGCCACAACTTCTTCATGCTAGAACCACGATGATCACCACCCATGGTGCCATCTTCCATCGTAACGTCTGGCCGACTCATCTACTCGTAGGCTACTCAACCTTGCAGCAATAGTAAGGGAATATCCCACGATACTGCTCAGCTTCACCCACTTCACCAAAAGGGGAAGCAACCGGCAGCTTGTCCCACCACATTTTGTCCACTTATTTGTTTCGTCTTGAGATCGATGGACCTCCCACCTTGAATGAATATTCATGAAGTCACGGAGGCCCTTTGATGTAGTGCATCAGAAGAAGGATTTGATGTGAAAGTCAGGAAATAAATACAACTGAACCAAAGCACTGAAGTCAATCTCACTCTCAGCTTGAAACATGCTTATAGGGATGTATGCATCAATTCTGGATATTTTCACACTTTCTAGAATTTATTTTGTTCATGATTGGAACTATTTTGCTCCAAAAATTAGTTTTTGAGCATCTAGATAATATTATTAAATTTTGTAACAGAAAATTCCAACATTTTTGTTTTTCCGATTTACCCTATGGATCAGTTTAAGCTATTGGAGGGTGTATTGGGTTTTCTTGGTAGATTTTTATTTTCTTTTAAATTTTATGTTATTAAAGTGTTGAGAAGGGTTTTGATTGACCCATTGGGCGGCCTAAATCTATCGTTTGATCCAAAATGAGCTGATTGGTTCAAGTTCTAGCTGTTGGACCCAAATCAGCTCAATTGGGGGCCTGGGCAGCCCTCTTTAATCCTAAAGGAGACGTTGAAGCCTCCTCCTCTCTTATCTATATTCCCAAACAAGCAGCAGTGTGAAAGGGGTCTTCTACTTGAACTTTTCTGCTGATTACTTAATCGCCTTGTGAGATTCGAACGTGACAGTGCGCTGCCCTTCAGAGTTGCCTTAATTGGACATCACCGTGCGTGTGGACAAACCGTGGGAAGAACGGCCGAAAGTTGACCTTGAGTGGTCCTCCGTGTCCTGTTGGTGCAGCCTGCAGGAGTGAATAGCTCTTCCTTCCTCTCTTTATAGTTTTCTATTACAAAGTTATTTGTGCGAATGCCGAGAGGTTCGAGTAAATCACCTGTGAAGAATAAAATGGTCCTAAAAATTTTGAGAATCAGCATTTTTTATACACAAACAATTTTAGAAAATTAGTAGGTACTTGCAAGAACGCTCTAAATTCTAAGGATAGTATAGTAATTTTCTGAAACAATAATCATTGGACATAGTCATAGTTAAAGAAAAAGATTATTAGCTTAAAGGATAAACTAAAAGTACCTGTAAGATTAAGGTAAACAGATTTAAAAATTAAATTAAAATATATGAAAAAGATAAAAATTTAAAATAAAAACAAAAACTTTTAACTGATTTTTTTCCTGCCTATTTGATTTTGTCTTTTCCCACAGCAAATAGAAATCATTCCTTCTTGTATTCTTTAGTCTCTCCTTGTTATTTAAGTAATTCCCAAGTGATATTGCATTTATCAATTCCATATTTACTTTTTTCAAAACTATAAATCAGTTTTCTTTTTTTATTTGTTTTTTAGCTTAATTGAAGCAAAATGGCTGCCAACTCCACTTGTTTGGTAGGAGCAGTTAGTACCAGTCACCTTGTAACGGGACGTTGCAAGTTCAAAACCCAATGGTATGAGTCGTATAACTGGTGGTGGTCTGCCTAATCCCAGCTTTCTTGTTAAAAAAAAGAGGTTAACTTCAAAATAACCCATGTACGCCCCTCATGCTTAGGCCTCTTTAATAAAGAGTCATTGGCCTCATCTTCCGTTATAGAGGCCTAAACCTATAATGCATTCTCATTGTGGAGCATTAAAGGCATCCATCCTCTAAAATACTGTCTTAAAAGTGTTTTGATCATTATATGAATCAATTGAATGTTGCTAACTTTAACATAAAAGGTCTAATGTGATATATATAGAAGGCGTCGAATGACATTCGGGCACATCCTGTTTTAGGAGTTTTAGCGGTCCCTGACCGCAGCTAAAGATTGAGGTTTTTTTGTTGAAATCTTTTTGCACCGTTGCACGCATTGTCAGTCGCGCAAAGCTGTTCAACCAATGTTGAACGTTTTGGGTGCTATGATACAGAGACTTTTGATGATATTAACATTACCTACTTATATAGTGGAAAGGGTAGAAGGTTGTGGATTTTTACACTATCTAGTTAGTCAATCCTCATATATATATATATATATATATATATATATATATATATATATATATATATATATATATATATATATATATATGCTTCAATCATGCTTTTGGTGCGATATGAGCCGTTAACTTGTAACGTTCATATCTCTCTCCCTCTCTCTCTAGGTGGGCCACAGCCTTTTGGTAGGTTTGCTCAATGAATCGTAAGAGCTTATCAATACCTGTTAAGCAGGCATATAATTGAAAGCTGCCCAACAGAAAGAACGCCGCTCCCCTATCTTTCCACACAAGGAGAGACAAGGATCTCTGTGCACAATCACCACAGAACATTCGTAACCTCTCTCTCTCTCTCTCTCCTAGCCCAACTGCCATGATCAACAGGAGATCGAAACCCAGCACAGGCGCACCAGAAGGCGAGTTGGCACTGTTGAAGGCTGCGGCATGGGCTTGGTACCAGCACGGTTCCGGCAATGATGGGAAATCGGCACGAGAATTCGATCCATGGAGGGCTAAGCAACCACCAAGGCCATCTAGATACAAGCTCGAGGCCATAAGGGACCAACAGGCCGATAACTCAGGCCTACCAAGCAGTAGCCCGAGCCTTGGTTCACCTGTGAACTCACTACTGGACTCGTATGAGATCCAAACCATATCAAAGCAACTCAATTATGCGCTAGAGGATTCCTTCCATGGCAAATATGTCTACGCCGACAACTTCAATCGCCGGAAAATGTTGACAGAAATTGAGACACAGCAGGGGAAGGTGAACGGAAGAGTGAAGGGGTGGCTTGGATCAAGGAGGCCTTGGATGAGGCACGCTGCTGCAGTGTGTGGATCAAGGGAGAGTGCAGTTGAGGCTTGCCTAGTTGTCAAAGGCAGCACCAAGACGCATGGTTCCTTTGTGCTAATGGACTCGTCCAATCTATGACCATAAGGTCGCTGCCAATGCAATAAATGTTGGTGGTTCAATTGGTAAATTGGCTCCTACTCCTTTATCTCAACTGCCATTGTAAGTATTTTCTTGTCATTGTGAGAATTAGACATATATTGATAGAACAATTGTAGATACAACCCACCTGGATCTCATGGTGCAAGTTGTTTTGATCAAAATCCAGCAGATGTGTTCAACATGGTCAATTTATTAGGAATCAGCCCTTAATCATGTTTTTCAATGAAAAGTCTACAAATTTTAAAGTATTTATAGCCGTCGATTTTTAGATGGCCACGGAAACCTGTATAAATCCAAATGTCGAATCCCTCGAGATAGACCATGTAGATCACTCTATAGGTTGAGATTTACCCCAAAAATGTTGAGAAATAAAAAAGAAAAGAAAAGAAAAGTCGAGTCATTTGTACATACAAATGACTGACCAAAATTCCCTATATTGATTGCCTAGAATTTGCATGGATTTTGTTTAATGAAAATAAACTTGAATGTGATGAACTTGGTTTTGAAATGTCCTCAAATTAGAATTCCTATTAGCCTGGTTTGGACCACTAAGTTGTTTGTTTTATAGGCAAGCTGGGGTTAGGCAGACTGGTTTGGACAACAAAGTTTCTTTTTGATATGCAAGCTGGAGTTAGGCATACTGGTTTGGATCACTAAGGCCCTATTTGGATGAAAGGGGGCAAAACCTGGTTTGCAAAAACTAGGTTTGGAATAAAAACCTGGATTTTAGCAGATCAGGTTTTGCCAAAACCCAACTAGAATAATTGTTTGGATGACCAAAACATGGTTTTCACTTTTCAGGTTTTTGGTCACCAAAAACTAAAAAAAGATAAAGCTGGCTATATGTAGGCCAGGCCATTTCCCTACCGGTGGCTGGTTGAAAGATGGCTTAGCCATGGTAAAAAAAAAACTAAAATAAAGGAAACCATGGCCGTCCATTTTCCGGCCAGCCACCGGATGGGAAATGGCTGGTCTCGCCAGAACGTAAAAAAAAAAACTTAGCCGGCCATTTTACCAGTCAGCCATTGGTTGGGAAATAGTCGGGCCGGTGTTGCCCAGCAAGAAAGAATGACAAAAAAAGAAGAAGATGCAATTTTCAGCCATTTTGTAGCCGGTTACCAACTGAAAATGGCCGGCCATGCTATAGAGTGGGAGGGTGCCCTACGGATGAAGGGGCAAAAGAGGGAAAGACGGGTGGGGAATATGCCCCCCCTCCCCAACCCGATAAACCAGGCTGAAAACTTGTGGGGGAAGGGGGTGCGTATTTTCATTTGACGAAGTTGTGTCCAAAACCATGGTTTCATGGTCAAAACCTGGTTTTGTCCCAAACCCGGTTTTAAACCAGGTTTTGGACGTCATCCAAACGATACCTAATTATTTTTTTTTTTTGGATAGGCAAGCTAGAGTTAGGCAAACTGGTTTGTACCACTAAATTGTAAAGGCTTGTCTCCTTTTTCAACATATGGGAAATAGGTAATTCCATCTTTAGTTTTCACCTTTTATGCTGAGAACACCAATAATGCATAACCTACTCCCAGATGATGCCAAGGATCAACAATTTTGGGTTGCTGATCTCTGATCAGACTGGGCTACCCAGGCCCTGATGATTAATGATCATGTCAGAAGCTCTTGCAAAGTCTTGTAGTACATGTAGAGTCACTCTCTTGACATTTATTTGGTGTGTCCTTCTGAGATGCATTAACTACGTTGGCCGGCCAAAAAAGTAGCCCATACCCTTCAGCTGAGACCACCTAGAACTTGCACCATGCTGCTTAATGCTCCTTGGATGTGATTCTATCAACTAAAGCTGACTTTTGGATGATGAGACAAACTTGTTTCAACTTGCCACCTAGTGCTGTTAATTTCCATGCCCTACTTGTAGGCAAAGATTGATAATCATCCTTTTATGTCCCTTGGAATCAAGCTAAATCCACATTTCTTATGCATTTTCATTTTCCAAATACAATAAAAAAGAAAATCGGTATCTTTTATAAAATTTTGGACACATCTTTTTTCCATAATCGTATCTCACATGACTAGACCCAAATGCAGAATTGGATCCGGATTGGAATCAAAATCTTGAATCCAGTTTGCTGCTTGGTAATTCTGATTCAGCATGGTCGATTTAATAAGAATCGACCCTTGGATCATATTTTTCGATGAAGATATATTATTTTTTAAATCATAAAATTCTGTATTTTGTCAACCGTTGATTTCAGCGATTTAATTGTGGAAACAACTTGTATCTATGCAATCTCAAAGAGGGGTATGAAGATAGGGATGACATCAACTCAATTTGTTCTTAATTAAGTCCATTAATGTGAGAATCGGTTGTATAGATTAGCCCCACCGTTGTGGGGGAATGCCCTGACTTGTATCACCACTTGGCAGAGGCTTAATGAACCACGTTCTAAACATTTATCAGGTCGACGTGGATGACGTTTCCCTGTATGTGGGTCCCACAGTGAATCCTGTGGCTCTTTCACGGTGATACTGTGTGCTCCTGCCGACTACAACTTGTCAAAAAAAAAAGGGAACAAATTTTTTGGAATTTTGTCAAAATACATATTTTTGGAGAAAGCTTTTTAAAATGCAAAAATTACTTCTTCAAAAACATATACCTCCAAAAAAAACTCTAATAAGGATCAAGTTTCGTCCTATCTTTCCTTTTTCCTTTGGATCCCACTGTGTTTTGGATTCAAATCCAAATGAAAACAAATTTTTTTTCGGATAACAGGGAAAAACCCCTCCCTCAACTGCACAGGCAGGTTATATGTGCACTCCCGGAACACTGTAGCTACAGTGCATGTTCCAGAGTCCCGACTAAGCACTGCGTGGCACTTAGTCAGGTGCAGGGGGTGTCGTACACCGACGTACATCAACCTGCGGGATGTACGGCCGATGTATGGCGCCCTCGTACACCCGACTGAGCGTCACATGACGCTTAGTCGGGACCTCGAAACATGCACTATAGCTACAGTGCGTGTTCCGGGGGTGCACACGCAACACCCTCTCCTCATCCGCGAGTTTGTTGATGTATAACCTAAGGTCACCCTTGCCCACCACAAAAAAAATACACCTGCAGTAAAAAATGCACACCTGTGGATTTGGAACTCTCAACGTCCTTTCATTTTTGGGGCATGATTGGATCGATGGCGAAAACCCTACCCATCATCATTTCAAATGGCTCATCGTCGTTCCGACGCCATCCAATAGAAATGTTTCAGGTTTTTTCAGAACGCCCTTAGGTTGGGAACAAGATACGCCAATACTTGGGATGGATATATTTAGAGGACTTTTTGGTTCCATCTTCGAGGCAAATTTTTATTCCACTTCCTGCCCATTCTCAGCCAACATTTTGATTTTTTCTTCCTCTGGGAATAAAGAAGTACCTGAAAAGACTTCTGTGACAGTTAGTCTCGTTGATTTGCTGCTCCTTGAGTCAAAGTGTTCCGCTTCAATTGTGCCTCTACCTCTTCGGCAGAGGTTTCACTGGCATGGTCATCAAAACAATCCTCTTTGATGCAGTTCATAAGTTGCCCCTACTAGATAAGCTTAGCCTGCCTAATTTTTTTGTCTCATGCATTGCAAATTAAGGCATATAAATACGATGTGCGAAATTTGGTTAATGATAAACATATTTTATATTGTGGGGTTCTAACTGATAAATGAGCTTTTAAAGAGCTTTAAAAAATAGATATTTAAATTACGAAAAAATGATGTGTTTCCCTAAAAACCTACAATTTGCCAAAATTTGTCGCATGACTAAAATCGTAAATAGTCAATTACAAAGTTCATATAATAATATTTGCAAACATCCTTTTAAGCCCAAACCTCGAAACTTCACAAATACCTAACTAAGTTCAGATATATATCCTCCTAATATGTGAAGTTCCTCCAAATATGCGAAGTTCTTCTCAAATATGTAAATATTTTTTATCAAAATTAATTATAACGTTTCTATTTTTATAATGATGCTTCGATAGTAAAAAATGATGGTTCACATTTTAGGGTTTGTTTTCACTTTTAAAAAGTGACAGTGGATAAGATTTTGAAACAGCAAGAGGCGGATGTCATGGATGAAGTGGACAAAATTTTAGAGAAGATGGTTCATTTTTTGACTTCTTAATGTCAGTCAGGTTATTGTTTTTGTCCGCATACCATCTTTTCTCTCAAGCAAATGATTGAGGTGAAACCGCCCCAGCTGCAATCCGACCCTAAGGACATGCAATTGTTCTTCCAAGGGCTCATTTTCAATCAAACATAATTCCACATTGGAGGTTCAATCTTTGGCTTCTTAATGTCACTCTAACCTCCGATGTAGAGCTATTTGTGGTTGTAAATGAGACCTTATAGACAAGGCAATTTTGCCTCATTCATTTGCTCGAAAGAAAAGAGGGTTTGCAAACAAAATCAGTAACTCTACTGGGATTAAGAAGCCAAACAACAAACTCCTTGATATTGAGCCTTTCTCTGTTTCATCAATTAATAACCATCTGCGATGTAGTCCACCGAACCCTTTAATATTAAGCTATGTACTGTGAATGTTTGTAACATGTCCATTTTTTAATGAATGAAATGAATATATGTATGAACATGTTTATTTTTAAATAACTGGAATGAATATATGTATGAGTAGGTTCATTTTTTAATGAATATAATGAATATATATGACCATGTTAAGTTTGAATAGAGTTTTATCGCACCCTATGACTAAAAGGTAGATTTGCACGATTTTTTTGAAGGACCTCACAAAGTTCTCGTAAAATATATGCAAAAAAATGATCAATATATGCAATGATGATGAAGTTCACATAAAATATATGCGAGGATGAGTAAGTCCACATAAAATATATGCGAGGATAAGTAAGTTCACATATATTTTATGCATACTTCCTCATCCTTGTAAATATCAATCATTTTTTACCTATATTTTATGTAGACTTCGTAAGGTCTTCTCGATAAAATATATGCGAACTTCTTCATCCACGCATAAGATATATGCAAAATTGTTTGCATTCATTCTATTCTTTCACAAAATGTAAGTGCTTATACATTGCATTCATTCCATTCTTTTACAAAATGAAGTCGCTAATACATTGTATTCATTTTATTTTTTTACAAAATAAAGATGCTTATATATTGCATTCGTTTTTTTTTACAAGAATGTTGCTTCTCACTGCCTCTTTGATGAGGAGAAAACAAAGTATGTGCAAAGGTAGTTTCATATCTTGGGTCTCAATAATGTTGCATATAACTGCATTTTGATAAGAACACTAAATAAAATTTTAAATTAGTAATTAAAATACAGAACTCCTAAAATCTAAATTATACTTGAAAATAAAATCATATTAAGCATGCATTCACTAAATAAATTTCTAAATTAGCAATTAAAATACATAACTCCTAAAATTTAAATCATACTTGAAAATAAAATTTGATTTGGATTTTAGGGGTTTTGTATTTTAATTAATAATTTTATAATTTATTATGTGAATGCATGCTAAATTCAATTTTTGTTCTTATTTATAGTTTAAATTTTAGGGGTTTTGTATTTTAAATTTTAATTTATTTAATAAATATGTATTTATATATAGCTAGATTGTTAGGGTTATTTAATTAATTATATGTATATATAGTTCTTTAATATTTTTTACATGATATCCAGTTAGGAAATGCTCTTTCAAATTGCGCATATCTAAAGAACTTTATAGGCATTGTGGATGATAGAAGTTGGATCCAAATTGAAAGGTAATTTTAAGTACTTTTTTTTAGTTGCCTTATCTGCGAGTTAAGATTGAAATTGGATGCAATAGTTGATGATGACATTTCCTTGATAACCTTCATTTCATATGAGAAACCTTGATTGCTATTTGAAAGGAGTTAAGAATTTCTTAGAAGTTACTGAGAACAATAATATAGTATGCCAGGAAAATCTCAAGTGCCCATATCGAAAGTATGTCAACCTCTTATGGCAGTCAATGTAGGATGCGTTCGATCATATAATGTGCAATAGGTTTCTAAAAAACTATATCAACTGGTATTTTTATGGTGAACTTATGAGACTATATAATATCGCTTCAGAGTCGGCGCTTAAGGGGTTAGCATGAACTTGATCTCATTCATAAGGCCAAAATTGTAAATCGGTTTTAGGACCATGTAAAAAACTACTACCTTGTCCTCTCGTGCATATTTTTAATATGTTTAATCATGTTTTTAATGTAATAGATTCATCAACTACGTGATGGAGGTACCATTGATGAACTTCAAAATGTGATAATATAACTTCCTCAATATCTTCGAGAAGTTGCAAGGGGATACACGAGTTTTGTCATAAGTGGTTTTTGGTTTCATACAAAACAATACGAAGAAAAAAAGAAGTCCCAAAATAGTAGTGTCATTGTTAGTACCCAAACTTCAAGTTATTCAAGTGTAAGAGATAGAAACTAGACATTTAGTGATGCTATTTATTATGGATACATTAGTGACATCATTGACGTTAAATATCATGAAGATATATGATTTGTTCTATTCAAGTATGAATGGTATGATGTCATCAATCATGGTACAAAAGAGATAATGAAAGATGAATTTGGTTCACATTTATCAACATGAACTTGTATTGCATGAAAGATGAATCTTGTGTGATAGAACAAACTTTTGATATGCAAGATCTTACATATGCAAATTGGCATATTGTTATTAGAACAAAACCACGGGATATATTTGATATGCACAACAAACAGGTAGGTGAATTGCATGACATGAATGACAATGAGCTAGAACCATATTGGGCTAGTGAACCACATGTTATTAATGTCTAAAGTATAAATGGCGATGTTGATATAAATTGGGTTAGGACATATATCCTTGAAATAAATATTAAAAGCCCAATTAACACACTCATAGAAAAATGTCTACATGATAATAGTAGGTTTTTATTTATTTGGTATACCATATTATGTTTTCTTATAATGTCCATATTTTGTTAATATTGATTGAATGCATCCTAAATCAAATTTTCTAAGTATGATTTAAATTTTAGGGCTTTAAATTATAACCGATATTTTTAAAATATATTATTAAACGCATGCTTATTTTGAATGCTTATTTTGTTATAAATATTGTTAACTTATTGTTAAATTTTCAACAAATGCAAAGACAAAATCTTAAGGTCGGCATTAATATGTATGGCCTACCCATTGGGCAAGAGGCACAATACCTAAGTTGCTTCATAAGAATAATTGCATGAGAGGCTCACCACACACCTTTACATTTTTTTTCTTGACATGCATTATCAAATTCTTATAAGGAGGATGCTTAGAGTTTAGTGTTGGTATGTATATTCTTTATATATGTATAGTGTAATTTTTTGAATTTTAACATTTATTCATTCAACTATAGGTAATATATATATATATATATATATATATATATATATATATATATATATATATATATTGTTATTGAAAGAAAAGTTTGACATTCCTTAGATGATAAAAGCATGGGTATTGAAGGAATATGCAAAAGCTTGGAGAAACTTCAGGTGTGAGCTTAAGAAGATCTTCAAGCAACATAGTACTCTCGATGAGTGTCTGACAACACGTCCACCTTACACCCCTTCTCATCAGTGGTTAGAATTGATGCATTATTTTGAACTATAAAACTTTAGGTTATGAGATTTCATCATTTCTATATTTTATGAATTATAAATTTGTTTATACATATTTAAAATAAAACTTGTTTCTTTTTTTTGTTATCTAGCATTGTCTAACATGTTAATTCATGCTTTTTTTTAATATTCTATGTTTTTAAATTTAAATATGAATATTGGAGTTATGAAGGGTTTAAGAAAGAAATATATATAGTTGTCTATGTATGTATATTTTAAATGTTGTCTTTCTTAGAGGACTTCAAATGTGAATGTTGGACTTATGGAGGTTTATATGTGAATGTTGGAGTTATAGAGGGTTGAAAGAAGAAATATATACACTTGTGTGTATATGTATGCTTTAAATGTTGTGTTTCTTGTAAGGATTAAAATATGAATGTTGGAGTTATGGGGTTCATATGTGAATGTTGGAGTTATGGAGGGCTAAAAGAAGAAATATATATAGTTGTGTGTATGTATACTTTAAATGTCATGTTTTTTGTAGGGCTCAAATGAAAATGTTGGAGATATGTGGGTTCATTATTGAATGAATAAAACAAATGAGAAGTATGATTTAGAATGAATAAAATGAATAAATATATGAATTACTTTAAGTTAACTGAATGGATGAATGCAAATTTATTTTTGAAAGAATATATGTATAAGCATATTCACTTGGTGCTGAATGAATGAATGAATAATTATAAGAGTTGGTTTATATTAAATGAAAAAAATGAATGTATGTTTAAATAAATTCATTTATGAATAAGCATGTTCATTTCAAATGAATGAATATATGAATTGGTTCATTTTTAAATGAATAAATTGATGAATGTATGTATGAGTATATTCATTTTTTAATGAATGATGAATGAATATATATATATGAGCATATTCATTTTTTAAAGAATGTATATATGAGCAAGTTCATTTTTTAATGTATATAATAAATAAAATAAATAAGCAAGTTCATTTTGAATGAATGAATATATGAATTGGTTCATTTTTAAATGAATGAATGCATGAATGAATGTATGTGTAAGCAAGTTCATTTTAAAATAAATATTATGAGCAATTTATTTTTTAATGAATGCATGAGAAAAAAATAAATTAGCCCAAAAGGTATTTTTTTGTTGTTATTTTAGTGGTAATTTTTTTTGGCATTATTTAGCTCTAAAAATGGTATTTTTTCTGGTGGTACTTTAACGCCAGTAAAGGCTTTACCAACAACACTTGTTTTGGCACAACTACTGGCGCTACGTTAGCGCCACCAAAAGTCTTTATTGACGCTAGGCAAACTTTTACTGACACTAATTTAGCATAAATAAATGTCTGATTTCTTGTAGTGAGCACTAAATGTCATATGCCAACTTACTTGGTCTTATGAGGGATTACATTTCTTTCTTCCTCAATCCACTTAATATCAACTACCATCTACTTGCAAAAAGATTGACGAAGGCTTAATTCACACATCTTATACCCCTACTCAAAGCCAAGTTGCAGATTTCTTGACCCAAGCATTAGGCAAATGTTAGTTTTTTTAAGTACTTTTTTAAGTTGAGTGTCCTTGATATTCACACACCAGCGTGAGGGAAAGTATTAAGAAATGGTTTTAAAAGAAAAATAGATTTCAATGAACAAGTTTTTTTATTGTTGTATATATATATATCCAAGGCAAGTTTATTACCTCTATGTTTGGTGATCTCAATCCCCTAAAGTCAGGGACAATATTTGATTAAATTATAACAATAGATGCCCTATCATTGAATGAGAATCACATCATATATCTCCTCATCTTAACGATAAACTTCTTGTTGTGTTAGTACTTAACATTAGACTTGTAAGTTGTACCCCATTTTCTCATAATACAAATAATTGGAGCCTTTTACCTTTATGAACTTCCACTGATGTCTCAATAGAAATCCTTTGAAGAAGTTAGCATGAGGACGACCCAATAAATCTTCAAAAAAAAAGTTTCACCAATGAAGATATTTCATGTCTAACAGTTGGATGTTATTATAAACACATACTGGTTTGGGGTTTATATATAAAAGTTTCACCAATAAAAGATGTTTCATGTCTAACAAGCCCTTAAAATCAAAATTACAGTATGGAAGACAAGATACATTCTTAGCACATGGATTTAAAACACCTCTCATCTAAATAATAAAATAATGGCATTAATTCTCAAAACAAGAAAATAATGACATTATACTTCAAAGGTTTTTCATGTCTACTATTTTGCAATTTTGTGCAAAAGGTACCCTCGCTTCATTCCTAGGAAGTAGTAAAGATACTCATTGTGACTTGGATGTAAACTACGATCCTATCTGATCCGGCTCAACAATATATATCCTAAGGTCACACAGTTTACTTGGGCCCATTAGTGTAACCACAAAGATCATATGTGTAACGCCCCGGATTTCCAAAACAAAGATAAGTTAAAATTTTCATGAATTTCTTTTTTTTTTCTTTGCAGCGGAACTTACAAAAGCTTTTAGCAGCGGAATCAGACGATAATGAGTCGTCAGTTTTAGAAAACTCTGAGTACATTACAGGTATGTGGCCAAGCAACTCATTGACCACCGAAGTATTCCATTTTATCGAAAACCCCATGTTTATTACATCACTGTTTAGAAAAGCAGTATAGATTCACTAAAAGGAAGCAGTACAACTCTGTTTAGAGAAACCCTAGAACTCGATGCCGCCTTGCTCCGCATATCGCAACGCAGGTCTAACACTTGAAATCCCCATTAAACGGGGTCAGAACCACTGATGGTCTGATAAGCAAGCGATCACATATCTATTCAACTCAAGTAAATGCATTGACCACTCAGGGTCGCAGTTCGCAATAGCGACGCTCAAGCCTCCCAGACTTAGCGTAAATCGCAAGAGCCTCCTCAGGGCTATGAGTTGGACATCTGCTCAAGTCTTCATGACTTAGCGCTAGCCTCTTTAGGGTTGTGATTGGAATAACCACTTAAGTCTCCACGACTTAGTCGTGACCTCTTTCGGATCCCAAAGGATGTCTAGCTCAAGTCTTCATACCTGGTACATCCGTATCCCACGAATCTAAGGACAACTCCTCGAGCTTCACTTAGTCGTGCAGATACAACACGGGTCTTTGCCTAGTCGGTCCAGTCGTATACCGATCATGACACCTTCACAAAGGCTATGCAGAACTGACTCAACAACGTCCATCCACTCATACATTCAAGCATTGCTGAACCTAAGCTAATGCATTGTTTTAATATTTAACCTCTTCCACCCTTGGTACGGGGTTAAAACATTGTCCGGGCATCAACGCGACGTTCTGGAGGTTGATTATTCTATGTATTTTAGATACCCCAGAGGCCTGTTGACCCTATCCATAGTAGGGCGGTGTCTTTCAACCGGGAGAATCCTACTAGGCCCATATTCGGATGCATCCTCTACTTGCAGTAGTTGGGTTTAATCCTTAGATCTTAAGGACAACCACGACCCCAAAACCTATGAGTGAATGAGGCCATCGTAGACTCTATTAGGTCCAAAGTTTAATACATGTCACTCAAGGCTGTACCATCACTGTCATTCCACAGTGAGCATAATTCCTGAAGGGGTCTACCAGTTTGATTATTATCTTGTCGAACATTGCATGCCTATTGGGCAGCCATTGAGGAATATGTATCCGATCCCATTCAGTATGCCCCAACACAGTCATCAACTGAGGAGGTACCCCTAACACGATTTTCAACCACGGAGTATGTGCGACCTTAAGTCTTATTCATATGCATGCAGAACACCGTTCTTGGCACTGCGGCCACCACGAGCATCACACCTCTTTTGGGTGGAAACAACACACTCTGACTATTCGGCCCTTATGAGTCTGGTTGTGTAATCGTTCTCAATGGGCATGCATATGACTCGATCTAAATAGATCGGCTGCTCGGCGTATTTTTACGCAACGAGTTCAAACCTAGACAAGGCTCAACCTCTAATCTGGTTCAGCGGCCCTCACAGGGATACGAGCCATTCTGGCATCGTTCCATTAACGAACATCATTATATCATTTAACTGGTTTCAGTAGCTTTTCTGCCAACCATTTCGTCAGCACCTCTTCTACTCTATTGGCAGTGGTGCAACGAACCTTTCTACATTGTAGAAGGCATTCCATGAACTGGGTAGCACTCTGCTATATGACAGAGTATCCTGCTACATTCTTTCTGAGCTATTCTTAGCTTCTTCAGAAATTTCAGCAACACTTCCTCTCTTTAACGGAGAAAACATGTGCTTCTTTTATCCATTTCAGCGGCATCTCCCCTCTTTGATAGGAAATCGCTACGCTTAACTCGGGAAATGAATGTGCACCATCATGCGTATCTTGCATCCATCAAGGTTGTAGGAACCCTGGGCCATAGCCAGGCCATACGTAATTGACTTAGTCTTTACGTAAAGAGCATTTTGCCAAAAAGTGAAGCCTTTCCCATAGGGGCTTCATTCGTCAAGCAAAATCTTGAACGAGGAGCGATAAGGGAATCACATTGGCTATTTGGAGTTGATCTCCATTTTAACGCTCATTTTACGTGCCATATATGTAGTATAAGCAGAAACCTGTGCTTTATACAACAGCGGCGTAAAGGAATGCATATACTATTGTTCGGGGTGTTTAATCGAATGAAATATTCTACATATATATTTGCAGAAAGTAGGAGCTTTGGTGTCTTTCAACACGACGGCGTAAGTAAATGCATAATCGAAAGTGCACTAATCAGAAATTGCAGAAAGCAGAAGCCTTGGCATCATACGACGAACAACGAATGGTAAATTATAAAGCCTGTGCGATATAAGATGCGTCGACATTATCCAGTTGATATACACCTCAATTTGTATCCAACGAGAGTTACGAGGCGAATGAGTGAACACCGAAGTGTCCTAAAGGGCTCAACCAAGAACTAGGGTAAGATACCATTTTTAAAATGCATATACTGCGTATTCAACATATATATCTGACAATAGTTACGAGGCGAGTGGTTAAACACCGGAGTGTCCCAAAGGGCTCAACCAAGAACTAGGATCAGATACTACTTCAGAAAGTATACGCTATATACAAACAAGCAAATACTTGAGAGAGATGGATCAACGAAGAGAACTAACTTTAAATTGTGGAAGAAACGACTCCGAGGGTTCGAGCCTTCCTTCGAGAGATCAGACTAGGTCAGATGAGGTTGACCTAGTTGAGAAAGAGGAAGAGTAGGTCAAGCTACTCAACCTAAGTGGTTTGAACCAAACTGGGTTCGGTCCAAGTCAACTGGGTTTAGCAGGTTCGAACTCAACCCAAGCAGGCTAAGTCTGGGTTCAGAAAACCAAACCAGAATATGAACCAAAAAGGACTTTGACTTTGACTTCAAACCCAACTAGGTTCAAGTCAAGTCAATTGGGTTTGGACCAGGTCAAGTGGGTTCAGACCTAGGTCAGGTGAGGTAGGACCAGGTCAGGCAGGCTCAGACCAGGTTAGGTGGGTTCAGGCCAGATCAGGTGGGCTCAGACCCACTTGGGCTCACTAGGGGAGGTTTAGGAGAGAGAGAGAAGGCAAGAGAGAGAGGGGGTCAAAATTATGAGAAGAGAGAGAGTGGGAGGGCTATTTATAGCCCAAGCCCACCTCCTTTATGGATTTTTTCCATTCCCTTTATGCCCTTAGCTTTATTTTAATTCCAAGAGGTTCCCTTTAAAGTGGGGCCCACAAGATATTTCTATAGGATATTTTGTGGGTCCCACAAGATATTTTTTGAGGAATATTTTGTGGGTCCCACCAACATTTCTGTGGGTCCCGCAAAAATTTCGGGTTTTCGGTGATTTTTTTCTGAAAAATTCTAAGTACGTCATTCTCTTCGTGTTGACGTAACTAAAAAAGTTGGCTTGAGGAAATCTCTTGATTTCGTCCAGGTAGGAAGTTATGGCTTCCAGAGTGTTCAAGCATATATTCGTGAAGCGACGAATATCCTAAGGATATCTGGTTCGTACAAATCAATTCAATTCGTATTTCGGGTTCAGATACTATTTTTACTTGGAAATGCCTCGTGAATTTCTTCAGAAAGATACTGAAAAAATTGTGGGTCTTACAATATAGGTCAAAGTAAAGGCCAAGAGATTTTTAGGAGCCCTCTCGGTGGGGCCTACATCTCATTAGAAAAAGCTAAGGGTATAGAGCTTGGGTTAGGACACACTGAAAAAAGCTTGATGTTGAAGACTGAGGCATTTCGCCAGACGGTTCCAAATGTGACAGCCAAAAAAGGTTAGGTGTTTGGAAGAATGACCAAGTTCATGAAAACCTAGGAACTTTTCCATGAAAGCAACAAGACATGGATTTTAATTTTCAAGCTAAAGTACCAATAATTTTGTGGGCAAAAGCAACGTTTGAATTGATGGATTGCCTTCTACTATTGTGATGATGGTAATGGGTCACCAACTTAATAATTGGGTGGCAACTGGTGCAGTCCCCACCTGTGCCAGACCACTTGATAGGACCAGGCCTGGACACACTGAGGGGATCCAAAATTTGGTTGGCAAAATCCAAACCCATGTACGACCTCGAGTTGTTTACCACACTCAGCTTTGGTGTGAGATCATAGAGGGATGAAACAACTCCCAAGCATGTGAAATTAAGCTAGGTGTTTGAGTCTGAGTTCAAATTTTTAAGCAATAGGACCAAATCTAATTCTCGATTTGAACAAAATATGATGAATAAAAGTTGAATTATGGTTATGATCCAATCAATTGGGAGAGAATAGATAGATTTTTGGATGGTAGTGAATCATCCTTTCCCAAATGCAGCTACAACCTCCCTCCTTAACTAGACTCTAGTGACTTTAACCAAAGTTACTAAAAGCATAATTAAAATTAAAACAAAACATACTTTTTTGGACCAATATTTCAAAATATAAAGTAGGAAAGAGGAGAAAACATCCCTACCCATCAATTTGGAAGGTAGGGGGCATCCCCCTCTTTCCTTTTTTTTCTTTTCTTTCTCCTTCACAAAGGGCACCTCACCCTATGGACTCCATTTTGTTGAATTTGTAGCTCCTTTAATTTATCCACTCAACTTTCTTTTTCTTCTTCTCCTTTTATATGCCAAGTGACCTTATAGATAAGGAATGTTTCTCTTCTTGTAGGAAACCCATGTCATGTGTCCTTCTGATGAGACTCATATCCTCTTCCTTTGCTTGAATAGGAAGATGACATATGTCCTTTGACTTTTTTTTATAGTACATTCAACCACATAAGTGTCCACATTAACATAATAGACCCTACACAAGCTGGAATAGATTCTATGTACCATGAAGTAACATCTTTGATTTGGAGCATGAATCCCGAAGCATCTTTCATAGTATAGGTAGTAATAGCTCCACCACGCTATGCATCACCTTCTCCTTAAGGTCCAAAATTTGAGAACCTCCTTTTTAGGTCAAATTCTCACTCTCATGTTGTTGAATCCTTCCCTCCATGCTTTGATTCAACTAGATGATTTTGTATCATGTGATCGTACTTTCAAAGTCTCTGGGTCTTCAGTATGGTTGTGAGTTGAGGCTCATTGTCTTCATCATGCAAGGCACATTCATAACCTTTAGAGGCTTGTCATGGAAGGGCTTAAGGCGAGATATATAAAAAGCATGGTGGATCTTTCAAAGAAAATGAGTTCTTCCAAGAATATTCACCAAATCACCAAAGTGGACATTCAAAAGAGTTTCACCAAAAATATCAAAATGAACACACAAAAGGTCATAAATGGGCTCACACACAAAACCAACCAAAAGAGGGTCAACACAAGGATAAAAAAAATATTTTATTAATGTTGATATGTGCAAAAAGCATACAAAATGAAAGAGGTTTTACCCCATACATATACACAATAGAGGAGCTCCAAAAGAAACATTGGAGATACCCAACGACTCTAAATAGATCTGTTGGGCATCCCCAATTACTCTTGTTTTGACTAGTCAACAAGTGTTGACTAGTCTCAATACAAACAAAAATAAAAAGACAAAAGTAAAACACTAACCTAGTTCCAATACAAACAAAAATAAAAAGGCTAACCTAATTAAACTCACTAATCATAATCCTAGTTACTAACTTAGTTACATGCATACATACAACACTCTCCCTCGAACTTATGGTTGAATAATCGAAAGTTTGCCTAAAAGAAAGTGAAATCTAAGAGTAACGAGAGGTTTGGTGTAGATTATGAAGTAACATAGGAAATATCGATAGTGTCATGTAGATACTTTTCTCGTACATAGTGATAATCCATCTTAATATGTTCGGTTTGTTTATGGAATGTCCGATTGCTGACAATATAGATAAAACTTTTGTTGTTACAACATATTCATGATGCTCCTTTAATCTGAATGCCCATGTCAACCATCAATCTTCTTAGCTAGATCACTTTTATAGTGGTTGTAGCCATGATTTGATATTCTACTTCAGTCCAAGAGATAGAGACACTTTGTTGCTTCTTACATCGTCATAAGATCAACGAGACACCTAAAAAAACACAAAGACCTATGGTTGAGTGTCGGATATTGTGAGATTACTTTCCCATCCAACATCAATATACGCAGTTAAATTTAAAAAAGAAAAAGCATATAAAAAAGTCATTGATAAATGAAAGTCATGATATATTTAATAATGCATAAAATTGCTCCCATATGAACAAAGTTGGGTGCATGCTGAAACTGGTTGAGTGTGGTCTTGTAATTGAAAGATAAGATAGTGCCCCGATAAGCTGTTTGTATGGTGTCGAGTTCTCAAGTAATTCTTCATCATCAATTCTCATTTTGATATAAACAACTTCAAGAGTGTCAACCTTTTTATCATCTGAGATTTCAGACCTGATAACAATATCTAGAGCAAATTTAGATTGAGTTAATAAATACCCTCTAAGAGAATAAGCAACTTCAATACCTAGAAAATATTTTTAAAAACCCAAATCAGTCATTTAAAAATATGTTTTGAGAAGTTTTTTAATGTGTTCAACTCTCTGTTTGTCCCCTTCAGTGATAATTATGTCATTCATGTAGAGGAGAAGAGTAATAATACTTGTATCATAAATCTTAATAAACTGAGTTATGTCAAGATTGAAATTCAACATCAAGCATAACTTGACTAACTGGTTATACGAAGCCTTTGATGCTTGCTTAAGACCATATAAGGGTTTATTTAAGCAAAGAGCCTTTTCTTTAGGAATAGTTATCCTAAGTGATGCATCCATATAGACTTTTTAAACTAAATTCTTATTCAGAAATGCATTCTTAACATCCATTGGATATATTGGCTATCTTTTGACAAAGTACTAAGGTTCTAGCAGTGGTCATCCTAGAGACTAAGGCAAAAGTTTTTTCATAATCTATTCCATAATCTTGAGAGTATCCCTTGGCGACTAATCTGACTTTGTATCATTCAAGAGTTTCATCACTTTTAGTTTTTATATTATACACCTATCTACAAATTATAGGTTTCTTTTCTAAGAGAATATCTTGAATAGTCCAATCTAAAGCATTTAGCTCTATGCTCATAGCTTCTACCCATTGAGAGTATTATTTTGCTTGATCATAGGTCGAGGGTTTTATATATAAATGTATTAATGCAATACAAGCGTGTCATTTAGGTAAAAATGAATCATAAGACACAAATTTCTTAGAAAGTTTTGATACTCTAAATGATCTTCTAATTTGTCGCTCCATTTGGTTTTCATTATTAGTATATCTTTCTAATGCATATGAGGGTCTAGGATCACTATGCCTGGAATATTGTATATAATTTTGATTAGGTTGTTCTTCTCTAATCTCATTGTCACTAGATTGTTCACTTGCTATATCATCTCTAAATTCTTGATGTTCATCAAGATCATCATTACAATTATCATACTTTGGAATTAGATCCAACAAAAATGAATACTAAATTATTTCTTTAGACTTTCACATTAAAAAACCCTTTCTTTTTCTAAGAAATACACATTTCTTAAAACATATAGCTTTTTATTTCTAAAATCAAAATATCTATAGCCTTTTTTATTACTTATATACCCCCAAAAATACAAGAAATAACATGGGGAAAAAGTTTAACATTTTTATCAATAAAAATAAAACATTTACAATAAAAAACTCTCAATTTAGAGTAATTAGGGATTTATTTAAAAAGTTTTTCAATTGGTGACACATTTTTTAAAGAAGATGATGACATTCGGTTAATGAGATAAACAACAGTCAGTATAGCTTCAGCTCAAAATTCTTTTAGTACTTGATTTGTAATAAGCAAAATTCTTGTTATTTCTATAATATGCTTATGTTTTGTTTCAGCTAAACCATTTTGTTGTAGAGTATAAGGACAATATTTTTGATGTGTAATACCATTTAAGAAGTCTCTCCCTGAATCGGCAAGAAAGATGAAAATAATATTTTAGAATTTATTTTTTACCAAATTATAAAATATTTAAAAATATAAGAAAACTTCATATTTGTGTTTAAAAAAATAGTTCTAAGTATATATAATAAAATCATCTACAAAAATTGCATAATACACAAAACAACCTTTAGATATAACTAGTGTTGGGTCCTAAACATCCGAATGTATTAGCTCAAGTAGTCGAGAAGAAACAAAGGTTCTTTCTTAAAATGGTAATCTCTTCATTTTGTCAAAAATACAATATTCACATGTAAAATTTTTAGATTTACAAAAATTTTCTATTTTGAAAAATACTGAATCTTAGATACATTATGGTTGCCAAACTTTTTATGCCATAAACATAAGTCTAATTTTTTAACATTACAACAAAATATACTCTTAGGTATTTCAAAAAAAATCATGTAGTACAAGCCTCCTTCTATATAGCATTCCCCAATCAACATTTTTGACTAGTGATCATGTACTTAACAACCACGAGATAAGAAGAAAATGTTATACCCATAGTCAAATAATTGAGAAATAGACAAAAAGGTTTAAATTTAATTTTGGAATATATCTAATTTTTTGAATAAAAAATATTTTTAAATTTTTCATAAATACTTTTGAAATTAAAGGTTTAAATTTATTTTAAGAATATATCTACTTTTTGGAATAAAAAATCTTTCTGAATTTTTCAAAAATATTTTCAATTTTTTAATTTCTTTTATCTCAAAAGATATCCCATCGACAATCAACACATTTGATTCACTTGAGTTATAACATTCAGATAACACATCACTATTTGATGTCATATGAAAAAAGGCGCCAGAGTCAAGAAGCCAAAGAGATTTACCAAGATCAGAGAAGATGAAGGAAAAAATCGTGGCTCCAATTGATGAGATTGTTCCTTTAAGTAGGGGTTGAAGAGCCTCCACTAGTTGTGTAAAGGACATGTTTCCAATAGATGGATCTTGTGTGAATTTTGTATCACTTGACTCTTGTGAAGGTCTAATACATGCAACATTTTTTTCATAAGGTTTTTTTAACTTAGGACAACAGGTTTTTACATGTCCTAGTTTTTGACAATAATAGCAAATAACTTTCTTTCTCTCGTACTTATTGACTTATTTTTTTATAATGTTCATCGCTTTACCTTCCATAGTGTGGTGGTTTGTATGTACGAATATAATTTCTTGGTCTAGATATGGCTAAAACCGAGTCATCTTTACTTTTTAAAATTCTCTTTCATACTTAATTCTTCTATTGAGAGAACTTTCCCTTGATGAAGATGGGCAAATTTGGTGGATTCTAAATTTGTTCATAATTTTGTAATGAATTGATAAAAATGCTTCACAATAATTTATTTTTTGTAGAGTTCTGTATCTTTGGGATAATGTCATTTTGGCTCAAGAAGGGCCAACTCTTCTCAAAGTTTGGACAATCTATTATAGTATTATCTATCTTGAGTCATATTTTGTATTTTGTCTTGCAAATTGCACACATATGAAATATCTTTAAGATAATGCATTCTTTTGAGATAATCTCATGTACTATTTGCATGTTCGAATTTAGCAAGACTAAAACATTTTTTAATATCAACACTACTAATAAGCCAAGATATAATCTTGGCATGAACCATTCTCCATTCCTTCCATTTTTTTTTATAGGTGGCCATTGCCTTGTTTTTTTTTATGTTTCGTAAGAGGAACTTCTTTTTCACCTTCTACTTTGGAGAAGATTAGCTTGGGTTCTGAATCGGTCTCATCCACTAGTCTCCACAACCCCTTTCCTCATATAAAGTGCTTCATGATTAAAGCCCATGTTACATAATTTGAGTTATTGAGCTTGATGGGTTTTATGCTGACATTTTTATTGTAATCTATTTTTACACGGGCAAAAAGAACCAAGAAGAAAGATAGAGAGAAATAAGAGAAGAGTGAAATGAAAAGAGAAAAAACACAAAGAAAAGATCACGAGCACTCTACCACCAAACAAGCACCATCAATCATGAGCATGAACACTCCTTCACCAAGTAAGCTCCACCAATCTATCACTTGGAGCACAATCACGATCTCACTAGTACTTGAACAAAGATTTGCAAAAAAAACTTCAATACTTTTAAATTTTAAGTAGCATGCTTTCCAATGCACTAAAAAAAATTTAGCTTAATTATCAAGCTCTAATACCATGAAAGAAAATGAGTTCTTCTAAGAATATTCACCAAATTACCAAAGTGGACACTCAAAAGAGTTTCACCAAAAATATCAAAATAAACACACAAAATGCCACAAATGGACTCACACATAAAATCCACCAAAAGAGGATAAACACAAGAATAAAAAATAATATTGTATTGATGTTGATCTATACAAAAAGCATACAAAATGAAAGGGGTTTTACCCCATATATATACACAAAATAGAGGAGCTCCAAGAGAGATGTTGGGAATACCCAATGGCTCTAAATAGAGTCGTTGGCATCTCCAATGACTCTAAATAGAGCCATTGGAATCCCCAACAACTCTTGTTTTGACTAGTTCCAATACAAACAAAAATAACTAATCCTAATACAAACAAAAATAAAAATACAAAAGCCAATCCAATCCCAATTTAAACAAAAATAAAAAGACTAACCTAACTAAACTAACTAATCCCGATCCTAGTTACTAACCTAGTTACATTCATACATACATACATATATATATATATATATATATATATATATATATATATATATATATATATATATATATATATATATATATATATATATATATATATATATATATATATATATATGTGTGTGTGTGTGTGTGTGTGTGTGTGTGTGTGTGTGTGCATATATTTACATTTGTAGCAATCTTCACCTCACCAAAGAGTGTCAGACAGTAGGCGAGTTTTCCTACATGCTCTTCAACCTCGTACAGATCATAGTAATTCAGCAAGAGCTTGTGGTAATCTCGTCTCAATAGAGTCTTTTGACTTCTCAGCCTTCGTTCCAAACACACCCAATCTCCTACTTTAAAGGACCAATCGGAACGACCCTTGTCATATATTTGCTTCATACGCTGCTAGGCCTTGGCAATAATTTGCCTCAAGGTGGTGAGAATCTCATCTCACATCTTCAGGTCTCGATCAACCACAGGAGATACAACACTCTCGTACTCATAAGCTACCATTGAAGGGGAAGGAAATTCATATAGTGACTCAAACAGAGTCATCCCGAGGCAAGAATGATAACTCATATTGTAGGCAAATTCCTCCCAAAGTAAGAAGTAGAGTTATTTATACGCTGCTAGGCCTTGGCAAAATTTTGCCTCAAGGTAGCAAGAATCTCATCTCACATATTCAAGTCAATCAACCTTGGAAGATACAACACTCTCGTACTCATAAGCCATCATTGGAGGGAAAGGAAACTCATACAATGCCTCAAACAAAGTCATCCCGAGGAAAGAATGATAACTCTTATTGTAGGCATATTCCTCCTATGGTAAGAAGTAGAGTCATTTATTCGGGAGGTCTCCTACAAAATAACAAAGATAAGTCTCAATTGCCTTATTCATGATCTTCATTTGGTCATTCGTTTGTGGGTGGTAAGCGTACTATAGTTTAGTTTGGTCCCATTCAACTTAAAGTAGGTGGTCTAGAAATGACTCACAAAAATGGAGCCTCGAGCACTCAAAATATTTGAGGGCAATTCTGTAGCTTTACTACATGCCTCATGAATTGCTTGGCCACCAACTCTGTGGAGTATTCTCGAGGCAACCCAATGAAGTGAGCATTTTTCAAAAATCTATCACTGTGGTCATGTTGACCTCTTTTCACTCACAAGAGGGCAGGGCTTCCACAAAATTCATAGATATGTCTTGCCACCCTCACTCGAGGATCGACAAGGGTCATCACAACCCAAGCGATTTCATGACCTCATACTTGTTAACATAACAAACCAAACATTTACGCACATACTCGCAGACATATCTATTTATGCCCTGCCAATAAAAGAGGGTCTTCATCCTTTGATATGTCTTGGACACACTACCATTTTCTCCACTCGGAGCATCATACACCTTGTGCAAAAGATCTCAGATCACATTGTTTTTGAGTAGTAAGTAGATATGTCCTTTATAGAACAGGACTCCACCTCTAACTGTGTGGTTAGAGTGACTCTCCAAGTCTTTACCAAACCCACACACAATCTTTTGTATTCCACTGTGGCCCTTTTGAGTATTACATGTCTAGCTTCATATAATACATTCATTCGTAGTGAGTATTTGAAAGCTTAATGGCTCCACAAATCATCGGGAAAGTGCATCAGCGGTTGGTCATGCATAAGTTTTGCATTTTATTTATACTATTTTATGCATGATCTAGTGAAACATTGCATTAAAAACTCATTCTTATCAGTGTTTTTGAGAAACTGCTTTAAATTGAAAATAAAGGGAAAATCACATATTTCAAGTTCTTACATTTTTCACTATTTAGTTTTGTTTAGAACTTTTTAATTATTAGTCTAATAAGTTCACAAGTGTTTAATTAGTATTTTATTTGGTTTATAAATGTCCTCTCTTTGAAAACACGTTTTTCTAGAGATGGTCTTTTGGAATTTTTGAAAATTAATCGGACTTTTTCTGAAAAATTGTGTGACATAATTTTTCATTATAAATTCTATTTTTACAGCCATAGAAGGGGTCTTTCTCTTGAGAAAATGCAGGCCTCTTCTCTTCTCTTCCCTCTCCTTCTCGTTCTCAATCAGTTCTCCCTCAATCTCTTTCTTTCTCCCCCCCATTTTTGTCTTGCTTCTAACCTTTTTCTAGCATTGGTTCTTCTTATCCCCTCTCGATGGAGGCACGTGAAACTCAAAGGTAAGACCACATTCTTTTTTTTAACCTATCAATCAGAAATGGATCGTGAGGTACATTTCTTCTGCTTTGTTTCTCTATAGTTTTTAGTTAGATTAGTGTTTCGTTGCATAAAGCATGGCATATTCATTGCATATTGTTTGCATTTAGATAGTTATAGAGTAGTTTATTTTTATGATCTTCATGATTTTTAACTAGTTTAGATTCAAATTTAATTTACATTAGGTTTTTGGTTATCCGATATTTTTTAGCATAGTTAATTAGTTTTTAATCTAGCCGATTTAGATAAAGAATAGTTCTTTTTTATTAACAGTTTTAAATTTTACGTTAATCCCTTTTCTTATTGATTAGATTGGAACTGTACTTAGTTTAATTACATTAGAAGTAAATCAGTTTAAATTAGATTAAATAGCCTAAATTTAATTAGATTAGTTGAATTATGTTTTTATCCCAATTATCATTTTTTGTTTCAATAGAATAGTTATTATTATTTTTTTAACGTGAGTAGCTAAATATTAAGGTAATTTTTAATGAAGTTAGATTAGGTTATTTGATTCAAGTAATTTAATTAGTTTAGAATTATGTTTAATCATGTACACCATGTAGATAAGTTATAATAGTAGATGTCGATTTCTCTTTTATTTCAATTCATTATTAGTTAGGTAGGTAGCTTAGATCAATTTATTTATTGTACCAGATGAATGTTACACTAATATATTAGTTAGTATAGCTTTAAATAGAGTCATGTTACTTAGTTTTAGTTTTAGTTTAGATTGGGTTTATCCTACATAGTTTATTAAAGAAATAGAATAGTCGATTCTTTAGTTTAATAGTTAAAGAAGGTTAAATAGCCTAAGTTAATTTTTATTATTAGTTATTTCCAAATCTAATCAGTTAGCTTTGCTGACCCGTACAGTAGATAGTAATTGTTAATTAGTTAATTAGTTAGTTAGTTTGTTTTTTTGTTTGTCATTTAGCTAGTTGTTTGTTAAATTCAATTCTTGATTTAAGTTAGTTTTCTTTATTTCTAGATTGTTAAATTTGTTATTTTCGTATAGTAGTGGTTAGATATTAGGTTAGTTAGTTCTTGTTAGTTTTCATTATTTATTAATGTTAGATTAATTAATTATTTAGTTATTTATATTAGTTTTAATTCCTTTCTTGATTTTCAGCTAGTTTACTTTCTTGATTTAGTTAGATTGTTATTAGTTGTTACAAATTAGTTTTTTTGTTGTTAGTTATTTAGTTAGTTTTGCTATTTTGTCATTTAGTATTTTAATTTGTTACATATTAGTTCATAGTTGTTATATGTAGTTAGTTTGTTATAGGTTAATTAGATTCTTGTTTTTGTGATTTTTCTTTGGATTAACATTGAATTTCTGCCTAGTTCTTCTATGTTTTGTTCTTGTTTTATATTATTGCTTTGCAGGAAAGTGGTTGGACATGTAGTGAGCCCTCAAAAGTATCCCTGAAGAGCTCTTTGAGGTCCTCTCAAAAGGCCCTTTAGAGCCCCTTAGGGAGCCCTCAATAATAAGTAAAGAAATATCAAATAAAGCTAAGGCATAAAAAGAGACTAGAAGCTCAAGCATTGAAGACCCTTCTTCTTTTATTTTTAGCTTAGGATTTATTCATTCATTTATTCTGAGTTTATAATAATCCAATTTAATTATTCTTTTATTATTTGTTTAAGCCCTCCGCAGAGGGATGCACTCTTAGTTAATTAATTAATTATTTTTTTATTTTTTAAGGCAATAAAGAGTATATTAGCTTTCTGTGGAATACAAAGTTTTCTCCCGTTCCATAAGATCGACCCAGACTCCACCACTCGTGCGGGCCAGTTTTTAGTATTTGGTGTCTGGCTTTCACATTGTTTTTATTGAAAATATTATTTTAAAAATCTATTTCATAAAACTTACACCAGCGGCCTTGTTCTCAATGTCCTTATATTGGATCTCAAAGTCATATCCCATGAGCTTTGCAACCCACCTTTGTTGGTCGATGGTGGTGGTTTGTTGTCCCAAGTATTTGAAGCTCTTTGGTATATAAAACAAACTTATGCCCGAAGAGGTAGGAATGACACTTCTCCACCGTAAGTATCGTAGCAAGCATCTCCTTATCGTAAGTAGACAATGCATGGATTTGATTGGGCAAGGCCTTGTTCATTAATGGAATGGGTGTACCTCTTGGGAGAGAAAAACACCTACCCCATTGTCATAAGTATTCATCTCCACTATGAACACCTTGGAGAAATCCAGCAAAGCAAGCACGAGGGATTGACATAGCACATCTTTCAACCTCTCTAATTCATAAGTGGCCTTGTTGGACTACATGAACCCATCCTTCTTCAAGAGTGAGGTAAGGGGTTGAGCAATGTGATTGTAATCCCTCACAAATCCTCAATAATATCCAGCCAGCCCCAAAAAAACTTGAAGTGCTTTCATAGTTTGTGACTTTGGACATGCTTGCATCGCCTCAATCTTGTTCAGATCGACTCGAATACCATGGTTAAAAATGAAATGGCCAAGGTAGCTCACATTGGCTTATCCAAAGAGACACATGGATATCTTAGCACCCAAATGGTGCTCTCACGAGGTCCTCAAAACAACACATGTTGCAAGTGTGCATCACAAGTATGGCTATATGTCAAAACATCAACAAAGAAGACTAGCACATAGCACATACTTCTGAAGTATCAATTTGAAAACATTATTCATAATTGATTGAAAGATAGTTGGTGCATTGGTCAACTTGAAAGTCATGACTAGGGACTCATAGAGACCCCCATGAGTTTGAAAATCTGTCTTGTATACAACTTTACAGGCCATGTGCACTTGGTGGTACTTAAAACAAAGATCTGGCTTGGTGAAGTTGTTGGTACCATGCAACTTGTATAGTAGTTCCTTGATGACCAGGACCGAGAACTTATCTCTCACTGTAATCTCATTAAGAGCTCGGTAATTCACATAAAGCCTCCAAGTGTCATCATTCTTCTTCACTAAATGCACTAGTGATGAGAAATAACACAGTATGGGGAGATGATCCCTTGGCTCAACATCTATTCTATGAATTTTTCAATCTCATTTTTTTTAAGTGTGCATACCGATAAGGCCTCACATTCATGGGACCAGCGCCAACCTTCAAGGAGATTTTATGGTCTTAAGACCTCGAAGGCAGCCTGTGTGGCTCATCAAATACATCAGAAGATGCAGCCAACACACATGCCAAATCGGTAGGGATGTCCATAAAAATCATGGCCAGTTTCTGCTCTACAACTTGGGAAGTTAGCAAATAGGCACATTGGGTGCCTTTCAATAACTTCAATGGTTGCACTTCCTTCATTGTAGGTGGTCTGATGGTAGCGAGTATGACATCCCCATTGTCCATCCAGAATGCCATCTCTATCATGAAGAAATTTGAGGCTACTTTTCCTAGCATATGTAGCCAATGTATACCTAGGACCACATAGGTAGGATGTATAGGTCAAGCACAAACTTCACTCCTTGGAACTTCAAATATGCATCCAGGTAGACCTCCACACACTTGAGGTGTGACTCATTTTTAACCATCACATTAAAAATGGGGTTCTCTTTAAATTTTCACTTAGTCTCCCAAACTACTCCCTCGTGGATGAAGTTATGGGTGCTCCCCATATCAATAAGAATATTTACCTCTTGAGAAATTATCAAGCCCCATATCTGCATAGAGTTGGGACGCTCTAGAGTGCACAGTAGGAGAGGCTATGGAAAGGCTCTTGCTCGCTTTCCACCTCATCTAATGGTTCATTGTCCAATGACTCCTCCTAGTCAGACTTGAAATCTATCACTTGAAAAATGTGTTAGCACTTGCAAGTATGGCACTTGAACTATTTTTCATTGCAACTGAAGCATAGGCCTTTTTTAATATGTTCCTTATGTTCTGCATGTGTGATTTGCTCCACTTTAGGGGCTAACAAGACCCCCTCTTGCAGCTCCGACTTGGACGGGTCACCTAAAGAATGTATGCAAAAATCAGTTGGTCGGTTTGGCTTTCGTATCGTTTGGAGTCAGCATTGCTTCTCTTCATAGAGCTTGGTAACCCCTATAATCCTCCTTTGAACTCCTCATATCTGTAGCTACGACTTCTATACAAAGGTCCTCTCACAACCCACCAATGTAGGACCCGAATAAGGTCTCCTCATCAATCAGAGGCAAAAGCATACAAAGGTTCTCAAATTTGGCTTGGTACTCATGCAAGTTACCTTGTTGCTTGAGGTTTTTGAGCTCCATATTATGGTTGACCAACACCATGGGTCAAAACCTCTCCATAATATGCTCAATGAAATCATCCCATGAGGGCTTTCAATATATGATATCTAACTATGTATGCCATCGAAACACATCGCCTTCTAGATGAGCAACAGATTAGGCAATGCACGCCTTGGGCGGGCACAATATGACATATAAAAAAATGATCAAGTTTGAAAATTCACTCTCACACATTCTCATTAGCAAAATAAGGAACTTTAAATCAAAATTTCTTATACATGCTTCACACGAAGTCATGCAGTGGCTCCTCGAGAGTAGATTCATTCGGGTTTCCCTTTCGGCCACCGTTGAAAGTGAAACCCTGGTTGGTGCCATGCTTTGGCATGTAAAGAGCATCCATCTGATCTACTAGGGATGCTACAACCCTCTCAATGTGCTTCAAGCAGATGGTTTGTTCGGCTCTCTCTTGCCTTTGTCAAAACAACTCGGCTTGGGTTTGCTTGGCAATCGCCCTAGCCTGTTCGGCATGCTTGAAAATTTCCTTGTTCTTATCAACAAATGAGACGGATACCTCCATGTTATAAACTTCACTATGATACAAACTTGCTTTACACTCAAAAAATTGTGTTTTAGTGTTGGATGCACTGGTGTTAGAATCGAGAGACAACCCGGTAGGAAGATCTTGATCTGCTACCAATAGGTACTTCAACTAGAGTCCAATGGACTCAAGATTATCAAACCTGCTATTTCTTAACCTTGGGGCCTGTGAGAGACATTTTCTAGGGTCTTAACCCCGATTGACATGATGGAAAAAAGGCCTAAGGTTCCTTATTGTGGCAAACGATGAGGGACAGGTGAAACACGACAAATTTGGTTAACGGGTAAGTGCAGTTTTGGCTCTGGAGATGTCTCATGTATGTAACGGGGTCCAAAATGTATAGGACCAAGTTCAAGGGTTATAGAGAGGTCTAGAGACATGTGAGAGGGTCTGGTATAGGAGTAGGATATGGATTTGGGCTGCTGATACACAAGGGTTATCGATTTAGGTAGACCGGTCTGACGGTAGAGGCCAGTTTTGAGTTTCAAACTTCATAAAATAGGTACAGGCTAGGTAGGGTCTATGATTCAGTTATGGAGTTCACTTATGTGTCTATAGAAGGCTGAAAAAGTTTCTCCCATGATCTGATACGCAGGCACTCGATCTACAACGCTAGATGGCTCACTAAGAAACAGGATCACACGACCTAGGTGCACCTGATGAGCAAGGGTTCTTCAGAAGAGGTGACCAACTAGCTATCCTAGTTTGGTCATCACGTGAACCAAGAGAATAAGAGAGATCATAGAGAGAGGAGAGAGAGAGAGAGAGATAGAGTGACGGGGACAAAGAGACATACAGTGAGGGGGACAAAGAGAGAAAGTAAGAATAAATAATCCAATTTGCATAACCTTTTCAACGGGTTTCCAAGACACCTTATATAGTGTATGACCTGGGTTGGGTTCAACCCCAATCCAAAATAAAAAAATATAACTTAAAATCCTCATATACCCTCTATCTGGCAAAATAAGGTCCTAACTAGCAATTAAAATTAAACTAGAGAGAAGGTCAGTTAGTCTGACTGGTGTCCCTCTCTAACTAGGTTGTAGTTATCCTAACAAAGTTACTAAAAGCATAATTAAAAACAAATACTTTATGGGACCCATATTTCAAAATAGAAAGTAGGAGAGAGGGGAGATGCCCTCCCCTCACCCCCACTCAATTTGGAAAGTAGGGAGTGTCTCCCTCTTTCCTTTTCTTTTTTTTCTTTCTCCTTCACAAGGAACTCCCCACCCTATGCGCCCCACTTTGTTCACTTTGTGCCTCCTCTAACTTAGCCACTTTCCTTTTTTTTTTCCTTCTCTCTTTATATGCTAAGTGTTTTCATAGATTAGCAAAGCTTCTCTTCTTGTAGAGAGCTCTCCTTGTATGTCATGTGTCCTTTTGGTGAGATCCATATCCTCCTCCTTTCCTTAAATGGAAAGCAGACATGTGTCCTTTGATTTTTCACACTATATTCAACTACATAAGCTTCCACATTTGCATAATGCCGCACAAGCTAGAATTACTCCCCAAGGAGTGTGAGGTGACATCTTTGATTGAAAGGGCAAATCCTGAGGTGTCTTTCACACTATGAGATGTAATAGTAAAGCTCATGTTAATGCAATGTCATATTGTGAATGTTCTTACCTTCACATGCTTTCTAATTCATATATAAAGTTATTGGCAATTTTCTTTTCTTCTTAGAACCCTAACCATTTGTTTTTTAGAACCCTAACCCTTGTCCTCTCTCCTTGCAGTGATTCCTATGCAATTCATCTTGTATCATTCCGGTGAGGTTATGAAAACTTTTTGGCCAACTTGTCCATCTTCTAGTCCCCAAAAACTTAAGACAAAAGTGAGTTATATATGTTTCTTATATTCTTAAGTTTTTTTTTGTATATATATATATTTGTTGGCCTTGTAGTATTTGTGCTTGGTTGTTTTCATTGATGATTTATGTTTGTTTTTTTGTGTTTTATTTAATATTTGGTACCAAATTATATGTTTAGGGTTGACGGGTTTTATATATACATTTGTTGGCCTTATAATATTTATATTTGATTATTGTCATTGATGATTTATGTTTGTTTGCTTATCTTTTATTTAATATTCAGTTGTTTTATTTTTTGATAATAGGCTTAGGGTTGACTCTGCACAAGAATTCAATTAGGATAATGAGGTTATGGTTGAAGTGGTCAGTTTTCATTGTGAAAAAACAAGCATGATTTGTGTAGGTAGTTGTGTTAATTGAATGTATGAAGGTTATATGTATGGTCTTTTCTTACATGCTATTTTCATTTGATGAATGATATGTTATGCAGTTGGTGTAAGAAATTAATGATGTTCTTAGAAAGGGTTAAAGTGCACTATTGTCTCATTGATTACCCTCATTAGAAATCTACAATGGTGTCTAAAAATAATATCTTTAGAGAATTTGTATGTTTAATGTCTTATAAAACTGGATATGCAAGAGTATATGAGCCTTTGATACAATTATTCTGCAGACATAGAAAGTTAATAAAGATTGATAGTCATTCTGGATGATGATGATATGCAGACTCTATGTTATGTAGTAATGATATTTAATTAATTATTATTATCATACAAGATGACAAAGTTAAACAAGTAGAAGAAGCAGTTGATGAACAAATTAGCCATTGAAGAAGCAGTGATTTAAACGATAATGGAAAACGTGTGGAAAATTATAGGCATCCCATTTTTTATTGAGATATTTTTCATACCAAAAATCCATATCCTTTTGCCTAATCCAAAGCAAGGTTAACCTAAATCTAATTTTTGGCCTTTAAAATAACCTATTTTGGGTAGGTAACTTGACAGTTGACGTTAGCTAAAGATGTGTACGTTAACATGAGGGTCTCTCTGTGGTGCCTAACTCATAGGTAAAGAGGTTTGGCCATTTGAGGTTGGTCTACATACTAAACTAGTGCCTTGTTTAACACGAGGGATTTTTCTTGAACTCAGTGATGTGAGCTGAAAGTCTTGATGAGCGTGGTCAAACAAAGACGAAACAAGTATCGTATCGCTTGGAATTACATAAAAGACAATAGATGATTTTAACAAACACAATGACTTCTTTTTGAAAAGATGAAGATAAAGACAAGCCTTTTGGGGCAAAAGCATAAAAAAGATTGAAACATTTTTAACTTTTGATGGGATGGAATGGAATGATGCCATTTTCATACACATGCCTCTTGAGATAAGATTGGGTTTATGACAGTTTATGCACTCATCAAATGGGTTATCAGATTTCTCTATCAATCCATGGGACTTCCTAAGGACCTAATGTCCATCTATCTACATGATAATCCTAAGGTAGGGTTGGTAAGCTTTTTCTAATGGGTCAATTGGTCCAATTAGGTTTTCTATAACACATGCAGATTAGAAGATGCAGAATGTCTAAATGTATGAAAAAATGTCATGGAATATTCATGATATGCATGAAAAAAAGTGCATATAATATGAATGGATGCTTGGAAGAGACAGCTGAAATGTTTGGAATACATAGAAGAATGACTAAAATGCATGAAAATGATCACCAAGGGGACCTTTTGGGGACTGAAGACTTGTCATGTAGGGCAATATCTTATGACAATTTATAGTCATTAAAGGGTCCCAATAATTATAGATCCATACTTGTAAAGCCCGTTAAAAAAAAAACCAAGACACGTGCTAGGCACGTGTCGCGGTCTGCCCGTTGTGTCAGATCCGAGTCGGACCTATACCCGGACCCGAGCCGCCTGACCCGATTTCTCAAACGATCGAGAAGCCTATGTCTTTTAAAAGACACAGGCGTCTTGGGTGAGGGGCAAAAACCCTCGCCCCTTCTCTCTCCTCTGCTTCGTCTCTCTCACGTTGTCCCCGATGATTGGAGATGTCGGCGATCAACTCCATCTGGCTGCCTCCTCTTTGAGTCTGACACCCCATCTTCGTCCTCTGTGTCGCAGGACGCCAACGATTGAAGCTAACAGCGGCCTCCGAGTTCCGACGACCTCCTTGCATCTCTGACGATCAGCGTCGTCGATGACCTTACCACCATCTCCCTCGTCGCATGAGTTCTTCACCGTTGACCTTCGAGCATCGCTGACCTCCGAGCATCGACGACTCTCCTGTTTTCGGTGCCCCTTTTCTCTCCTTTCTGCCTCTCTCATCTCCATCCCGTGGGGCAGGACGCCGATGACAAAAGTTGTCGGTGGCCTTCGAGTTCCAGCAACACCCCGCTTCCTCCCCTTCCTCTACAACCACTGACGATCATGCCGACGACCGCCTGACACCAGCGACTATTGATCGCCGGTGACCTCCTGTCAACGACCCTCACTTGACACCGTCACTCTTCCCCCTTTTGTCTCCCCATCTCTTCCGTGCTGCCACCGTCGATCAAAGCTGCCGACGACCAACCCCGTTCGGCCTCCTCCCCCTCTGTGCCTGGCAGACACTCTGACAACCCCGTTACCCTCATCCTCTTGCCTCTTCGGTTCGACAGAGGAGCCCCTGACGTCGGATCTCCCTCTGCTCGTTAGAGAGCGCGCGTCAGTGACCCCGAGAGCCTCCTCTCTTTCCTTCATCCCTTTTTGCCTGTTGAAGGAGGTCTCGTCACCGCCATCGCCTTCGCCTGAGTCATCCTTGGACTCCTTCATCGTCGCGGTCTTCTGACGTAAACCCTTCCCTCTTCTTTACTTCTTTTTCTTCTTTGTGAGGGGTCGATAGACAGAGGGCTGAGCCCTCTGTCATTGCCTCTCGTCGGTAGAGTGGTTACCTCCCTCCGCCTTCCTCTTTGGAGTCGACTAATAAGGGGGTTGAGCCCCTATCGTCGCCTCTCATCGGCAGGGGGTTCCACCCTCTGTCGCTTTTGTTGTTTTTCGGCAGGGGGTTATGCCCCCTACCTACTGTGGTCCTTCAAAAAGGGGCTCTACCCCCTGCCCCCATCCTGTTTTCGGCAGGGGGCTCTGCCCCCTTGCCTTGTGTTTTGCAGCAGGGGGCGAGGCTCCCCTGCTCCCTTGTTGTTTCCCGGCAAGAGGAGAGGCTCTCTCTGTCCTCTGTTGTTCCTTGGCAGGGGCTGAAGCCCCCTGACTCTTGTTGCTTCTTAGCAGAGGGTTCTGCCCTCTGCCTCCTGCGTTTTGTCGGCAGGGAGCGAGGCTCCCCCTGCCTCCTTTGGTTTCCCAGCAGGGGGTGAAGCCCCCCTGCCCTCTTCATGTTTTAGAGCAGGGGGCAAAGCCCCCTGCACCTCACTTGTTCTCCGGCAAGGGGCTTTGCCCCCTGCCTTGTTCTTGCTATCGGCAGAGGTAGAGCCCTTGCCTGTCTTGTGTCCCGCAGGGGGTTGCGCCCCTTGTCTTGATTCATGTTTTGACAGGGGGTGTTCCCCCCTGTCTTGTTGTGACAGGTGTGGCAGGGAACCTCTGCTCCCTCCTCTGCCTTTCTCTGTTCTGGCAAGCAAAGAGCTTCTGCTCCCTGCCTCTGCTGCTTTTTGCCATGCAGGGGTCTCACCCTTGTGTCTAGCACCCTTGTCGGCAGAGTGCAGGGTTCTTGCCTCTGTTGCTCTTCTGTAGGGAACTGAGCTTCCTGCCTACTCTCGTGTTTGGGGTCTGGTACCACTGCAGGTCTTATCCAACCCACTTCTCATTTATATTATGGCATGTCCTAACGTTCTAAGCTTTCCAGGTTGAACGGTGGATACAACTCGCCTTTGTGGCTCGAGCTTGCGCTTACCTACGCTGCAGGCGTACAAGGACCCACAACCCCTCAAGGTAGGAGATTCTTGCATAAAAGGACAATGAACGAATAAATGCTAAATAAGGAAAGATAACTAAAAGAGGATGATGATATATGTATACGTATAAAATATATATGTACGTCTTTTAATTCAAGGATGCGGTTTCACGATTCTTGTCCTCTTTACTTTCTTGCACTTTCCTTTTCTATTGCCGCCACACCATATGTGCTCAGGCTTTTAATTCACGTCTTTACATTTTATGTTTTTTTAACTCAAGGATGCGGTTTCGTGATCCTTGTCCTCTTTACCTTTTCGTACTTTACTTTTCTGTTGCCCCGCGCTTTGCACCATGGCATTTACTTGTATATATATGTCTTTTTACTCCAGGATGCAATCCTGGTCCTCCTTTACGTTCTCGCACTTTATTTTCTGCATTTACTTTTGTTGTCGCGCGCTTTATGCGACATGGCCTTACTATGTACTACCTTACTTTTCTGTTGTAGTCGTGCTTGCTTTTGCACTTTTTGTATGTGTTTGTCCTGACCTTGCTACCTCACTTCGTGCATATGTTTTGCTCATACGTGTATTCTTATCTTTGTCATATTCTTCTTTACTTGCTTTCGCTTATCGTTTTATCGAGGTACAACTCCATGCCTCGTGAGTCATCTTTTGCACTTTCTTAGACAGGATAGGATTCCATACCCCGTGAGTTGCTTACGTAGTTATTTGCTTGTGTGTTTCGATGGTCGAGATATGGTTTCATACCTCATGTGTGGCTTGTATGTTTTACCCTTGAGGTGCAACTTCACACGTCGAGTCTTGCTCTTCATTTTGCCACGACACTATATTGTGCACGGGTTTGCCCCTTGTCAGCTTGTACTCCCAGAGTGCAGCTTCGAGCGTATTTCAACTTGTTCATTTGTCTTAAAAGACACAATGCACACTTATGCACTTGGTTCTTCAAAGGATGACTTTTTAAGCACCAACCTATTTTCGAAACATATAGTTTTGCAAAGCAGATTTTGAAAGCCTTTTATGAGATAGCGGCTGAATCTCCCAAATTGATGCATTTGGGAGAAGTGTTCTACAACTTCAGTTCGCGTATTCGATACGACTCAGATAACCCTGTTTAGAGGCATGCGCACGAGTTAGGCAAAGGTTCTACTAAGAAACCTGTTAGATCTTTGTCGCATCACCTCTAATGTGAGACCTAGTTACTAGGCCTTCTGGTCAAACTAAGATAGTAGCGCCTTCCTTTCTTTGCGGAGGTATTGTTGATGGATTTCTTTTAAGAAATTCATGCTCCTCTCCTTGTAGTCGTACTTTCGATCATGTACGATATGTTTGGACTACGAAGAGTAGAATGAGAGGTCTATAGCAACCTCAAAATGTGTATTGACATTGTAAGGTAAATCGAGTAATGTTGATATTCGCCTAATAGGCAAAATGCTTGTAACTGTCTAAAGGACCCGAGCGTGATACATTGGAACTCGAATGGGTTCACTGTGGACTTCTGCAAAGCAGATGTGTTGGGGGATTTCCTGCGAGAGATCCTTACCCCTCTCATCGTGGTTGTACTTTTGAACATGTATGTTGCGTACTGCGGTGAGTAGGATGAGAGGTGTGTGGTTGCCTCGAACGTGCAGTGACGCGTGTAATTCACATAATGATAACTATGCACTTTTACAAACAAGATGCTCGAGTGGGTCGAAAGACCAGAGCATGTAGAATGGGACGGCGGTTAAGAAACCCCCCGCCGTGCCCATTTGGGATGGTTCATCAAGAGAGAGGATGGATGGTACAAAACTCTGATGGACAGGCCATTAATGGCTATTACGGTCAAAGGTCTGACTTCCTCAGTCATCAGAGGTTAGGAGAAATGGGGCTACCATAATTATTCTAGGTGGTAGTCACCTGGCACTTCTGCAGAAGTTAGATGCATCCATAGGCCTAGTTTTGCCTTTGGGGACTTACTCTCTTGACCACTGGTCGTCCCCTTAGGAGCGGACTCAGTCAGTCATTCGGGGTATAATAAAATATATAGCATAATGGACCCCGAAATCAATCTCGGTTGTTTCTACGTTTTGCCTTGTGCGTACCCACAATGGCCAATTCATAATGAGAACAAGATATAACCTATGCACATGATTATGAAATATATGTGTTGTAACGTAAATTGATTGCTTGTTAGCTCGGTAGTTTGGTACACTACTCGTTGAACTATGCACGCCTGTCAAGGCATTACTCTAAGTTGGTTAAACTGCTTACGCAGTTCTTTGCTTAGTAATAACTAGCTTCTCATACTAGTTAAATGCTTATTCGTTGGTGTGCGCCTCTTAGGATTGATGTGATTGCATACAGCTTGTAATCTACGAATTGGTGGTTACTAGGATATATGTAGCCGCTTGTCTTATAAGTTGCTTACATATTGTGATATAACTGCTACCGTACGATTGCTTATCATGTGTAGCATATGAATTGCTTGTGATGCAATAGCTTGTGCCTTACGATTAATGTAGTTACTTGTCAATGGACTGAACCATCTAATGGTAATTATCTATATTGCGAGCATTGTTATGAATGCTTGTCTTATGTAATTGCTTTGTTCGACTAATGGATAGAGTTAGTCACTCTTCGCCTATAGTATCAATTGGATCGTTATAGTTGCTTGTTTAGAACTATGGTCTTTACTGCTCTTGTATTTAGCTGTTTGTTTTACTAGAGTTTTGCTTACTCCACAGTACGTTTGGTTAGATTTGCTAGTCTTGCTTTTTCTTGTTTGTTCTAGCAATTATCTTGCTTATTGCAGTCTTTGTTCCTTCTTGTCTTTTGCACCTCTACTAGTCTGTTGTGAGACTGACCCATTTCATGGGCAGGTGGTGGACAGGTTGAGATAACTTGCGATGGCACAATGACGTGATGCATTCAAGGTGAGGCCCTTTACCTGCCGTTACGCTCCTTAGGACACTTTTGATAAATATAGTATAAAGTTTCTTTGAAAGCATCTCTTTTGATTAAAACTCTGGATTACTAAAACTGTATTACCAAAACTTTGTTCTTCTTTTCATTTCAATGAAATATATATTTCAGTTGTAAATCAGTTTGTAAAGGGAAGTTTGCGTTGTAATGCGCCCAAGGTCCAGGGACTTGCTATTTCAAACATGATTTTCTGCTGAACTTATGTTTCAAACTCTGATAAATGATTGTTTTCAAAGCTTTCAACCTTTTTCATAAAAGGTTTCAAGTCCAGGATTTTGGGGCATTACAATATTGCTAAGGACATGTGGTTGTGCTCGAAATCATGCCTTTTGCTCTAATATTATAGAAGCTTTTCAAATTGTTAATGACAATTTAATGTGTCGTTAAAGATCATTCCCTTCTCTCTAATGTTAATCATGGTTGTTGGGTTTTCCTTTGGAAACTTTCCTCAGGGATTGATGATAAATCATGGACCTACTGCTTTTATTGGTGACAACAACTTAATTTGTCTTTAACACTTTTTGACAATTTTTAAAAACTTGAGGACTTTCTTCTATTTCAGACCATCAATGAGCCCTTTTCAATCCTTCTTCCTCTGCATCTTCCTCTCTTTTAATCATGGTGATGATCTGAAAGGATAATGTCTTTCCTCTCTTTAATGTTTTGGAGCTAACCCATGAGTACTATCTCATGGAGGAAGGGGATGTAGTAATACTATTTTTTCCTTTTTTCCTTTTGTTTTTTTCTCTAACTCTGCATTTCCTTTTCCTTTGGGTGCAAAATTTGAAGAACATTGTTCCCTCTATCACTCCTCCCTCTTGGTTCGTTGACTAGGTGTCTGTGTTCGGACTCTATCACAAGGAATATTTGATCATGTTTAATTTGTTGCTAGTTGCATAACTTTGTGCTTTCAAGGTGAATGACTCACTTATTTCAACACTTGTGAAAAGATGAAATCAAAGCATCAACACATTCTGGCTTTCGATGGGGGAGCTAACAATTACTTTAGATGAGTGCATCACTATATTGAGGATCACTTCTCCACCTTAAGGTGAGATTCTCCAAAATCAATTCTTCTTGAATTTTTCCCTCCTATGATGAGCAGAAGGCTTTACAGAACCTGGCTGGTGGAGCATAGTATCCACGCATGGATCATGACGGAATCTCATGCTTATCTCCACGGTCTTTATGGGAGGCGTACCGCAATTTCACTGATATCAAGAGTCTGTTTGAGCAGTCCTTAGATGTGGAGTCATGTTCTAAAAGTGCAGTAGGATCGAGACAACAAGCACTAGAGGGAGGGGTGAATAGTGCTTTTAAATATCGTCTATGGAATTTTGACGGATTTTGCAATTCACAAAGCAATCACACAAAGAACACAATAATTTATCCTGGTTTGGTCTTTCCCGACCTACATCCAGTCCTCAAGCAAAACCCACTTGAGATTTCCACTATCAACCTTGTGTAACTACAAGATCATACAGACCAAATCCGGTCCCACTTTCAGTAACACACCTACTGAAAGCAAACAACTCCTTTAAACCAAGGAGTCCTTCCTTTTACAGAAAATTGAAATAAGTAACAACTTACAAAACAACCTACAAGCCCTTCTTATGAATGCAAATGAGATGCAACTGACTTTTGAGGTTGTTGAAATACTCTACTCAAGAATTCACTGTCTCTCAAAGGAATTTGAGTGAAAAACTGAAGTGAAAAATATCATGTCAGTAAAAAAATGAATATGAGTGAAAAGCAAAGAGTAATAGATTCGAATTGATTGAATTGCAGTGCTTTTGAGTGTAAAATGCACTCATATTTATAGTTGAAACATTCTATACGTTGAGGGTATGAAAGGGTGTCAAAACAATCTATTTTGAACGATCAAAACGTTTAAAAAATGAAAAGACACGCCTTTTTAAAGTTTCAAGAAAAACGGCAAAATTAGTCGACTGGAACAATAATTAGTCGACTAATAATTAGCTATTAGTAGACTGACAGTTATCGTCGGTCGACTGATCTGTTTATCGAGCCGTTTAAAAATCTGAAGATTTGAAACTTAGTCGACTAGAGAAAAAATTAGTCGACTGATAATATCATCAGTAGACTGAAAAACCATTTAGTCGACTGCTGTTAATTTTTTTTTAAAATACATGTTCTGTTCAGTCGACTAATAAAATCATTAGTCGACTGGTGCTAAATTTCTAGAAAACACATGTTTTGTCGAGTCGACTGATAAAGTCATTAGTCGACTGCTGCTAAATTTTCAAAAAACAGACATTCTGTTTGGTCGACTGATAAAACCTTCGGTCGACTAATTTGA
Source organism: Nuphar pumila (assembly GCF_984573655.1). Lineage (NCBI taxonomy): Eukaryota > Viridiplantae > Streptophyta > Magnoliopsida > Nymphaeales > Nymphaeaceae > Nuphar > Nuphar pumila. Next base: position 59,652,344 of record NC_143265.1, read on the forward strand.
CAAAAATGACATTTTGTTTAGAAAATTTGGAGCAAAAGGATTAGTCGACTGGTGAGTCTATTGGTCGACTAATAACCACGAAAATTTAAGTAAAGAGTTTTTTTAAAAAAAAATCATGAAGAGTTCTTTTAGAAAAGTTTTTCTAAAGACTTTTTAGGTAAAATTCAACCTAAATATGCACTCTAAGTAAGGCTCTTACAAGAATCTAAGACATTAAATAAATTTTACATTTTCACACAAAGTCTTCAAAGATTCTTCATAGAATTCTTCAAGGCTTGTTATATTTCTTCATTGCCTTAGCTAAAATGCAGTTGATTCACTTGCTCATCATCAAAACCTTGTACTTGAAATATCATGTACAACTTTATTGTCGTAACAATCTCCCCCTTTTTTATGATGACAAACTAATCAAAGATGGAGCATTTAGATGCATAGATGGAGATTTTACTCCCCCTATCAATATGCTGCAAAATATTAAAAGTTAGTACATTCAAAGCACACATATCATATATTGATTGGTTTTGCATTTCCATCATTACTTCATGCATTTTTAAAACTTTTTCATAAATGCAATTTTTAATGCTTTCACATGATGTAATTTTCATGTCATGATGCAATATGCAATTTCTATCTTTTTCTCTTAATTTCTCATTTTTCTCCTTTTTCTCATATAAGATCTAATGCAAGTTCTATCTTTTTCTCCCCCTTTGTCATAATAAAAAAGAGTAAGAGCAGAAATAGCATAAGCAAAATGTAAATTCAAGTTCAAAATATTACAACCCATAAAGTATCAAAGTTCAGTAAGGACAGAAAACAAAGATCAGAAAAGTGAGTTGAGCAACTCCTTGATTGCAGTAATATCTTTCTGAATCGAAGAAAGTTGTTGAGTCACATCTTCACGAAAAGTGTGTTGATGCAGCTCCAAAGCTTTCAGTCGCTGTAAAACTTCATCATTGTCTTGACTAGTAGAGAATTTCTTTCATTTTGCTTAAGATGAAGGTGTCACAGAAGATGGTGAGGGTTCAGAAATTGATGGTTCAGAAATTGATGGTTCAGATGGTTCAGTTTGATCAGAGTTTAAAGGAGGCAGATATTTGATTTTCATATGTTTAAAAATAGTTTGATCAAAGAACTCCTTTTGCTCAATATATTTTTCATTGGTTAAGGGTACTTTGAAATATCTGAAAATACGAGTAAGAAGACATCCATAAGGAAGAAATGGTTTTTGTTTCCACAAATTAGTAAAATACACGTTGGCCCAATTTACAGAAATATTTCCAAATAAGACATAAAGAGCCGTAGAAAGATCTGTGGAATAATTCAAAACAAAATCTTTTAAGGTATGTTTCATCCATAGTACTTGTGAACACGCTAAACTAGCTGCTATATATTCTGCTTCAGTTGTTGAAAGTGACACTGAATTTTGCTTTTTACTAAACCAAGAGACTAAAGAATTTTCTAAGAAATGACAAGTTCCGCTAGTACTCTTGCGATCAGATTTACTTCCTGCAAAATCTGCATCACTATATGAAATTAAATCAAAGGAAGATGATTTTGGGTAAAACAAACCAAAATCTGAAGTATCTTTCAAATAACAAAGAATTTGTTTTACTGCGGTTAAATGAGATTCCTTTGGATTAGCTTGAAATCTAGCACATATACAAACACTAAACATAATATCAGGTCGACTAGCAATTAAGTATAATAGAGATCTGATCATACCTCTGTAGAGCTTAGTATCTACATTTTTACCATTTTCATTTTTATCAAGAGAAGTAGTTGTACTCATAGGATTTCTTCTTGATTTTGATGAGTTCATCCCAAATCTCTTGAGAAGTTCTTTTGTATACTTAGCCTGATTGATGAAGATTCCTTCTTCAGTTTGCTTTATTTGAAGTCTAAAGAAGAAGTTTAATTCGCCCATCAAACTCATTTCAAACTCTTCCTACATAGCTTTAGCAAATTCTTTACAAAGAGAATCATTAGTAGAACCAAATATTATGTCATCAACATAAATTTTCACAATAAGAATATCTAAATTAAGATTTTTAATAAATAAAGTGGAGTCTACCTGACCAATCGAAAAACCAGATTGTTCTAGAAAATTTCGTAGTCTTTCATACCACGCTCTTGGTGCTTGTTTAAGTCCGTACAAAGCACTTTTTAATTTGTAGACTTTTTCTGAATATTTCTCATTTTCAAAGCCTGGAGGTTGCTCTACATAAACTTCTTCATTGATGTGTCCATTTAAGAATGCACTCTTAACATCAATTTGATATAACTTAAAGTTCATGTAACCAGCAAAAGCAAGCATCATTCGAATTGACTCCAATCGAGCCATCGGTGCATAGGTTTCATCAAAATCTATGCCTTCTTCTTGATTATAGCCTTGTGCTACTAGCCTTGCTTTGTTTCAAATGACTTCGCCATTTTCATCCAACTTATTTCGGAAGACCCGTCTTGTTCCAATTACTGGATGATCCTTTGGTCTATCAACTAGATCTCATACATCATTCATAGTAAATTGGTTAAGTTCTTCAGACATGGCCAAAAGCCAAAATTCATCATCACAAGCCTCATTGATATTCTTTGGTTCTATTTTAGATATGAAAGCAATATTTGCAATATATTTTTCTAATTGCCTTCTAGTTTGGACACCACTCTTTATTTCTCCAATAACTTGTTCATGTGAATGATTGAGAACTTCTTTCCAAATCGGTTGAAGAGGAACATTATCTTGAGAAGTACTCTCTATCAAAGGTTCTTCTTGAAGTATTACTTCTTCTCCTTCGCTTAGAGGTATAACCTGCTCACAATTCTCATTAAATGCAACATGTAAAGATTCTTCAATGCAAGATGTTCTTTTATTAAAAATACGATAAGCTTTACTTCTAGAAGAATATCCAAGAAATATTGATTTATCTGATTTTGAATCAAACTTATCAAGATTATCTTTGGTATTTAACAAGAAGCATTTACTACCAAAAATTTTGAAATATGAGATCTTTGGTATACGATCATAATACAATTCAAAACATATTTTATGTAAAATTGGTCGAATAAGAACACGGTTTAAAACATAACATGTTGTATTTATTGCTTCAGCCCAAAAGTATTTTGGTAAATTTTTATCTTGAAGCATGGTTCTAGCACATTCTTGCAAAGTTCTATTCTTTCTTTCAACAACTCCATTTTGTGGAGCCGCTTTAGGAAAAGCAAAGTTGTGAGATATACCATGTAAATCACAATACTTTAGAAAAGATTCATTTTCAAATTCACCACCGTGATCACTACGAATTTTAATAATAAATGTAGATTTTTCATTTGTAATTCTTCTACAAAGTTTGGAAAATTCATAAAAAGCATCATTTTTTCTTTTTAGAAAAATTACCCATGTAAATCGAGAATAATCATCTACTATAACAAAAGCATACTTGCTACCATTCAAACTTTGAATTCTAGATGGTCCAAATAGATATAAATGTAAAAGTTCAAGAAGACGTTTTGTTGAAACTATATCTTTAGCCTTAAAAGAACTCTTGATTTGTTTACCCATTTGGCAAGCATCACATAAGTGATCTTTCTTATATGGTATTCTAGGTAGGCCTCGAACAAGATCATTCTTGGATAACTTGGAAATAATTTTAAAGTTAACATGTCCAAGTCTCTTGTGCTATAACCATTGAATTTCATTTGAAACAATAAAACATTTTTCATTAAAAGTGGGTAACTCATCTAGATAAAGTTCATACACATTGTTCCTTCTTTTACCTTTAAAAATGATCTTTTTAGATTGAAAATTAGAAATTAAGCATAAATCATGTTCAAAAGAAACAAGATAACCTTTATCACATAATTGACTAATGAATAATAAATTATACATTAAACCATCTACTAAAAGAACATTTTCTATCAAGGGAAATTTTGGATTACTAATATTACCAATACCTATTACTTTTCCCTTGTTATTGTCACCAAAGTTGACGGTTCCTCCATCCTTACTTTGGAAGGTGGAAAATAACTCCGGCCTTCCAGTCATATGTTTGGAACAACCGCTGTCCAATATTCATTTGCTCCTTATTTTGTGTACCTACAACAACATTAGACGACAAAGCATTTGACCCCTTTCTATTTTTGGGTCCATGAGAGTTAGTCTTAGGAACCCATATCCATTTGGATTTTGGTTTTTTTTTTTATAATAAATATTCTTTCTATAAAAAGATTTAGCATTTCTAGAGTAATCATGTCTAGGCTTATAAACATTATAAGTTCCATGATTAGATGCATTTCTACTAGAAAATTTAGTTGTTTGAACAAATGGTTGAGAATATTGTCTTTGATTTTTCACCACATAGTTTGGTCTATTTTGAGTATCAAAGAAACTATATCCCAATCCGGTTTTATTAACCGAGCATCTTTGAGAACCAAGAAGTCTTTCTAGATTCTGTTGTCCATTTGTGAATTTTGTCACTATAGAAAGAAGATCATTTGATTTTTCTTTTAGACTAATTATTTCTTTTTGTAAGAGATTAGTTCTAATTCCAATTTCTTTTATCTCAAATGCTTGGCAATAGTTTTCCTTCTTGAGATCTTCTATCTCTTGAAGTAATATTTTGTTTTGAGAGTCAAGAGTTGAATTTTCAGTTTTTAACTCTTTGTTTTTAGAACTTAGACTCTTAAATTTAGCATATAAATCATTAAATGCTTCTAATAAATCATCATATTCAATTTGACTTACCGAGTCTTCTTGAGCTTCAAAACATATGTTGGCGACTTCTTCATTTGATTCTTCATCGAAAGAGGAGTCACTATCATCCCAACATGCTTGAAATGCCTTTTTCTTCTTGAATTGGTCCTTGGGCTTGATTTTGAGAAGAGGACAATCTTTCTTGATGTGTCCCGCCTTTTTGTATTTAAAGCACTTGACTTCATTGGGATTGGAAGAATCCACTTTCTTTACCTTTCTTTGAAATCTTTCCCTTTTGATGAATCTTTTGAATTGCCTTGTAATGAAAGAAATATCTGCATCTTCATCTTCATCTTCTTCTGAATTTTCAGAGTCAGAAGTAGCCTTAAAAGCAAGAGATTTCTTCTTGAGTTCATCTTCTTGTCTGTCTTGAAGTTGGACTTCATATGCCATTAAGTTACCAACCAAATCTTCAAGAGTGTGAGTGTTTAGATCATTTGCTTCTTCAATAGTTGTGGTTTTGCTCTCCCATTCAGGAGTTAAACACCTTAGAATTTTTCTGACTAAATCCACTTGTGAATATTCTTTTCCAAGGGATTTCAGAGTGTTAGTGATATCGATCATTCTTGTTACCATATCCGATATAGATTCATTTTACTTTATTTTAAACAGTTCAAATTTATGAACTAAAGAAGCAATTTTAGATTCCTTTACCTTTGACGTACCTTCGTGAGTCACGAGAAGAGTATGCCAGATTTCATTTGTTGTAGAGCATTGAGAGATGTGATTGAACTCTACCTTGTCAACGGCACAATACAATGCATTCATAGTCTTGGCATTAAGTGAAGCAGACTTCTTTTCTTCATCGGTCCATCGACTGAAATCAGTTGATGGCATTTGGTACTTTTCTGAAACAAATCTCCAAATTTCGAGATCCATGGATTGTAAGGATATTGTCATTCTCACTTTCCAGTATCCATAGTTTGTTTCATAGAAGAGAGGAGGACGAACAGAGGAGCATCATTCTTTGTGCTGAGATGTTGTAGTTGTCATGCTAGATGATGGTCAAATCAAAATAATAGCAAACTTGCTCTAATACCAAATGAAAGTGCAGTAGGATCGAGACAACGAGCACTAGAGGGGGGTCAATATTGCTTTTAAATATAGTCTGCAGAATTTTGACGGATTTTGCAATTCGCAAAGCAATCACACAAAGAACACAATAATTTATCTTGGTTCGGTTTTTCCCGACCTACATTCAGTTCCCAAGCAAAACTCACTTGAGATTTCCACTATCAACCTTGTATAACTACAAGACCATACAGATCAAATCCGGTCCCACTTTCAGTAACACACCTACTGAAAGCAAACAACTCCTTTAAACCAAGGAGTCCTTCATTTTACAGAAAATTGAAATAAGTAACAACTTACAAAACAACCTACGAGACCTTCTTATGAATGCAAATGAGATGCAACTGGCTTTTGAGGTTGTTGAAATACTCTACTCACAAATTCACTGTCTCTCAAAAGAATTTGAGTGAAAAACTGAAGTGAAAAATATCACGTGAGTAAAAAAAATGAATATGAGTGAAAAGCAAAGAGTAATAGAGTCAAATTGATTGAATTGCAGTGCTTTTGAGTGTAAAATGCACTCATATTTATAGTTAAAACATTTCATACGTTGAGGGTATGAAAGGGTGTCAAAACAGTCCATTTTGAACGATCAAAATGTTTGAAAAATGAAAAGACACGCCTTTTTAAAGTTTCAGGAAAAATGGCAAAATTAGTCGACTGGAACAGTAGTTAGTCGACTAATAATTAGCTATTAGTAGACTGACAGTAATCGTCAGTCGACTGATCTGTTTATCGAGCCGTTTGAAAATCTGAAGATTTGAAACTTAGTCGAGTAGAGAAAAAATTAGTCGACTGATAATATCATCAGTAGACTGAAAAACCTTTTAGTCGACTGCTACTAAATTTTTTTGAAAATACATGTTTTGTTCAGTCGAATGATAAAATCATTAGTCGACTACTGCTAAATTTTCAGAAAACACATGTTTTGTCCAGTCGACTGATAAAGTCATTAGTCGACTGCTGCTAAATTTTCAGAAAACAGACATTCTGTCCGGTCGACTGATAAAACCTTCGATTGACTAATTTGACAAAAATGACATTTTGTTTAGAAAATTTGGCGCGAAAGGATTAGTCGACTGGTGAGTCTATTGGTCGACTAATAACCACGAAAATTTAAGTAAAGAGTTTTCTAAAAAAAAAAATCATGAAGGGTTCTTTTAGAAAAGTTTTTCTAAAGACTTTTTAGGTAAAATGCAACCTAAATATGCACTTTAAGTAAGGCTCTTACAAGAATCTAAGACATTAAATAAATTTTACATTTTCACAAAAGTCTTCAAAGATTCTTCATAAAATTCTTCAATGCTTGTCATATTTCTTCATTGCCTTAGCCGAAATGCAGTTGATTCACTTGATCATCATCAAAACCTTGTACTTGAAATATCATGTACAGCTTTATTGTCGTAACATGTTTTACAAAGGACAGATCTATTTGTCATCGAAGAGTGATGTGATATGTGCTCTTTTGCAGGAGGAGCATGACATGCCTAGTGGCAAACATGGGGGTGTGTCCAAGACATATTAGAGGTTGAAAGCCTTCTGTTATTGGTTGGTCATGAAGGCTTGTGTCCATGAATATGTGTGTCAATGCATAGTTTGCAAAGCCAATAAATGTGAGACGATGAAATTGCCCGAGTTATTATGGCTTTCATCGATCGCTGAGCGAGCATGACAAGATATCTCCATAGACTTTGTGGAAGCCTTGCCCTCATATAAGCGGAAAGAGGACATCATGACCGTGATAGATAGGTTTTCTAAGTATGCTTACTTTATTGGATTACCATGAGAATATTCTACCAAGTTGTTGACTAAACTATTTGTGAGCTACGTGGTGAAACTCTACGAGATGCCAAGGAGCAATGTGAGCGATCAAGACTTGATTTTTTTGAGTCAATATTAGACCACATACTTCAAATTAAGTAGAACAAAGTTGAAATATATCACTACTCACCAGCCTCAAACAGATGGGCAAACATAGATTATGAACAAGATGGTAAATACCAACCTCCATTGCTTCGTATGAGATCGCTCAAACAAGTGGCGCCACTTTTTACCATGGGTGGAGTATGCTTACAACATCAATCATCACTCATCCATAGAGATAACTCTATTTGAGACGTTATATAAGTTCCACCCCATATTAGTGGCCACATATGAGCATGGGAGTATTACATCCCCCGAGATAGATTATGCTTTAAATACGCATAATGAGATTCTCACTATGTTGTAGCAGAACATCGCGAAAGCCCAACAATACATTAAACATATATACAATAAGTGTCGATCTGATCGGGCATTTGAGGTAGGATACTGAGTGTGGCTGAAATGCAAACTTAGAGGTCAGAATACTCTTTTGGGCCAAGTTTACCAAAATTTCCTGCCAAAGTATTGTGGACTATACCAGGTTGAGGAATAGATAGGAAAAATGGCCTATCATCTATCACTCCCCAAAGAAGTGAAGATCAACCCTATCTTCCAACAAAACTAGCATGTTGACTAAGTTTTTTCTTTTCTTCTTTACCTAAGTCAGACTTTCATATAGGTGTGCAAGTGAAGTTGCCCCCATGTAAAGTTATCGACATGATCTAGGTGTTGCATATAAGATGCATGGACCACCCTCCCACCAATGTCGATGAATTCACATGTGCCAAAGAAATACAGCAAAATGCCCTCAACTCTCTGTCTAGTTTGTGATCTCCCTTCCCTCCCACACTAGGCAACTTTTCCTTCAGTCTCCTCACTTTGATGTTGTCATATGTCCTCCTCAACCGTGATAGCTTCAGCCTGTCACATTCAAATGCATCCTCGGTTGCTCCCAATAATACTTTAACTTCATACTTAAAGTTTTAAAACTTTGGTGCATTTATTGGTTCTCTATTCCAAGATTATAGTCAGATCAAATTCGAAGAATTAAAAAGTGCTCATTATGGGATTCCAAAATTGCATCATGGAATCTATGAGACTATGACCAATAGTCCATGATGCAAACTCCAGAAATGGATTTGATCCTGCAAGTCCTTTTTCTCCTCCAATATCGTTATAAACCACTTGTGTGCTTGGAACCAGTAGAACCGATGTGTCAAACATTATGGATCCTCTGCTACTTGTGACTGTGAATCTTGTAATGATAATAGAAATTGCATGAATGCAGTCACATATCACACATCAATCGTTGAATATAACAATAAAATTAATTCATTTTAGTAGACTAGTTAAAACTACACACATTATCAAGAATTTTCTTTAAATCAATCACATATCACACATCAATCGTTAAATATAACACTAAAATTGACTTATTTTAGTAGACTAGATAAAACCTTACACATTAACAAATAATTGGTCCACTTTTGCATACATATCAATCATTAAATACATTATTATAAATTGCAATATATTATTGGTTCTCTTATAAACATGCTTTACACTCATTCATATATTATAATTTAATAATTGAATATATAATACTAAATTTGATTCATTTTAGTTTAGTAGTTACAACTTCATACATCAACAAAATATTAGTTCACTATTACATACACATCAATCATTAAATACATAATCATAAATTATAATATTTGAACTGGTTATTTTACAAACATGCTTTACACACTCACATATTATAATTTAATCATTTAATATAATATTAAAATTGATTAAAAAGTTTACTTATTACAACTGCACACATCAATAAAATATTGACCCACTATTGCATACACATCAATCATTGAATGCATGGTCATGAATTGTAATATTCAAACTGGTTATTTTGTAAACATGATCTACACACACTCACATATAACAATTTAAGAATATAACATTAAAATTGATAGCAAACATCTTACAAACATGATTCACTATTGCATACAACAACAAATTAATAAAGTACATATCCACACTAGACCTTGTGACCCGATATTGCAACCTCTTTATGGGAGTATGCACTTCCTCCTCCATGACATAATCTTCGCCCTCCCCCTCCTTTACCATCTTATCTTTGTCATCCTCCTCTTCAATTTGGCCATCCTCCCTCTCCACCCTCTTCTCCACCTCAACCTCTTCCCTTTGCTGAGGATTTTTCTCTACCCTCTCACTCTTTACATCAGCCTTTGCCTCCTCTCTTTGTTGAGATTTCTCTTCTACCCACCATCTCACCACTAGCAACCTCACTCTTCACTCCAGCATTGGCCTCTTTATTTACTTAAAGTAAAACTTTTCTCTTTTCTATACACTCCTCCACCTCAGCCCTGGTATCCTTCTCATGTTGAGGTTCCTCCTCCACCTTCTCTATCCTCATGGTGTCCACTGTCTCCCTCTCCATCTTATCATTGTCACTATGAGTGGTTACGTCTTGTGCTTCCTCTAGTCGAGCCTGCATGTTAGCAACTATCGAGTAATCCAAAGTCGATGGCTTCTTACACTTCTTAACCACTTATTGTTCACTAACATCCCCCTCTTTAGATGCTTCCTAGAGGTAAGACATGATTCTGGACACAAATGCATTAACCTTTTTTGTGGTAAGAATTTTTCTTACTAAAGCCTCTTTTTTCAGTGAATATGACAGAAGTTCTTATTTGATCGCAACAATCTTGGCCTCATCTTACAAATGCTTTATTTTTGGTAAATTATATCATAAACTCATGCTCTTGGCCATGGACAGGGTTCTTTGTCTATCCGTGTATCAAACTTCTTCTGTACCTCATAGTATAAACCATCAACAAGTGGGTATTGTTTATGAAAAAAAATAGTATTTAAAAAAGAGCAACTTGGTAGAGAGAGCATATTCAAATGACCTTTTGTAGCATGTACATATCCTACATCTTTCTTTAATCCATCAGTAGGTATTGGTGCCTCCATGACCATTTCTTCACTCGTCATCTTTATAATAGATGATGAACAATTTTCTGCAAAACCAAATTCAATGGTAGAAATAAACAAGTAGGCAAAGAAGACTCACATGAAATTCAAATGCAAAAAAGAAATGAAATAGACTATTGAAAATGCAAAAATAACTTAATCATGTTATTGTTCCCTTGTCATCTTTATAATACAAGATAAACAACCAAATTTGCGGATTGAGACATATCAAATTAAGAGAAAAAATGTGGGCAAAGGTGACTCACATGAAATTGAATTAAATAAAAAAATCAAATAGGCTATTGAATATGCAAAAATAGCTTCAGAACCAAGTTATTGTTTCACAAAATAATTATTTCAAAAATAATTGATTCAACCATTACAATTAGCGAAATTTGTGCTTAACAAAATATCTCACTACTGATAATGTGTCTGATGCTAAAGAATGTCTCGATGATATGTCGTTGCACGATGGAGATAAGACAAGAAAAATGGTATCTCACCAAAAAAAAATTGGAAAAACAAGTTGGGGGCCACACAGGTTGGGGACCAAAAACTCTCTCTAAGAAACCCTAATTTTATGCAAAAATGGTCCTCAGATATGAAACAGAGTTTTCATATATATAGAGCATCACATTTAATGCTTGTACAGAGGATCACAAATGTTATAAATTAGGATAAGGAGATTTGCAGAAACATCATGAGAATATTTGTGAATTTCATGTTAAATATGTGAATGTTCGGATGTCTGCAACTAAGGTCAAAAGTTTTGCATGTACGGGGGATGTTCACGAGTCCTCATGCAAACGTCAAGAAGACATCTGAAAATGTGTGAAGGACATTCGCATGCAAAGGTAAGGACATTCGCATCTTAATTATAATTGTTTTACATTAACAAGAGTCTCGCATATAACATTTGCGAATGTGAGACTTTTGCAAATGTCTAACTTTTATGGATGTACGTCCAAACTTTATGCGAATTTAGTTTAAGGATGTTTGCACAATATGTGTGTACAGACCAAAACGTTTGCAAATTCTTGACGTGAATCATTCGTGCACAAATCAGACAACATGTGAAGGTAAGGTTGTTCGCAAGATATGTTTACAAATGTGAAGACACACATTTACATACATACATCCAGATTTTATGTGAGTTTTACTTAAAGGAGGTTTGCATGGTATTTTTGTGAAGGTCGTGAAATTCACTAATGTGTGATGTGAACCTACTGAGCTCGAATCAGAAAACATACAAAGTTTAGGGACATTTGAAGCACAGATTTGCAAAGGTCAAACATATATTTGTGAACGTACTCCTTTGGTGGGATTCAACTTAGCAAGTTTGCAAATTTTTTATGTGAATTTCAACAAATCCATGAAATGTTCATGTGAAACTCCTTTTTATTGAGATTTGGCAACCTTTGAACGGCATACGTATCTATCATGCAAACATCAGCAGGTTTGATTGTGCGAAGGGTAAAAAATGTCTTAAAAAAGTAAATAATCAGACAGTTTAGACATGAGAAGGATTTCAGAAAATTGTAAGGCATTTATGAAATTGTGCCATTTTACAATGATAGTGCAGTCATTTTTCGAAAAAAAGAAGGCATTAAGTGACCCTTATGGACCAACCTTAATCGCTCTAAGATCCTTTTTCAAACAGCTCTGTAGATTCAGTAGCATTAGCTGCAATAAGGGCTCACCAATCTTATATGGTGACGCTTGATAAAAAAGAAATGATTGGAAACAAGCACTTTAGTTGCAAAATATATAAATGGATTTGGATTGAAAATAGATTTGGTGGAAAATATTGATGCTGATCGGCCTTAATATGAACAAGAAAAAAAAGTCAGACCATCCAACTCTAAAGTGATCCAATTGCATGGCTAAGTCAGACCATGCAACTCTAGGAATCATAGCCAAGAAATGTGAGATCTGGATTGTAGGTTCTACCAAATTCAACAATTTTCACCCCTACTTTAACCAAGAAAAGCCAAAAAAAAATGCAGGATCCAGGTTCTAGCTTGTCAGAACCTGATCCAGGCTAGGGTTCAGGTTGGACCCAGACTTGAATCCTTCAAAATTCGACCAGTTTAAGCCTATCAAAGGCTGCTTCATTACCACATACTATACCAGCTCAGAAAGACTGGTATCCTCGTGTGCCTTACACAGATCAGAAAGACCAAGATCCATCTAAACGTGGATTTTATGTAGCATAAATGAGCTAGACCAAGATCCAATTTTCACAACTCTGCGGGTATTCTTGGTTAATGTTACGTAATTTTCAATCCACCAGGTCTGATAATTAGGAACCACACTAAAAGGTATAAGAGGCTGTGCACAACAAGAACATCGCATGCATGAACAATGTACAAAGAGTTTGAAACAACAATCTTCATGGTCGTCATTTTCTCTTAGATAACAGGGAAATACTACCCCACTTGACCAATTCATTGGTGTAAAATCCAGGTCCACCTTCCCCACCAGAGAGTACAATCAACTTTGCCTCGTGGCAAAGGACGTATAGACATGGGTTTCAAACTCGTCACTTGGTGCCGTTCATTAGTAGCCACTACCAGATGGACCGAACCCTCGTGAGCCTTGATCATTGTTCCTCAACACCTTGTGAGAGGCTTTTCCCCTACGAATCATCTTCAATTTTCTGTTAGATCAATACATATTCCAGTTACTTGTGGATGCTTACCTGGAACGCAACCCCACTCAACAAAAAGAAACCCTGATTGCTGTTCATGAATTATTTGAACGACTAGTGTACTGCAACAATGCAGATACCCATCAAAACTCTATACTCTAATACTACAGATTTATGTCGATGTACAAATGATACACGAGCTCTTGGATGAGCAACCAAGACGAGACAGGCAAGGGAACTGCAAGAAGCAATGCGAGTACATCAAAGCAGAATATCCAACCACCATAGGCATACAGAATTTTTCCAATTTCTTTTTTTTCAAGTCAGTCTAAAGATATGGTGAGGTTAGGCATAAATTATCATGATATATCTTTTCGATAAGAAATCATTCTAAACATAATTTTTCTGACATGCACCAGGAGTTTGCTGTGGTGAATAGTCAATCACCATTCAAACTCAAGACCTCTCATGACTGCAAGAACCGTACTTGCACATTTATCATCAACCAAGAATTTAACCAATTTCTTTTTTTTCAAGTTAGTCTAAAGAAATAGGTGAGGTCAGGCATAAATTATCATGCTTTCTCTTTTCGATAAGAAATCATTCTAAACATAATTTTTTCTGATATACACCAGTAGTTTGCTGTGGTGAATTGTCAATCACCATTCAAACTCAAAGAGTTCTCATGACTGCAAGAACCGTACTTGCATATTTATCATCAACCAAGGACCATCTGCAGCAAAAGAATACTGTCGGATGGCAGTCACCAACCGTTTTTTCTTCTTTCCTGTATGGGCAGCTCTTTTGGGAACAAGTCTGGATATTTAATGAGCGTAACTGCAGAGAATCAACTGTAACTCCAATATCTTCATCTATTGCTTCCTTTAATTTTAAAAACAACCAATGAAGCGCGCAGCCGCAGCCTGAAGAGGTGCAGTCAACTTGGTTAGAAGAATCCGAACTAAAATTTGAACTCGGTACAGAAGTACACTCATGAAAATGGGAATCACCAAGTAACTGAATTGATCCCACAAGTGACACACGAGTATTTGTATGTTGGATACTGCCAATATGCACAGGGCAGCAGTACGCAAACTGAATTTCATGCTCCTCAGCATTCAAAGCAGGCAAAAGCTCTACTTCATGCATAAGTTTGGCTCTTTTAGCTTTCTCCATAACCAAAACGCCCTCTGCAGTTGCAGCTTGATATCTACGCTCTCTTCCCACCTCTGCTGTCCACCTTAATAATGCATCACGTTCACCCTTCACTGTCTTATACAAGCAGTCAGAGATCATGCTCAAATTACTTCTCACAAATGTTTTTGTCACATCCACTTTCACCGCTTGAGTTGTAGGTATATGCACTGTTTCATTGTTTGCGGGATCATAGCAAGGAAGCCCAAGGTCTGACTGGATTCTACCTTTCAGTACACCCATTTTAGGCTTCTCCCCATGAACAAGTATCACATGCTGTGGAGAGACCAACTTGACAAGATCCATAATCCCTTTGGCATCAGTATGTGGACTGAAAGACACCTGGTGAATCTGGTCAACAGATTGGAAACAGACAAATGTCACCATAAATGGTTTCAATCTCAAAGAACAGCTAGAGATGCTTTGAATAGGAAGGTAATGATCATGCATAATATTCATATTTTATTCATCTCTATTTATGCATGATCCATGATAAAATTGCATTAAAAATCCATCTTTATCGTTATTTTCGAGGTTTTGTTTT
Source organism: Nuphar pumila (assembly GCF_984573655.1). NCBI lineage: Eukaryota > Viridiplantae > Streptophyta > Magnoliopsida > Nymphaeales > Nymphaeaceae > Nuphar > Nuphar pumila. Next base: position 59,667,407 of record NC_143265.1, read on the forward strand.
AAATTGAATTTTTTGGGAAAACATCGCATTTTTTGATCCAGTCCTGCGTTTTTAGTATTTTTATTAGTTTTAGAATTTTTTTAATTGTAGTTTAGTTAGATTAGGCTGTAATTAGCTAATTTTAGTTAATTTAGGAATTTTCATTTTAGAAAAACATGTTTTTAAGAAGAGACCCTTTTTGGAAATTATTGAAAAATCATCGAACTCTTTTTGAAAACTAGTGCTTTAACCTAAGTAGAAGTTATAAATATGACTTTTTCAGCAAAGGAGAACGTTTTTCTCTGGCTGAATCCACGCCCCCTTTTGCTCTCTCTCTCTCTCCTCTCTCTCCCTTGTTCTCTCGCTGTCGGTTTCTCCCCCTCTCCTCCTCTTCTTCTTCTTGCTTCTAGCCTCTTCGTCAGTGGCGTTTTCGTTCCTCTTCATCGGGGAGGTGTGCATGCAGCCCGAGAACAACCGCTTCTTTTCTCAACCCGTCCGTCGGAGGCGAGCCGTTCGGTGAGTCTCTTCTCCCCCGATTCTTTATATTTTTTTATGCATATAGTGTAGATGTAGTTTGTTTCATCGCATGCATAAAATCATACTTTCTTATTGCATACAGCGTTGTTATTTTTAGCAACATCATATCATCTAGGTTGATCTCATATTTTTTTGCTAGTCTTGTTTTCTGCATATTAAATTAGGGATACGTGCATCATAGGGTAGTATTTATTGTTATTTTACTGTCATCATAATAACATCTTGTCTCATCTTAGAAAACACAGTTTTAATTTAGATTTTTAGAGTCAGCTGCCGGAATCAATATATAGCTACCGAAACATAAATCTTTGTTTGATGTTCAGCAGGGTGAGTGATTCACGCAAGACACATGTATGGTTGATTGCATTTAATGTCAAACCCAAATTCAGCCAGTGTGTTTTGATTCGGTTAGAGTCGATAGCATCAACTCTTCGTTGATGTGAGCATAGGTTGATCAATCTATCTTGAGTCTACCAGCAGTTAGTGGAGTTAGATTTAACGATTTTATTTATTTTATGTCAAGTCATTAATTTATAATTTATTGTTTGTTCCGTAGCAATCTGGTTTGTTTAATTTAATTCAGCTTGATATATTGTTAATTAGTTTTTGTAGTTGCTGAAATATGTCTTCTTGACTCATTTGTTACAGGCCGTGTGTTTTGAAATTATGTAGTAGTGGCTTCAAGTTAATTAGCTAATGCAGTTACATATTATTTGATTAATTCTTTTAGTTTAATTAGGTTCATGTATTCCTATTTAAGTAGTTTATTGGTTAAAACCGACTTGATCGAATAATTAGTTAGGTTTAATTTAGGCACGTTAGTTTTATTTGAATCATGCTATTAGTTTAGTATTTGTTTTATTTATTTTAATCCTGAAAACCGTGTTAAATTAGTTGTTAAATATTAGTTGTTTAGTGTTTTTATTTTGAATTTAATAGTTCTTGTTAGCTTTTGTCATTTAGTGATGTTAGATTAGTTAGTCATATTAGTTTAATTTCTTTCTAAATTTTTTGGTTACTTATTTTCTTTTGTTTTTAGTCTTGTCTTTTAGTTAATTTGTTAGTAGTTAGTTTCTTAAATTAGTTATTTATTAGTTTGTTAGCAATTGGCTTCTTGTTTTTTAGTAGTTTGTTTTGCTATTTTGTCTTTTAGTGTAGTTAGTTTGTATAGTTTAGACCTTCCTTTCTTGCTGAATTTTTAGTTCTTTAATTATTAGATTTTTGTTTAGTTTTATTTGTTGCTGCGGTTTGTTTTTTATTCTTGCAGGGAAGCGATCGGACGTGCGGTGAGCCCCTTTTTGTACCCCTGAAGAGCTCTCTAAAAGGTCCCCTCAGGCCCTCAGAGAAGCAAAAGTTCAAGAAAACAAGCATTACCTGAAAGGGACAAAGGACTCGAAGCACTAAAGACCTTTTCCTTTATTTTTAGATTAGGTTTTATTTTATTCAAATCAATTAATTTGGGTTTGCAATAAGGTCGTTATTTTATTATTTAAAGTCTTCCGCCGAGGGTTGCACTCTCTCCTTATTTACTCAATTAATTGATTTTTATTTTTAGCAATAAAGCGTAGTTTAATTGTGCTTGAATACAAAGTATTTTCCGTTCCCTGAGATCGACCCAAACTCCACCACTAGTGTGAACCGGTTTTTATTATTTGATGCACGGTTTGCAAAAACGTTTTATTGAAAATATATTTTTAAACATGCTTTATTGAAAAAGTTGCATCACGTAACTGGCATAGAATTTGATGACAAATGTTTTTTCAGAGGCAAAAAACCCTTGCAAACGAACAAATATCTTGCTCAGAGCTCAGCAAACAAATACCTTGCACCGCACATCAATATGTGTATCTTTGTCCAGATCAATCCGTGTTGGCTTACCTGACATCAATTTATGGCCTACGGTTCCAGCAACAGAATAACTGAAACATAACACATTGAAGGACTTATGAATACGAAGAACAATTGTTTACTTAGAAACATATCTTCCAGAAATTTTGAGCATAATATGGAAAAATCCATGATATATATTTAATTATCATAGTAAAGTATTAGATGTAACCAGGAAAACAAAAAAACAGTATTCAACAGTTCACACAACTAAAAATAATACAGTGAGCTAGAGTACTATATAACAAATATCAGCAAGTTTTTTTTTAATTGCAATATCTTTTGAAGCAGATATAATCCAAAATATCACACTATTTTAACAATATCGCCTTTTTTTGAAATATCTTGACACTAATGTGATATTTGTGCAAAATAATAGATTCTTAGTATTTTTCTTTTATCTTTAATTTTTTTTAATATTTTATATTTACGGATATTTTCCTGAGATTATAAAAAAAAATCCATTGCCAAGAAAATCATGACACCGAGATTAGTCACATTGATCTCAGCAAGATCTTAGCAGGCACTTCCCAGTCTGTCTTATCCATATTTGAGAATAATGACACACAACACAAAGGATAGTGTCAGTCATTTAGTGATTGATCAACTATCACTCACATGAAGCTACTAGGAACATGTTGTAGATATATGCATTTTTTATGCTTATATTGTGATCCTCTAAGACTCACTTCTAATTACTTATTAGCAACATGCTTTTCCAGTATTTAACAAAAAAAATGAAGATTTAAAGAGCATGACCCACAGTGGGAACCATGCAGTTAGTGCTCCAAAACTCCACTTGCATGTCTTCTCCTTCACTTCCTGATGAAGAGAAACTTGATGGTATAAGAGAAATGTGATCAGATCCTGCTCCGTTAAGCCTACAGATGTCAAAGGATCAGATTTTATCCAATAACTGACCAAAACTGACTCCATTTAGTCAGATTCATAAGGCAAAATCATATCCAATTATAATCAGATTAGGATATGGTTCTTGATTTTTGCTACCAAATCTGATGGATATCCAAATCCAATTACATTTGAATCAGAATCCAAATCCAAGTCTGTTTAGCCAATACATGATTAGTTGGATCTGGTACTGGATATATCCTACCCAAATCCAAACCGTTTACATCTCTAGTTAAGCCCATAAGCCTCCTAATTCCTTCCGCCTCCTGTACTCCTGTTTGCTCATCTTTTTCTTCTATTAGATTTTTTCCTTCTTATTCATTGGTTTTATTCCTTGCACAAAGATGCTTTCTGAGGAACTAAACATGAGAATTTCTGCATTTTCAAAGAAGTGATACACCAAAATCAAATCTAAGTTCCTAGTATAAGTCAAGCAATTAAATGTGCTTTTGATAAATGGCACAAGCATCCTTGTCATTTTAACTCTAGGATGTAAGATAAACTTACCATCGGTGTTTTTAATATAAAGCCCAATTTTGAATTTGTTATTATCTTGTAATCATCAAGTATGTAAGATTCATGAATTCATTTCAACTTGTTCGAATGGGGGCCATACGCAAAAGCTTCATTGTCCAATAATAGATATTACATCACTTTCATTGATAACTATATAAACATATTTTGATTTTATTTTTTGAGATATTTACTGTTTTTATCATTTTAAGGTCTTTCTAAATACATTTTTTCTACAAAAATAATGAGTCACCAAACTGATGGGTGGCATGGTTAAACTTGTTAAGTTACATGTATAACTTCATATATAGTTACATATATCTTGAACCCACAAATTGTCCAAAGCACAAAAACCACTAAGGGCTAATGAAAAATGCAATCATAAAGTGCACATGCACAAGTCCACTATGGGTCAATCTAAAAAGCAGTAAGGCTTACACAAGCACAAGAGTTTATACAATATCAAAAGAGTGACAACACTTAAAAATAATGAATTTATTCTTCAAGGACCTTCAAAGAAGCTTACTAATACAAGGGGCCTTAAGCCCTTATTTATAGACAAGAGGCCAAGAGGGAGACTCCAAAATAGTGGTTGGGAGGCTTCCAACGGTCATATTTATGATTGTTGGGAGTACTCCCAACGACTATGTGGAGGCATATTACAATAATGCCCTTACACAAAGAAATAAAAATAAAAAGAATAAAAAGAAAAAGAATAGAAAAAAACTATGTTTTAACTTGTCCAAAATGCCCTTAGTGAGCAATCTAAATTACATTATTCATTATAGTTACATATAACTTGAATATATATATATATATATGAAGTTATACATATAACTTAACACCCCCCTCAAACTTAGGATGATATAACCGTAAGTTTGCAAATAAAAAAGAACCCAAGTCTTTAAAAGTCTTAATAGTCTTCATCATGTTTCTTCCTTAGTTCCTTTCATTGAAGAATGTATAAAGTCTTTAATATTTTTGTTGAATCATTTGCTCAAAAACGGCTCTTCAATACTTGAAAACCTGTAAATAGATCAGCAAGCCAAATATCCCATCCATGCAAAAGAACATATATATCATAAAAACAGAGAAATTTTAAAATATTAATTGCTCAAAATATATCGATATTATAGGAGGCATAAATCATTAATCAATTTAAACATTTATGAAAATATACATAATACCCCAATACTTCAAAATGAGAAAGTAGAACCTAGAAAACTTCACCGTCATGCATAAGATGTGAAAAACTCAAGAAAGAGCCAAAAAATAAAAAAGTTAACTTTAGGATAATCAACACATATATTTATCAAGAAACAACACATTAATGCATGCAAGACAAGAAATATGATTTGTTGAGTAATATTAATACCATGAATAAATGACTCACAAAAAAATGCTTAAATCATAAAATCCCACAAAGAATTTGACTCATAAATAGATTTCCTTTTGAGAACAAGTCATTTTTACATAGCGAAAGATATAAAAAATAATTCAAATCATTTAATAAAGGTTAAGATAAGACAAATATGACAAACATGGATCAATCAAACATTATGTTTTAGAAGCAATATTAATCATGCATATATGAATGAATCATGCAATAGTTTGAGTCAATGAAAGAGTCACTTATAGACCAATAAAAACTTTTCTAAGAGAAAATAACTTATAAGAGATTAAAAATTTCACAAATCTCACGAAATAATATTTTTGCAAATAGTAATATATATGTGAAACACACAAGGCAGTCTATCATGAAACAAAATTAAAGTGTCCTTAATCATGCAATAAAAACATATTCGATGCAAAATGCATGAAAATATTTCAATAACCACTTCCCATATAAAGATAAATGAGTAGTAAAAATTCAGAAATTTTGTGGAGAGATTTAAAAAATCTCATATATCACAATGGATGATGTTTGTAAATTTCAACAATAGTTTGGCCATTACAAGCAATCATCTCACTAGACCTGCAATCCTCAAAATCAAGTGTATCAACGACTAGAACAAGAGCATAAACATAAAACCATTAAAGAGCCAAAGACACACACAAAGTGTATATAAACATCTTTTGTCTACATATAATGATACTCAAAACAAGTGTATCAGCGGCTAGAACAAGAGCGTAATCATAATGCCAACAATGAGCTAAAATCATACACAAAGGTGTGAACAAACATCTCTTGTCTACATATAACGACACTTAAAAAACAAGTGTAGCAACCACTAGATCAAGAGTATAATCATAATGCCAATAATGGGCTAAAAACCACACACGAAGGTATGAACAAACATCTCTTGTCTACATATAATAACATTTAAAAACCATGTACTCACTTAGAACATAATTTTTAATCTATTATAGGAATATACACAAATAAACATAAAGACATTAATATATCCAAAATATACTTTGAATTAATATGCAAGAAAATGAAAGTCTCCAAAGATGTTCACCAAAACAAGGTCCTCCAAAAGATATTTACCACAACAACAAAGTGGACACTCAAAGAGTTCCACCAAAGTATCAAAAGAACATTCACAAGCTACAAAATGGGTTCACACTAAGTCATCAACAATGGACACTCAAAAGAGTTCTACTAAAATACAAAAAAAGAATACTCAAAGAACCACAAAAAGATTCACTCACAAACACCTACTAAAGGGGTACAAGAACAAGAACAAGAAATAAAAATATTGATTTTATTAATCATAACACATGCAAGATGCATTAACTTATTTTTAAAAACTCCACATAGATTTCAAAGAACATGCCTTCACATATGCATGAAATTATCAATAATCATAAAAGTGTTCAAAAATTTCCAAAAAAATATATATATACTTTGAATGAACGCGTACACAAATTTACTAATGGATATATACGAGAGCATAAAAAATATATATTTTGTTAGAAAAGTAAAAAATGGAGGATTTATCATAAAGAGCTCATCAATATGCTACTTATGAGTTAATATCAAAACACAAACTCTAGTTCCAATTTAATTTTTAAAGAAAATACATTTTACACAATTAAGAAATAACCATAATATTTCAAACAAATTTTTTAAAAATATATAAATACCTTTTTAAAGATAGAGAACTAAAAAATAGTCATATATATATAAGGATTTTAGAATACATACCGAAGCCCACATCATGTAGCTATATTTAACTTGAAAGATTATAAGAAAGAGAATGATCTAGACAACACAATCACGATCACACGGGCACCACGATCACATGATGATCACACTTCAAAGGTCCAAGAACACTCTCGCTCTGATACCATGTAATGAAACAAGGAGTCTTCACATACCTCACTCAAGTGGCATAAATCACACTCACAAATCGTTCAAAACACAAAAACCACTAAGGGCTTATGAAGAATGCAATCACAAAGTGCATATGCACAAGTCCACTATGGGACAATCCAAAAAGCACTAAGGCTCGTAGTTGTCAAAAGTTGCGCCTAGGATAGCTAGGCGTAGGGTCACCGCCTAGGCTTATGGGTCTAGGCGATAGGGCCGTGTTTATTTACCTAGGCTACCTAGGTTGTCCATGCCTAAGCCGCAGGGACATAGCTGTCATGTTTTTTTATTTTTTATTTTTTGTCTTTTTTTTTTCTTTTTCTTATTCCTCCTTCCCCAAAAGCTTTCTTTTTTTATTCTCTTTTTCTTTTTTTGTTTTTCTTTTTTACCACAAGTGTGCCATGATGAGAGCCTAGTTATGCCCTACTTGTATGATGTATGGACCAAGCAAAAGAGCATATTAGAGAAAAATTTTAATGACAAGAAAAGGTGTTATATGCCAGTTTGTAAGGTGGTTGATAAGAGATGAACTCGCCAACTCCATCAAGACATTCATGTTGTTGCCTCCTCAATCTTGCCATCAAAATTTCCCCCACATTCGTATATGATACGGAAGTGGAAACAGGTGTCCTGAATTACATTAAGAAACTAAAAATAAATCATAGTCTCCAGAGACATTCATTTGGAGTTAAGTATGAACAAAAATATGGGGACTTTGGAAGAAGGAACGCAATCCAATTGTGTAGCTCATTGCAGTTGTGTATGCATTTGAAATTCAATGTTATTATATTTAATTATACTTTTTTGTGTTGCAAGGATTTTTCTCTCATGATATGTTTTTTTTTGTTGGTTCAGATCAATGGTGGAATAGGTTTGGTGGAGATGCCCCTGCAGCCTGCATTATATAGGTTTACACAGCGTATATTGAGTTAGGGATGCAACGCGAGTGAATGCAAGAGAAATTGAGTTTTTTTAGTGCATCCACACAAAGAAAAGGAATAGATTAGAGCACTCATGATTGAATGATCATGTATTTATCGCCTACAACATGAGATTGAAGCAAATGTAACATTAAGATACAATTAGTGGATTTACTTTATACAACTTGTATTATAATTAATATTTGAATGTTGCAAACAAATACAAAGAGAATTAAGAAAATGCTAGAAGAGCAAGTACAACCACATCAGCATAGACAACTCAACATATTGGATGAGTGGGTAGAAGAAGAGCATGACGTCTTGGATGATGATGAGAATTGGAGGCAATTGGAGGTCGAGATGAAGGCTCAAGTGGATGATGAAAACAATGATTATGTTGGCCCAGAGTTGAATGTGGAGGAAGGAGGAGAAGGCAACTTAAAAGAAGAAGATCCATCATTTTAATATCGTTTTTATTATGATTGACGAACATAAAAAGATTAGGATAATTCTTCTTTTGTTTTGTTATGTAATATATAACTTTGACATCAAACAATCATATTTGTGGATTGCGAATTTTGTAAGTTTGTTAGTAGTGTTATCAGTTTCATTTTGAATATTTTACTAGGGAATGTTTATATTTAATTACTCATAATGCATATATTCATGTTTTTTCTATTGCATTCTATGATTTTTTTCTGAATTTTTTGAATTTTTAGAGATTTTTTCCTATTTTTGTAATTTTTAATTTGAGCTTTTTCCTGTATCTTACGATACACCCATATCTCTAGCCCATCTAATACGGGTTCCAACTTCCAATACGATAATTACAACATTGATTTGCGGGAGGTCTTGTTTATAGGCAATCACAGTCCAATCCATCAACCAATCAAGAACTGCAGTTGGGGCAGCAGATTCAGAATCAAACAATGTCCATATATTGTGCTTATTTCAACACCAAATTTCTCTCTTAAAGCATTAGAAAGCAATGCCCAGCTAGATTCAGCACCAAGACAGACTATCAATCATCTTATGTATTTACATTAAGACATTAAAAAACCTTTGGTTTATTGTCATAACTGAAGTGTAATTTCTATGCTTAAATCTAGTGCAACATAATAAGACAACACGTATTGATATGAACAATTTAATTGAGAGAGAATTAAAGATCAAGAAAGTGAATTGTGATTGTTAGAAACGAATTTCAAATGGTGAAGATGATGACCAAACCCATCTCTTGTGCACTACACTGTATATAAGGTTTAAAATCCTGGAGTTACATCACAAAATTGTGGATCCCAATGAGAACATAACTCATCATCCATTGCCCTCTTCTATTAACTTCATTTCTTTCCTCGTATATGATTCACATATAACATACAAAAAAGATGGTCAGACAATGGATTAACAGAACTCATACTAAGAGAATCACATTAAAAAGCAAACACAAAAACACCCTCCAGTATCCCATCATAATCGAATTCAAACAGAAAAGGGCAAGGATGCCTACATGTTACATTAACACTATCTGATATGCTAGTACCTCCACTAATCTTACTAATATGTTAGGGAAATGATATCACCCTATCAAGAATTGGATACGGTAAAAGAAAATTGAGCATCTGCTTATAATATTGAGTGAGCTTCTTTATGTGTTGAAATGATTTCTAAACATTTTGGACAACATTCGTAAGGAAAACCTTGAAGAATACTATCAGATTCTTAATAATATTAGAATATTTATTATAGTAGCACATGAATCAAAAAGGATGGTGCTCATACAGATGCCATAGAAAGGTACATTTCTTTGGTTCAATATTCAATTTGATTAAATATGAATTTTCCATGAAAAAATAGTTATAAGCTTCTAATGAGCATAACATCCTTGTATATAAATAGAAATAAGTTGTGTGCCTGACCCGCAGTATATGTCTGAAAAGGGCATGAATATTCATATGATACTCCTATAACTTATTGCAAGTTGCAACCAAATCCAAATAGACCAACTTATAGTTCAGGAGAAAGAGAGGACTTTACCCAGGCAGAGCAACCAAATTCATTTCAGATGGAGCCCAATGCTTAAAGACTTCAAGGGAGAACCCTCCAGTGAGCATCCCAGGTGTAGCAAAGAGAACACATGGCCCAGGATTATTGATTTGAGAACGATCAAAATGATGCACTGCATGATGTGACATGTTAAACAATATCCAGTGCACATTTTAATCAACACATTGCATTTTCTTAAAATAAATGCGATAACTGGAAACTTTTCTCTATGACTTCCATTTGAGCATGAAACAGTATATATAGCTGAAACCATATACAGAATAACTTTTTCTGAATTTCTTTTCTTCAAGAAGAAAAGAATGAACTAATTAAGTAAAGAACCACTGTACAATAAAGGAGACGACGAGATGCCATTTTCCAATTCATAAAAGATCAGAGCAGCATTGGCTAAAGGAGCCAATCATATTAGCCCCAACCAGCCCAAGATAGCAACCTGACCAAGCCTCCTTGACCCACCACAACCAAAGAGAGCCCTTGATCCCCAAACGTATCACAGAAAGTGCACATCCAAGCTCCTCATAGACTCTCTTGTCCAACTCTTTGCAGTATACAGTTTCTTTTACACATCTCACGTTCTTAAAATAAATGAGAAAAAAACAAAACTTTGACAAGTTTTTACTAGTACTTTAATTTAAGAATGTACACATGCAGGAATAGAGAACAATATACAAAACAAGCTACTTTGTTCATTCAAATATATTCAAGAGGTTACTTGAAAATTTGTGATAATAGAAAGACCAACTAAATACTCAGCACACAGTTGCTTCCTATTCAAAACTGGGGATGTTTTGAGTCCTTTTCTCATTTCATGTCACTGATGGAAGTCCAGGGCTAACGAACTTGTGACAAAATTGAACAATGTGCACAATGCAATCGATCAATCCAAAAGAACATTTGTTAAATATGTTCACATATACAGTACATACACACACACACACACACACATATATGTGTGTGTGTGTTTCTTCTCTTGTAATAAGTAATACCCTCTAGGGGTATTTTTGTAATTCTGCATGTGTAATAGGTCCTACCCATTAGGGGAAGATTTGATATTTTTATTTCTTTTATTTTTCTTTTTTGTCTTTCCCTTTTTATGTAAGGGAATTATGGCCTTTAGGCCATATAGCTGTTGAGGGCTCCCCAATGGCTATATTTCTAGCCATTAGGGAGGCCCCAACGGCTATAGTGGCCCCCTTTATTCCCTCTCTCTAGTATATAAGGGACATCTTGTTCCTTGCTGTTATGCTTCTATTGAGCATTTCTTAATATAATAAAATTATATTTTTTATGCCTTTGTGTTATGCCCATTAGTGGCTTGTGAGCTCTTTTTAATCTCACTGAGATTGAGCAGAATATTAGCATGTAAGGCTATTTCACATGGACAAGATAAAAACAAGACATACCATTCTTGTGTAGTTTTTAAATAAAAATGGTATACAAGGGACACAACACGGAAGTAAGTTGGAGTAGCCTGTGATACAGATATAAGGGTGAATATAATATCTCATTTATTACTCATTTCATTCAAATGATAAAAACTTATTTGCTCATTCTTTATTCAGATAAGTTTTTCGACTCCCTATTCTTTGTTTTTTGCTATATTTGTGGTTATTTTGTTATTTTCCCACTTATGTTAATATGTTATATAGTATAGGTGTTGCTTTCTTCTTAATGAAATAATAGACGTCTTACACTTCACTTCTCATCACAATCAACATTATTATAAAAGACAAAACAACCTTCTAATAAAACTTGTGAAATTTTTAACTACTCAAAGCAAACAGCAAGTGTAATAAGTTTACTTATTTATTTATTATTGAACATATGATAAAGATACTTCAAAACTGAGGTGCAAAGAGTGGATAAAATAAACTAATAAATTCTAACAAGGTCATTGAGGCATTATGATGGAAGTGAAAATATTTGAACCAAACTTAATTTGGTAAAAGAAAATCACCATGTTTAAAATTAAAAGGATTCCGTGTTACACATGCATCCTTGACCTTTTGGTTAGTCCATCCAATAAGCATCTTATAATACATATTCGCCTGTATTGTCAGACCTGAAAGTGAAAACAAACAAAATTTAAGTACAACAAAAACCAATTAGAACATAAACTTATGGAAAAGGGAAGCTATCAGCAACAAAAAAAATAGGGAAAAGAACATGATCATAAAAATTTTTACAGGATATGGTTTGTTGATCATCCAACACACTGCATGTTGACATGATCAATAAATTTTTTACTGTTCATTGGCACGATTGTGTATCATTCTTGATATGTCTTAGAGATGTATTGTGGTATATATAAATAGAATCTACAATAGAGAGAAAACCTTAAACAAGGAAACCACCTGACCCCTTCTTTTCTATTCTTTTTCCTTAAAATAGGAAATTAGGTAACTCATTTCCCTCCTTAGAAAAGAATAATTACCTCCTTCCCCATTTTATCTTTCTTCTTCCAAATGCACCATAATATTTAATTTAAATAATTTCTTCACATCAAGAATAACAAGATCATAATTCCAAATTATTGATATTTTCTAGTCTAATGACATCTGAATGTAGCTTACATGAATAAGAAATGTAAGATACCAAAATATAGCCATCCGCAGTATGTATCCAAGGGAGTTTCACAAGCTATAAAAAATTATATTTGCACTTTTACTAGAATTATTGTTGACAAGCTTGAACATACCAGAAGAAAAGTAAATAGGAACGTCCAGATTCATACGCTCCCAGTAGTCATCCAACAATATACAAAGTTCCTACATGACAATAACATATTCAACACCAATGATTTCTGAAGTTCTAAAAAATAACAAGCATGTGCAGATCACACAAAGGACATCAGATGACATCCACAGAGGAACCGCACCCATAGTGGTTAGTCTTTTTCAATCCTTATGATATTAAACAATTGTTGATAATAATAACACATTATCAGTCATTTCAATCAATAAATTTTAGTAAAACTGAATTATAAGTTCAATTCATAAAGACAAAAGCTTGCATGATTTAGTTAAGATATTCCATAAAATGTTCTCATTTCTCAACTGCCACTACCAAACGAGTGAACTGAATGTCTAACAAGTGCCTTAAGGATGAAAAACGAAAAGAAGCCTGTAATAACCGCAATTTTTATGCATTTATTTAGAAATACTATATACAAATTTCGTAATATTGTGATTTGGGCCTGGGATCCAAGTTTTGGATCCAGGATCCATAAAGGGGTCTCTACATATATATTTATATCGTACAAACTTATAGGTATATGTAAATGCAATAACTTTAAATTAATTTAATGTTTTGAGTGATAATTATTTTAAATAATATGTAGATGGGCTTGGGATCCACCTTTCGGATCCAAGGTCGACAATGGAACTATATATATAGATGTATAAGTGTATACATATATACATATATATGTATATACTATAAAACTGCTCGGGGAGGATCCACAGATGGGTCCGACCTGCAGATCCACTCCGCAAAAAATGTCCCAAAAACAGACCTTCATAACGTGACCCAGATCCACTCTTATAACCAGACTCGGATCCAATTCCCGATTGGATCCCAAGTCGCGGGTCGCGGGGTTCGGACCCAGACCCGGCTATAACCATAAAACAAGATTTTAAAAGATATTCTTGCAAGAAGCTGTAACCACCAGAGGGTTACCCCCTCCGCCATTTCCGGAAGGGGGAGGGGGGGTCGCCTCTCGATAAAGGGGGGGGAGAGAAGAGAGGGGTCTCACCCCTCTTCATCCCGCTACCTCCCCTCTCATCTCTCTCTCCCCACCGCTCGTCCCCCTGTCTCTCTTCCTCCAGCTGCCTCGTTGTCGCTCGTCTCTCATCTCTTTTCCTCTCCACCTCCGCTCTCTCCTTCCCTTTGTTTCTCGCTCTCTCACTGTCTCTATGTTCCCCTCCCGGTCTTGATTTCTCGCTGCGGCAGCCACCCTCACCGGAGCCGGCGACCCTCCACCTGCGAGAGCAACCTCTGAGCGTCGGAACAGGTAGGATCGGTAACTTTTCTTGTGGTTTATTGAATGGGTCTGGGTGTGCTTGGGTTGGTCAAGGGGAAAACTTCAAATGATGAAGGCCACGGCTAAACCGAGAACCCCAATTTCTTGAATTGGGGGGGGGGGGGGGGGTCAGATTTTCTGATAAGGGCATATGCCCTGACTTCACCACAGTCACGATGTTCCTGTTTTAATTTCATACATCTTGGACTCGGTATGCAGTGGGAGTATAACCAGAGCATGCTTAATGCAGTCTGTGACTGTATTTTTTTGTTTTGATTCTATCGAGTTGCCTATTTTGTGCATCATGCTGGTCACACTCTTTAAAATATTAGTATGAGAGTATATTGTTGATGTGCATGAGAGTTTTGTTGTAGTTGGGTGGTATTGATAGGCCTATTATATGAGTTCGAGCATTGGTGGCTTGTATTCAGCATAGAGAATAATATTGTGCATTGATTTTTGCATGAGTAGGGTGAAATCTTGGGGTGTTCAATGTGATTAGTGCACAAAAACATTAAGGCCGCAACAACCTATAAGAAAACTGAGTTCCTGAAACTCTTGGGCATGTCAGCATAAAATATTAAAAGAAACCAAAATTGAGGATTTGACTGAGATAATATATAAGATTTATACAATTTCACAACCCAACAAAGAGGAAAGATTGCCTTGTAAGCTTACTTTAAATTATGTTAGCTTAGCCGAACTGTAAGTGAGATACTTTTATTTCTTTTAGGCATGGTGTATCTGATCATGTTTTTATTATTGACTGTGTATTTTTAGCATGAGTCTGGGAAATACAGCATGCTTATTTTAGGTTATGTTTGCTGAATAGTGCCTGTTATTTTCTGTGAAACAGAGTATGCTTAATGTAGGTTGTGTGGTAGCCGAACTGCATTGGAAATTCATGTATTTCTTTTAGGCATAGGGTACCTAATCATGTTATTATTATTGTCTGTGTATTTTTAGCAAAGTCTGTGAAATATGGCATACGTACTTAAGATTATGTTAGCAAAATGGTGCATGTTCTGAGGATACTCTACTTCATATGAAATTCACATTAATCTGATGCTCACTGCATAGTTAGTTGCCTATTACGATGATATTCCGTATTCATAAAAAGCTACACATCAAGCCGATACTTAATGCCTTTTTTATGCCTATTATGAGGTCGTTCGGGTTACTATTTAGCTGCATATGAAATTGATGCCTATACATCGTTTTACTTTTCCCAATTTTCTGCTTTAGGGCAAAATTGCATGATGAATTGTGATAACTGACCACATACACCATTGATGAACGTATACAGAAGCCTGTATATGCTTAAGGTTGTTACATTGAGTTCAAATATACTATGGCGCCCTTAGTGACATTTGGGTATGTGCTTTTCCGTGAGACAATCACTTGGGAAAACCTGGCCTTGTGGGCAATATGAATTGATTACCCGATGCGGGTACTTGGGCCATTAACTTGTGTGTTGTGGCAGTAAAATCGATGAAAAACTTAATCTTAAATGTTGTGTGCTCGACTGGTTTAAAGGTATCGGGGAATCGGTGCCTGACGGTTTAAAGGTACCGAAGCATTCTGAGTAATAATCATAACACTGATGAGAAAATTAAATTTAATTTTTGTGGTCTGACTGGTTTAAAGGTATCGGGGCTTGTGTGCTTGACTGGTTTAAAGGTACCGGAGTATTCTGAGTGGGTTTATGCAATCAATATGAAACAGATGAGATATGTATATACATTGGTAATATGACTAAGGATGGGAATCTACTACTATGGTAGTAGGAGAAAGTTGAAAAAAAATGTCATTGTACTTCGGAAAATTAATTAAATGAAAAGATCAAACAACTCAGTTCTTGGGCTTACCTTGGAGAGGATAAGTGGTACAAAACTCCGGGGACATGTGTTTTGGTTTCGAGTAAAAATGACTCGTTGGTCCCCCGTCCTCGGAGTTAGGGTACTCGGACTACCTATGTGTCCTAGGTGGTAGTTCAACGTTCTTCTGCAGAAGTTAGGGATGCATCCTGTTTTGGTTCGACCCTTAGGAGGTTCTCTCAACTACTGGTCGCTCCCTTGGGATTTCAGACTCAATTAGAAGGTTTGGGTTAATAAAACAACCTTGAATAATATACCCCCGAACAATCTTTTCTATGATGGTTGTCTTGGCTCGTGTGTACCCACGGAATAAGATAAGATAAACACTAATTAGAACAGTTTAGGTATCACATTGAATAGACTTAGTATATTGCTAGTCTTACCTGTTCTTGCATAATGTATTTCCTTAAATTTCAGTATATTTTAAAAATTGTAATTATGAGATAATTGAATTCAAATTGTGAGTGTTACATGAAAGTTATGCATATTGTTGTTGTTGCATAATCTGCTTTACTTGCTTAGGTATATATCTGTTATTGCTATTAATTCGTCTGCTTTACTTACTTTTGCATATGCTAAAGAACTACACATGACACCCACGTCACATACTAGATTCATGATATACCTGCAATAAAATTTATTGTTTTCCTACTTAGACAGTTGTAGTCTAATTCCTATAAATTTACCATTTTTCAGGTGAAGAATAGAGTCTCTGAGTGGTTGCGAGATTAGGCTTCGATTGAGATTTTGGATTTACTGTTCCCGGGATACTTTGAGTTCATTTTGATTTAGTTGAACATGTCATTAAAACTCTGATGTTCATAAATGAAATAAATAAAGTGTTGTTGTTTGGTCTTTACTTTCTTGTACCGTTCTGAATGCTTAACCTCGAAATGTACAATGGTTCCGTTGTATAAAAAAAAATCCTCATATTTTTTGGTTAACCTTTCGAGGCGTTACAAAGCCAATGACACATTTCTTCTTGGATTTTGTTTTTGCCATTTACCTTTCTCAAATTTGCATGATCAGCTTTAACTCACTTCCACATTTCAAGGGCATCAAAATAAAATAGTAAAAGGGATTTCAAGCATTAAACTTAATGGCTTACATGATCATTATTGTTAATAATCAAGTTATAGTTATCAACAAAATTTAATGAATTCATACCCTAAAAAAGTTAGTAAATTAATCTAAGTAGCTTGGACTCAACAACTACAGAATCAGACAAAGGGAAAAAAGAAATAAAAGGATGATATCAAGCAGCATACAGGAAATTAGTGGTGCCAACCAAGGTTATCTGTATTATGTTGTATCGTTACTTTTGGGGTTTACGATACAATACGTACTCGTATTGCGATATGAGTGTATATTATACCTATATCGGGTGTATCGTACTATACACCTTTGTATCGTGTCGTATCGTACGATACACCTTCGGCATACTTTAAAAAGGTTGAAAGTTAGTTTTTTTCATCTTGGGTTTTAAAGAGTCGACTTCTCCATTTGTCTATAGCAGAGTTACCAGTCGAGGAAGCGGGAAGCGAGGCACTTTCAAAAATTTAGGAAGCGGGGGACCACTTAGAAGAAAATTCTGAACCGTCTCGGAAGCGAACCGGAAGCGACCTAGGAAGCGAACCGAAAGCGAGGGGGAAGCGAAAAATAGAAAAAAATGGGGAAGCGAGGGGGAAGCGCGCTTCCCATAAATGGGAAGCGTGTTTCCCATAAAAGAGAAGCGCGCTTCCCAAAAAAGGGGGACGCTTCCCCTCACGCTTTGGAAGCGCGACATTTCGCGCTTCCGAAGCGCACTTCGGGGAAGCGCGCTTCCCCTTTTACTTAGGCGCTTCCGGTAACTCTGGTCTAGAGGCCATTAGAAGTTCATTTCCACAGTTTTTTCGCTCAAAAAAGTGAGTTAAGGTAAAAAAAGTGCATTTCTACCATTTTTCACTCAAAAAAATGGGTTAAGGTAAAAAAAAATTATTATGATTAAAATTACAAAGTTACTCTCCAAAAAAAAAATTGCCTCTAAGGGGGGGGGGGGGGGCACTGCACCCCCCCCCCTTACAACCCCCCTCGAACTTACCACGAAGTTAGATCCGCGAAAATTAAAGATTTATATTAAGGTATAAATCAAGCTCCACAGACCAACAAAGATGGCATAAGATGATCCATCATGGCAATGAGCACTCAAGTAAAGAGTGAAACCGATTGAAAATTGGGTGCAACTATTGCCATAATATTTTTATTTATGTAATATTAAAATACGAGTCTTGTGACATGTTCTTAATTGCAAGATATTTAATATTTTGCATTGTTCTTGTGAGATATGCATGCAATATTATCTATTATTATATATTAGTTGTCATTTGATGATGTCTTACGCAGTTTATAGAGACATAAATGCTTCATATGTGATTTCATGATTGTATTTTGCACAATTCATCATTATTTCATGTGATATGATTTTTTTAGATTTTTTACTAAATATTTCTGATTTTTCTTGATTTTTATGTATTTTTTTGAAATTTTTATGATACGGTGTTACTACTGGCCCAACCGATATGAGTAACGATACGCTACTTACAACCTTGGTGTCAAGGGACCTTTACCAAACCAGGGTGGGTCCAGATCCAGGTTCAACTATGAATGCTGGTACAGGTCCAAGTGTGGATCCAACCAGATCAACCATAGGCGAAAACAATACCTTGATCTTATAACATAACCATACCAGACCCAATAAAATAATATTTTTTTACATCTTTTACATTAAAAAATGCAGATCTTAATCCAAACTCAGGTTGGATCTCGGCCTGGTATGAAAATTCATATGCCTCATGTTAATTGGATCCTATACATGCGACCCAGGTTAGTCAGACCTCTTTCTTTATTACCAAACCCAGAACCTTAGATCTGGTACGGGTCAGGATCAAGTCACTCACTTGAACTGTTGACACCCCTACTGGAAATATTTACCCAATATAAAGAATTTTATCACAAACTCAGTGGATGAACAAGACGCTAAGCAACCATCCATTACCTGTGCTCTTCCCATAGCAAATACAGGAATCAGCACTTTTCCTCCCCCTCCTACGCAAGTATGAACCTGAGGGGCAGTAAATATCATACAATCATTTAAACAGGGGACACATTTCTTTCTACAACAGGAAGTTACGACCACAGTTAGAAATACAAAGGCAAAATCGATATACAAACAGTATCATCTGAGAAAAAAATTGTATCTCAATAGAAGCTTTTTTCTTATCTTAGCTGAAAACAGTGAACAGTAAAAGTATATCACAGGCCTACTTGGAAGGCTAATCATGCTTGCTATGTGCATTAAAACAGAGAATTTCATGTCATCGCATAGCAAAAATAAATGCTACCCAATTAATTTTCATAACCGTTATGGAAAGAACAAAGTTTATGATTGCTTCTCAAGAAGTCATGGAATGCAAATATTTATTGTTAAACAGGACAAATCAAAAGATATGTGAATCACCATTTTTCAGGACTTGGTTAGTTGTCGCATTCATAGAAGAATAATTAACTGGCATGATTTTTCTAGCATATTTACTGTACATTGCTCCATGTGTCACCAAAAATCAGAATTATATCAACAAGCAAGCTAACAGTGGGAAAAAGAACCAGTTCAATGAAACTATAAATTCAACAACACAAATAGATAACCAACACATCAAATGATCCTCAGAACTTTGCTTCCACCAGGCGGGCCAGGCCACTTACTCATTCGATGGGTAATTGAGGTCTTGAGAACCAATCAATACGCTTAAGCCTCTTTGTCATTTAGCAAAAACTTCAAAGGAATAAATTGATGTAGAGAGACTCGCTCACTAGCCATCAGTTTACATTCCAAGAATTCCTACACAGTAGTCTTACTTGAGTATGCACTTGCAGAATATATGAGTTTTGGTGTGATCCTCTCATATGTTGGACATCTGCTCAAGCAATACCAACCACTTCACTGGATTATGCTGCGTTGTATATAAGAGAGAAGCAGTACAAGGAAATTACTATGCAATTACATTACCATGCTTCTATTTGCCCAGCAAGTTTTATGACTGGTCAAGGTGTGCGTGCTTTTCCCTTCCAGTATAAAGGACCTAACATGCTCAAGCTTGGTTTCAGAAACTTTACTTAATGCGGCATTACCTTCAATTAGACTTTAATGTAGTTATCTTGATGCTTATTTCCAAATTACTCTTCTCAAGGTAAAGATATTCTAATGTTTAATGTAGGTGATTGTAGTAAAAAAAGTCATTGACAAATGCTAGACAAAAAAAATATAGAAGCTCATAGGCAAATTGAGATAAGGGATCCGGGAATCTTTGCATACTTTCTGCAAGGATGGACATCTATTGTGATGAATTATGAGATAGATCTTGCCTTATGCTCTACTAATTGATGGAATTAAAAAATAAATAAATAAATAAGTTGATGCCCAAGTATGTTGAATCTCAAGAAACCTACTTCAGTAAAGATCATGTTGCCCTACAAGGTACAATGTGAAAACCACATATAGTACATTTAGTAGATCAGTTAGCTAGTTTAGGAGTGCCCTGACAATTTAGGGTTTTAGAATAGAGGCAGAGCAATCAGCCCACTATGTTTCTCTATAGTTGGGCAAGGCACTTTAAGCACTTTTTTTATAATGAAAACAGGATTGTAGTATTGCACAAATAGACATCACAAGTTAACATACAACTGTGTTACCGCGACATGGTGGTTTGGCTGTCGTACCCGTGTCGACACAGGTACAAGTACCAGGCTCACTGCGAGTATGCCTGGTACCCAAACCTCACTGGGGTAATATCATGCATTTTTCCATGATTTTTAAAATCGAAAAAATTTTATTTTTAAATTATATACTATATTTAAATTGATAAAATTATGAAAAAATATATTAAAATATAGGTGACATCAGCAGGGTCTAGGCGTGGCCCAGAGCCTTCTCACATAAGCTAATTGAGCTAAGTATAATTTGAATTTTTTTTTGTTTTTAACCTTAAATTCAAGCACAAATCAAGCGAAATTCAAGTCATATTCAGGGGAATTTCGGAGACGAAATTCATGTATGACCACTATTAGATCCACCTCGAAATACTGATCGCGTTAGCGACCTGTTTTTCTGAATTCGGATTACGGTTGGCCCGAAAAATGCATTTTTCAAAAATGACCCGACTCTATTTTTGACATTTTTTTTAATTGGATCAAACTAGACCCGCTCTGTTTGATCCAAGTTAATATGGATCTAGACCTAGTCTATGATAAGATCCATGTAGATTTGGATATAAATTTGGATCATGGATCCAGATCTAGATTCGAAATCCAACCATAGCCATTTTAAAACTTTAAAATCAACTTTACATTAAAATAGGATGAGCTAGAGTTCTAGTAGAACTCTACCCCATAGAGCTTTCGAGAAGAGGGGCGAAACCCCCTAGAATATTCCTTTGGATAATTAATTAAATAATAGAAATATTTAATTAATAAAAATATAATATCTAGAATATAGAGTAGAGTTCTACATGAAGTAGAACTCTACCCATAAGAGGTATTCGTGAGGGGATGTCACCCCTATCTAGAAACAATTAAAAATATATAATATAATAAAAATATATAAAAAGGGTTAGGTGTAACGCCCAAAAATTTCGACTTGTGATTTCGAAAACCTTATCGAAAAACCTTTCAAAGATTTAAAATTTTAATTTTTAAAAACGACAACGGAAGATATTTAAAAAGGAGCACAAGTCAACAATCCGGGGTACGTTAGCTGAAAAAACATCATTCACATGTACAACAACTTAAAGGAATTTAAGAAATAAGGCAATAGATTAAAAATCTGCAGTTTATTACAAAATGAGCATTTTGTTCCAAAGTTCAATAAAACTAAAGAAAACTCCAAAAAAGACTCAGAGCCAAGCCGCCAGCAGAAAGAAGATAAATCTTGATTCATGTTGCACCACGCCATCGGCCGCCAGTGAAGTCTTACTCCTCACCTGCCCATGAAATGGGTCAGTTTAATAACAAACCAGTAGGTGCACGAACAGATAAGTAGAAGGAAAATAAAACAGGACATTCATGAGATAAGCAGTCCTGATATTTAAGCAATTAATACAATTGTAGTCTATTCTAACAAATGTAATATATGCAAAGAGCTGTTAGTTGAAGCACTGTAAGTCTCAGTCATCTACAACTATTCATGAAGATATTCTTTAAGTTCTGATATTAACTGGCCTGTGAGTACGCACAGACGCGAAACGTAGAAACAGCCGAGACCGATCCGGGGGTTTATTATGTCAGGTGTTTTCATTAACCCGGATGGCTGACTGAGTCCGCTCCTAAGGGGACGGTCAGTGACCAAGAGAGTAAATCCCCAAAGGCATTCGTGGCCCATGGATGCATCCAACTTCTACAGAAGTGCCTGGGAGTTACCACCTAGGATAATTTATGGTAATCCCAATTCCCCTAACTCCGATGACTGAGGAAACCGAGTCTTTTGCCCGTGGGGTGGTTGTTAACAACCTGTCCATCGGAGTCTTTGTACCATCCATCCTCTCCCTAGATGAACCGTGAAGATCGGATGGGTACGACGGGATTTTCTTAACCGCCGCCCCATCCTATATGCTCGGGTCTATCAGACTCACTCGAGCATCTTGCCTGTGAAGGCGAATGCTCACCATTTATGTGATCTCAACATTGTGCTAATTGCACTCATCGAGGTTGCTATAACCTCATCCTCCAACCATCGTAACCCACATGGGACGTACTTGTCCAAAAGTACGGTTGTACCTCCTTAGAGGTACGACTATGATGAGAGGGCAACATATAAGGTTTTATGATTCTTTTGGTTCATACATGACATGTATTGCTTTTCTGAGCAATTGGCCTGTGGAGGCCGATAATATCACATCAAAATCAATAAAGTGTTGATTCCCACTTCAGGATACTCCATGACCTCACATAAAATTCATACCGTACATGACTTAAGGTTCGGTTACAATAGCAATTGCAGTGGTTTTCTTTCCAGAATTGAGTCTATTCACAAAGTCTACCTTAAGTATGCAGTTTCAAAATAATAAGCATGCAGAACAGACAATCACGAGTTAAGTAATCCTGCACGTAAACAAGTATGCCAATTAAACTACTTGATTCTTTCTAGAATGAGTCTAACCACAGAATTTACATTAAGCATGCAATTCCAAAAGAATCAAAATGAGTAAAACTCTGACCAGCCAATACTTCTTCAGATAAGCAGGTATGTAAAATAACTATTCTATCTCAGAAGTCTTATTTTATTTTGTTCATACAAACTTTTTGTGCGACTTTCCCCTACCTCGGGATGTCGTGCAGCTGCGTGCGTCTACGCGTGTAGATGATACGAGGCTCAGGCCGTGGAGCCAGAGCGGGGGTCCGATGCGAGGTCTGCAACAGTGCGACGTTAATTATCATGCGGAGAAGTAGAAAAACAAGCCTGCCAATAGAAAAAGAGAGAGGCAGCAGGGGTGTAACCCTGCTGGCCGAAAACAGACAAGCGACAGGGGACAAGCCCCTGCCTGCCGACAATAGCGGGGCGACAGGGGATGAGCCCCTGTCGAAAATAGCGTGGCGGCAGGGGGTCAGCCCCTGCCGACAGCAACGAGGCAACAGGGGTCCAGCCCCTGCCGACAGCAACGAAGCAACAGGGGCTGAGCCCCTGCCGACAACCATCAAGTGACAGGGGCTGAGCCCCTGTCGACAGCACCGAGGTGGGAGGGGGCCAGCCCCTGCCGACAGCATCGAGGTGGCAGGGGGCCAGCCCCTGCCGACGGCCACCAAGTGGCAGGGGCTGAGCCCCTGCCAACAGCACGAAGTGGCAGGGGCTGAGCCCCTGCCGACAGCACAGGACGACAGGGGGGGGCAACCCCTGCCGACAGCACAGGACGGCAGGGGGGCCAGCCCCTGCCAACAGCACGAAGTGGCAGGGGTCGAGCCCCTGCCGACAGCACAGGACGGCAGAGGGGCCAGCCCCTGCCGACGGCCACAAAGTGGCAGGGGCTGAGCCCCTGCCGACGGCACAAAGTGGCAGGGGCTGAGCCCCTGCCGACAGAGGGGCCAGCCCCTGCCGACGGCCACAAAGTGGCAGGTGCGCAACAGCACGAAGTGGCAGGGTCTGAGCCCCTGCCGACAGCACAAAGTGGCAGGGGCTGAGCCCCTGCCGACAGCACAGGACGGCAAGGGGGCCAGCCCCTGCCGACGGCCACAAAGTGGCAGGGGCTACGCCCTTGCCAACAGCACGAAGTGGCAAGGGCTGAGCCCCTGCCGACAGCACAAAGTGGCAGGGGCTGAGCCCCTGCCGACAGCGCGAAGGGGGCAACAAAAAGGGGTGTCGCAGGGGGCACAGGTCCCCTGCCGGCACTCCAGCGAATCCCAGAGGGAGAAGGGGACGACAGGGGCCTCGTAGGCCACCTATCAGGCCCCCGATGGGCACATAGGGGTGGTGGGAGGCCGCGGCAGGGGTTGTGAGCCACCTGTCGGCCTCCCGGCGAGGTGACAGGGAGGGGGTGAGGAAGAGAAGAGGGAGGAGAAGAGGGCGGCGTACCTGGGAGTGGTGGCCGGCGTCGGCGGCGTGCGCAGCAGGGAGGAGATCGGCGCTAATGGGAGCGAGGGCTGCGAGAGGGAGGCGTGACTCCCCTCGCCCTCCAACGCCTCTCTTAAAGGCACAGGCGGCAACCGAATGGGGAAACCCTCGATGGGTTTCCCTAATTCGCCCGGTACCGAAGGGGAGGAGGAGCGGCGCTCGAAAGCTCGGGTTACTTAAAACACTAAAAAAAAAGGGGCCCGGGTCCAAACAAATTTTTTTTTTTAATTTTGTTTTACATCCTACCTCTCTTAAAAGAATTTCGTCCGCGAAATATATATTACCTTGAAGAATCAAAATACAGGTCAGAATATTTTTCCCTAATATCGTTCTCAGGTTCTCAAGTACACTCGGCAATTCCATGATGTTGTCACCGAACCTTTACAAAGAAAATGGTCTTTGATCTTAACACTTGGTCACGACGGTCGACGATCTCCACTGGTCTTTCTTCGAATGTCAACTCCCCTCTAATGTCCACATCATCATAATGAATGATGTGCGATGGATCGTGAACATACTTTTTCAACATGGATACGTGAAAAACATTATGGATCTGAGCATACTGCGGAGGTAACGCCACGCGATAAGCTGCTTCTCCAATCCGCTCCAGGATTTCGAACGGTCCGACGTATCTAGGACTCAGCTTTCCCTTCTTCCCGAACCGAAATACGCTCTTCGTCGGAGATACTTTAACAAAAACCATCTCGCCAATATCGAAAGTAAGCTCTCGTCGGCGTCTATCTGCATAGCTTTTCTGCCGACTCTGAGCGGTACGGAGTCGTTCTCGAATCACCTGCACTTGTTGAGTATAGTGTTGCAAGACTATAGGTGCCTCCAATTTTCGTTCGCCAACCTCGTCCCAGTAAACAGGTGATCGGCATGGTCTCCCATACAAAGCTTCGTATGGGGCCATCCCGATGCTCGCATGATAGTTGTTGTTATACGCGAATTCCGCCAAACTGATGTGGGAATCCCACTCTCCCTTCCAGTCCATCATACAGGCTCGAAGCATGTCTTCCAAGGTCTGAATCGTACGTTCCGACTGCCCGTCAGTCTGAGGGTGAAACGCAGTGCTGAACTTTAACTTTGTGCCCAACGCTAACTGAAGTTGTCCCCAAAACCTTGAAGTGAATCTAGGATCACGATCGGAGATAATCGAGATTGGAACACCGTGCAATCTCACAATCTCTCTAACATAGAGATCAATGAGACTATCCAACGATTGGTTGAGACGGATAGGTAGGAAGTGAGCCGACTTGGTGAGTCTATCGACGATCACCCAAATTGCGTCATGCTTTCTCCGCGTCCTCGAAAGACCGACTATGAAGTCCATGGTAACATCCTCCCACTTCCATAGAGGGATCTCTATCTGTTGCATGACCCCCCCGGGTCTCTGGTTCTCGATCTTGATCTGCTGACACGTTAAACACTTCGAGACATACACAGTCACGTCTCGCTTCATACCGTTCCACCGATAACTGCGTTGTAGGTCTTTGAACATCTTCGTGCCGCCAGGGTGAATGGTGTACCTAGACTTGTGGGCTTCCGCAAGAATTTCATCTCGAAGGACCGGGTCATTAGGAACCCAAAGGCGCTCCTTCAACCATATACTTTCATCCTCCTTTAGACGAAAAGGTGTATCTGCCAGTATCGCTTGAGCCTTCAACTTCTCGTAGCGTGCATCAGTTTTTTGTCCATTGATGATCCTCGCAAGTAGCTCAGGTTGAGCAACAAGGTGGGATAGACCGATTGAACCTTGAGTGATTGCGAAAGGTTCCCAAGAGGTTAGGTCTTCGACCAACCTCCATCCAGCAAATAAGGTATTAATCGAAACTTCTGGTGCTTTGCGGCTGAGAGCGTCAGCCACGACGTTCGCCTTTCCTGTGTGGTAGGAGAGGGTGAAGTCGTAATCCTTGAGGAATTCAAGCCAACGTCGTTGTCTCATGTTCAATTCTTTCTGCGAAAATAGATACTTAAGGCTCTTATGATCGGTGAATGCCTCAAATTGCTCTTCATACAAATAATGTCGTCAAATCTTCAATGCGAACACCACCGCAGCTAACTCTAAATCGTGAGTTGGGTAGTTCTTCTCGTGAATTTTAAGTTGTCGAGAGGCGTATGCGATTACTTTCCCATTCTGCATCAGCACAGCCCCTAAGCCTGACCTAGAGGCATCAGTATAAATCACAAATCCGCCTTTACCAGAAGGTAATGTCAAAATAGGAGCACTGGTAAGTCGCTCCTTCAATAACTGAAAACTCGCCTCGCACTTCTCGTCCCATAAGAATTTAGCCTCTTTCTTCAGCAACTTCGTTAGGGGTAACGCAATTTTAGAAAAATCTTGAATGAATCTTCTGTAGTAACCCGCTAGTCCAAGAAAACTTCTGATATCACGTGCGTTCTTTGGTTGCTGCCAACTAATCACAACCTCAACCTTTGTAGGGTCCACGGACACTCCTTCCTTAGAAATAATGTGTCCCAAAAACATAACTTCCTCGAGACAGAATTCACATTTAGAGAACTTGGCATACAAAAGTTCCTTTCGCAAGGTCTCCAACACAATCGTTAGGTGCTCTCGATGTTGTTCTCGACTTTCTGAGTACACCAAGATGTCGTCGATGAATACTATCACGAAGGTATCCAAAAATGGTTTGAACACCCTATTCATCAAGTCCATGAAAGCTGCGGGGGCATTGGTCAGTCCGAACGGCATGACTGTGAACTCGTAATGACTGTATCTCGTCCGAAAAGCCGTCTTAGGAATATCATCATTCCTAATTCTGAGTTGATGGTATCCAGACCTAAGATCGATTTTCGAGAAAACCTTAGCCTTCTGCAATTGATCGAACAAGTCTTCGATACGCGGCAATGGGTACTTGTTTTTTATCGTGGCCTGGTTGAGCATTCGATAGTCGATGCACAGACGCAAAGTCCCGTCCTTCTTCTTCACGAAGAGCACAGGAGCTCCCCAAGGAGAAACGCTGGGGCGAATGAATCCCTGATCCAACAACTCCTGCAACTGCTTATTCAGCTCCTCAAGCTCAGCTGGCGCCATTCTGTAGGGTGCTTTGGAGATTGGCATCGTACCTGGTAGCAATTCAATATTGAATTCTACCTCCCGAGACGGTGGAAGTCCAGACAGCTTTTTAGGAAAAACGTTGGGATAATCGCGAACCACATACAACTCACTGATGGGAATAGGCATTGGATCTGACTGGATAACACTAACCAAAAAGGCAGTGCATCCCTTCCGCAAAAAGTTATGTGCCTTAAGCGTCGAGATCGTCCGGCTTGCTCGAACAGGTCTGGGAATTCTGAATTCTACTCTCGGAGAGCTTGGAGGTGATAAAACGATCTTGCCATCTCGGCAAAATATCTTGGCATGATACTTGTGCAACCAATCCATGAATAGGATGACGTCAAATTCTGTCATCTCAAGCAGGATAGCACAAGCAGGCAAGTGCCTCTCTGCCACAACTATGTCCAATTCAGGTATATAAGTGGTGCAAACTGTGTTCTTCCCAACGGGGTTATACACGTCTAAAGCATTATCAAGTGAGTTTACAGTTATGTGCAATTGCTCTACGAATTTTTCTGAAACAAATGAGTGTGTGGCACCACAATCAAAGAGTGCAAAAGCTGCTTGACCAGCAACAAGAATGGTACCTTGAACGAGATCCCCTTTCGTCAATTGTTCGACCGTGGCTGCATAAACTCGACCCGACTCACTGGCACTGCTTGGTTGTGCTCGTTGCTGCTGATGAGGTGGTCGAGGAGGCTGAGATACGTTGCCGGTTCGCTAGAGGTCATATGTTGCTTTCTTCCGGCAGTCACGTATGAAATGGCTCATCTTGCCACAGTACAGGCATCCGCCAGTGTCCCGCGGACAAGATTGTCCCACATAAGGCCTCTTGCACTTGGGCAGTTATCTCCCGACGGCTGTCTGGGCGGTGGATGGCCCTGCTGTCGTTGGCGCTTTGCCGGAGGAAACTGTTTCTTCCCTCCCTCAGTCTTCAGTGGAAATGGTGGTCGTTGCCCTGGGCCGCCGGGATAGGTCTTTTTCTGATCACCACCTGACGCGGGTGACTTTTTGGCTTGCACACTTTTTGAACGCTCCCAATCCTCGTTCAGTAGGGTGGCTGCTGCTACCGCCGCGGAAAAAGTCGCGGGCATGCTGGTGAGAACCCTATGCCTGAGTCCTTCCTTCAGTCTGCGAATGAACTTCCTAGCCCGCTCATGATCATCCTCAAATAGGTGAGGACAATAGCGCTCCAACCGTTGAAATTTGGCGATATATTCATTCAAACTTAAGCTGCCTTGGCACAGCTCCAAAAATTCCACCTTCTTCTTTTCCCTCGCATGAGGGAAGTAGTTTCCGAGAAAAACCCTTCGAAAGGCACCTCCCGTGTAGTGTCCCACCACTCGCGAGCGCCGTCCTTCAATCGAAAGGACCCGAACATCGTCTTCTTATCGTCAGGGACGGACAACACTTGGAACACCCGTTCCACCTCTTTGACCCAACTCTCCGCTAAGTCAGGGTCAACCTTGCCAGAGAAGGTAGGAGGGTCCAGCTTCAGAAATTTTTCATAGGTGGCAGTTGGTGCATTCCCAACAAGGGAACCCGGATCTTGATGGGGGCGACCCTGGTTACGAATCGCCTCAGCTAAGGAGTTGAGGGTATCCATCATGAATCCCCTCTGCTCACGCAACTCATCGGCCATGCTGTTGCTTGAGTTTCCCGCCATCCTTAAAAAGCAACCAAGATTAAGGTCAAAAATACTGAAGACGTACAAGTAGGCATAAGTATAGGAGCAAAGGCAAAAACATAGATCTTTATTACGAAAGTCAAATATTTAAAATCCAGCTGTGCTGGTACATAAGCAAAAGTTCTATTCCGTAATTATAAATGAGTTCACAGACTCCAACCAAACTGGGTAAGTGTTACCTCCTCTTAGGGACGGCTAGAGTACTTCCTAAGATATTCCCTTCTATTGTCTGTGCGCCTGAATCTGCGCTTAGGGGTGAAGGGAAGTGGCTCCCCGTAGGAGGTCTCATGTCCGTAGAGAGACGTCGCCGGAGTATATTCCGGTGAGCCAAGACTATAACTTGAAGAATCCGTCGCAGGTGTGTATGTGGGTGATACACCGCCCACTGGGTCTGCTGGAGGTGGCGGTTGCTCGCCTGCAGTCGAAATTGCGATCTTGCTGTCATGCTCGGCCTTGTGGAGGCAAGCATCCATGGTGTGTCATGTTTCTCCGTAGAAACCACACTCCTCTGCTAACTCAGGGGGAACAAAATCTCCTGACGACTCCTGTGGTGTCTGATGGTGCACCCGAACGTGTGAAGGCGCGAAACCACCTTCTCGAGCATGCACCTCAGCCCACGTTGCTGCCAAGGGTATCTGGTAGGTGATCGGTAGTGGGAAGCCTTGCTCATCCGTAAAAATGGGTAGAGGAGGGCGGTTAGCCCAGTAACCAGCCCCGAACATCCCATGTCCGCCCCTCTCCCTTACGGAACGGCCACGTACTCTACGCGTGCCCCTACCGCGACAACCACTAGAACCAGTAAACGGATCCATCTATCAGACGGTACTACGAATAAAACAAGAATATAATTTAGTCTAAACATATTATGAAATATCAAAGACTTACTTACAGCGCGATGGGATGCTCAATAGTCAAGATTCACCTCTTTCTGATCTGGCTCTGATACCAAGTTGTAACGCCCCAAAATTTCGACTTGTGATTTCGAAAACCTTATCAAAAAACCTTTCAAAGATTTAAAATTTTAATTTTTAAAAACGACAGCGGAAGATATTTAGAAAGGAGCACAAGTCAACAATCCGGGGTACGTTAGCTGAAAAAACATCATTCACATGTACAACAACTTAAAGGAATTTAAGAAATAAGGCAATAAATTAAAAATCTGCAGTTTATTACAAAATGAGCATTTTGTTCCAAAGTTCAATCAAACTAAAGAAAACTCCAAAAAGACTCAGAGCCAAGCCGCCAGAAGAAAGAAGATAAATCTTGATTCATGTTGCACCACGCCATCGGCCGCCAGTGAAGTCCTACTCCTCACCTGCCCATGAAATGGGTCAGTTTCATAATAAACCAGTAGGTGCACGAACAGATAAGTAGAAGAAAAATAAAACAGGACATTCATGAGATAAGCAGTCATGATATTTAAGCAATTAATACAATTGTAGTCTATTCTAACAAATGTAATATGTGCAAAGAGTTGTTAGTTGAAGCACTGTAAGTCTCAGTCATCTACAACTATTCATGAAGATATTCTTTAAGTTCTGATATTAACTTGCCTGTGGGTACGCACAGACGCGAAACGTAGAAACAGCCGAGACCAATCCGGGGGTTTATTATGTCAGGTGTTTTCATTAACCCGGATGGCTGACTGAGTCCGCTCCTAAGGCGACGGTCAGTGACCAAGAGAGTAAATCCCCAAAGGCATTTGTGGCCCATGGATGCATCCAACTTCTGCAGAAGTGCCTGGGAGTTACCACCTAGGATAATTTATGGTAATCCCAATTCCCCTAACTTCGATGACTGAGGAAACCGAGTTTTTTGCCCGTGGGTGGTTGTTAACAACCTGTCCATCGGAGTCTTTGTACCATCCATCATCTCCCTTGATGAACCGTGAATATCGGATGGGGACGACGGGATTTTCTTAACCGCCGCCCCATCCTACTTGCTCTGGTCTATCAGACCCACTCGAGCATCGGGCCTGTGAAGGAGAATGGTCACCATTTATGTGATCTCAGCATTGTGCTAATTGCACTCATCGAGGTTGCTACAACCTCATCCTCCAACCATCGTAACCCACATGGGACGTACTTGTCCAAAAGTACGGTTGTACCTCCTTAGAGGTACGACTATGATGAGAGGGCAACATATAAGGTTTTATGATTCTATTGGTTCATACATGACATGTATTGCTTTTCTGAGCAATTGGTCTGTGGAGACCGATAATATCACATCAAAATCAATAAAGTGTTGATTCCCACTTCAGGATACTCCATGACCTCACATAAATATCATACCGTACATGACTTAAGGTTCGGTTACAATAGCAATTGCAGTGGTTTTCTTTCCAGAATTGAGTCTATTCACAAAGTCTACCTTAAGTATGCAGTTTCAAAATAATAAGCATGCTGAACAGACAATCACGAGTTAAGTAATCCTACACGTAAACAAGTATGCCAATTAAACTACTTGATTCTTTCTAGAATGAGTCAAACCACAGAATTTACATTAAACATGCAATTTCAAAAGAATCGAAATAAGTAAAACTCTGACCAGCCAATACTTCTTCAGATAAGCAGGTATGTAAAATAACTATTCTATCTCAGAAGTCTTATTTTATTTTGTTCATACAAACTTTTCGTGCGACTTTCCCCTACCTCAGGATGTCGTGCAGCTGCGTGCGTCTACGCGTGTAGATGATACGAGGCTCAGGCCGTGGAGCCAGAGCGGGGGTCCGATACGAGGTCTGCAACAGTGCTACGTTAATTATCATGCGGAGAAGTAGAAAAACAAGCCTGCCAATAGAAAAAGAGAGAGGCAGCGGGGGTGTGACCCTGCTGGCCGAAAACAGACAAGCGACAGGGGACAAGCCCCTGCCTGCCGACAATAGCGGGGCGACAGGGGATGAGCCCCTGTCGAAAATAGCGTGGCGGCAGGGGGTCAGCCCCTGCCGACAGCAACGAAGCAACAGGGGCTGAGCCCCTGCCGACAACCATCAAGTGACAGGGGTTGAGCCCCTGCCGACAGCACCGAGGTGGCAGGTGGCCAGCCCTTGCTGACAGCACTGAGGTGGCAGGGGGCCAGCCCCTGCCGACGGCCACCAAGTGGCAGGGGCTGAGCCCCTGCCAACAGCACGAAGTGGCAGGGGCTGAGCCCCTGCCGACAGCACAAAGTGGCAAGGGTTGAGCCCCTGCCGACAGCACAGGACGGCAGGGGGGCCAGCCCCTGCCGACGGCCACAAAGTGGCAGAGGCCGAGCCCCTGCCGACAGCACAGGACGGAAGGGAGGCCAGCCCCTGCCGACGGCCGCAAAGTGGCAGGGGTTGAGCCCCTGCCGACAGCACAGGACGGCAAAGGGGCCAGCCCCTGCCGACGGCCACAAAGTGGCAGGGGCCGAGCCCCTGCCGACAGCACAGGACGGCAAGGGGGCCAGCCCCAGACGACAGCACAAAGTGGCAGGGGCTGAGCCCTTGACGACAGCACAGGACGGCAGGGGGGGCAGCCCCTACCGACGGCCACAAAGTGGCAGGGGCTGAGCCCCTGCCGACAGCACAGGACGGCAGGAAGGCCAGCCCCTGCCAACGGCCACAAAGTGGCAGGGGTTGAGCCCCTGCCGACAGCACAAAGTGGCAGGGGCTGAGCCCCTGCCGACAGTGCGAAGGGGGCAGCAAAAAGTGGTGTCGCAGGGGCCACAGGTCCCCTGCCGGCACTCCGGCGAATCCCAGAGGGAGAAGGGGACGACAGGGGCCCCGTAGGCCACCTGTCAGGCCCCTGATGGGCACATAGGGGTGGTGGGAGGCCGCGGCAGGGGCTGTGAGCCGCCTGTCGGCCTCCCGGCGAGGTGACAGGGAGGTGGTGAGGAAGAGAAGAGGGAGGAGAAGAGGGCGGCGTACCTGGGAGTGGTGGTCGGCGTCGACGGCGTGCGCAGCAGGGAGGAGATCAGCGCAAATGGGGGCGAGGGCTGCGAGAGGGAGCCGTGACTCCCCTCGCCCTCTAACGCCTCTCTTAAAGCCACAGGCGGCAACCGAATGGGGAAACCCTCAATGGGTTTCCCTAATTCGCCCGGTACCGAAGGGGAGGAGGAGCGGCGCTCGAAAGCTCGGGTTACTTAAAACCCTAAAAAAAAGGGGCCCGAGTCAGGTCCGGACCCGACCCAGCCCGGGTCCAAACAATTTTTTTTTTTAAAAAAAATGGGTTTTACATTAGGATCTCCCTCTCTCTAGAATTCGTATTCTAGAGAGAGAGAGGGAGTGTAGAATAGAGAGAGAGGTGAGAGAATAATCATGAAAATCGTGTGGAGAGAGAGAGAAAGAAAGAAAGAGAGAGAAAAGAAAAGGAGAAGAAGAAAAGAGTTTTTTTCCAAAACATCCATCGATTTTCGATCTTTTTCTGATCTTCGATCAAGGTACGGGTTTCTTTCTAAATTGTTACGGGCTAAGAATACGTATAAATTGATTTACGTATAAGTATTAGAAGGAAAAGAAAAATCTGATTTCATGTGTATATATATAAATATATAATGTCGACTTTAAATATATTTATATATAGATTTTTTTTTATGAATGACGATCTCTCTTATGCATTAAAAGTCTGAAAATATAAATGTCGATTTCATGGTTAATGCATCTGAACATGTATATGCATATACATATTCAGATTTGACGATTTTTACATCTAAGAATAGGCATATCGATTTTCAATTTTTATTGCTTATGCATACCGAGTATATATATAGTTGTCAATTTTATTTTCTGTTTCAGCATTATATATATATATATATATATATATATATATATATATATATATATATATATATATATATATATATATATATTCTGGTTTGTAGAGCTTTCTTGCTCATGCAAGCTGAATATATATGTATATATAGATAAATTTCAGGTTGGTTGATTTCTATAAAGCTGAACATATATGTGTGTGTTTCAGACTTAACGAGTTGCTTGTTCATATTCAGATTCTGTTGAATCTCATGCTCATACATTTGAATATACCTATTTGAATCAAATTTGTCGAGTTATATATGTATTCGCAAACCTGATTATATTTAGTTTGATTCAGGTTGTCGAGTTTCATATGCATACATCTTAATATGTTTTGTTGTTTTCGATTTGTTGATTCGCATATACATGTATCTTAAACTATTTTGACAGTTGATTAAATTAATAAAGTTTGATTTATTTCTTCAATTGATTCAATGCATGGTTTGGTTTGTGGTTTGGTGTATTAAATTTATGATGCCTTGGATCCTTGGGTGAGTTTCTGCAATTATTTTAAAAAAATACCATTTTTACGAGGGTCAGTTGGGGTCGCTACACCCCCCGAGGCTCGCTCTCTGGTTCTCGTCTTCCCCCTCTCGTTCTCTCAATTTACCCCTCTTGTCTTCTCCCTCTATGTCTTCCTCTCTCTCAGAGAGGGAAGACGAAGGGGGGGGGAGTGAGACTAGGGAAAGAGAGAGAGCGAGAGGGAGAAAGAGGGGTAAATCGAGTGAGCGAGAGAGACAGAAACAGAGATTGGGAAGACGAGAGCAAGAGAGGGGGAGAAGGAGACCAAGGAGAGAGAGAGAATACCTCCTCTCCTCTTCTTCTTCTTCTTTATCTCGCTGCAACAAACAAAGAGACAAATAGAAAAGAGAAACCAGAGAGAGAAGCGAAAGGGCTACGCCCTTTGCCTTTTTATAACTTGGTTAAACCACAAAGTTGGTTTCGTTGACCAGGTTTGGACAAATCCAAACCTGGTCAATGAAACTAAAAAAATGACCTTTAAAAAAACATGCCTCTCTCTCTCTCTCTCTCTCTCTCTCTCTCTCTCTCTCTCTCTCTCTCTCTCTCTCTCTCTATATATATATATATATATATATATATATATATATATACACACACACACACATTCGAGAGCATGTGTCTTTAAGACACAGGCTGAGTCGGACAAGGGGCAAAAACCCCTCGCCTCTCTCTCTCTCTCTTCTTCGGCTCCTCCCGTTTTCCCTCTACGACCCACCGCCTGCTCCTCCCGCTCCGGCAACTCGGTCGACGTCCATCGGAGACTGCGTCGGCGAGCTCACCTTTCCACTGCCTCCCGTACTCTCTCATCCTTGCTGGGTTCTCCGACGCCATCGACCGCTCGGCTTCGTTGCCCTCTCCCTATTCTTCTGTGTTTTCCGATGACGTTGGAGTCATCACTGTCGGCCTCCTCCTTATGTAACCTCCTCTCTCCCTCCCTTTCGTTTCTCGTTGTTCGGACGGCAGGGGGCAGAGCCCCCTGTTGTTGTCTCTTGTCGATAGCGGGATCCTGCCTCCCCGTGTCTCTCTTTCTGACCGGTCAACAGGGGGCTCTCCCCCTGCCGCTAGTTCTTTCCGGCAAGGGGCTCCGCCCCCTTGCCTTTCTTTTTGCTCGACCAGCAGGGAGCTTCGCCCCTTAACTTTGTTTTCATTTGGCCGGCAGGGGGACTCCGCCCCCTGCCGTTATTTCTTCTCGGTGGGGGGCTGAGCCCCCATCTTTGCTTTCGTTTAACTAACAGGGGACTCAGCCCCCTGCCGCTTTTTCTTTTTGGCTTGGGGGCAGAACCCCCTGTCCTTGTTTTCTTCGGCCGGCAAGGGGCTTCGCCCCTGCTGTTGTCTCTTCTCGTCAAGCAGGGAGGGCGAAGCCCCTGCCTGAGTGTTTCTTCTGCCGACAGGGGGATCCACCCCCTGTCGTGTTCCTCTTTTGTCAGGCAGGGCGGGGCGGAGCCCCCTGCCTATGTCTTTTTCTTTGGCCGGCAAGGGGCTTCGCCCGCTGCCATTGTGTTTTCTTTTGGCCGGCAGGGGCGGATTCCCCCCCCCCCCCCTTGCCTGTCTTTATCGTTTCGTCATGTGGGTGCAGTGGGAGGGCTAGGACCTTCCTTGTCGCCCTATTCTTGCGAGGGAAGGGCTAAGCCTTCCCTGTTTCCCCCTGTCACAGGGAAGGGGCCAAGCCCCTCCCTGTGTTCTGCCCTTGTGGAAGAGGGGTCGGGCCCCTCTTCTCCTTTTTCTTTCCTTCTTTCTATTTTGTTTGGCAGACAGAGGCCAAGCCC
Source organism: Nuphar pumila (assembly GCF_984573655.1). Classification (NCBI taxonomy): domain Eukaryota; kingdom Viridiplantae; phylum Streptophyta; class Magnoliopsida; order Nymphaeales; family Nymphaeaceae; genus Nuphar; species Nuphar pumila. Next base: position 59,703,893 of record NC_143265.1, read on the forward strand.
CTGTCTCTGCGTTTCTTGCAGGCCGGAGCAAAGCCCTGCCTCTGCGCCTTCTGCAGGGTTGGCAGGGAACTGAGCCCCTAACCCTCTCTTCTGTTTGGGCAGGCAAGCAGCAAGACTCCTTGCCTTGTTGCCTCTGTTGTTTTTCTGCAGGGAGTTGAGCTCCCTGCCTACCCTCGTATCGGGGTCCGGTGCTACTGCAGTTCTTATCGGACCCGCTTCTTATGTTTGCATGCTAATGGCTTTACGCTTGCAAGTTGCACGATGGAGCTATTGCGAGATTTTTTTATCATTCAGCCATTCCTTTCAACGCAGCCAATTCTCCTTACTTTACGAAGATGATTGAAGTTTGTTCCTCAGTAGGAATGGGATTGAAGCCGCCTTCTTCATCTGAGATTTCTGGAAGATTGTTACAAGAAGAAATTAAAAAAATTGATAATTATTTCAAAGAATACAAGGAGTCTTGGGCTGAAATGGGTTGTTCTATTATGGCTGATGGTTGGAAAGATGCAACACAAAGGACATTGATAAATTTTTTGGTTCATTGTCCAAGGGGCATTTACTTCTTGAAATCAGTTGATGCAACAAGTATCGTGAAGAATCGAGAAAATTTATTAAAAATATTTGATGAAGTGGTGGAAACAGTAGGTGCAGAAAATGTTGTTCAGGTATATTATTCTGTTCTTTTGTAATTTTCTATTAAACATTGATATTTATAATTTGTCTATGTTTTGAATTAAAAAATGACAGATAATCACAGATAATGCAACCAACTATCAAGCAGCTGGAAAGATGTTGGAGGATAGGAGGAAAACCATATTTTGGACTCCTTGTGCAGCTCATTGCATAGATCTCATGCTTTAAGATTTTTCTAAGATAAAAAACATAGTTAGATGTGTGGAAAAAGGAAAAAGGATCACGAAGTTCATCTACAATCATACTTTTGTTTTGAACCTAATGAGAACTCAATTTTCTAATAAGAAAGAAATTCTAAGACCGGTTACTACAAGATTTGCCACTAATTTTATCATGCTTCAATCTTTGCTAGAACATCGAAGTGGTCTTAGAAAAATGATGGCATCAGATGAATGGAACAATTCAAAATATTCATCATTTGCTGAGGGAAAAGAGATGGAGGATATTATATTGAATAGTAATTTTTGGAGAGTCGTAGAATCAACTGTTAAAACTATAGAACCTCTGGTCAAAGTTTTGAGAATGGTCGATGGAGAAGAAAATCCTACAATGGGTTATCTTTATGAAGCTATGGATAGAGCCAAAGAGGCTATAAAAGAAATTCATGACACTGACGAGAAAAAGTATAAACCTTATTGAAAAATAATTGACAATCGTTGGGAAAATCAACTTCATCACCCTCTTCATGCAGCAGCATACTATCTCAATCCCAAATACCACTATATTCCACAATTTTCTAAGGTGTGTATTTGTTTATATCTTTTTATTAATTGTTTTAAATTTTGAATATGAAATTTCTTTTATCAATTACCAATTTAATGTATTTGACTATTTGCACTATTTCATGTAATTCACAAAGCATCCTGAAGTAAGGCGTGGTTTAATTCAATGTATTGAGAAGTTGGAGTCAAATATTTCAGCTAGAGTAAGAGCATGCAAGCAACTTGAGTTATTTGAAGACGCAAGTGCAGATTTTGGCACTTCTATAGCTGTTATGACTAGAGATGAGCATAAGCCAGGTGATTTATCTTTAACATTAATGTTGTGTTGTGCAAAAGAACATTTCTTTAATCAACTTTTCATTTTTGTGTGTTTTGGCTTTATGCAGCAATGTGGTGGAAAATGCATGGAATATGTGCCCCCGATCTTCAAAAAATTGTTATTCGTATACTTAGTCAAACATGTTCTTCATCTGGATGTGAACGAAATTGGAGTACCTTTGATCAAATTCACACTAAGAGAAGAAATAGATTAGCTCAAAAGAAACTTAATGACTTAGTGTTTGTCCATTATAATTTACGTCTAAGAGAAAAGCAATTAAAGAGAACACGTCTTGACCCAATTTCTTTGGACAATATATATTTGCAAACACCAATGGATGAATGGGTCATGCAAGGAGTTTTAGATGGAGATGAGGTAAAATCGTAAAAGTTTGTTTGATATTTTAACTTGAAATCAATTTTTTTAATTTAATTTTTCGTCTTTCTCTATTGCATGTTAACTCAAATGTGTCATATTTTATTGAATGAAGGATTTCTTAAGAGACTTGTAGATGGAAGTTGAAAACATTGAAGAAGCTAATCTTATTGATGACGAAGGTGGTGATGGAGTTGAAGATGAAGATGCAAGGGAAAATGCAACCACTAGTACTCCAATTCAGCCATTAATTTCTACTTCCAACTCAAGAATTTATTCAAATGAAGTTCCAAATAATAGCACTTCGCCTCTATTTGAGAGTTGAGTCATTGACTCTTGACTTGAGAATTGAGATGTCATATTTTGTAAAAGTGGATGAATTTTGGATGTTTGAAATTTGATTTTGTCATTGTGTTATGATCATTAACTTTATATTTATGAACTTTGTAACTTAACTTTACTTTAGGGCTTATTTCTATTGAAATATTGAATTATTGTTTTGCTTGGTTGTTCGATTTATTGCTATTAGATGAGTAATTATAAGTTAGATATAGTTTTACTTGATGTTATTTTACTTATTAATCAATTATACTAGTAATTAAGTCATTCTACAAACTTTTATATGTTTAAATGATAATTTATATATTGTTTTTCTTTTAAAATCAAAAGTTAACAAAACCCGGTCTGAGTCACCGAGTTGACCCGCCGAGTCACGAGTCAATAAAGAACGAGTCGAGTTCCGAGTCACGGGTTTTAAAACCTTGGTATAAACACCTCTTGTCTACATATAATGATACTTGAAATGAGTGTATCAGCGACTAGAACAAGAGTACGACAGTCAGCAATGGGCTAAAATCACACGTAAAGGTGTGAACAAACATCTCTTGTCTACATATAATGACACTCAAAATCAAGTATGTTTAGGGACTAGAACAAGAGTACAACGCCAACAATGGACTAAAAACACACACGAAGGTGTGACTAAACATCTCTTGTCTACGTATAATGACACTTAAAATAAGTGTATAAGCTACTAGAGCAAGAGTACAAAGCCAATAATGGGCCAAAAACACACGAAGGTGTGACTAAACATCTCTTGTTTATATATAATGACACTTAAAACAAGTATATCAGCTACTAGAGCAAGAGCACAAAGCCAACGGGCTAAAAGCACACACAAAGGTGCGAAGAACCATTTATTGTCTACATATGATGACACTTAGATAAGAGGAATAAAAAGAGAAGACACTTGAGGCAAGAAGGCTTGTAATGGAAATACAATTAAAAAGATATCAATTTTTCAATATATCTAGAAACATTATGGTTTCAAAAGTTAGACATTCATCACAGGTACACATAATTAAGAGCATTCATAATAAAATCAATGGACAAAGAACTAACGAGTGATACCACACACTCACAATCAAATATCACATAACATGTCATTTAGAGTCAAACTATAAGTTGACAATCAAAAAAGACATAACACGAGGTGCACATAACTCACCCCAACAAACATCTTTGTAATAATAAGGCCAAGAAAATTGATGCATTATATAAAGTTTGTGATGGACAATACAATTGCCATAAGAAGGCAATAAACACTTACGGAAATCATTTTCCAAATAGGTGATTTTATAAAGATAGCTGATTTGAAAAGTCAAATCAAAGATCCAATAATGGTAGATAATTAATCTTAGAAAAAGCACAATCATATGCACAACTATGTCACATGGGTGCGGGTGCGGGATGCGGCACTTCCAAAAAAACTGGGTGCGGGGGTGCGACAGGGGCAAAAATGTAAAATATATATATATATATATATATATATATATATATATATATATATATAATTTTGAAGTTTTAACATTTAACAATTAACATTGTCGTAATATCATTCATCATGCATGCAGTATATGGACCTAAATATCAAATTATCAATCAAATAAGTAAAGCAATTACATAAATCAACCTAATATAAATCAAATAAGTAAAGCATAAAAGAACTAAATTACATACCAAAGTATATCCTGATGAAGTAATGGATGTTAATAATTTTCTTATTTATCATCAAATGCATCATTAGAAGGAATACTGGGCTCAGCTAAATCCATGTTTGTTATGTTGAAATCATGCTCTCTCTCGAAGTCACACTCTTCTGGGTTTACATCCCAAAATTTGGATGTTCCTTGTCTACGTTACAAACCCAATTTGAAAATGTTAAATACAATACAAGTATATTTAAATGAAAAACTAAGAAATAATCAAATAACTAAGATAGCAAATTAGTACTTGTATTCATTATTGGTTCGTGAAAGTAGTCGAAGATTTGAATGAACATATACTAAATGCTTTGCACGCTTGCTGGTGAGTTTGTTTCTCTTCATGTTGTGGATTTGAGAATATGTGCTCTAATTTCTTTCACAACAAGATGAACTAGTAGGCTGCGATAGCAATCTTAATGCAAGACGTTGGAGAAGAGGTGTTTTTGATCCAAATGTTGACCACCATGTGATAGGATCTATATTATCCTCCTCTCTCGCGAATAATGTTGATCCATATAATCTCGAAGATGAAAATTTTTCAAACTCTTGTGTGACTTGATATAGAAGATATGCTTCTGAAAAAAATCTTGTCATACACATATCTATGTCTTGATAGCGCTGGGTCTAAATTTGGAGGGACACGACCAATACCACCAGCCTGTCACTTATTTGCATAATATTTTGGATTAAGAGAATGTATCATGCAATGCAAAGGAGTGTTGTTCTTATCCCATCTTCTGGCTAAAATTGAATGAATATAGTTAAAAAATTATGAATCACCCAATGCAAGATTTTTTTCTTCATGCTTGAAAACTATAGCTTGTATTTTTTCAATCATATTATCCTACATTTCATAAACTCTGTGAAGCATGGGCTCATCCTTATCAACTTCTCTTAACATTTCTCAAATAGGTTGCGTAAATTGAAGAAAGTATACCACTATGTTCCAAAATCCATCATCAAGAATGAATTTCTTAATTTCTTGAGCCTTGATATCATCAGCAGCACGATAGAATGTCTAATTTTCATCAGTCACCATGGTAACCAAAGCATTCTTCACTTTTTTAATCTTCTTCACCATCACAATGATGGACGCAAAACGTGTTTCAGCGACCTTCAACAATTTCAGGCTAGAATGCCTATTAAATATAGCATTAGCACGATGGTGGTTAACAACAAAATTCCTAATGTTTTTGACATTTCTTTCTAAATCTTCAATCCATGAACATAAAGCATATGCTTGTGAATTTTCTTCTTCTTTGAGGTCGCAAATGCTCTTTAGGGCTAGATTTAAGTTGTGTTCTACACAGGGAGTCCAAAAAATATGAGGGTACTCACTCTCCAAACTCAACGTTGCACTTTTACAAACTGAAACGTTGTCTGTAATGATTTATACCACTTTCTAATCACCCACTTCTTTTATCACTTCTATAAACAATCTCTTCAAATACTCTACATTTTTATATTCTCCAGATGCATCAACTGTTTTCAAGAATATTGGGCCACTAAGCGAACAAGCAATGAAATTGATTAATGGACGCCTTTGAATATTTGTCCATCCATCAAACACAATAGAAACTCCATTTTGCTCCCATGAATATTTTTTAATCTCCAGCAACCTCTCCACATTTGCCCTCTCTTCTGAAGAAGTGTGGTTCGTATTTTTTTTGAACTTGGAAGCACATAACCACTCAAATTACAATTTGCCAAGGATGTTACTAAATCCTTTCAATAAGGATTTCTAGCCACATTAAATGGGAGTGAACCAGAATAAAAATACCTCTCAACTTTTCTATCCAATTCTTCTCTTCTATATGTACTGAATGATGCTTGTATCGTTCATCTACCTCCTACATTGACTTTTCTTTTTTTCAGCATCTTCTTGGTGGCTTGCAAATGGCACACTAACTGCACAAGAACCGGCCATTGTCTTTCTCTTCTCATATTATTCTTGTATTTTCTTGTATTGTCTTCGCATTGCCTTATCAACTTTTTTGCAAGTTGAAATGTCATATTCTGGTATCTTCAACAAATGAGCCTTCACTCTTGTGTAAGGCCCAACAAAATCTCTTTCGCAGAGCTTGCATCGAAATCTCTTGTTTCCACCACCTCCTTCTCCAGTTTTTGCAAGTTTATCTATATATACTCATAGCGGCCTCACATCATCAATCTCACTACAACTATTAGCAAAACTAGCAGCAGAACTCACATGTTGGGATGAGGATGACGCAAGTCCTTTCCCTTTATCCGTCATTTTTATCCTGAAAACACAAAAAAAAAATACATTCAAAATTTTAAATCAATTATACAGATTGACATTATCTTGATATAAAATCACCAAGGAGAGGGGATCTGCCCCTCCCCTGCCAAAAACAGGGAGGGACTCAGCCCCTCCCTTGCCGACCCAACAAGAGAGCGAGAGGGGGGGGGGCTCGGCCCCTCCCCTGCCGACCCAACAAGAGAGCAAGAGGGGGGGCTCGGCCCCTCCCCTGCCGAAAACAGAGGGAGCAAAGGGGCTCAGCCCCTCCCCTGCCGACCCAACAAGAGAGCGAGAGGGGGGGCTCGGCCCCTCCCCTGCCGAAAACAAAGGGAGCAAGGGGGGCTCGGCCCCTCCCCTACCGAAATCAAAGGGAGCAGGGGTGGCTCGACACCTCCCTTGCCGAAATCAGAGGGAGCAGGGTGGGCTCCCCCCCTGCTGAACCACCTTTAGAGCGAGAAGGCACAAGGGGGGCTCGGCCCCTCCCCTGCCGACCCAACAAGAGAAAGAGAGGGTGTAGGAGGGCTCGGCCCCTCCCCTACCGACCCAACAAGAGAAAGAGAGGGCGCAGGGGAGGCTCGGCCCCTCCCCTGCCGACACATGCAGAGAGCGAAAGGGACATGCCTGCGACGAGGGAGAGGAGGAGCTTAGGAGGTGGCGTCGAGGCGTCGGGAGGAGAGGGCTCGAGCTGAGCTGCGCGGGAGAGGAGAGGAGAGGAGTGATTTGAGTAAAAAAAAATTGCCCTAATCACTCCTTTTCATCGGGTTTTTTTTAACGTATGAAATATGGACGAAAACGACCCTGGGTGTGTTGACCGCACCCGCGTCGAGGCACCTGCTTTGCCGAGTTCCTCTTACTTAGATACACAACAATATGCCTTACGACAACAATTTTGCATAAACACGGATCATGCTCAACATAATCAATTCTTCAAAATGAAGTCATTTATATCAAAAAGTCTATTATGCAACAAACATAATATAAAATATTAAGCAAATAATGCATATGAAGTTTTTATATCATGTAAGAAGAGGAAGCTCATAAAAGATCTTTTCAATGAACACAATGGTTCATACAACACACTCACAACAACTGAACTACTAAAAAAAATTGCACACACAAAAGAGAGAATATATCTCATTAAAGTGGGATAAAGCCCACACAAGAAGTTTTTAGAAGGACCTTTTATAACACAATTATTACCAATCATTTATCCATAATGCAATCTATTTTGTGTAGTTATGACACATTTTTTGAGAAAATTGAGTTAATATTATAAAATGCATTCAAAAACAAAACAAACTAGAGATGAACACAAAAATCTAGGATCATTCTCAAGCATTATCAATCGAGAATGTTTTTCAAAGAATTAGTTTTGTATTATGAGAAAAACATCTTAACGTTATCAATTGTAATGAGATATACAAAAATACACATTACAAAAAGATAACACAAAAGAGTTTATATGTATAGATAAAAGAAACGATATAAGAGACCAAGTGCATACATTCTCATAGAGAGATCAAAAGCACTCATGCGATAATTAAAGCCACATGTCTCATAAAATAAACATGCTTCCAATCAAATTTAAGCATATATGCAAGTGATGAAATTTTACATTTTTAACCATGTAATGAGTCAAGGGTTTCAAACATGAACACGCATGTCTATCAAGGATGAAATACAAATTGTAGTTGACGATTATCATATATATATATATATATATATATATATATATATATATATATATATATATATATATATGTGTGTGTGTGTGTAACTGTTTAGTTATACACTACCGGTCCCAAGCCCGGATAAAGGAGGAGGGTTGCGGTAGGCCTGTGACAGCCAGCATAAAAACTTAGTCATATCCTATGAATATGAACCAATATGAGAATTTTGTTGGGGTGTTCCCTATTGAGCGACGTGTTGTACTTTATAGGCCCGGAGGCAGTGATAAATGGGCAAGGGTTGCTAGGTCGTCGCCCGGAAGCGACGCGTCACACCGACGCCCGAGTGTGGTGTCAAATAGGCAAGGATTCCCTCACTTTGTTGGACGGGTGGGGGTAAAGAAGTTAGTCCAAGACTATAAAATTAGGTTAGCCACTTGGAACATAGGGTCTTTAACTGGTAAGTTGGTAGAGTTAGTAGATGTTATGTGTAGGAGAAAGATTGATACTTTATGTCCACAAGAGACCAAATGGGTAGGTGAGAAAGCAAAAGTGATAGAACCTTGGGGATATAAGATTTGGTATACATGAATAAATAGGAATAAGAATGGAGTAGGGATTGTTATGACTCGTGAGTTTATAGATAATGTAGTTGAGGTCCGTAGAAAGGGTAATAGGATTTTACTTATTAAATTAGTATTAGGTACGGATATTATTAATATTATTAATGTTTATACACCTCAAGTAGGTTTAGATGATTCCATTAAGCATCAATTTTGGGAAGATTTAGATGGAGTAGTACAAAGGATATCTTATGGAGAAAGGTTTTTCATCGGCGGTCACCTTAATGGGCATGTAGGCATTAGTAGGGATGGATTTGAGAGTATCCATGGAGGCTATGGTATAGGAGAAAGAAACGAACGTGGAGAAAAGATTTTAGATTTTGGTTTGTCCTATGATATGATCTTAGCAAACACTTGGTTTAGGAAAAGAGAGTCTCACCTAGTAACATTTAAAAGTGGGGTTAATACGAGTCAGGTAGATTTTTTCCTACTTAGAAAGAGATATAGGGGTTGTTGTATCGATTGTAAGGTTATACCGGGAGAAAGTGTAACTACACAGCATAGAGTCTTAATTTTAGATCTTAGAATTAGACAATGCCGCAAAAAGGATAGACATAGGATAAATCCTAGAATCAGGTGGTGAGCACTAAAATAAGCTAAACAGGAAATGTTTGTATAGCGGGTAGTTAAGGAAGTTGATTGGTGTCTCGAGAAGGATTCAGAATCAATGTGGAATAAGATAGCGGGTGGCATGAGAAAGGTGGCTAAGGAGGTATTGGGTGAGTCTAAAGGCGATGCACCGCTAGGTAAGGATACATCGTGGTGGAACGAGGATGTCAAATTAGCTATTAAGGTTAAAAGAGAGTGTTATAGAAATCTAAGTAAGAGTCGTGATAATGAGAATTTGGAGAAGTAAATGATAGCAAAGAAGGAAGCTAAAAAAGTAATTCGGAACTCGAGGGATAAGGTATATAAGGAGGTTTATGACAGGTTTGATACCAAAGAGGGCGAGAAGGATATTTATAGGTTTACAAAGATGAGAGATAGGACATCGAGGAATCTGAGTATGGTTAGATGTATCAAAGATGAAACGAAAGGGTTTTAGTCAAAGATGAGGAGATTAAGGAGAGATGGAAAAATTATTTTGATAAGCTATTTAATGAAAGTCATGCTCAGGATCTTGGAGACTTCTCCATTCCTTTTCATGAAATGAATCGTGACTTTATGCGCAAGATTCAAAAGAAAGAAATTGCAAAGGCTTTGAAGAAAATGAAATCAAGAAGGGCAGTTGGCCCAGATGGTATACCTATCGAGGCTTGGAAATGCTTGGGAGAGAAAAGTGTAGAATGGTTGGCAAATCTTTTTAACAAGATTTGGCGGACAAATAAGATGCCTAATGAGTGGAGGAAGAGTACTTTGGTGCCTCTATATAAGAACAAGGGTGATATACAAGATTGCACAAACTATCGTGGTATAAAACTCATGAGTCATACTATGAAACTTTGGGAGAGGGTGATTGAGTGTAGGTTGAGGAAGGTTGTCATGATATCGGAGAATCAATTTGGTTTTATGCCTGAAAGATCAACTATGGAAGCTATACATCTTCTTAGACAACTTATTGAGAGAAATAGAGAGAGGAACAAAGATTTGCATATGGTTTTTATTGATTTGGAGAAGGCATACGATAGAGTACCTAGGGATGTTCTCTGGTGGACAATGATGAAGAAATGTGTTTCTCTCAAGTACATTTTTATAATTAAAGATACTTACGAAGGAGTGGTAATCAATGTCCGCACTTGTGGAGGGGTGACAAACAATTTTCCTATAAGAGTTGGGTTACATCAAGGATCTACATTAAGCCCTTTCCTATTTGCTATAGTGATGGATGAGCTTACGAAATCAATTCAAGAAAATGTGTTGTGGTGTATGTTGTTTGCTGATGATATTGTTTTGATTGATGAGTCTAGAGCTGGGTTAATGCTAAGTTAGAATTATGTAAACAGACATTGGAAGCAAGAGGTTTTAAGTTGAGTAAGAGTAAGACAGAAAACATAGAATGTCGATTTAGTAAGCAACGAAGTAGTGATGGGAGTATAGTGAAGCTTGGTGAGCAAGAAATATCGGTGGATGATTGTTTCAAATATTTGGGATCTATCATTTAAAAGTATGGAGAAATTGATGGAGATGTAAATCATAGGATAAAGGTTGGGTGGATGAAATGGAAGAGTGCTACTGGAGTGTTGTGCGATCGTAGAATGCCATTGCGGTTGAAGGGAAAGTTTTATAGGACCACGATTAGGCCCGCTTTACTATATGGTACGGAATGTTGGGCTGCCAAGAGACATCATATTCAAAAAATGAGTGTAGCTGAGATGTGTGTGCTGAGATGGATGTGTGGAAATACAATAAAAGATAAGATTCGAAATGAGGAAATACGTAAGAAGGTAGGCGTTGCATCCATTGAAAATAAGATGAGAGAAAATCGTTTATGGTAGTTTGGACATATTCGGCGAAGGCCTAATGATGCTCCAGTTAGAAGGATGGACAAGTGAAAAAATATATTAGTCAAAAGAGGTCGAGGTAGGCCTAAGAAGACTTGGATGGAGATGATAGGAAAGTATATGAATGCTTTGAACCTCACCGAGGACATGGCATTGGATAGAAATGATTGGAGGAGAAGGATTCACGTGGAGGACCCAGAATGATTTTCTTTTTTGGTTCATATCGTCGACCCCAATTGTTTTGGGATGAAGGCGTAGTTGTTGTTGTTGTTGTATGTGTGTGTGTGTGAAATGCAAGTTCAAGCAAGATGATATTCTGTGAATTATCAAATTATTTTAAGGTAAGAATATAATTGACGAACCATCTAGAATCAATAATTCGTGATTATATATACATATATATGAGATATTTTCGAAAAAAACTTCAAGATTCAAACATGATACATATATCTAGTTTCCTTAAAACAAGTTCCACGATGATTAAAATATTATTTTTTAAAATTTTCAAAAACATGTATTTTGTTTTTATTTTAATCATACAAAATATGTATATATATATATATATGATTATATATATATATATACAATGATAAAGAAAAACAAGTGTTTTTCTCATGCGTAATGCATGGGCTAAAATACTTGAAAATGTCAAAATACATGTCAAGTAAGTCCAAGCAGAAGAGAGAAAGATAAGAGATAACAAATACTTCACCACTTTTTCAAATTTTTTAATATCACGCTTCTTGATGCACCGAAGGACTAGCTTGATTACAACCGAGCTCTAATACCATGTAAGAAAAGTATGCGGAAACGTATAACAAGAATGCTTAATGCATGCACACGGTCCAATGATGGACAAGCACAAACCCACAATGAGGAATATAAAAATAGTCCACTAAAGGACAACACAAGAAGCTGTCAAAGAGGCAACACATAAAAATATATGAACTTTATTGAATGAGGGCTTAAAAAGTCATGAAATACAAGAGAGGGGAACCCCTTATTTATACAAAAAAGGAGAAGAAGTGGGAGTCATTGGGGGCTCCCACATCCGGTCGTTGGAGCCCCCAACGGTCATATTTATGACCGTTGGGGGTCCAACGACTACATGTGGGACCCCCAATGCTTTGATAAAAAAGCAAATTCAAAAAGAAAAAAAGAAAAAATTAAGTAAAGAAAAACATCTTATTTCTAAAACAACTATATGAAATGACTAAAATACCCCTATCAGGTATTTCATATATATATATATATATATATATATATATATATATATATATATATATATATATATATATATATATATATATATGAGTACATATATTTTAACCGTATTTTCATCGAAAAAAATATAGTTTCATAGAGTAGCAAAAAGCAAAAGGCAGTAGCTTGTTCCAATATTGAAGCTCAATAACAATCAATGGCAGCAACTGGATCAGGTATTTGTTGTTTGATCTAAACCATAAAAAGCCAAGTTCAATGTTGTTTTGTGATAATCAAAGTGCGATTAAGATTTCTCTCAATCCAATTCAACATGGAAGAACAAAGCATATTGAGATAGATCAACACTTCATCAGAAGCAAAATAAGAAGTGGGGAGATCACAACTCAGTTTGTTGGGACTCGTGATCAATTAGCTGATTGTTCACTAAAAGGCTAAGCAAACAACATTTTTGGTACTTGAAGAGCAAGTTATCCACACAACTTGAAGGAGGTTATTGAGATGTGACATTCCGGATTTTGATCCAAATCCATATTGAAATGTTTGTGTTCTCTTCTCATCTATGTAATATTTTATGTAGTATTTTATGTTTCTATTTTTACCCCTCTGGTGTATCTTTAATTTGTATTCAAGGGTATTCTTGAAATGTATTATGATCTTGATATAAAAGTAACCCACAACCCATGAGGAAAGGGTGTGGAGAATATTTGCTGCAGCTTCTTCCTTCTCTTTTCTCTTGTCTTCCCTCTTGTGAAGATATGGTGACATGACTTGAATTTACAGTTTTAACCCTATAACATAAAAACTTTTGATCTCAAGACACGTTATATGTGAATAGGATTATATTCCACGTGATAATGCAGGGCATGAGTCTATAACTTTCTTTCTGGCTGAGTTCTTTACCCATGCAGGAAAATGATTTTCCTATGTTGAGTGAAAATAGAGGTGCAGTTCCAGCAGTAATTCAGCCTATGAATCAGCCTGAAACGAGATTAGAAGTTGCAGCAAAGCAGAAAATTAAGTGTGACAGATTTTCTGTTCTTCCCTTATGTTTACTATAGAAGAAAACAGGCCAGCACTCAGCCAGCTATTCAAATCCAACATGGACAGCAGCAGCCGATCCCATGTTCCCAATCCATGTCATCAAATGAAGTTCTGCAATAAGCGAGCTTTTCTTCTACAGAGTTCCCAAACAGTTCTGGATCTGAATTAGGAAGTGTAGATGACCGGCATGGTGAGACCAGTACATCATATCTGCCGTCGGTTGGCCAACTCAGGAGATCAGTTCAAGCAAGGCATCCTCCATCTCGTTGGGTGAGTTAAGACACTTTTTAAGCAAAATTTTAAGGTTTTGCAGCAAATGTATTGCATGAAAAGGAACCTAGATTTTACCACGAAGCATGTCAGAGTAAACATTGGATTGAGGCCATGAATGAAGAGATTGCATCCCTTCATGAATGTAACACCGGGGAAGTAGTTCCTAGACCACTGACAAAAATGTAGTAGGTTCATGTTAGGTGTACAAAATAAAAAATAAGGCTAATGGTAGCATAGAGAGATTTAAAGTTTGGCTGGTGGCTAAGGGTTACACTCAAAAACATAGATTAGATTTTGATGAGACGTTTAGTCTGGTGGTTAGAATGGAAACTATCAGAGTTGTCTTATCCCTTGCAGTGATTTATAATTGGGAATTGAGTTAGATGGATGTGAAGAACGCGTTTTCACATGGAGACCTACAAGAAAAAGTGCACATCAAACATCCACCTGGACATTCAGAGGCAAACCAACAAGCCACAGTGCTTAGATTGAAGAAAGTTATTTATGGACTTAAACACGTGGTTTGAAACGTTCAGTAAGGCTCTTTGTTCTCTTGGCTTTATTTGTAATCAATGTGACAACTCCTTGTCTATTCATCTTGATGGTAGACATGTTACTATAGTTTTGGTTTGTTACCGATATTGTTATCACTGGAAGTGATCCATAATCATTCAGTTGAAGAGCATGCTTAATTCTAAGTTTCATATGAAAGATCTAGGAAATTTGAGATAGTTTCTTGGAGCAGAGGTTGATCGCACATCAACATCCATGGTTTTTTACACAACATAAATATGCCCTTGACTTAGTCATTTTGGGATGATCGATTTGCAAACCAGTAGCTATTCCTATAGTAGTGAGTTACAAAGTTTGTGGAGGATCATCCTAAGGATGAAACGCTAGATGAACCCCAAGTGTTTCATAGTTTGGTAGGAGCTTTACAGTACTTGACCTTTACTTGATCTGATTGAAAATAACTGTTTTCCCTTGTTACGGGTCATGGATCTGGAGATCCAAACCCGTGACATTAACTTCTCATTAATGGCATTGTGTAATATAATTTATAGTAATGAGGGTACTTTAGTACCCTAATTTTTGTAATAGCATGTTAATATAAATAAGTATACACAGCAGCCGACCCTAAGATAATAGGGTATCGGTTTTTTCCCCAACTTCTCTCTCCCTTTCTCTATCTCTCTCTGTTTCTCAGCTCTCACGCGTGGAACGACCTGGAGATTGAAAATCTAACATGGTATCAGAGTCACGCTTCAGCTGAAACTGGAATCGATCTCAAAGGTACATCTGAAAGATCTATCTCTTCTCGATTTTCTCTTCTAAGTCAAGAAAATATTTTTCTGTCTCCTCATCTCGTCTGAATTTTTTTTTCTGTTTACGTCTGACCCAGTCCATTCTTTTCTTCTCAATCAGATCTGACATTATTCAGATCTGACGATAATCAGATTTGCCTTCATTCTTCTGCCTTCCTTCTTTTTTTCAGATCTGACGTTAATCAGATCTGATCAAACTATCTTCCTACCTAATCTGAGTCAACTCAGAGAGGACTGAGTGACTCAGCCCAGATTTTCGACCCCAAACCCTTTGTTGAATATACCTTTTTCTTTCATTCTTCATTCTGTCATCAATATACCCTGTTTATCGTTCTTGATCACAGCGTAATCTAATCACGCAATCGGGGCCCTATTTTGATCCAGTGCACCCTTGATCAAATCTGATCAAGCCGATACACTCTCATTTCTACCATTTTATCTCCTTTAGCTTGAAAGCATTGCGTCAATACCGAGTGGGAATTCATATTCACAAATTTTTTGTGATTTTCATATCCAATATTCCATTTCCTATACAAATCAGAAATTTGATAGATATTCAATTTTTGTTTCAAATCAGCAATTTAATGGCCATTGATCTGAATTAGTTTCTGCAAAAAAAAAAAGGTTACAGAAACTGTAGGCAGATTGTGCTGAACACACTCTTAATACTGTGAAACATGGATTCACTTCCTAGCCAGTCGGTTCTTTCTTCAAGTTTCGTCAGCCAACTCGCGTCTGAAAAATTAAATAATGGTAACTTCTTGACTTGGAAGAGGCAAATCATACCTTTCATTAGGAGTCAGGATCTTTCTGGACATCTGGATGGATCTATTCCAGTTCCTCCTGAGTTCATATCACGAGAAGAAAGGGACAGCAAAAGGGAATCTACTACAGTATATGTTAGAAATCCTGAATTTATGGCTTGGATGAAAAGAGACCAAGTGCTAGTTGCTTATATTACATCTACACTATCACAAGAGGTACTTGTATCATTCCAGATGATTGCATTGCCATGCAACTTTGGAACAGACTTGTTCAGACATACTCACAGGTTTCTCAGGCCAGGATTATGTTTCTTAAAAGAGAATTTCAAATGTTAAAAAAGGATTCCATGACCATCCTGGAATACTTGAACAAAATGAAGGTTATCACAGATTGGCTAGCAGTTGTTGGAAGTACAGTAACTGATAAAGATTTGGTACAGCAAACCCTCAGTGGATTGGGACACGACTATCATATGATTGTCACTTCCCTGTTATGTTTACCTGAATTGCCCAACTTTGAAGATCTGCGTGCAAAATTATTACAATATGAGATGAATCTAAAGGGATTTTCTGAAGAATCATCTATGCATACTGGGGCACAAGAAGTTCTTGCTACAGGGGTTAGTTATGCACGAGGACGAGGAAGCTATGATATCAAGGGAAAGGGAGCACAAGGAAGAAGTGGTCAAGGAGATCGTAGATTATTGCCTACACCCAACATATATACCAATCCACAAAGACAGAGGCCAATTCCTACCTGCTTTTTGTGTAATAAAAAGGGACATATCAAAGCTAATTGTTGGTTCAATCCCCTAAATAAAGGAAAATCAACACAAACTGAAGCAAAAAGAGGCACAAACAGTACAAGGACCAACGGAGAAGTAAAGGAGTTATTGTTGTCAGTTTAGCATAATTGAATCTGAAACAAAATGAGCAAGGTACTTGGTATGTGGACTCTGGCGCAGCGACTCACGTTACTGGTGATGCAGGTAAGCTCCTAAAACTTGTTCCTTACATTGGTAGAAGTAGTATAGTTACTGGAGATGGATCACACCACTCTGTCTCTCATATTGGAAACTCCATTATACCCTTGCCTGAATCTTCCATCAACCTTTCAAAAGTTCTTTATGCTCCTAATATCAAGAAAAACATCGTTTCAGTTTCTAAACTTGTTGATGATATCAAAGCCTCAGTTGAATTTACTCCATCTTCTGTTCTTGTCAAGGATCTTTGCACGAAGGAGACGTTCGCTAGAGGAAAACGGCAAGGCAATATGTATGTCTTTCAAGAAGATCCTTCAGCACATATTCGCTCTGCAGACCCAAACTTGAAACTTCAATCATCGTTGCCTTCTGAAAATCCTACCTGTGTTTTTAGTGTCTCTCAAATCAATAAGCCAAAACTTTGGCATGGTCGTCTAGGTCACTGCAGTAGTAGTTTCATTGAAAAGCTTGTTTCAAATAACCTCATTAGTTTAGGAATAAATGTCAATGACAACAAATGTTCTAGTTGTCTCTTATGTAAGAGTCATGTTTTACCATTTCATTCTATCAATAAAAGAGCTTCAAGACCTTTTGAGAATATTTGTTTTGATGTTTGGGAGCCTGCTCCAGTTGCTTTCATATCTGGAACTAGATATTATCTTTTATTTGTTGACAGTTATTCTCGCTATTCTTGGATATTTTTCATGAAACACAAATCTGAGACTTTCAAGTTGTTCTGAAACTTCCATTACTTTGTCAAAAACCAATTTTCTGAAAACATCCTAAGTTTCCAATGTGACGGAGGAGGTGAATTCTCTTCCATTGACTTTACTAACTTCCTTCAAAGTAACGAGATAAGGAAAAAGGTGTCTTGCCCACACACACCTCAGGAGAATGGGATTGCTGAAAAGAAGCATCGCCATATTGTTGAGAGTGCGATGAGCATGATGCATGACAGTAGTCTTCCGATCACTTTATGGACAGAGGCTTTTCATTCTGCAGTTCATGTGATAAATCGATTGCCCATGACTATTTTGGAAAACAAGTCTCCTTACTTGTCCCTTTTTGGTGTACATCCCAACTACTGTGATTTGCATGTGTTTGGTTGTTTATGCTATGTTCATGTTGACAGTTCAATGAGACATAAGTTTCAGGACAAGGCCCTGAAGTGTAGGTTTGTGGATTATGTTGATGACTATAAAGGGTACAGGTGCTATGATCCGGTGAGCAAGCGCATCAAAATATCAAGAAATGTCATCTTCGATGAATTGAATTTTGATTGTCGATGTACTAGTTCTTTAAAATCAAAACCTAAAGTTGAGGCTTATTATCCTTGGTTGAATTATGAACTTCTCTCAGGAGCTAGTGATGTTTGCTCAAACTGCACTCAAAAGGATAAAAAACCTGTGTCTACTGATGAAATGATTGCCCATGAATATACAGACCCAACTTTGAATCCAGAAAGGTATAAAGGCCTCGTCTACACTCGACGAGAAAGAGAGCCGCCCACCATAGTTAATTCGGATATGGACGCATCCTCTATATCCAACATCATTGATACTAGAAGATCCACATGTTCTCTCCATCCAATTGAAAGGTGGGTCAGTTATGAAAATTTCTCATTAGATTTTCAACTCTTTCTAACAGCCTTGAATAAAGAAGATGAACCCACAACGTTCTCTCAAGCATCAAATTCCAGAAGATGGATTGAAGCAATGAATGAGGTACGTGGGATGTCGTATCAAGACCACCTGACAGAAACGTTGTTGGTTCGAAATGGGTGTACAAAATAAAGTATAAACCAGATGGGACTATAGAGTGATACAAGGTGAGACTTGTAGCCAAAGGTTTTACACAGGAGCAAGGACAGGATTATGATGAAACCTTTAGTCCAGTGGTGAGGATGGGGACAATCAGAGTCATACTTTCTTTAGCTATTGAACATCAATGGACTATTAGCCAACTTGATGTGAAGAATGTTTTTCTTCATGGAGATTTGAGAGAAGTATACATGGAACAACCCACTGGTTACGCAGAAGGCAATCCTACAAAATATGTCTACAGACTAAAAAGGGCGATATATGGATTGAAGCAGGCATCTCGATCTTGGTTCGACAGCTTTTCTCTTGAAATACAAAAATATGGTTTTAAGAAATCTCTTCTTGACCACTCCTTATTTATATTTAAGAACCAAGACACAATTACTCTGTTGTTGATATATGTGGATGATATCATCATCACTGGTAATTCCAATGAGCACATTGAAGAAGTCAAACATCTCTTGAATCAGAGGTTCAAAATGAAGGACCTTCGCAAACTACGGTACTTTCTTGGAGTTGAAGTCGACAGTACTTCTGAAGAGATGACTCTCACTCAACATAAGTATATCATTGATGTTCTCAATAAAGCGGGTATGAAAGACTGCAAGCCCTTGAGCACTCCTAGCGTTCTTCATTAAAAACTTAGCTCTCAAGACAGAGATCAATTTGATAATCTCACACAGTACCGTAGCATAGTGGGTATGTTACAATACCTCACTTTTACTCGCCCTGATATAGTCTACTCGGTGAATCAAGTTTCTCAGTTTATGCATGCACCATGTGAAGGGCATATGGAAGCAGTTAAACGGATACTTAGATATCTGAAGGGAACGGTTGGGGATGGCCTCATATATAAGTGAAAGACAAATGGGCAAAATGCACATGAGATCACTGTTTATTCTGATGCGGACTGGGCAGGAGACCCAGATGAACGCAGATCAGTATCCGGCTATTGTGTGTTTGTTGGGATGAATTTGGTTTCTTGGAGTAGTAAGAAACAAAAGGTTGTTGCCAGATCCAGTACAGAAGCTGAACACAGGTCAATGGCAGCCGCCACTGCTGAGGCTACTTGGATTAGACACCTACTGACAGAAGTAGGAGAATTGATCTCTCGATCACTTCTTTTGTGTGACAACCAGAGTGCCATTAGTATGTCCTTTAATCCAATCCATCACAGTCGTGCCAAACATATTGAAATAGACCAGCATTTTGTGAGACAAAAGGTAGAAGAGAAAGAAATTGAGCCTGAATTTGTACGAACTACAGATCAAGTGGCGGATATATTTACAAAAGGATTGACAAAAGACAGATTTTGGATGTTAAAAGGCAAGTTGTTCATGGTTCAAGATCATGCACAACTTGAGGGAGGGTGAAAAGAAGTGTTTTCCCTTGTTACGAGTCATGGATCTGGAGATCCAGACCCGTGACATTAACTTCTCATTAATGGCATTGTGTAATATAATTTATTGTAATGAGGGTACTTTAGTACCCTAATTTTTGTAATAGCATGTTAATATAAATGAGTATACACAACAACCGACCCTAAGATAATAGGGTATCGGTTTTTTCCCCAACTTCTCTCTCCCTTTCTCTATCTCTCTCTGTTTCTCAGCTCTCACGCGTGGAACGACCTGGAGATTGAAAATCTAACACTGATTTGGTGTTTGTTGTCAGTTTATAAATGCTCCCAAAAGAAGTCACATGGAGACGACAAAGAGAATCCTGAGATACATTAAAGGAACCATTATGGATGGGCTTGTCTATAAGAGCCACATGAGAGAGACAAAGACATGCTTGTCTCTTACAATAATGGCAGATTGGGCAGGTGATCCGGCTACTAGACGATCAGTCACGTGATATGGTGTATTTTTGGGTCCTCGTCTAATATCATGGTCCAGCCGCAAGCAACGAACCGTGGCACAGTCTAGTACTGAAGCCGAATACAAAGCGATGGTGGCAGTAACAGTAAAGATTCTACTGATTCTGTAAAACCTGCAAAAAAAAAATCGGACCCGGGCCGGGTCGGGTCCGGACCCGACCCGGGCCCAGCATCTTTAGGGTTTTAAAACCCGACACAGGAGGTCTTTCTCCTGTGCGCCGCAACCCCCCACCGCGCCTTCGGCCCGATAGGGAAACCCATCGGGGTTTCCCCTTTTGTCGCCCCTCCCCGAGCTCTTTAAGAGCATTGCGGGAGGGGAGGATCGATGCCCCGCCCCCCTTCTCGTTCCCTGCAGGCGGCAACCTCGATCGACGCCTCCTCCTTTCCTGCGCACGCCGCCGACCGCCAGCCATCTCGCCTCCTCTCCTTCCAGGTACGCCCTCTTCACCTCTCTTTTCACCTCCCCCTCCTCCTCCCTCTTCGCCCCTCTCTCTGTCACCTCGCCGGAAGGCACGACAGAGGGACCATTGGCCCTGTGACACCCCCTCGCCCCAATCTCTCTCTCTCTCTCTTCGGCAGGGGTTTGTCCCCCTGCCATCATCCTTTCGTCGGACGGCCCCTGCCGATTCGCTGTCATCGGCAGGGGCTCGACCCCTGCCGATTCGCTGTCGTCGGCAGGGGTGCGACCCCTGCCGCTTCAGTACTGTCGGCAGGGGCTAGCCCCCTGCCGCTTTGCTGCCGTCGGCAAGGGTGCGACATCTGCCGCTTTGTTGCTGTCGGGAGGGGCTAGCCCCCCTACCAATTCGCAGTCGTCGGCAGGGGTGCGACCCCTTGCCG
The DNA here is from genome assembly GCF_984573655.1 of Nuphar pumila. Taxonomy (NCBI): domain Eukaryota; kingdom Viridiplantae; phylum Streptophyta; class Magnoliopsida; order Nymphaeales; family Nymphaeaceae; genus Nuphar; species Nuphar pumila. The sequence continues at coordinate 59,725,184 of NC_143265.1, forward strand.
TTTCAGTGTGGTCGGCAGGGGAGCGACCCCTGCCGATTCATTGCTGTCGGCAGGGGCTAGCCCCCTGCCGATTCGCAATCGTCGGCAGGGGTGTGACCCCCTGCCGTTTTAGTATGGTCGGCAGGGGAGCGACCCCTGCCGATTCATTGCTGTCGCCAGGGGCTAGCCCCCTGCCATTTCGCTGTCGTCGGCAGGGGTGCGACCCCCTTCCGTTTCAGTGTTGTCGGCAGGGGAGCGACCCCTGCCGATTCGTTGCTGTCGGCAGGGGCTAGCCCCCTGCCGCTTCGCTGCCGTCAGCAGGGGTGCGACCCCTGCCGCTTTAGTGTTGTCGGTAGGGGTTAGCCCCCTGCCGATTCGTTGTTGTCGGCAGGGGCTCGCCCCATGCCGCCTCGCTATGTTTGGCAATGGCTCTTTCTCTGCCACCTTGCTGTTTTCGGTAGTGGCTCGTCCCTGTCGCCTAAACCTACCCATGTCCTGGTCGCACCATTAATTATATTAGCAAAATTTAATATTTAACACTCTTGCATATTTACGCAACAGGTCCCGATCGTGCTCCACGGCTCAACCCTCGTATTATCCTCTCGCGTAGGCGTACGCAGCTGCACGACATCCCAAGGTAGGGTAAAGTCGCACAAAGGGCAATTGATGAACGCATTTAAGTTGAAATAATTAAGATGCCCATGCTAGACATGCTTAGAGTTATATGGCTTCTGAAATGTGTATTTTCTTGTTTTGCATGCTCATGGGTTGATGTTCAATTTCATTCTTCGATTATTATTTTGTGTAGTTGTTTATGAATTTGAGGTGTGGTTTCGTATTTCTTGAAATACGTACGCCCTTGTTTGCTTGCACATTACCTTTGAGTGAGGTACGACTTCGTGTCTCGTGTATTACTTATGACCTTATGTGTTTGCTTATCTAAGTGGTCAAGGTATGGTTTTGGTACCTCCTGTGTTACTTATGTGTTTTTCGCTCGATATGCGGCATCGCAAGTCGAGAGTTGCTGTCGTCATGTTATAACCTGCATATGTTGACACTTATGGTAAATATGTACCTACATAAATGTAGTCTTGTGTCCATCCTGATTTCACTTGTTTTCAAAACACTAGAAGTTGTGCTTGTGCATTTCAGTTCTCTAAAAATGAGTTTCCTTCTGCGAACCCGGTGCTCTTCAAAATGCACAACTTTTGCAAAGTATGATTAAGTCTTGCAGGATTGCGAAGTCACATTTGGCCCCTCCCAAGTCCACACACTTGGGAGAAATGTTTTATAACCTTGATTCAAGTTGCGGCTCATTTTGAATAACCCCGATCAGGGGCATGAGCATATGAATGAGTGGGGTTCTGTTGAAGGACCCATTCTTTATGTATCAATCTAGTGTCACATGTCGATACTAAGATAAATTTTGGATGTAAGATTGATAGTGTTGTGTCTTGTGTGAATGACTTAATGTGGCATTATGGCTTTTAAGGATGAATCGTGCCAAATGAGCACTCCTTTATTCTTGGGATCATCATGAAGTTGTGTGTTGGGTGTTCCTTTTGAGAAGCCCACACACCTCCCTGGTTCAGTATAGCGTACTTTTAGACATGCACAACATGTTAAGTACTTTGTTGATCGGACGAGAGATCCGAGATGACCTTGTATTATGATATATGAAAAATGTCGTTGAAGTGAACTCAAGACTTATCTTGCCAGGCGGTGTTGTATTAATTCTTTTGCAGATAATATTTGTTAGGGTTTCTTTTGGTGGAACCATTACCCTTTCATCGTAGTCGTACTTTTGACAAGTACGACCGTACTTTTTGACAAGTACGTCTTCTTAAGTAGCGATGATTGGATGAGTAGGTTGTGGCAACCTCGATGAGTGCAAATAACAAAATGTTGTGATCACCTAAATAAGTGATGTTTCCGCCTTCACCGGCAAGATACTCGAATTGGTCGAAAGGCCAGAGTATGTAGAATGGGTCTTCAGTTAACTACCCCTGATGTACTCATTCGAATCGCTGACTCCTGTCAGGAAAGAGGACAGAAAGGTACAAAACTTCGATGGACAGGCCATTAATGGCAGTTACGAGCAAAAGACTCGGCTTCCCCAGTCATCGAAGTTAGGGGAATGGGCCTACCATAATTATCCTAGGTGGTAGCTCTCCATGTTTGGGATGCATCCATTGTTTATGCTGCTTTGGGGATTTCTCTCTTGGTTACCGACTGTCCCCTTAGGTGCGGACTCAGTCAGTTATCTGGGTTATCATAAAATACATAACATAATAAACCCCCGGATCAGTCTAAGCTGTTTCTAGAGTCGTGCCTTGTGCGTACCCGCTTGGCCAGTTAATATCGAAACATAATTTAAATTCGATCACACAATGTGTTCAGTTATGCACGTATGAAAGTTATAGGGTACAACATGTTCAATACTTATGGAATTGTGTGTGTGGTTGATGAAGCATTGTGTTTTGCTAGTTAACTTTCTTGTGCAGTGCTTTGCTTGTAATAGTTAGCCTACTTGTGTCAGTAAAATGCTTGTAATAATTTTAGCATTGTGCTCATGATAGTTGCTCTTTGAATCTGTTGAAATTAAATTGCTATATAATTGTCTGTCTACTTGACATTAAATTATTCTGCTTAATTATGTTCAATATTGTCATGTCTGTGCACCTACCAGTTTTTAGCGAAACTGGCCCATTTTATGGGCAGGTAATGGATAGGTAATACAGTATGCGATGACACGATGGCGTGATGAGATCAAGATAGAGCTCTTTCCCTGACGTTTCGCTCTTGAGGACATGTTGGTAAATTTTGTATAAAGGGTATTCCAAAATTTCTCTTTTTATTAAACCTTGAGTTACTAAAACTGTTTTAGTAAACTTCTTCTCGGTTTCAACAAACAAATTCTCCATCATTGAAATTGCATTTCAAAATCATTTGATTTCAATAGTTGTGCGGAATTCGGCAAAAGAAAGTTTACGCTGTAATGCGCTCAAGGTCCATTGACTTGTGGTTTTAAAAATATCATTTTCTGCTGAAGTACTATTCAAACTCTGATTATTGTATGATTTCAAAGCTTTCTAAACTATTCTAAAGGTTACAAGTCCTGGATTTTTGGGGCGTTACAGATTCGGCATTTACTAACATCATTGGGTCAATATGTTAGAAGATCATTATTGCTTTGTGGCAACAGAAGTGCTATCACCATTGTTTCAAATCCAATTGAACATGGTAAAATGAAACATGTTGAACTAGATCAACATTTCGTGAGAGAAAAGGTTGAGAACAAAAAGATTCAACCTGTTTGTATCAAGAGAGATGATAAAGTAGCGGATCTATCTACCAAGTCATTGCCTAGAACAAGATATCAGCATCTTAAAGGAAAGTTCTTCATGGTTGTTTGCAACCCATGTATAGTTTGAGGAGGCATGTCAGAAGAGTCAATATAAGAGGTATTTATGTCATTTGTGTTTAATATGGTACGTTAGGGTATTGTAGCATTATGTAAAGGATAGTTTTGTACATCAGCTTATAATCTTTATATAAACAGATGTCCTAAAGGAATAGTGCACGATCCTTGTTCTCCCATCTCTCTAACTTTTCCCCTTCTCTCTTACTTTCCTTTCTTTATTGAAAAAACTGCAGGGCATGCATCCCAAGGCTAATTCCGGTCAATTAATACGTGGATCAAAGTAAGTTGTCAAGAATTCCGTTTCAATGCTCCCATAATGTATTGAAGGATAGTGCAGTACTTGATCATTCACTTCTTATGAGTAGAAAAATAGAGGTACATAACTAAGCTGTATGGTGTTTCCATCTGTCCTATACCTATTTGTGCCATAACTAATACACATGGATCTAGTCTGGCCTGATTCAACAAGTATCGCATGTCTTGAATTTACAGTTCTAACATGACACAAATACATAAAATGTCAACTAGGTAATGACAATCATGTCAAATAAAGTTGCTGTTATTAATGATTCCCAAAAACATCCAAAGATGGCCTACATTTTAACTTAATCTGGAAATGTAAATTTTAGTCTAGCTTCAATACAACTCACTGCCTGAACAAATTCCCGCTCACGGGCAAGCTTTGAGTCTCGCACAGTTGTTGCATATGTAGATCTGCATGACAATTAAAAAGATTTAAAATTAAAAATATATTTGGAGTAATGGGGAGGGGATGGTTGTTGAATATGTCAATCTGCACAAGAATATTGGTCCAGAAGAGAATTGGGAAGTAATGTGAACAATCAGAAAAAGACAATTTTCCAGAGCACCATGATGATAAAAACTTAAACACTCATCCGAGCAAAGTAATTCTATCTTGCCTAGAGTAGATTACAAGTTTTAATGTAACTTAAACAAAACCCCAGATCACAGACAACAAGGTAGTTAATCATTTCTCTTATTTGAGTAGAATCAGGACAAAGCACTTATCTTGGATGATTTTCACAGAGAAATGGGATGCATCCAACCAACATTATACTAGTTATGGCAAGTAAAACCTTTTTACTAGATTTTTTTTACTGAAAGCTTTAGTATTTGCACAATGTATTACTTGAAATTTTCATCAACATTGTACGCATCATGTAAGGTTCTTATTAAAAGGCACCTATATATTTACTTCATGGTTAGCCCTCCATTTGCTAATTTTATCTCTCTCACATCCCTGAGTTGCAACCATCAAACTTGATGAGAACAAAATAATAGTCACTAAGCTGCCCTAGAGATCCATGTAATCCTACAGCATGCCGATGAATGCACACAAAATCATGTCAAGGAGTAACAAAGTGATAAATTAATAATTATAACTGAACTCATAGGTCAGAGTTGTGGTCAATATCATGAAACTCCTTATGGCATGAGTATTGTGTCTGCACCTATTGCACAATCACAACATGGTGATAATAATATTGGGGATCAGATTTGAGATCTTTGTGTTGAATTTCCAATTCCCACATTCCTAGGCTGCTCCCACATGCTCCTTGCTACTGAAGGAAAACCATGGGCAACAGTGACTAGAAAAGGATTAGTCTCCACTAAATACTCAATTCTGGAACAAGTTGGACGATAGAAATTGCATCACAAGCAATAATTCCTTCCACATGCACTTCTGACATAACAAAAGAAAATCTAACACAGCAAGATCGCTTACTCAGTTATGAGTAGGTCTGGCTGCAAGTAATCGACCTGAGCTGCTCCAAGATGTCTGTCAGGCGTCATATTATAGTCCCCTGTGTATAGAACACTACTTTTTCCAACTTTTGCATAGATCATTGCCGCTCCCAAGACCTTGAAAGATGCATCTAATTAATCCCCAAAGAAATGCAGAAATGCAGTCATGTTTATGCCATATTCCTTGCAGATAAAAAGTTATCCCAAATGGAGATTCCCAAGATAACAGTAGATGCAAGATCATGTGAAGAAATGCATTACATCTAGTAGATTGCAAAGCGAAAGAAGCAAAAGAAAAAGTGGAAACAAGAAATAAGATTGAGATGAGTTTTCAGCTGTACTATGAATGTGCTTTTTAAGGGTTTCAGTTTCTTGAACCCCCAAACAGACAAACAGCTTTAGTGAATGTATTTAAAAATTACACACAAGACTTATTGGATTAGGCTTGACGTTTAAGATATTGAACCCAAACAAAATATTATGATGTCTAGAGTGTATGTTGGATTGTGGGCGAGTGTCAATGTGTCTAACACGGTTTTGAACTTTTGACCAAACATGATCTTTGTTCTTTCAAACAAAGAACAGAATGGCCATGACTTGAAGATTCAGTTTGTCAAAATTTAATTTGAACTCACTTAAGAAACGCTACCTTTGGATCTCAACTAAGGCACAGCAAGGTTCCCCCATTGTTCCAACCAATCATTCATTTGTAGGAGTTCAAATTAAGGGTTAAATTCTACCGGTGTGGTTGGAGTACAGGCATACCGCATACCTAATCCAACATGCCACACTAATAGAAGTGGATTAAGTAAGACTACTTTGGACCTGAAATGCACGATTCATAGTTTAAACTAGATAAATAAAAATCATATAACTTACATGTCCTGCATAGTATGCACGAAACTGAAGGTCCTGATCAACTTGCACTGTCTGACGCAAGTCCACTGCTATAACTATATAGACAATAAAAAATTTTAGAAATACAATTAGAGTCAAGTTGCATGAGAACAAATATTAGGTGGTTTAATGGTCCTTCTGAATCTGATATTGAAAAGATAGAATCTCTGTATGGGTTTGAACAACATCATAGCAACAAATTAAGATACTTTTTTTTCTCAATGCAAGAACAACTTGTTAGAGAGCTGATTTTACCAATCTAATTCAAATCATTCTAAGACATAACAAAAATGTTACCCAGATGGAATTAGGATCAAATAGGATTCTTTCTCTTTCACTTTTGCGTACCCAAGAACACAATAGAAGAAGTCAATAAAAGATGTCATATGCGTTGTAGGAAGGTTACAAAGAATCAAAATAGATGCAGATAAAGAATGACTTGTTCATGATAATCTATAGAAAAGATCACCTCTCTCATATAGAATTTTAGCCTGTATGAAATATTAAAGAAACAAAATGTAAGCATAATAGAGTAACTAATTAATAAAGAAGTTTAAGAATGTAAGGCCTGCAACATGCTGAAGCATTCATCGTGCACAAACTGAGTAAGACAGGTTCAACCAAATTGAAGTTAGAAATTCTCCTGACGAGGCTGCTCCACCAAATTGAAGTTAGAAATTTTTCTAACAAACTAGCAGGGAGGCTAATCATTAAAATATCATTCATGTTATAATTGATATAATTTTAGTATTTTTGGTTTAGCATAAATTAATCAATAAGAAGGTGGCAAGAAGTCATCAAAGTAACATAAGAGAAACCGAAATTTTTAACATCAAGTGGATCCTAATCTAGTAGTGATTCCAATCCAAGACAAATCTGAATCTTCCCAAACTGAAAAAAAGGTTTTTTTTTAAGGTTAATAACAATGGATATTGAACTCTCACCACCCATTTTCAAGCAACATATTCCAACCAATTGCTATGCACCACTCTATGTATTTTTCCAATGTTGATTCTATGGTGCTTATATACATGTGGATTCAAAGTATCAGCAGTTTATTAGCAATAAAGGAAAAAAACAGCAAAATGCAAATAATAGCCACCAAATTATTTAATTCCTTAAGCTTGAAAAATCACCTCTCTGCATACAGCTCTGAATCTGATGAGCAGTAAATTGTTCTTCCTCCCCTCTTCTTTCAACCATAACCTTCCGGAAATCTTCGAGCATCAAAGGTGCGAGAGCCTTTGTTGGATACTTTACCAATTAAACAAACATAGAGACATTTAAAGGTACATGACTTCAGTATTGGTTTAGAATACATAAACAAACCCTTCCCAAATAGAAAAATTAAGGATATAGCAAACTTCTTGTCCACAACATAGCTAAATGGACATTTTATAGCAGATGGAACTTTTTCTAAGACCGATATGAAGAAAATGCATGCCTTAAAATCCATACAAGCTGTACAAGGAATAGATCTATCATTTTGCACTTATGTACACATATGTGCATATAACATATAACATGAGAATTTACCTCATTTTTGCATTACTGAGTTTTATCACATGGCCTCCACACCCACATACATTATGATGAAAAACTTCCCTAAGGGAGAGAAACAAAATCTTTTACTTCAAAGAAGATCAAAAACATACCTCATTGCTATAAATTGTGCAATGAAGAAAGTTAGAAACAAGAACTTTTTTTCTTTTGGGAAGGAACAAACAGGGCAAGAAATGATAAAACCATACAAATTTCAATAATAAAAACTACAGAGTTAAAGGCATGACTATGCACTTAGTTGAACAACTAGTATTCAGCATCTAACCTAAGTATGTCTAGTTGCAAAACTTAGGCAAGACCCATGAAACTAGGAAAAATAAACAATGTGCTGCGATAAGCAACATTACATGGGCACTTCCAGAAGGGTCCCATACTCAATGTTGACACATTATGACAGAGGTATGGTTATGGTACTTCACAGGTATGGGTCAGAGAAAGAGTTGTTCCTTCTGGTGTGTAGTCCGATCTCTACTTTCTTCGAGTCTATAGGCCTCGATTCCCAACCAAAATGGTTCTATAGGTGGAGCGGTTTTGGATGTGACCCAATCCAAACCCAATCAGACCACAAGATCAGCCCATGTAAGAGCTCTGTTGGGGTTCAGCCAGGCCGAAACTAATATGATATGCACAAAATGAGCTGAAGATGTTGGAGATGAAGGTCACTCTCCAGTATGCAGAAATATTACAACAAGAACATATTTATACCAGTTCACCCATAGGTAAATGAATTTTTTCTATTATTAATATGGGTGATTAAGACCCCCTCATGTCCAAACAACCAATTATTGTGTGCTGGATATAACAATCCAATCATGGGTTTTGTCCTTCCACAGGACTTGTTCATCATCGTTAGCAATACAATTCAAGACAGAACACAATGCCATATCTGGCCTTCTAAAGTAAGACCTGCATCGATTTAGAACCCATTTCGTATTTGAAAGCTCCAATGGCATCAGATCTCTTACATATAAAATTACTCTCAGATTTGAAATCCACAACCCACTGTTGTGATATATCTCTATACCCCATAGGTAAATGATGAAAACAAAGCTTGAAAAGAAAAACAAAAATGGCAGGAATGAGATTCTGTCGTCAGCTATGACTTGCACAAACTTTTCCAAGTAACTCCTAATTAGCTATGAATACCAAGAGCGTAAAACTCGGTGCAGAAAAACCATGATATGGCAAAACTCAAAGTGAACAAACTAAAACTATACTTTGCTAAATTCCACTAACAACACTACCAAATCTCTCCAACTTATCCAGAAAAGCGGGGTAATTTGGGAAACGCATTGGCGCACAACGCAATTCTCTGCCATGTGATATGCGTCCAAGCAGCTCATTTGGCCATGTTGGGATGCATCGATACATCCCCAACAATCGAATAAGCTGGGGAATTGCATTGGGGGTGAGTACCACAATTTCTCCATTAATCTCACATTTCTGGAAAAGTGGCTTCTAAATGCAGCATTGCGGAACTAAAGATTTTCAAGTTCAACAACAACAATAACCAGAGAGGAGGAGCTCACTGTCATGTAGATCGGCCCGCTGTATCCGCAAACCTCCGTGAAGTAAGGAAGCGCCCCGACATGGTCCAAATGGCTGAAAACGACCGAAAAAAAATCCAAAACCCCCAAAAATAGCAAAAGCTAACAAAAATTCTGTGAATTCTCCGCGATGAGAGCTACAATTGCAAGGGGTAAAAGAACTCACAAGTGGGTGATGATGACGCAGGCGATGTCGGGCTCGCCGGAACGGAGGACGGAGGAGAAGTCCGGGAAGCGGCGGAGGTCCTGGTAGGCCATGTGCATGCCACAGTCGAACATGATCCTCTTCCCGCCCATCGTCACCACCACGCAGCTCTTCCCCACCTCCTGCCCCGCACCTGCGATACCTCGCTAGGGTTAGGGTTTTGAGGGTTCCTAGGGGTTTCGGAAGGGGCAAACTGTTGTGTTACCTAAGACCAGGCAGTCGATCCCCATCGCCTTCCCCCGCGACCGCTTCGCTGCTTCAGCGCTCGAGCACCTCAGCCAGTGAGGGCGAGCTTTCGAAGGGATCGGCGCCAAAGTTTCGCGCTTGGGAGTTCTTGTATAGGCGCCAAACGGGTCCTGTTTGTGTCAGATTATCGTGGGTCCGGATCAGGTCCGACAGGGTCCGTATTTTTTGCTTTCAAGTTTCAAGCATGGGTGTGCATCGGGTTGGCTACCCAGCCCCAGATCAGGTGATCTGTCAAATCACTTCAAGATCTTCACCGTCCATTTCTTCATCCAACAAGGACCTCATGGTCTTGTGTACATCGTGAACGCTGAGGATGCCAAATCACTTTTAAAGTGATTTGGCAGATCACTTTATCTGTGTCGTGTGCACCGGGTTGGCTATCCAACCCGAGATGGGCTGGGTTCAGGCTGCCTTGTTTAGCCTGAAGCCTGAATTAGTGTCCGACCTGACTTAACTCGACTTTGTGGCTTAGCTTTGGTGTGGTGGATGACTTGCACCAGGTTGTTAGTGAGGAGCAAGGTTTTAGACCAATTGAGACATGGGATAAAATGCAACGGATTATGGAGGTCAAGTTTGTCCCTCTCAGCTAATCTCAGCAAGCCTACTGATAATGTGTGTTCGAAGTGCGTGGCCGAATACACTGCAGAGTTCCATTGCCTGAACCTTCACGTCCAACATTAGGAGACTGAGGATAGGTATGTCACTACGTATATCAATGAAACTTTATTGTGTTGTTTTTTATGAATTGGTTTGTCTCACAATTACAAATATGGATGAAGCAATCCAACAAACATTATCTGTGATTTCTGGAATAGGACGTATCCATTTAAAGGTTTGGATCTAGAACTGAGTCTTCGTCATCCCCTTCCCTTAAGAATTGCTTTGTCCACTAGGCAAAAAGTCAAGGTACCCACTTTGCAAATTATAATTGAATTCCTATGTTGGAGCTTCATCATCGTTTCATTCCACGAGATGCTTCCTGACTCTATAATCATTGATGTGCAACTTCCAGGTTTTGAGGACCTGAACTGATCTCTTGGGTTCAACCTAGTTTAGGGAAGCTATCACTCCATCAGTAAGGTCTCAATGGTGTTCCTTAAACACATGGAACACGGGAAGTATATGGACATAAGGGGCAAATTGACCTTGTAGGCGGCTGGGTCAATCTGCTCAAGAATCTGGTACAACCCATAGTAGCGAGGAGTGAGCTTGTGCATGACCTGTTCTTGCTCGGGTATTTGCTTTTGAGTCCTTTTGAGCCATACCCATTCCCCAACTTAAAACTTCATATCCTTCTGGTTCTTATCGTGCAATTGTCGCATTCGATTTTGTGCCCTAGCCAAGTTATCTTTGAAAACTAGAAAGAGTTCATCTTTTGTCTAGAGTTGTCAGTGTACATCTAGGGACTTGGCACTTCATTCTTCATACGTTAAGGTTTTAGGTGAGTGTTAACTATAAAAGGCTTCATAGAGTGACATTTGGGTTGAAGAGGAAGAAGGTGTTCTATGACTTGGATTTTTCACTGGTGAAACAATGAAGGCAAGTCTATATGGTTCAGTTAACTACTTTGGTTTGTGGGTGATAGGTTGTGTTGTATTTCATCTTGGTTCCTAAGAGGTTGAAGTACTTCTTTCAAAACCGGATAGTGAATAAGGAGTTTCGATCACAGACAATAGACAGGCATTCTATAGAGTTTTCTTACATTTCGGTAAAAGACCTTTACTACGATTTGAGTAGAATACTTGCAAGCTAAAATCATGAAATATGAGAACTTGATAAATATATCAACCACTACATAAATAAAAAATAAAAAAAATAAATATATCAACCTTCAATGAAGTCCACAGAGATGTTGGACCAAGCATAGTCCATAATGGATGAGTGGAGGCAGCCGGCGAGCTTGATGACTTCATACTTGTTAGCTTGGCAAGCGAGGTACTTTCTAACAAACTTCATGACATGCTCCTTCATCTTAGGCCAATAGAGTTAGCCCTTGATCTATTGTTGGGTCTTGTAGACTCCCGCATGACCACCCAAGGAAGACAATTATTTTGTTTTTCAAGGGCCGACTCCTGCTATAGAATTTTGTGTTGTTACATGCAATGCAACGATAGACTTTTGTTTGTGATTTTTATACCTTGTAACCTATAGGTCGACTCCTGCTATACATGAGTCGACTCCTACCTGTGTTGTTTTATTTATGATGATCTGAATGTACGAGATCTTAGACCAACATGTTTATCTTTATGAAAAATGAGATTTTGGGATTTAGCATGACAATTTATATATATCCTAGCCCATAGTAACATTAAGGAGTTATGCCCTAGATTAAGTAAACATGATCAAAACAATGTTTGTGTGTGTATGATGTAAATACAATAGAAACAAAAGGTAAATAAATAAGATATGTGCATGCATTATGAGAGCATTGCATTTTGGGACGGGTTGGTCCCATAAACACCTTGATAAGTGCCCCCTCCTTAGGTAGTGGGATTTAAAGTGTTGTTTGTCGCCTTAGAGGGGTGGGCTAATGGTTCATATGTGACTCATGTTTTGATGGGAAAATGTTTTAACTATGCTTACACCATTATACTACCCTTAGAGTGTGTTGAGTAGAAAGACCTACGGAGATGGTTGTTGTCTCACACTACTGTTTTAATTGTTTTTTTTCAGCTGCTCAAAAGTCGGCAGGCAGATGGATGCAGACACACTCAAGGACCTGAATTGACCGATCTGGGACACTTCTGATGTTATTTTGAACATTTTGTTTTGTATATAATTGCCTTAGTGGCGATATGTGAACTTTTGGTAAATTACCAATGATGTTTTATGTATGTGTGCAACATCTTTATGCTTTGGATCAGTTTGTAGGACCCAAATACCTTGTTACGGAAATTTTTCTTTCATTTGATTTGCAAACCTTAGTCCATCCACCTTGTTATGCGACCGGTTGGAAGGAATTCGTTTTGTAGTACGTCAATCTTCCATTTTTGATTGGAAGAGGGGTTGTTTGTTTCAATGAAAGACTATTTAATTCAAAAATAAATCCATTAAAAATTTTGAGGTTGTCACAAATGTCAGTTGTTCACTCCATGATAACCCTCTTCCTAGATCTACCAATTGGGTTAGGATGACAAACAAGGACGTAATTAATTCACCTTACAAGCAAATTCAAAAGATCGGTTTCCTAGGTAAACAGTTTATCACACAAGCTTACTTTAGGGTTCTATAGGAAAAAGGGCTCCCTTTCGGACCATCCACTTTATACCCAAGCTAATGCTCTTGATACATTTAGAACAAGTTTCAGCTCATTGGTCACCTGTCAGTATACCCGCGCTAATGCTCCTGATATGAACAAGAGACTCTTTTCATCCAAAGAAATAGGATAAAAAGTTGAAAAACAAGAGCACACTGGAAAACAAAGTGATTTTAACCTAAAAGTAGGATAAAGAAGAGAGAAGCAAGCAGGTAGCACTCATTGTCTTGCAATCAAATTTTGAAAAAACAGCTAGGGCTTGGAAAGTGTTTTCCTATAATCTATGTGTCATGTGGATGCCAAAAAAAAAACTTAAGAAAGTCAATTACTAAATAATATGAGCAAGAAAGATAGTGAGTCCCACTGAATTTTCTAAAACGGAATTGAAGGACCAAAATCCTACCTTTGAAAACAAATATTTTATTTTGAAAAAAGTTTTAGAAAATATTTTTTGAAAAATGTCTTCTCTTCAAAATTATAAACCCAGTGATTTTTCTTCAAATAAAAATTTAATAAAAATGATTTTATGTTAAATTTTGTGTGCTCATTGAATGATTGTATTGCTTATCATGTGGCTTGCTTTGTTAGTTATTATTCAAATTAATGTGTGTTTGAATACAAAAAATAAATAATAAATGATATTTTATTTAGGAAAACTATGCAAAACATATGGCAATGTGTTTCATTAATTGTGTAATTAATTATGGATTTAGGATATGTACATATAGGATCAAATCCCTAATTGATGTGTTTATGTAGGGATCCTATTAGTATTAGATTTGGATCAGAATTAATCAAATTGGATTTTTTCTAAACCCAAAGTTTTTTTCTGTGTGGGGCTCCCAAGTTGTGGGACCCATTTGGATGCACACTGCCAAGTGGAAATTGGATCTATGCCATATTCAGGTGACCCAAAGGGTGGGATGTCCCCACCTCTCTCATTTAATAAAAAAAAATAGAATTTAACCATCAAAAGCCTAAGTGATGTAGGTTTCTATGAGGATTTTAAAACAAGGTTTTAAAAGGCTTTAAAAATGGCTTTGAAGAGGCTTAAGAGTTTTTTCTAAGTTTCAATTGAGATTTTAAAAAAATAGCTGCCGCTTAGAGGACTCACACTCATTGGAATCTTAATAGCTTTAGGAATCTTTGGCTATAAATAGAACTCTCTATTCATGTCCCCCATGCATGCCCTCTTCCAATTGCAATTTGCATTTTTTTAAAGCCCCCTAACTTTCTTTCTCCCCTAGTGCCTCCTTCCTCTTCATGCCTCCTTTAGAGACCCTCTTGCTATGGAGATTCAACATTTGGAGTTGCACCTGTGTGCAGGATCATCACCTTCTTCAAAGCATCTTCTTCTCCTTTAGTCTAGTTTTCTCAGGTAGGGTTTTACATCGCTTGTTTATGTGCATGACCTCAAGATGCCATACATGTGGGATGTCTGAGGTCAGATGATGATCTGAACATCAACCATAGAACCACCATGGGCATGTGTGATTAGTTTTTCAAAGGATTTTCAAGACGTGCGATGTTTCTCAAAAAACGTTTTAGGAGGAAAAGCCTAAAAATTCACTATTTTATGTGTTTCAATTTTTTTGTCATTCCAACATGATTTGTGACAGTTTTTTAAGGTTAAATCAGTGTTTGATCTGGTTGATACGAATCTATGATCACTTTGTAGAATTCTGATCGATTTACATGGATTTTGAGGGAAAACATTTTTTTAAGCACCCTTTAAAAATACAAGATTTTGATCTATAAGCAAAATATAACGATTTTGGTTTTTGTTTAATTGAAGAGGTTCATGTTGATTTTAAAAAGCATATGAATCATTTTTTTATGCAAAAGCCAAAATAAAAGGGTTTATAATGGTGTTCGATTAAATAAACATGCCATGTGAAAAATGTTTTTGGTGTTTGCTCATTAGTTTGGGAAAAGCTTGATATGTACTGCATAAACCATTTAAAAGTTTTATTTAAAGAGCACATTTAGCATGATCTATAATTTATTTATGTACAATTAATGTGTTTATGCATGTATGAAATATGAATATGTAAATAATTTTGTATAAGCTTTTCGATTAAGGTTTATGGGAGCCTTTTTAGAAATACGAGTTTGCATGATTCTTATTTATAGATTTGTTTTTATAAAAGAGATGATCCACTTATGTGACTTTGATACATGCTTCATCATTGTGTTTAGTATGCATGTATATGATTTTCTTGAATTTTCATGGAGCCAATTCCTTTAGATGAATTTCTTGATTTGGTTTTTAGTTTTATGAAACCTTGAATTTTGTTTCAGTCATATTTGGGATCCTACTATGCTCAATGTAAAATTTGTTACTCCCAAACCAGGAATTCAAATTTTTCCAAAATTTAATATGTTATTTTAGAAAAAAATCTAAATATTTGGGAAGAAAAATCAGGTTAAACTGATTTGTGGTTGGGGAGATATGATCTCTGCAATATCAGCCTATTTTTTTGTCCTAACAGGAAAAGAAATTGACTTGTCTGATTTTGTTTGAATTTTTTCTCTTAATTTGATCATGATACATGATGAAAATTTATATCGTTGTTAGTGTTGTTATACATGAGCACAACAAAAAAATTCTTGTGCACTAATTCAATACAGATTAAAAATAGAAAATACAAGAAGTTGGCTTCAGAACCAGGAATTTCCTATAACTATTCTACAAATTTGTAAAAATGGATGACTGAAATATATTTTCAAAGTTCTATAGAGATTCGTTTTGGACCAAATTTTTTGTGGATTGTTTGTAATCTTGTAGATCTATTCACTGTAAAAATACAAGAATTTTTTTATGTAAGAATAATTTCTGCATGATTTATTATTGAAGAACATGTTATGGACATGTCTTTTTGTGTGAAAGAAAACATACCTGAGTTTAAGAATTTTAATTTCCTCATTCAAAGTCCAAACGAGGCAAGGTTTCTTTTTTTTTTTGTAATCTCTTCACGAATCTCCAGTGAAATTTTAATGATTTGATTTATTCTATAAAATTTGTTAGTGATTTTGTACTGATATATAAATTTTCGCAGTTACAATTTTTATGCCTAAACTCTTCAGGTGATATGCTTGTGATGCTATGCCTGAGATATGATGAAGTTTAACTTATGCATGTTGTTATGATGTGATATGCAGTATGAATGTATGATATAATACTTGTGTCCATGGTGATTAGCATGATGTGAATGTTATGCATATTATGTGATATTGCATACAATGCTCGGACACGTGACATGTTGCGTGTGATGCATATGGGGTTGTAAGTGCATGCATTTGTTAATTGTAACATGCATTAAGTAGTGACAACATGAACTTTATAAATATTTTTATGTGGATGTTGGGCATTGGTTTTCGATAAAGCCCTAGACATAATGCATTAAGTCATGTTCCCATGAATGTAAATCAATACACCAACTTATGACCTTAATAAAAATAACCCCATAATTATTTATGGATATGCCCTGATGTAAAAAGGGTGCACTGAAAATTCTTGGGTCTTGCTACCTCGATGTAAAAAGGGTACAGTTCTAGTCAACCCAAGCTACCACTAGAGGGCAGGGGTATACACTCCTTGACTAGTACTGTTTGAGGGCACGACGTCTCACTGGTTTCTGTAGTCTTAGAGTTAGGGAACATGGACTATCAATGTGGTCTGTCTTTGGATCGATACCTAGTTGTCACCACTTGTGAAATCTCTCTTGATCATGGACCGCCATAGTGATAATCTTTCCCCAAGGCTACTCAGTTAAAATTGAGATTTTTGGTATAACAAATGCCACTATCGGTCGGACTAGGAAGGTAGACTATGTCTCACGTATCCGAAATATATTAGTCTTGTCTGAAACAATTTGCTACATGAGTTAGAACATGGCCTCTGATATCACAAATGTAGTTTTGCAATGATATATGTATTTGTAAACTTGTTATAGTTATCATTGTGTTTGTGTTCTAAATTAAACTATTGTAATTATTCAGATGTATACATGTTATTGTAAACCTGTATAATTGTTTGATACATGTGTGTATTCTTGATGTTGTGCATGCACTTCTTGTCATTGTATTATTCCAAGTAGTCTGTCTGATTTTTTTCCTAAAACCTATAGGTGATCAAGAATAAACATAAGAGTGGTTACAGGAATGTTGTGGAATGGTAACATGCAATCTATTTTATTAAGCTAAGTTTGATATTGTTTTGGGGACTATAATAAACTCTCATATTTGCACAATGTATTTCGTTAAAGGATTTATATTGTGATATGGTTTGATAATATTGGTTTTTCGTTCTTTGTAACCCGCCCATGGTGTATAACCCACACAATGGTTGTCTTCCATTATTTAAAAATATATATTCATTCTTTTTGTTATAACTTTAGGGCATTACAAAAATGATGTGGGGTCTTCGCTGGTATGAGGTCTGATTGTTCCTTCCAAAGTGGTGAGGGATACTCTGTCCAGGGATGAGATTTTCTAAGAAAAGTTGATCGTCTAAAGGTTGTCAGAGGAGAATCACATTAGAGAAGATGGGGAGACAGAGAGTCGGACTCTCTGTGTCAACCCTATGTGGCAGAGCAAACTCAGTCTACACTGAGTGGCAGACTGAGTCGGCCATGTCGTTCGGTCTGGGTATGACCCAGACTAAGCTGAGCCAGTAGCAAAAGGCTGACATGGTTTGGGCATGTCCAGATCGAGTAAGAGTACCTACCGACTCAGTCTGGCAATGGTCTAGACCGAGACAGGCAAAAAAAATGTATTGGCAGACTGACTCAGTTTGGACAGGCTAAGTTGGGCCTGTAGAATGACTGACCGAGTCGGGTCTATTTTTTTGGAAGACCGGTGGTCTATTTTTTCGGTAGCCCAACTCAATCTGGACAAACCGAGTCGAATCTGCTGTTGGGACTCGGTCTAGACCGAGTCTGGTTTGACAGATCGACTTGGTCTAGACCTGGTCGGCCATGTGTCAGAGAATATGAATATATATATATATATATATATATATATATATATATATATATATATATATATACATACATACAAATCCTTCATAAATATATAAATATATATGGGAATCTATATACATACATACATGTACGTAAGTGGATATGGACATGTATACAGAGCGGGGCAAAAATCTGGATGGTGAAGACCTCAATTTTTCCAATACGAGTCAGATTCAGGTGTGGATCCAAATTGGATTCATATCCATATCGAATCTCGTGTACATAAAGTGGATCTAAAACAAATGAGATCGAGTTGAATTTAGTTTAAATCCAAGTCCTTTCCATCGTTGATGCCACACTTGTACCAAACCATCATAAAAAGGTTTAAATCGGTAAAGTTTATAGTTGAAAAAACTAAAGGATCCACATTAGAGTAAAAGTGGATCTGGGTGCAACACACAATCAACAGATTTAATTAAATTCTGAACTGTAGTGAATACGAAGTAGGTGTGGTGTAAAGATAAAATGAATCTGGAAAAAAAAGTACATGAACCCAAGGATGGTCGAAGAGTAAAAAGATCATTTTGCTCTTGATATGCCCGATTAGTAAATGAGGCATAACTTTTCACTCCAATATTGGATTCAATTTATTTTTGGATCATTGGATTTTTCTTTTTGAGTAGGATCATTTAGCAGGGGATATGATGACAAACTTTGAGAAAATGGAAACAAAGTTTTGCATTTAAAGCTTATGAGTATTTTCATAAATTTTCACAAATACAAGACTTTAAATGATGATACACGACTTTTGTCTATTTTAGATCATAGTTTGTGTGAAGACTAAAGTTATTCCTTATATTTGGAATTTAATTGTTTTAGGCAAGTGAACATTTGCAAATTTTTCCTTAGTTAAATAAAACACCTACTAATTAGTTTAAACATATTCCAATGAGATTCTATGTGTTACAAGTATGCTAGTTTTAGCTTATTTTGAATGGAACACTTGCTTTGCGTGCTTAGGAATCCATAACCTTGATGTTCAGTATGATGCTTAAATATGATGATACATGCTACAAGTTTTTTGATTTATGACATGATATAAATTATGAATGTATCCTGTGTAGAGATAATCATAACATTATTGCATGTAAAATATTGTTCAAGGTTGATGTATGACTTTGATAAATGAGTGTGGGGTTCCAGAGTTTCAGGATATGATATGTCTTGAGAATGCCACACTTATGTTTTGGGAGGGAAGTTGTAAGTGTCATGACTTAATAAGTTGACTCTCTTGTAGGGATGTTATCCTTAGACACATGACATGTGTTTACATGTTAAAAGTAGTTAGTGGACATGCATTAATGATTGTATAAGACACTAACGTTAAGAAATTAAAGTTGAAAGAATAATATGCATATGATAACAATACAGAGCATGATAAGGAACTCTATTGTGTAGTAAGCCTTGAATGGTGGACCCATTTAAGACTCAAACAAGCAAAGAAAAGTGTATGAAAGTTAGTGAACAATGAGTAGAAAAAATAATTCATGAGAAAATAACAAGAGAAAGAGCTAAGAGATTACTTACCAAGAAGCCCTACCACTTGATCGTGCACTACTTGAGTCTCCTTACTTGACTGCGATCACAAAATATGACAAAGCTTCACTTATCTAATCAAATATCTTATGTGGGAAAGAGCATTCCCAGTAGGACAAGTCACTCTACTAATCTAGGAAAACGAATTCCTAAGCTATAGTCATAAACTTAGAATTTTTTCACTCCTATATAATAAAATCCTAAGTGGGAAGTGGCAAAAGAAAACTATTACTAGGTAGGAAGAGTGTCGAACAGTTTTTCCTATTTTCCAACTTGGTGGCTAACCAAGTGAGAAATCTAGCCTAAAAACCTAAGAAAAACTAGCGAAAAAAGTTATCTAGAGAGCTAGATAGCCTAGGAAGAAAGTTAAAAGATTTAGCTTGTGGGGCCACTCCTTGAAGCGAAGGAAAGTAAATAAGAAGGTGGACACCTCTAATTCTCCACCAGGACCCAAGCACTTAAGTGGAAGAGATCACTCAAGCTCTCAATGATGAAAAATAAGCAAATGGGGGATATTTATAGGCTCCCATAGATCCTCACCCAAGGTCGGCATATGTCAGCGCCAGTCTAACAAACAAGCTTTGTCCCCCCTAAGAAGGATTAGATTTGGGTTAGATTGGATCCATATATGATCAATATTCAATAGGTGACCGCTAGTCTATTCAATAGGCATTGATCCTGCTTGATCTGGGTTGGATCAGGTCTAAACCTGATATAGATTCATAGGGTTAGCACCTGTCTATGTGATTGGTGTCAATCGTGTTGGATATGGGTTGGATCAAGTTCAAACCCAATAGGTCGGCGTCAGTTTGTGTAACTGGCACCGATCCAAATGGATTTGGATTTGTTTCAAACCCATTTTAATGCATTATGAGAAAATACCTATAACTCGAAATTTATAAGTCGATTTGATGAATGATTTGATGTGTTAGAAAGCTAACATCATCGACTACAAAATTTATTTTATGATAAAACCAACTTCATGCATTTAAAATATCAAAAATAACCTCAAAATAAGCCATACTTTTTAAATAGGTTATCTTCGAAACTAAAAACATGTTTTGGTTATATTTTTTCACTCTGATATCGGATTGAAGATATTTTTGATTCGTTGAAAGGCTAAAAACCCCCACTTTTGGTTAAGAGTGATTGATAATGTTATTTTATAGGACAAAGTTTGGTAAAAACTGAATTTTCTTTAAAAATACCTTTAGAAATATCCTTTGAAATGCATTTGTGAAATAGGACTTTGAAAATATCATTTCAAAAATACTTGAGTGTGCTTGGTGATGAATTGAGACGATAGAAAACTCTTTATTTTGCAATATACTTTTTGTTTTTAATGAATAATGAAGTATAAAAATTTCACACCTTGAAACTCAAAGAATGTGAACGAACACATCCCAATTTTTGATGAGTCATTGCATGACATGATATTGGTGACCAGCAATTGAAGTTGGTTTGGGGAACCAAGAAAATTTTTAGGTGTCACCACTCACTTGTAGCCTCATACTATTTCAGGGATATGGTGTATTATCTTGGGTTACCCTGTTCTAGTACCTTTGATTAGGGGTGGCAATCGTGTCGGGTTGGCGGGTCAGCATACCTCAACCCGAACCCGACCCGTTTATTAAACGGGTCGGCTGTGGCAAACACGAACCCGACCCGTTTAATAAACGGGTAACCCGACACGACCCGCCAACCCATTTAATAAATGGGTTGGGTCGGGTAAACGGGTTCTCAGGTTCACGGGTCAGGTTGACGGGTCGGGTTGGCGGGTCGACGGGTTGGCGGGTTGATGGGTCGGGTTGGCGGGTTGGAAGACGGGTTGGCGGGTTCACCCACCCGCCTAACCCGTTTATTAAACGGGTCAGCCGGGTTGGCGGGTTGGCATACCCCCAACCCAAACCCGACCTATTTAATAAACGGGTTACGCGGGTCGACCCGTTTATTAAACGGGTTGGCTTAAGCCCAACCCGAACCCGCCTAAGAGGCGGGTTGGCGGGTCATGTCAGAAATTGCCACCCCTACCTTTAATCGAGACACTCTGTTTCTTGGTTATTTTTTATGGTCTTTATCAGTATTATTAAAGAGCAAACTCCAATTCAGTAGTGTACCACACGCAAACACGAGGGGGTTGTGTGTTCTCCCCTAAACACAAATTCGTGTGTTCGGGTGTGTACGGAGGAATATCTTGGGACCCATGATAATTCATATGCTAATGTTACCCATGATGATTTTATAATAAAATAACATATAAAAAATGTAAATAATATATAAAAAAGATAGATATGTGTTTGACAAAAATGTCCTCTCGTAAGATAGATATGCGTATGACAAAAATGTCCTCCCATAAATAGCTTTGCATATTCCCGCGAGTTCAGGTTCCTGCCTTGTTTTTTAGCTTGTGTTACAACACATTGTGCCTTCTCGTTCCTGCCTTGTGTTAAAAAACATTCTCGGGTTCGTTCCTACCTCATGGAGATAACTCTAAATCAATCGTCTGGTTCGATCAATGGTGGGCATCATAGAGGGATTTGTCGGCCATCTCATTTTACAGTCTTATCTTCTTCTTCATTTTTGTTGGGCAGTATAGAAAGAAGCCATGATGCACAAACATTCCAATAAGCGCCATTAAGGCATCATGAGTACGTTTCCATGTCATCATGCTACTGTTGAAGAACATATGTCATCGTGAGTGCCATTAAAGTATTGTTTTGTTATAGCAGGTCGATATTGGCTTTTCGACGGTTGGAAAATTGAAGATATTTGTAAGATGCTAGGACCTGTTGACAAGAATGCTTGGTTACAGATGCGAGGAAGGGCCTCTACCCCATCCGGTATCATCCATTCACTCAGT
Source organism: Nuphar pumila (assembly GCF_984573655.1). NCBI lineage: Eukaryota > Viridiplantae > Streptophyta > Magnoliopsida > Nymphaeales > Nymphaeaceae > Nuphar > Nuphar pumila. The sequence continues at coordinate 59,747,488 of NC_143265.1, forward strand.
ATATGCAATATAACACAAATCACGGTTGTAGTAACATACTACTAATTTGTGAGATATTGTTTTGTTTGTTAATATCAGTTTGTAAGCTATTATAATGAATTGTTGTATCAATTTGTAATATATTATGTGATATGTATATCGATTTGTAAGTTATTATTGTAAATTACCGTATTGATTTGTAATATATTATGCGATATTTATATCAATTTGTAAGATATTATGTATTTTCTAGTGTCAATTTATATGATATTTGTAGTATTATTTTAAAATGTGTGCTTGTGAAATTTACATTATTGCGTGCATGCGGTGGCGATTTGCGTATTCAAATCGCTGCTCATTTATCGATTTCTATTGAAATTGCTTCACAACATCGTAGACATAATTAAATCGCTGTCACGTGAATCACTATCGTCAACACACATATACGACAAATTGTTTCTTTTATTGGCATGGTAAATAACAACTCGATGTATATTATAAGCAAATAACAAATCGTTGTTGCTTTTATACTATGATTCATTCAATTGTTTCTTTGACTTGCTTAACTAATCGATATTCGTTATTATATGCATCTTGAATAAATCATAGTAAACATATGTGTTGGCTAACGCAAATTGATATCTTGCTTATGACAATGGTGACTTTATTATCTGGTTGCAATGAAGATGATGTATCTCAATCATTAGAAAGTTATGGAGAAGTGAACATCTATACTAATAACACACCTGAAGAAGTGAACATGTGCACTAATGATGCACATGATAAGAAGGTTGCAGGCATTGGATTCACTCTTGACTTAAATGTTCTAGCAGAAGAAATACAATTCGATAAAGAAGTAGATGATCATGACAGTACACTTGATAAAGGTGCATGCATTCAGAATGTACATGATAGTACACTTGACTTTGTTCCTATAGAAGGAATGCAGTTTATTAATGAGGAAGTTGCATACAAATTTTATAATGATTATGCCTTAAACTTATCTTCAGAAGGTATTCTTGGTCAAAAAATACACAGGGTGTCGTGTTGAGAAAGACATGTGTTTGTTGTAAGAAAGGTTTGAAGAAGTCAAGTGGAAATCCAACAAGGAGCAAGCCAGATTCAAGATGTGGTTGTTCAACGAGAATCGTGTTAAGAAGACTTTTGAATGAGAAATATGTAGTTTGTACTTTAATCTGTGATCATAATCATGAATTAGCGGCTTCATTTATGACTCCTATGTTAAGGTCACAACGTAAAGTAACTGAAGTGATGCTGTAATTACTGAAATAACAGATAGCGTTGGCATTGCACCAAGAAAAACATACAATTTGTCCGCGCATATAGATGGTGATCGCGAGAATGTACCATTCACACCTATGGATCTAAGAAACCGCTTGAGAAGGAAGAGGACATATAACATGAAAAAAAAAGAAATATGTTATTTGGTTGATTACTTACAGAAGAAATCAAGCAAAGACCCTGGTTTCATTAGTGCAATGCAACTGGATAAAGATGAATATGCTGTGAATTTATTTTAGGCAGATTAAAAGTCAAAAGTAGATCATGAATGCTTCAATGATGTGCTTGTTTTTTTTATACAATAGTGAAGATTAATATTGAACAATGGCCATTTACGCAGTTTGTCGAAGTGAACCATCACTCAAAGAGTTGCAGATTAGGTGACACTTTTTTGTATGACCAGACCAAGGAAACCTTTGAGTGGTTGTTCAGAGTATTTACACAGGCAATGAATGGGAAGCACCCTGAAGTTGTACTTACAGATGGTGATCATGCAATTGCATCTGCAGTGTTTCATATGTGACCAGATGCACATCATCGCCTATGTTTATGGCATATCTTTCAAAATACAGCAAAGAACATAGAACACATATTTAATCAGAAGACATGGTTTGTTAAAACGTTTACAAGGTGTGTACTTGAGATCATAAACGAGGTCACCTTTATGTTTAATTGAGAAAAAATAATTCAGATGTACGACCTTAAAGACTGTGTGTGATTACAAGATTTATATGCAGACAAAGATAAGTGGGCATTGGCATATAAAAGACAATATGTTTGTGCAGGTATGATAAGCACACAAAGAGCTGAATCTATGCATGCCACACTGAAGAAAACCTTTTATTCATGTTTAACAATGTTTTGCTTCATAAAACTAGATGGATTATTTATAGACGGTCTTAGACAGAATGGACTTGAATAAGATGTAAAATGCTTCAACAGATGCCCTGCAACTTTGGGCATGAAAATATTGACACAACCTGCAGATCTGGATACATTAACTGTATTTGAATGAATTAAGAAGGAAGTTATACATGTCTGTGATCATCGCAAAATTTTTCCTCTCTCTTGTGGTTTCTCTCTCTTCCTTCTCTTTCCCTTTTCTAACCTCTATTTTCCTCCTTTTTGAATGGAAGAAAATAAAAGAAAGAAAAGAGAGAAGAGAAAAGAAAGGAAGAGAGAGATGAGGAATTCTTTTGCGCGGTGTCACTTGACCTTTATTTGAAAATATTTAGAAATTTAACTCGCCTCCATTTTTTTGAAAATATTGCGGGAAAATGGAGAGACGAGATTCGCTCGTCGGTACGAGGTTCGACCGGTCCTGTCGCCTTTACCAAGGGTAATCGAACCAAGGATCGAATCTATGCCTTTTGCTTTGCCTAAATATAATCTAAGAATTTATTCTAACCCTAAATGCACAAAGAATCATGCTTGTGCAATGCAAGGATGTATGCTCTTTTTGAAAGATGTTTTGGAAATTTCCAAGTATTCTGAGATGAACTTGATAAGGGAGTGAAGAAATGATTGAATCTAACTTTAGAACTTTGAGATAGATCAGAGAAGTTCTAAGTCTTTGGAAGAATAAATCTTGACTTTGGAAAGAGAATAATTTAAAGCCGAGATAAAGGGGAAGGAAAGGAAATTTTTCAAGGTTTTTGAACTTGGATTTAGGAAAAGATATAAGATGAAAGTGGGATTGAATTTAAGATTTGAAATTTGTAATGGATCGGAGAAATCCAAATGGTATAGAAATGAATTTAAGAAATCTAGACATGTTAAAGGGATCTGGAAATGAACTAAAATTGGATTTGAGAATAAAATTTGATTCGAAATCTGGAATTTAAATCTGAAGTTTGGATCTTAAGATCGATTTAGATTTGAAATCTAAGATCCAAAGTAGAATTGGATTGTGGATCCTAAAAAAAATGGATTTGGATCTGAAGTCTAAGATCCGAAGTAGAATTGGGTTCTGGATCCTAAGATGGATTTGGATTTGAAGTCTGAGATCCCATATAGAGTTGGACTCTGGATCCTAAGATGGATTTGGATCTGAAGTCTGAGATCCAATGTAGAGTTGGACTCTGGATCCTAAGATGGATTTGAATCTGAAGTCTGAGATCCAATGTAGAGTTGGACTCTGGATCCTAATATGGATTTTGGATCTGAAGTCTGAGATCCAATGTGAAATTGGATTTTGGATCCTATAAGGAAATTGGATTTGAAGTTCGAGATCCAATGTGAAATTGGATTTTGGATCCTATAAGGAAATTGGATCTGAAGTCTGAGATCCAATATGAGTGTTGAATCCTGGATCCTAAAATGGATTTGGAGTTAAATTCAGAAGATGAATCAAGAACTTCTAAGTTTAAATTTGAACTTGAAAAATGAAATTTAGAATTTTGAATATACAAACGAATTTCAAAGTCAAATTAGATCTTGAATTTTTGAATTTGGAATTTAGAAGATGAATCAAGTGTCTCAAAGTTAAAATTGAACTTTGAGTTTGATTTAGAGCTTTGAATATAAAAATGACTTTGAAATCTCAAAGTTAAATTGAACTTTGAGATTTGAAAATGAAATTGAATTTGAAAAATGAAAGGAGGAATTGGATTTTATAAGAATTTAAAGATATTTACATTACTTGGAGTTTTTGAAAAAGGAATTTTGAAAATATGATGTAGTTCTATCCTAAATGATGAATGAATTTAAATTTTTGAATTTGGATTTTGAAAAGCTATTCCATTATTTAAATGAATTAAAATAAGATTGAAGATATAATACATCCTTGACTATGGTCATTGAATGTATTATATAATAATCTATATTTAAATTCAGGTGAAGAATGAAACACATTTGGTGCTTTTATAGAATTTAAAATGAAATTAACTCTCAATATACCCTGACTATGGCCATTAGTATATATTTTGAGTTAATTTTAAGTTAAATTCTAATAAAAAAAGAAAAAAATATTTAAGGAAAATATGATGAATTTTGAAAACGGATCAAGTGTGGATCCAGTGTTATTTTATAAAAGATAAAATTCTTAAGTTTTGTTTACATCCTGACTATGGCCATTGATGTAAATCATCAACTTAGGATTAATTACCTCTTACGAAATGATGCACGTGCCATTCGTGTTTCACCATTGTGAAATTTGGAAAAAAAATGTAAAAAGCATGAAAATAAGCAATTCATGATATTTATAATACGTATTTATTCTACCAAATACAGGAAGATATGAAAGTTATATCAACATCTAATTATCTTAAAATTGAATTTAATGCTCCTAATACTAAATAGCATTTTTAACTTACCACCTGCAAAACAGAGTTAGTATAGATCAAGACTGCAAAACTATGAAAGATGGTAGGAGGTATTAAACCGAATCCAAGATGCTATGCTCATATGGAAAATATATATGGAGAAAAAATAAAAAGGTGATACTTACCTCAACCGATGGAGCATACTTGTGGAAGATAGGTAATGTTGCTGTGTACAGAGAGTATGAGTAAAATGTGGATGGTATGTTGAAAATATAATTTGTGAAGCAGTGGAGGTGTTATGACTATAGATACAGCTATAGATGTAAACATAGAATAGGTATGTGCTATATTGAATTGGGTAACAAGGCATGAAGAATGGCAGCAAGAGCTAAGGGGGACATAGTGGACTGATAGGGTGTCACCACAGGAGGTAGAAGATGGTAGTGTAGGGTGGAGTCTGATGACATGGGCTGTCAGCAACAAGTCAGTTTCTGCAAACTGAGTTTAATGGCAGTGACCAGGAGGCTATGTTATGAATTGAGAAGTAATAGAAAACATGTAAGTGCTGTGAAATAGGAAGATGGATGTATAGCCAATGTGTTGTATGATGAACATGACATGCAACATGGTGAGGGTAATGTGCAGTAGGCATTTACACATGGGGAGCGTCACGGCAATTGCTGAAAGTATAGGGAAAGCTACAGCAGTGTTAGACACTGCTTGTAAGTGTGTGGAAGATGGAATGAAGGTGCTGAAACATGGGTACATAAGTAAATGTGTGTGGCACATAGGACTGTATGGCTGGGATATGTAAAGTGGTGGACATACAGCCGTTGCAGAAGATAAGAGTGGGGAAAATTACAGTGAATGTTATCACTATAGGTGTTGTTGGAACATATAGCAGGTTTATGTGAGTAGTGAGGCAAGCTAGGAAAGTGCAAAGCTATACTATGCTGTGAAGGGCCATAGGTAGATATACGTGTTGTGTAGCTCTGGACAGCAATTGGGAAGTGTAATAATAAAATAAAATGTATGTTGTTCATAGTAAGTGAAGTAAGGTGTGTATGGTGGTATTTTAATGAAAGCTACAGGAAAATGACTATTTGGCAAATAGTGAAGACATAGGTAAAGAGGAACATGTAATGTTGTGATTGTTGCATACTGTGCAATAATGCAATATTTGAATTATGACATAAATTTTAAGAATGTACATGTTGGTGGTTAAGTATGAAAGGCTGTTAAAAGATGTTGCAAATGGCAACCAATGATATCATGAGACATGCAGAGGATGTATTGGGATATTACAGCATATATAAGTAATACACAAGTGGGTTGGAAGGACTGTAACGACGTTGTGCATTTATTGTGAATGTTTAGCAATCATGCTAGTGCCTTAGCACAACTGTGGTGAAGCATCACCTCAATGTTAAAGCATTGCTGTCAGTTTTATGAGAAGCGACAGGGGACTGTGAGTGAGTGATACCTGCTGTAGCAGGTGGGTTTTACAATGGATTTATAACAAATAAACACCAAATGGAAGATACAACGAATGTTGCCCAATAAAGTGGGGCTATTAACGCAACATATGGAGGGTGCTGGGAGGTATTGGAGAGGGGATAAGGATGTAGGTACAGGGGAAAAGGCGGGGAACGAAGGGTGCAAATGGTGGAAGATGATAATGAGCTGGCTGAAAGCAAATGAAACAAGAAGACCAGGTAGAAGGATGTCTCCGAGGCCAATATTATCACTACCCCATGGATAAAAAAAATCGAGGAATTCTCAATAGCATAGGAATACTTTCACCACTGTTGTTATCACCTCGTGCAACCGCAGCCATTACACTTTGATGGAACAGAAGTGGTGATATGAAGACCCAGAAAATATCATAGGTGAAAGCACATCATAAAAGTACTGAAGCGACCTTAATGTTTGGCAAACGGGCCACTTGTAGAACACTTATCATCACAGAAATACCTAGAACGTCTTGTCCAATCCAGGCATAAGATGCATGTTGGTTTGCCACCCAGGATATTGCAAATGCGCAAATGGAGTTAGCCCTGTTGTGGAGAATGCTTCCTTCAACCAATCCAGAGGAAACCCAAAAAGAAAAATAGAAGAAAGGGGAGAAAATCAAAGAAGAGGATGTCGGATGGAGAGGTGAATCGTGAATTCCTTCAGAAGAGCTCCCCCCTCTTTTTCTCCTTGATACCTTCTTTTATAAGCCCTTGAAGGATCGAGAGGGCGGTTTGGAGATGGACGGGAGAGAAGGAGGATCGAGGCAATGCCCTCCATCGCCTCTCCCTGTGATTCCTTGCAACGGCAAGTCGTTGGATTTTTTTTGAATTTTCAAAAGGATGGTTTCTTTTTAAGAATTTTTTGTAAAAAAATGGTTTAAGATGAGGTTTTTGGCAAACTTCCATTTTTCCAAGTTTTAAAAACAAATTTTTTTTTGGATTTTTGTATCGCTTCTTCCATTTTTTGTATTTTTGTAATAAAAAACTAAGATTTTATGAAAAACAAAGTTTAAACACTAAATTTTTTGTATTTTTTTGAAAAATATTTACAAAAATACTTTTCAGAGAATTTCAGACCATTTCGAGAAAATTTCTTTAGAAGAAAGGGTTCGGACCCGAGTTTTGAGAGAATGTTCGAGTTTTGACACTCGATTCGAGAAATTCAATGTGATGAATCCAAACGGATGTCGGATGGACTGTTCGAGCTGTTTTAAAACTATTTTTGGTATTTTCTTATAATTTTTAATTTAAAATTTGAACAAGGAGATTCAGATTTGGATCTGGATAATGGATCCAGATCCAAAATCAATTTAAACATATGAAATGAATTTAATTTCAATAATACTTGAGAAATGAACTGGAATTTATATTCAAACGTGGCTTAATTTATCAGAAAATGATATTAAGGGCAAGAAGGGAATATTTAAAAGATTTTGAAAAATTTGGGGTGTTCACAGATGCCCCTCTTTGCTACTAAGCCGGTTGAAAGCCGAGCTTAGTGGCAAAGAAAACACTCCAAATTTTGAAAAATGCCCCCGTCAGCAGATCTGAACTGGGTGTGGAAGAATTTGATTTAAAAGACATGGTTTTTCAGATTTAAATCTTTATCCTTGAATGGCTTTTGGAAGACGAAATCCTCGAAAATGATATGACTGAATAATAGAGAGGAGGAAATCGTGATGAGACTTTGGGTGAAGATCCCGAAAAGATAAAAGGTAAGAATTTAAATCAAGTCTCATGGGCGAGACAAGATCAATCTTTTGAAATGACTCAGGTCTGTCCCTTAATCTGGATGGGGCGAAGATATATAAAAATAACCTGAATGGGGAAAGGAATATATGAGGACTTTGATGGGACATTTATTAGAGAAGGCCTTGTGAGATGAAGCTCAAGTAGGATTTTATTCCGGATGGATATACAAATCATGGATTCCTCGATGGGAAGAACCATGATGGGACTTGGAAGGAAACACCTCGTCTAAACGAGACTCAGGTTTAACCCAAACCTGAAGAAGGAAGATACCTCGAGGTACGAGGTTCAGGCTTAACCCTTAACCTGAAAGGGACGACCATACAGAATCCTCGAGTGAAGAGACCATGATGGGACCTTCGGAGTTTGGACGAACAAATCCGAAAGGGTTTTGCGAAAGGAGGAAGGAAATGGGGTTCCCTAAAGTTTTTGAAAAAAGGGGTGAACTTGGGCGTCTCATTGCTGAGACTGAAACCAACTTTTGAATTTAATGACCTCTCGCAGGAAGTACAGGTTTTGACCCTTAACCTGAGTGGGAACAACCATACGGATTTCTTGAAACCGTGATGGGACAGGAGAGATACTTCAACTGAATGGGGTAACTCTTCTGGAAGATATAAACAACGCTAGGTTGCATCAAAATGGATATTAACTACTTATTTCATTCTTAGAATATCTAGAAAATTTTGTCAATAAGATAAATTTATAGTTGACTTCAACGCTCGAAAATGTGCACGTGTGTGCAAAGATATTCCATCTTTTACCTAGAGTATTTCCTCCAACGAAGTTAACTCCTTGGTTTTTATGAGTCAAATTCAAAATTTTAGCGCTGATGATTTTCTTCAAGGAAGCTATCCATTTCCCTGATATAAGAAGAGAAGATATATTCTTAATTTCATAAAAGCAAGTGGTGAAGAGATATTGATAAAAGAATTTTGCATAAGAAAAGATGACTTCTGGCAATTTAGGCAGTTTGATATCTGGGTGTTTTTCTCATGATGATCTTCTTGCACTCTTTTTGAGTCATTGGGCTTTTCAGGCTTTTACACCATCCTTCATTTTGGATGTTCCTGACTTTTCTCTCTTTTTCAGGGAAGGGTACGTCACAAACTCCTTCATCTTGAAGATGTTCTGATCCTTCATTTTCTCAGGGATTATATATGATATTGGCTCAAAAGTCTTTAGATGATAGCTGGAATCAAATATCATTTAGGGTTTGTCGGTAGGTCCATCACACTCGCCTTCATCTCGACGGTGATCTGAACTTTCCCTGGAAGGATCCTTCACAAACTCCTTCATCTTGGTAGATGATCCAAATCTTCTTTGGCCTCGGGGGTCTACTCGCTTAATTCGCCTTTATCTTGACGACAATTGAGAGATCCCTTTTGCCGATATTTGATTGCAACTTTAAACTGGATAAGGTGATATGGATTAAGTGGATTCTTTTATGGCTCAGGATATTTCCACTGTCTAATTGCCAGGAAATCGTCTTTAAACATGCATCATAGCTATGATCAATATCAATTCGCTTCCGGCTTTTCAATGTCATCGAATATTTATTTCACTAATCATACCGAGGATATTTCTTTCATTCTTTTGGTTGATCAACAGGAAAAAGATTTGAATTTTACCTCTCTTTCACAAAGAGTTTCACCTTTTATGAAGAAAATACTAGAGGTAATCTGAGGTAATTCTTTTGTGCAGTAAGATTTATTTGGAATCAACAAATATTTTTAGCAAATTGGCAAAGTTTTCATGACTTCTATGTGAAATATTTACTCAATATAGATTTTGATGCGACCTTTAGTTGTAATTTATGATTTTGGATATTCTAACCGGTGAACTGAGACCTTTCATTTAACGACCAACGAAGTAGCTGGAACCTTTTATTTAATGACCAGCGAAGTAGCTGGGACATTTCATTTAACGACCAGCGAAGTAGCTGGGACATTTCATTTAATGACCAGGAAAATCTGGGACCTTTCATTTAACGACCAACGAAGGAGTTGGAACATTTCATTTAACGACCAGTAAAAACTGGGACTTTTCATTTAACGACCAGCGAAGTAGCTGGGACATTTTATTTAACGACCAGCGAAGTAGCTGGGACTTTTCATTTAACGACCAGCGAAGTAGCTGGGACCTTTCATTTAACGACCAGCGAAGTAGCTGGGACCTTTCATTTAACGACCAGCGAAGTAGCTGGGACATTTCATTTAATCATTTAACGACCAGCGAAGTAGTTGGGACATTTCATTTAATCATTTAACGACCAACGAAGTAGCTAGAACATTTCATTTAATCATTTAATGACCAGCGAAGTAGCTAGAACATTTCATTTAATTATTTAACGACCAGCGAAGTAGCTGGGACATTTCATTTAATCATTTAGCGACCAGCGAAGTAGCTGGGACATTTCATTTAATCATTTACCGACCAGCGAAGTAGCTGGGACATTTCATTTAATCATTTAACGACCTGATTTAAGATTGAGACTTTTGAAAGACAACCAGTACGAGGACTGAACTTGATCTTTAGATTTAAAATCTTTAGCAAAATAACCAGTGCGAGCACTAGGTTTTCCAACTGAGAGTCGGGAAGGAGATCGACCTATTTAAAATATTTAGAGATCGAAGCAAGAAGAATGGCCGGGGTTTCAGGATTATCCCTTATCCTAAAGGGGAAATAGAACAGACATTTTTGAAGAGAATTTAGAAAAAGAATGATTCAGGTTTATCCCTTAACCTGAAGGGGAAATGAAATAGACATTTGATGAGAATTTAGGAAAAGAATGATTCAGGTTTATCCCTTAACCTGAAGGGGAAATAGAATAGACATTTTTGAAGAGAATTTAGAAAAAGAATGATTCAGGTTTATCCCTTAACTTGAAGGGGAAATGAAATAGACATTTGATGAGAATTTAGGAAAAGAATAATTCAGGTTTATCCCTTAACCTGAAGGGGAAATAGAATAGACATTTTTGAAGAGAATTTAGAAAAAAAATGATTCAGGTTTATCCCTTAACCTGAAGGGGAAATGAAATAGACGTTTGATGAGAATTTAGGAAAAGAATGATTCAGGTTTATCCCTTAACCTGAAGGGGAAATATAAGATTTTATGAAGAGATAACCTGAGACTTGAATTTAGAAGGGATATGACAACATTTAGAATTTATGATCTATGATTTAGATGGACCAGATATGCGGTCCAATTTTCAGGATTTAAACCCTTTATTCTGAACGGAGAATATAGAAAGAATAAACTTTGAGAGGACGGAAGGATATAGAACTTTGAAAAAAATGTAGAACATTTGAGGAAATTGATTTATTTTTGTAAAAAGAATTCTCACAGGTAGCATGGTTGCCCCTATGAGTGATCTTAGGATTATCCCTTATCCTGAATGGGAAAAGAATAGAATTTAACAAAGTGAAGAGAAATTGATATAAATTTAGAAAATCAATAAAGGTTGACGAAACTTGTATTTACAAAAGAATTCTCGTAGGTAGCATTATTGCTCCTACGAGGGGTCTCAGGATTTTCCCTTATCCTGAATGGGAAAAAGAATAGAATTTAAAGAGATTTAATGAAGGGGAATTGATATAAATCTAGAAAATCAACAAAGATTGACAAAACTTGTATTTACAAAAGAATCCTCATAGGTAGCGTTATTGCTCCTACGAGGAGTTTCAGGATTTTCCCTTATCCTGAATGGGAACAAGAATAGAATTTAAGAAAATTTAGCGAAGGAGAATTGATATAAATCTAGAAAATCAATAAAGATTAACAAAACTTGTATTTACAAAAGAATCCTCATAGGTAGCGTTGTTGCTCCTACAAGGGGTCTCAGGATTTTCCCTTATCCTGAATGGGAGCACCTCGGACAACGAGGGTCAGGTTTATCCCTCAACCTGAGCGGGTACACCTCGGACAACGAGGGTCAGGTTTATCCCTTAACCTGAAAGGGTACACCTCGGACAACGAGGGTCAGGTTTATCCCTTAACCTGAAAGGGTACACCTCGGACAACGAGGGTCAGGTTTATCCCTTAACCTGAAAGGGTACACCTCGGACAACGAGGGTCAGGTTTATCCCTTAACCTGAAAGGGGTACACCTCGGACAACGAGGGTCAGGTTTATCCCTTAACCTGAAAGGGGTTTTCAAAGAATATTTAGAAAATACCTCATGGGAAAGAGGCATCAGGTTTATCCCTTAACCTGAAAGGGTAATGGAATTGATAAAATTTAATGGAATTTTGAGAAAATATTTGATAAATTTGATAAAATTTTGATAAAATTGATGTAAACTTGATAAAAATATGAAAAAAATGAATGAAACTGATAAAGATATCAAATTTAACTGAAGATTTACAAGATTTGAGAAAAAGGAGTTTTTCTGATCCTGCCTGCATATGGGATCTTGGAAGGAAAATGTTTATTTAAAAGATAAATGAGAAATCATTTTGGGGGAAGAAAATCCACCACAAGAAGAATGATCAGCGCGAGATCTGATCCTTTAAATCAGACATGAGAGATCATCATGAGGGTTAATTTTCGAAGGCAATGGTTTTGAATACTTAATTTTGAAGAAGAAGATCAACAATAGATCTGATTTCTAAAAATAACAGTTCGAAATTGATAATAAGATCAACACAAGGGTTGATCTTTGAAGGTAATGCTTAAAAACCAATCTTGGAAGATAAGACCAACACAGGGTCGATCTTTGAAGATCAATTTTGGAGGATAAGACCAACGCAAGGGTCGATCTTTTGAATAAAAAGATTTGAAATCCATTTTGGAAGATAAGCTCAATATAAGAATTGATCTTTGAATATAAAGGTTTTGAAATCCACTTTGAAAGATAAGGGTTGATCTATAAAGATTTGAAATCCATTTTGAAAGATAAGACCAACACAAAGGTTGATCTTTGAATATAAAGATTTAAAATCTATTTTGAAAGATAAGATCAACACAAAGATTGATCTTTGAATATAAAAGTTTAAAATTCATTTTGAAAGATAAGACCAACACAAGGGTTGATCTTTCAATATCATGGTTTGAAAAACTTATTTTTGAAGACATGATCAACGCGAGGGTTGATTTTTTGTCAAAGGTTAGACCAAGGAATATTTGAACTCCTTGGTCATAACGAAGATTTTTAAAATTTCATGATTTTTGAAAAAGTCCTCATAGGTAATGTCATTTCTCTCATGAATGATGTCAGGATTGCCCCGCATTCTGAAAAGAACGGGAATTAAAATGCCCCAATATAGCAAAAAGAAAAGAAAAGATATAAAGGAAATTAACATTTCATTTGATAAGCAAAGGTTTGATAACAACTAAATATTTATAAGAACTTGAAAAGGAAAAGACTCATAGAAGACTGGGCTGACTAGCCCCTACAAGACAACTGACAAAAAGAGATGAAAGCAAACAAAACTTTGGCTTTATTAATTCTTTGAGTGGTCCGGGAATGGCTCTGTCAGGACTGTTGGGCGCTCTTCTTCCTCGTCCTCTATCAAAATACTTCTATCAATGCAGTCTTGTATCATGTGCTTGAGGACGAAGCAGTGCTTTGTGTCATGCCCCGTTGCTCTATGGAACTTGCAGAACTAATCTTTGAATTTTCCCAAGATTACGGGAGGATCCGCTATTTTAGGGAGTTTGATCATCCCATGCTTTAATAGGTAATTCATAATCACTTCTAAACTCTCAGATAACGGAGTGAAGACTCGATCCTTCTCCCACTTGATGTACTTGAGCTTCTCTTGAAGATCACCCTTTTGCTGAAGGCCAATTGGAAGCGGCTTATCATTGTTTTTAAAGGATCCCTCCTTCTGCCCCTTGCCCTGATCTACTCTCGGACCGCTGCCACTGTTGTTCTTGTTTCCTTTGCTGTCGCTGCCAAGATTATTGCAAGAGGTATCAACTGAATAAGCAAACTGCGCCTTCTTCTTATGGTCTTGGACATTCTTGACCAGAGGCGTGCCCTCGTAAAGTCCGCTTTCTATTCCTGCTTCGAGCCATTCAGCTCGCTCAATCAACTTGATGAAAGATTTCGCCAGGGAAGTGGCGATGAGGCTCCTTATGGGCTGAGAGAAATTGTTGAGGATCACCTGCAATGCGTGCTCCTCTGGAATGGGTACCTTCATCTTATTACAAGTGCTTCTCCACCTGTGAATGAAATCACCTGCTCTTTCATTCTCTCCTTGCTTCAGGTTGTAAAGATGATTTAATGTAGGTGAAGCTTCAGTGTTGAATAAGAAGCGCTCGATGAACAGATTTACTACCTTATCGAACTCTCGTAGTTCGATAGGATTCACATGATCAGCATACCATATGGCTGCTACACCCTCCAGACTGCGGGGAAAGCAAATGAACAAAGCCCTGTTGTCTTTTCTGAAACGACTGCACTCTGCACAAAATGTAGCCAAGTGGGCTTTAGGGTTGCCAGTCCCATCAAATTTGAGAAACTTGCGAGGAAGATTCTCCAGGTTATCATCCCCATCTAGACCATCGTAAAAATCTTCGCCGATGTAGGTCTGCTTGCCCTTACCCTTGGCTTGAATATCCTTAATAGCTCGATTCATTTCCTTCATCTGCTTGCTCATCAGGTCCTCTGCTGGAGCCCCAGACTTGAGCTTGTTGATGGATTGAGGCTCTTCTGTAGCTATTTTTACGGATTCTTCCTCGACCAACTCTGATTCCTCAGAAGTAGTGTCTAGCTGTACCTTCTTTCTGATGATTATGACTTGCTTCTTTATAGGCTTCTTCCTCAGCTTGCTTTTAGGAACTGCCTCTTTCGGCTTGGCCTCGGCTTGCTCTGACATCATCCTTGCCATCATCTTTTGGAACATTTCATACATAGCGGGGTCGATGTCATCCTTCTTGCTCTGACCTTGTCCCCTGACTGATTTAGGAGAGCTTATCTCCTCCGCCTCACTGTCGCTGAGTTGAAGAACTGTTTCTTTTCTCCCTCTTGTAGTGACCATTTTTGAAATATCAGAACTCTCTGTGGAGGAAAAGTGGAGGTTTTTAGACCAAAGAAACTTTTTGGAGAAGTTTTGACAAGAGGGAGAATTTAGGTAAAAAATCTAATTGTATCCCATTACTAGGGATTGAGTCGTCACAAAATTTGTGACAATTGCGTTGTTTACTCCACGAGGGAGAGTAACCAACTAAAATATGAAAGAAAATACCATTTTGAAAAGGATATCTCTTGACGGAAAGAGATTTTTATGAAAATATAAACAAGAATATAAAAACAGAAGAAAATAAAAGGAAAAATGGAATTTGAGAATAAATGGTAAGGATTTAAATTTTGAAAAACTTGCAGGTAGGATCAGAAGAATTTTGAAGAAATTTAGAGGAAGAGAAAGGAAAATACACCTGGGTTTTTAGAAACAAAAGGAAAATTTTGAAATATACATACCCAGGGTTTTGGAAAATATAAGGAAGATATATATATAAAATATCATACAATCACAGATATACAAGCAAGGATACACAAACAGCACGTCCTAAAGCTGACTCTATATGCAATATTTGAAATGGCTTGTAGGACCTTAATCCTAACTCTAAGATTTATATCATCTGTCTCCAATCAAGGTACGCCGATATACTCAAGCCGAAGCTCGAAGTACGTGGCGTATAAGATATCTCTTCGGTTCTAAGGTAATGGCTTCCCAACATCCTTGAGCACCTACCGATATACCTCGGACTATGGCCCTTAGGTACGTGGTAGGGGGGCGCGAACCCAAATAAGTGGTCCAGTTGTGACGCTCTCTCCCGAACTATGGTTCAGTGAGACAACTCAGCAATGTGAAGACCGGGACAATATAGATAGGGATGTAAAATATGATCAACATGCAAATAAAACCAGAAGGCTCTAATGCAAGTCCTAAAGAGATAGATTTAAATGAGAAGAAGCATACACATGCATACATTGTTTTGCATTCAATCCCTAAAATTGAGGAGAGTTGTATTTAAGACCTAAGTCTAATGTGAACATGGAATAATCTCCTCAATATGGTCCTACCAAACCATACTTAGATCCTATATGAAAATAATGTCAGCTTAGGACAGAGTCTAGAATCCTAAGGTTTGCATGAAAATGTAGTTGACATATGTTAGAATAGAGACTTAGATTATATTAAAGCAAAGCAAAGGCATAGATCCAACCAGACGAAGACGAGTCCCATCTCAGTCGCCAAAACTGTGATCATCATAAAATTTTTCCTCTCTCTTGTGGTTTCTCTCTCTTCCTTCTCTTTCCCTTTTCTAACCTCTATTTTCCTCCTTTTTGAAGAGAAGAAAATAAAAGAAAGAAAAGAAAGAGAGAAGAGAAAAGAAAGAAAGAGAGAGATGAGGAATTCTTTTGCGCGGTCTCACTTGACCTTTATTTGAAAATATTTAGAAATTTAACTCGCCTCCATTTTTTTTGAAAATATTGCGGGAAAATGGAGAGACGAGATTCGCTCGTCGGTACGAGGTTCGACCGGTCCTGTCGCCTTTACCAGGGGTAATCGAACCAAGGATCGAATCTATGCCTTTTGCTTTGCCTAAATATAATCTAAGAATTTATTCTAACCCTAAATGCACAAAGAATCATGCTTGTGCAATGCAAGGATGTATGCTCTTTTTGAAAGATGTTTTGGAAATTTCCAAGTATTCTGAGATGAACTTGATAAGGGAGTGAAGAAATGATTGAATCTAACTTTAGAACTTTGAGATAGATCAGAGAAGTTCTAAGTCTTTGGAAGAATAAATCTTGACTTTGGAAAGAGAATAATTTAAAGCCGAGATAAAGGGGAAGGAAAGGAAAATTTTCAAGGTTTTTGAACTTGGATTTAGGAAAAGATATAAGATGAAAGTGGGATTGAATTTAAGATTTGAAATTTGTAATGGATCGGAGAAATCCAAATGGTATAGAAATGAATTTAAGAAATCTAGACATGTTAAAGGGATCTGGAAATGAACTAAAATTGGATTTGAGAATAAAATTTGATTCGAAATCTGGAATTTAAATCCGAAGTTTGGATCTTAAGATGGATTTAGATTTGAAATCTAAGATCCAAAGTAGAATTGGATTGTGGATCCTAAAAAAAATGGATTTGGATCTGAAGTCTAAGATCCGAAGTAGAATTGGGTTCTGGATCCTAAGATGGATTTGGATTTGAAGTCTGAGATCCCATATAGAGTTGGACTCTGGATCCTAAGATGGATTTGGATCTGAAGTCTGAGATCCAATGTAGAGTTGGACTCTGGATCCTAAGATGGATTTGAATCTGAAGTCTGAGATCCAATGTAGAGTTGGACTCTGGATCCTAATATGGATTTTGGATCTGAAGTCTGAGATCCAATGTGAAATTGGATTTTGGATCCTATAAGGAAATTGGATTTGAAGTTCGAGATCCAATGTGAAATTGGATTTTGGATCCTATAAGGAAATTGGATCTGAAGTCTGAGATCCAATATGAGTGTTGAATCCTGGATCCTAAAATGGATTTGGAGTTAAATTCAGAAGATGAATCAAGAACTTCTAAGTTTAAATTTGAACTTGAAAAATGAAATTTAGAATTTTGAATATACAAACGAATTTCAAAGTCAAATTAGATCTTGAATTTTTGAATTTGGAATTTAGAAGATGAATCAAGTGTCTCAAAGTTAAAATTGAACTTTGAGTTTGATTTAGAGCTTTGAATATAAAAATGACTTTGAAATCTCAAAGTTAAATTGAACTTTGAGATTTGAAAATGAAATTGAATTTGAAAAATGAAAGGAGGAATTGGATTTTATAAGAATTTAAAGATATTTACATTACTTGGAGTTTTTGAAAAAGGAATTTTGAAAATATGATGTAGTTCTATCCTAAATGATGAATGAATTTAAATTTTTGAATTTGGATTTTGAAAAGCTATTCCATTATTTAAATGAATTAAAATAAGATTGAAGATATAATACATCCTTGACTATGGTCATTGAATGTATTATATAATAATCTATATTTAAATTCAGGTGAAGAATGAAACACATTTGGTGCTTTTATAGAATTTAAAATGAAATTAACTCTCAATATACCCTGACTATGGCCATTAGTATATATTTTGAGTTAATTTTAAGTTAAATTCTAATAAAAAAAGAAAAAAATATTTAAGGAAAATATGATGAATTTTGAAAACGGATCAAGTGTGGATCCAGTGTTATTTTATAAAAGATAAAATTCTTAAGTTTTGTTTACATCCTGACTATGGCCATTGATGTAAATCATCAACTTAGGATTAATTACCTCTTACGAAATGATGCACGTGCCATTCGTGTTTCACCATTGTGAAATTTGGAAAAAAAATGTAAAAAGCATGAAAATAAGCAATTCATGATATTTATAATACGTATTTATTCTACCAAATACAGGAAGATATGAAAGTTATATCAACATCTAATTATCTTAAAATTGAATTTAATGCTCCTAATACTAAATAGCATTTTTAACTTACCACCTGCAAAACAGAGTTAGTATAGATCAAGACTGCAAAACTATGAAAGATGGTAGGAGGTATTAAACCGAATCCAAGATGCTATGCTCATATGGAAAATATATATGGAGAAAAAATAAAAAGGTGATACTTACCTCAACCGATGGAGCATACTTGTGGAAGATAGGTAATGTTGCTGTGTACAGAGAGTATGAGTAAAATGTGGATGGTATGTTGAAAATATAATTTGTGAAGCAGTGGAGGTGTTATGACTATAGATACAGCTATAGATGTAAACATAGAATAGGTATGTGCTATATTGAATTGGGTAACAAGGCATGAAGAATGGCAGCAAGAGCTAAGGGGGACATAGTGGACTGATAGGGTGTCACCACAGGAGGTAGAAGATGGTAGTGTAGGGTGGAGTCTGATGACATGGGCTGTCAGCAACAAGTCAGTTTCTGCAAACTGAGTTTAATGGCAGTGACCAGGAGGCTATGTTATGAATTGAGAAGTAATAGAAAACATGTAAGTGCTGTGAAATAGGAAGATGGATGTATAGCCAATGTGTTGTATGATGAACATGACATGCAACATGGTGAGGGTAATGTGCAGTAGGCATTTACACATGGGGAGCGTCACGGCAATTGCTGAAAGTATAGGGAAAGCTACAGCAGTGTTAGACACTGCTTGTAAGTGTGTGGAAGATGGAATGAAGGTGCTGAAACATGGGTACATAAGTAAATGTGTGTGGCACATAGGACTGTATGGCTGGGATATGTAAAGTGGTGGACATACAGCCGTTGCAGAAGATAAGAGTGGGGAAAATTACAGTGAATGTTATCACTATAGGTGTTGTTGGAACATATAGCAGGTTTATGTGAGTAGTGAGGCAAGCTAGGAAAGTGCAAAGCTATACTATGCTGTGAAGGGCCATAGGTAGATATACGTGTTGTGTAGCTCTGGACAGCAATTGGGAAGTGTAATAATAAAATAAAATGTATGTTGTTCATAGTAAGTGAAGTAAGGTGTGTATGGTGGTATTTTAATGAAAGCTACAGGAAAATGACTATTTGGCAAATAGTGAAGACATAGGTAAAGAGGAACATGTAATGTTGTGATTGTTGCATACTGTGCAATAATGCAATATTTGAATTATGACATAAATTTTAAGAATGTACATGTTGGTGGTTAAGTATGAAAGGCTGTTAAAAGATGTTGCAAATGGCAACCAATGATATCATGAGACATGCAGAGGATGTATTGGGATATTACAGCATATATAAGTAATACACAAGTGGGTTGGAAGGACTGTAACGACGTTGTGCATTTATTGTGAATGTTTAGCAATCATGCTAGTGCCTTAGCACAACTGTGGTGAAGCATCACCTCAATGTTAAAGCATTGCTGTCAGTTTTATGAGAAGCGACAGGGGACTGTGAGTGAGTGATACCTGCTGTAGCAGGTGGGTTTTACAATGGATTTATAACAAATAAACACCAAATGGAAGATACAACGAATGTTGCCCAATAAAGTGGGGCTATTAACGCAACATATGGAGGGTGCTGGGAGGTATTGGAGAGGGGATAAGGATGTAGGTACAGGGGAAAAGGCGAGGAACGAAGGGTGCAAATGGTGGAAGATGATAATGAGCTGGCTGAAAGCAAATGAAACAAGAAGACCAGGTAGAAGGATGTCTCCGAGGCCAATATTATCACTACCCCATGGATAAAAAAAATCGAGGAATTCTCAATAGCATAGGAATACTTTCACCACTGTTGTTATCACCTCGTGCAACCGCAGCCATTACACTTTGATGGAACAGAAGTGGTGATATGAAGACCCAGAAAATATCATAGGTGAAAGCACATCATAAAAGTACTGAAGCGACCTTAATGTTTGGCAAACGGGCCACTTGTAGAACACTTATCATCACAGAAATACCTAGAACGTCTTGTCCAATCCAGGCATAAGATGCATGTTGGTTTGCCACCCAGGATATTGCAAATGCGCAAATGGAGTTAGCCCTGTTGTGGAGAATGCTTCCTTCAACCAATCCAGAGGAAACCCAAAAAGAAAAATAGAAGAAAGGGGAGAAAATCAAAGAAGAGGATGTCGGATGGAGAGGTGAATCGTGAATTCCTTCAGAAGAGCTCCCCCCTCTTTTTCTCCTTGATACCTTCTTTTATAAGCCCTTGAAGGATCGAGAGGGCGGTTTGGAGATGGACGGGAGAGAAGGAGGATCGAGGCAATGCCCTCCATCGCCTCTCCCTGTGATTCCTTGCAACGGCAAGTCGTTGGATTTTTTTTGAATTTTCAAAAGGATGGTTTCTTTTTAAGAATTTTTTGTAAAAAAATGGTTTAAGATGAGGTTTTTGGCAAACTTCCATTTTTCCAAGTTTTAAAAACAAATTTTTTTTTGGATTTTTGTATCGCTTCTTCCATTTTTTGTATTTTTGTAATAAAAAACTAAGATTTTATGAAAAACAAAGTTTAAACACTAAATTTTTTGTATTTTTTTGAAAAATATTTACAAAAATACTTTTCAGAGAATTTCAGACCATTTCGAGAAAATTTCTTTAGAAGAAAGGGTTCGGACCCGAGTTTTGAGAGAATGTTCGAGTTTTGACACTCGATTCGAGAAATTCAATGTGATGAATCCAAACGGATGTCGGATGGACTGTTCGAGCTGTTTTAAAACTATTTTTGGTATTTTCTTATAATTTTTAATTTAAAATTTGAACAAGGAGATTCAGATTTGGATCTGGATAATGGATCCAGATCCAAAATCAATTTAAACATATGAAATGAATTTAATTTCAATAATACTTGAGAAATGAACTGGAATTTATATTCAAACGTGGCTTAATTTATCAGAAAATGATATTAAGGGCAAGAAGGGAATATTTAAAAGATTTTGAAAAATTTGGGGTGTTCACAGATGCCCCTCTTTGCTACTAAGCCGGTTGAAAGCCGAGCTTAGTGGCAAAGAAAACACTCCAAATTTTGAAAAATGCCCCCGTCAGCAGATCTGAACTGGGTGTGGAAGAATTTGATTTAAAAGACATGGTTTTTCAGATTTAAATCTTTATCCTTGAATGGCTTTTGGAAGACGAAATCCTCGAAAATGATATGACTGAATAATAGAGAGGAGGAAATCGTGATGAGACTTTGGGTGAAGATCCCGAAAAGATAAAAGGTAAGAATTTAAATCAAGTCTCATGGGCGAGACAAGATCAATCTTTTGAAATGACTCAGGTCTGTCCCTTAATCTGGATGGGGCGAAGATATATAAAAATAACCTGAATGGGGAAAGGAATATATGAGGACTTTGATGGGACATTTATTAGAGAAGGCCTTGTGAGATGAAGCTCAAGTAGGATTTTATTCCGGATGGATATACAAATCATGGATTCCTCGATGGGAAGAACCATGATGGGACTTGGAAGGAAACACCTCGTCTAAACGAGACTCAGGTTTAACCCAAACCTGAAGAAGGAAGATACCTCGAGGTACGAGGTTCAGGCTTAACCCTTAACCTGAAAGGGACGACCATACAGAATCCTCGAGTGAAGAGACCATGATGGGACCTTCGGAGTTTGGACGAACAAATCCGAAAGGGTTTTGCGAAAGGAGGAAGGAAATGGGGTTCCCTAAAGTTTTTGAAAAAAGGGGTGAACTTGGGCGTCTCATTGCTGAGACTGAAACCAACTTTTGAATTTAATGACCTCTCGCAGGAAGTACAGGTTTTGACCCTTAACCTGAGTGGGAACAACCATACGGATTTCTTGAAACCGTGATGGGACAGGAGAGATACTTCAACTGAATGGGGTAACTCTTCTGGAAGATATAAACAACGCTAGGTTGCATCAAAATGGATATTAACTACTTATTTCATTCTTAGAATATCTAGAAAATTTTGTCAATAAGATAAATTTATAGTTGACTTCAACGCTCGAAAATGTGCACGTGTGTGCAAAGATATTCCATCTTTTACCTAGAGTATTTCCTCCAACGAAGTTAACTCCTTGGTTTTTATGAGTCAAATTCAAAATTTTAGCGCTGATGATTTTCTTCAAGGAAGCTATCCATTTCCCTGATATAAGAAGAGAAGATATATTCTTAATTTCATAAAAGCAAGTGGTGAAGAGATATTGATAAAAGAATTTTGCATAAGAAAAGATGACTTCTGGCAATTTAGGCAGTTTGATATCTGGGTGTTTTTCTCATGATGATCTTCTTGCACTCTTTTTGAGTCATTGGGCTTTTCAGGCTTTTACACCATCCTTCATTTTGGATGTTCCTGACTTTTCTCTCTTTTTCAGGGAAGGGTACGTCACAAACTCCTTCATCTTGAAGATGTTCTGATCCTTCATTTTCTCAGGGATTATATATGATATTGGCTCAAAAGTCTTTAGATGATAGCTGGAATCAAATATCATTTAGGGTTTGTCGGTAGGTCCATCACACTCGCCTTCATCTCGACGGTGATCTGAACTTTCCCTGGAAGGATCCTTCACAAACTC
Organism: Nuphar pumila; assembly: GCF_984573655.1. Taxonomy (NCBI): domain Eukaryota; kingdom Viridiplantae; phylum Streptophyta; class Magnoliopsida; order Nymphaeales; family Nymphaeaceae; genus Nuphar; species Nuphar pumila. The sequence goes on from NC_143265.1 coordinate 59,770,292, forward strand.
CTTCATCTTGGTAGATGATCCAAATCTTCTTTGGCCTCGGGGGTCTACTCGCTTAATTCGCCTTTATCTTGACGACAATTGAGAGATCCCTTTTGCCGATATTTGATTGCAACTTTAAACTGGATAAGGTGATATGGATTAAGTGGATTCTTTTATGGCTCAGGATATTTCCACTGTCTAATTGCCAGGAAATCGTCTTTAAACATGCATCATAGCTATGATCAATATCAATTCGCTTCCGGCTTTTCAATGTCATCGAATATTTATTTCACTAATCATACCGAGGATATTTCTTTCATTCTTTTGGTTGATCAACAGGAAAAAGATTTGAATTTTACCTCTCTTTCACAAAGAGTTTCACCTTTTATGAAGAAAATACTAGAGGTAATCTGAGGTAATTCTTTTGTGCAGTAAGATTTATTTGGAATCAACAAATATTTTTAGCAAATTGGCAAAGTTTTCATGACTTCTATGTGAAATATTTACTCAATATAGATTTTGATGCGACCTTTAGTTGTAATTTATGATTTTGGATATTCTAACCGGTGAACTGAGACCTTTCATTTAACGACCAACGAAGTAGCTGGAACCTTTTATTTAATGACCAGCGAAGTAGCTGGGACATTTCATTTAACGACCAGCGAAGTAGCTGGGACATTTCATTTAATGACCAGGAAAATCTGGGACCTTTCATTTAACGACCAACGAAGGAGTTGGAACATTTCATTTAACGACCAGTAAAAACTGGGACTTTTCATTTAACGACCAGCGAAGTAGCTGGGACATTTTATTTAACGACCAGCGAAGTAGCTGGGACTTTTCATTTAACGACCAGCGAAGTAGCTGGGACCTTTCATTTAACGACCAGCGAAGTAGCTGGGACCTTTCATTTAACGACCAGCGAAGTAGCTGGGACATTTCATTTAATCATTTAACGACCAGCGAAGTAGTTGGGACATTTCATTTAATCATTTAACGACCAACGAAGTAGCTAGAACATTTCATTTAATCATTTAACGACCAGCGAAGTAGCTAGAACATTTCATTTAATTATTTAACGACCAGCGAAGTAGCTGGGACATTTCATTTAATCATTTAGCGACCAGCGAAGTAGCTGGGACATTTCATTTAATCATTTACCGACCAGCGAAGTAGCTGGGACATTTCATTTAATCATTTAACGACCTGATTTAAGATTGAGACTTTTGAAAGACAACCAGTACGAGGACTGAACTTGATCTTTAGATTTAAAATCTTTAGCAAAATAACCAGTGCGAGCACTAGGTTTTCCAACTGAGAGTCGGGAAGGAGATCGACCTATTTAAAATATTTAGAGATCGAAGCAAGAAGAATGGCCGGGGTTTCAGGATTATCCCTTATCCTAAAGGGGAAATAGAACAGACATTTTTGAAGAGAATTTAGAAAAAGAATGATTCAGGTTTATCCCTTAACCTGAAGGGGAAATAAAATAGACATTTGATGAGAATTTAGGAAAAGAATGATTCAGGTTTATCCCTTAACCTGAAGGGGAAATAGAATAGACATTTTTGAAGAGAATTTAGAAAAAGAATGATTCAGGTTTATCCCTTAACTTGAAGGGGAAATGAAATAGACATTTGATGAGAATTTAGGAAAAGAATAATTCAGGTTTATCCCTTAACCTGAAGGGGAAATAGAATAGACATTTTTGAAGAGAATTTAGAAAAAAAATGATTCAGGTTTATCCCTTAACCTGAAGGGGAAATGAAATAGACGTTTGATGAGAATTTAGGAAAAGAATGATTCAGGTTTATCCCTTAACCTGAAGGGGAAATATAAGATTTTATGAAGAGATAACCTGAGACTTGAATTTAGAAGGGATATGACAACATTTAGAATTTATGATCTATGATTTAGATGGACCAGATATGCGGTCCAATTTTCAGGATTTAAACCCTTTATTCTGAACGGAGAATATAGAAAGAATAAACTTTGAGAGGACGGAAGGATATAGAACTTTGAAAAAAATGTAGAACATTTGAGGAAATTGATTTATTTTTGTAAAAAGAATTCTCACAGGTAGCATGGTTGCCCCTATGAGTGATCTTAGGATTATCCCTTATCCTGAATGGGAAAAGAATAGAATTTAACAAAGTGAAGAGAAATTGATATAAATTTAGAAAATCAATAAAGGTTGACGAAACTTGTATTTACAAAAGAATTCTCGTAGGTAGCATTATTGCTCCTACGAGGGGTCTCAGGATTTTCCCTTATCCTGAATGGGAAAAAGAATAGAATTTAAAGAGATTTAATGAAGGGGAATTGATATAAATCTAGAAAATCAACAAAGATTGACAAAACTTGTATTTACAAAAGAATCCTCATAGGTAGCGTTATTGCTCCTACGAGGAGTTTCAGGATTTTCCCTTATCCTGAATGGGAACAAGAATAGAATTTAAGAAAATTTAGCGAAGGAGAATTGATATAAATCTAGAAAATCAATAAAGATTAACAAAACTTGTATTTACAAAAGAATCCTCATAGGTAGCGTTGTTGCTCCTACAAGGGGTCTCAGGATTTTCCCTTATCCTGAATGGGAGCACCTCGGACAACGAGGGTCAGGTTTATCCCTCAACCTGAGCGGGTACACCTCGGACAACGAGGGTCAGGTTTATCCCTTAACCTGAAAGGGTACACCTCGGACAACGAGGGTCAGGTTTATCCCTTAACCTGAAAGGGTACACCTCGGACAACGAGGGTCAGGTTTATCCCTTAACCTGAAAGGGTACACCTCGGACAACGAGGGTCAGGTTTATCCCTTAACCTGAAAGGGGTACACCTCGGACAACGAGGGTCAGGTTTATCCCTTAACCTGAAAGGGGTTTTCAAAGAATATTTAGAAAATACCTCATGGGAAAGAGGCATCAGGTTTATCCCTTAACCTGAAAGGGTAATGGAATTGATAAAATTTAATGGAATTTTGAGAAAATATTTGATAAATTTGATAAAATTTTGATAAAATTGATGTAAACTTGATAAAAATATGAAAAAAATGAATGAAACTGATAAAGATATCAAATTTAACTGAAGATTTACAAGATTTGAGAAAAAGGAGTTTTTCTGATCCTGCCTGCATATGGGATCTTGGAAGGAAAATGTTTATTTAAAAGATAAATGAGAAATCATTTTGGGGGAAGAAAATCCACCACAAGAAGAATGATCAGCGCGAGATCTGATCCTTTAAATCAGACATGAGAGATCATCATGAGGGTTAATTTTCGAAGGCAATGGTTTTGAATACTTAATTTTGAAGAAGAAGATCAACAATAGATCTGATTTCTAAAAATAACAGTTCGAAATTGATAATAAGATCAACACAAGGGTTGATCTTTGAAGGTAATGCTTAAAAACCAATCTTGGAAGATAAGACCAACACAGGGTCGATCTTTGAAGATCAATTTTGGAGGATAAGACCAACGCAAGGGTCGATCTTTTGAATAAAAAGATTTGAAATCCATTTTGGAAGATAAGATCAATATAAGAATTGATCTTTGAATATAAAGGTTTTGAAATCCACTTTGAAAGATAAGGGTTGATCTATAAAGATTTGAAATCCATTTTGAAAGATAAGACCAACACAAAGGTTGATCTTTGAATATAAAGATTTAAAATCTATTTTGAAAGATAAGATCAACACAAAGATTGATCTTTGAATATAAAAGTTTAAAATTCATTTTGAAAGATAAGACCAACACAAGGGTTGATCTTTCAATATCATGGTTTGAAAAACTTATTTTTGAAGACATGATCAACGCGAGGGTTGATTTTTTGTCAAAGGTTAGACCAAGGAATATTTGAACTCCTTGGTCATAACGAAGATTTTTAAAATTTCATGATTTTTGAAAAAGTCCTCATAGGTAATGTCATTTCTCTCATGAATGATGTCAGGATTGCCCCGCATTCTGAAAAGAACGGGAATTAAAATGCCCCAATATAGCAAAAAGAAAAGAAAAGATATAAAGGAAATTAACATTTCATTTGATAAGCAAAGGTTTGATAACAACTAAATATTTATAAGAACTTGAAAAGGAAAAGACTCATAGAAGACTGGGCTGACTAGCCCCTACAAGACAACTGACAAAAAGAGATGAAAGCAAACAAAACTTTGGCTTTATTAATTCTTTGAGTGGTCCGGGAATGGCTCTGTCAGGACTGTTGGGCGCTCTTCTTCCTCGTCCTCTATCAAAATACTTCTATCAATGCAGTCTTGTATCATGTGCTTGAGGACGAAGCAGTGCTTTGTGTCATGCCCCGTTGCTCTATGGAACTTGCAGAACTAATCTTTGAATTTTCCCAAGATTACGGGAGGATCCGCTATTTTAGGGAGTTTGATCATCCCATGCTTTAATAGGTAATTCATAATCACTTCTAAACTCTCAGATAACGGAGTGAAGACTCGATCCTTCTCCCACTTGATGTACTTGAGCTTCTCTTGAAGATCACCCTTTTGCTGAAGGCCAATTGGAAGCGGCTTATCATTGTTTTTAAAGGATCCCTCCTTCTGCCCCTTGCCCTGATCTACTCTCGGACCGCTGCCACTGTTGTTCTTGTTTCCTTTGCTGTCGCTGCCAAGATTATTGCAAGAGGTATCAACTGAATAAGCAAACTGCGCCTTCTTCTTATGGTCTTGGACATTCTTGACCAGAGGCGTGCCCTCGTAAAGTCCGCTTTCTATTCCTGCTTCGAGCCATTCAGCTCGCTCAATCAACTTGATGAAAGATTTCGCCAGGGAAGTGGCGATGAGGCTCCTTATGGGCTGAGAGAAATTGTTGAGGATCACCTGCAATGCGTGCTCCTCTGGAATGGGTACCTTCATCTTATTACAAGTGCTTCTCCACCTGTGAATGAAATCACCTGCTCTTTCATTCTCTCCTTGCTTCAGGTTGTAAAGATGATTTAATGTAGGTGAAGCTTCAGTGTTGAATAAGAAGCGCTCGATGAACAGATTTACTACCTTATCGAACTCTCGTAGTTCGATAGGATTCACATGATCAGCATACCATATGGCTGCTACACCCTCCAGACTGCGGGGAAAGCAAATGAACAAAGCCCTGTTGTCTTTTCTGAAACGACTGCACTCTGCACAAAATGTAGCCAAGTGGGCTTTAGGGTTGCCAGTCCCATCAAATTTGAGAAACTTGCGAGGAAGATTCTCCAGGTTATCATCCCCATCTAGACCATCGTAAAAATCTTCGCCGATGTAGGTCTGCTTGCCCTTACCCTTGGCTTGAATATCCTTAATAGCTCGATTCATTTCCTTCATCTGCTTGCTCATCAGGTCCTCTGCTGGAGCCCCAGACTTGAGCTTGTTGATGGATTGAGGCTCTTCTGTAGCTATTTTTACGGATTCTTCCTCGACCAACTCTGATTCCTCAGAAGTAGTGTCTAGCTGTACCTTCTTTCTGATGATTATGACTTGCTTCTTTATAGGCTTCTTCCTCAGCTTGCTTTTAGGAACTGCCTCTTTCGGCTTGGCCTCGGCTTGCTCTGACATCATCCTTGCCATCATCTTTTGGAACATATCATACATAGCGGGGTCGATGTCATCCTTCTTGCTCTGACCTTGTCCCCTGACTGATTTAGGAGAGCTTATCTCCTCCGCCTCACTGTCGCTGAGTTGAAGAACTGTTTCTTTTCTCCCTCTTGTAGTGACCATTTTTGAAATATCAGAACTCTCTGTGGAGGAAAAGTGGAGGTTTTTAGACCAAAGAAACTTTTTGGAGAAGTTTTGACAAGAGGGAGAATTTAGGTAAAAAATCTAATTGTATCCCATTACTAGGGATTGAGTCGTCACAAAATTTGTGACAATTGCGTTGTTTACTCCACGAGGGAGAGTAACCAACTAAAATATGAAAGAAAATACCATTTTGAAAAGGATATCTCTTGACGGAAAGAGATTTTTATGAAAATATAAACAAGAATATAAAAACAGAAGAAAATAAAAGGAAAAATGGAATTTGAGAATAAATGGTAAGGATTTAAATTTTGAAAAACTTGCAGGTAGGATCAGAAGAATTTTGAAGAAATTTAGAGGAAGAGAAAGGAAAATACACCTGGGTTTTTAGAAACAAAAGGAAAATTTTGAAATATACATACCCAGGGTTTTGGAAAATATAAGGAAGATATATATATAAAATATCATACAATCACAGATATACAAGCAAGGATACACAAACAGCACGTCCTAAAGCTGACTCTATATGCAATATTTGAAATGGCTTGTAGGACCTTAATCCTAACTCTAAGATTTATATCATCTGTCTCCAATCAAGGTACGCCGATATACTCAAGCCGAAGCTCGAAGTACGTGGCGTATAAGATATCTCTTCGGTTCTAAGGTAATGGCTTCCCAACATCCTTGAGCACCTACCGATATACCTCGGACTATGGCCCTTAGGTACGTGGTAGGGGGGCGCGAACCCAAATAAGTGGTCCAGTTGTGACGCTCTCTCCCGAACTATGGTTCAGTGAGACAACTCAGCAATGTGAAGACCGGGACAATATAGATAGGGATGTAAAATATGATCAACATGCAAATAAAACCAGAAGGCTCTAATGCAAGTCCTAAAGAGATAGATTTAAATGAGAAGAAGCATACACATGCATACATTGTTTTGCATTCAATCCCTAAAATTGAGGAGAGTTGTATTTAAGACCTAAGTCTAATGTGAACATGGAATAATCTCCTCAATATGGTCCTACCAAACCATACTTAGATCCTATATGAAAATAATGTCAGCTTAGGACAGAGTCTAGAATCCTAAGGTTTGCATGAAAATGTAGTTGACATATGTTAGAATAGAGACTTAGATTATATTAAAGCAAAGCAAAGGCATAGATCCAACCAGACGAAGACGAGTCCCATCTCAGTCGCCAAAACTGTGATCATCATAAAATTTTTCCTCTCTCTTGTGGTTTCTCTCTCTTCCTTCTCTTTCCCTTTTCTAACCTCTATTTTCCTCCTTTTTGAAGAGAAGAAAATAAAAGAAAGAAAAGAAAGAGAGAAGAGAAAAGAAAGAAAGAGAGAGATGAGGAATTCTTTTGCGCGGTCTCACTTGACCTTTATTTGAAAATATTTAGAAATTTAACTCGCCTCCATTTTTTTTGAAAATATTGCGGGAAAATGGAGAGACGAGATTCGCTCGTCGGTACGAGGTTCGACCGGTCCTGTCGCCTTTACCAGGGGTAATCGAACCAAGGATCGAATCTATGCCTTTTGCTTTGCCTAAATATAATCTAAGAATTTATTCTAACCCTAAATGCACAAAGAATCATGCTTGTGCAATGCAAGGATGTATGCTCTTTTTGAAAGATGTTTTGGAAATTTCCAAGTATTCTGAGATGAACTTGATAAGGGAGTGAAGAAATGATTGAATCTAACTTTAGAACTTTGAGATAGATCAGAGAAGTTCTAAGTCTTTGGAAGAATAAATCTTGACTTTGGAAAGAGAATAATTTAAAGCCGAGATAAAGGGGAAGGAAAGGAAAATTTTCAAGGTTTTTGAACTTGGATTTAGGAAAAGATATAAGATGAAAGTGGGATTGAATTTAAGATTTGAAATTTGTAATGGATCGGAGAAATCCAAATGGTATAGAAATGAATTTAAGAAATCTAGACATGTTAAAGGGATCTGGAAATGAACTAAAATTGGATTTGAGAATAAAATTTGATTCGAAATCTGGAATTTAAATCCGAAGTTTGGATCTTAAGATGGATTTAGATTTGAAATCTAAGATCCAAAGTAGAATTGGATTGTGGATCCTAAAAAAAATGGATTTGGATCTGAAGTCTAAGATCCGAAGTAGAATTGGGTTCTGGATCCTAAGATGGATTTGGATTTGAAGTCTGAGATCCCATATAGAGTTGGACTCTGGATCCTAAGATGGATTTGGATCTGAAGTCTGAGATCCAATGTAGAGTTGGACTCTGGATCCTAAGATGGATTTGAATCTGAAGTCTGAGATCCAATGTAGAGTTGGACTCTGGATCCTAATATGGATTTTGGATCTGAAGTCTGAGATCCAATGTGAAATTGGATTTTGGATCCTATAAGGAAATTGGATTTGAAGTTCGAGATCCAATGTGAAATTGGATTTTGGATCCTATAAGGAAATTGGATCTGAAGTCTGAGATCCAATATGAGTGTTGAATCCTGGATCCTAAAATGGATTTGGAGTTAAATTCAGAAGATGAATCAAGAACTTCTAAGTTTAAATTTGAACTTGAAAAATGAAATTTAGAATTTTGAATATACAAACGAATTTCAAAGTCAAATTAGATCTTGAATTTTTGAATTTGGAATTTAGAAGATGAATCAAGTGTCTCAAAGTTAAAATTGAACTTTGAGTTTGATTTAGAGCTTTGAATATAAAAATGACTTTGAAATCTCAAAGTTAAATTGAACTTTGAGATTTGAAAATGAAATTGAATTTGAAAAATGAAAGGAGGAATTGGATTTTATAAGAATTTAAAGATATTTACATTACTTGGAGTTTTTGAAAAAGGAATTTTGAAAATATGATGTAGTTCTATCCTAAATGATGAATGAATTTAAATTTTTGAATTTGGATTTTGAAAAGCTATTCCATTATTTAAATGAATTAAAATAAGATTGAAGATATAATACATCCTTGACTATGGTCATTGAATGTATTATATAATAATCTATATTTAAATTCAGGTGAAGAATGAAACACATTTGGTGCTTTTATAGAATTTAAAATGAAATTAACTCTCAATATACCCTGACTATGGCCATTAGTATATATTTTGAGTTAATTTTAAGTTAAATTCTAATAAAAAAAGAAAAAAATATTTAAGGAAAATATGATGAATTTTGAAAACGGATCAAGTGTGGATCCAGTGTTATTTTATAAAAGATAAAATTCTTAAGTTTTGTTTACATCCTGACTATGGCCATTGATGTAAATCATCAACTTAGGATTAATTACCTCTTACGAAATGATGCACGTGCCATTCGTGTTTCACCATTGTGAAATTTGGAAAAAAAATGTAAAAAGCATGAAAATAAGCAATTCATGATATTTATAATACGTATTTATTCTACCAAATACAGGAAGATATGAAAGTTATATCAACATCTAATTATCTTAAAATTGAATTTAATGCTCCTAATACTAAATAGCATTTTTAACTTACCACCTGCAAAACAGAGTTAGTATAGATCAAGACTGCAAAACTATGAAAGATGGTAGGAGGTATTAAACCGAATCCAAGATGCTATGCTCATATGGAAAATATATATGGAGAAAAAATAAAAAGGTGATACTTACCTCAACCGATGGAGCATACTTGTGGAAGATAGGTAATGTTGCTGTGTACAGAGAGTATGAGTAAAATGTGGATGGTATGTTGAAAATATAATTTGTGAAGCAGTGGAGGTGTTATGACTATAGATACAGCTATAGATGTAAACATAGAATAGGTATGTGCTATATTGAATTGGGTAACAAGGCATGAAGAATGGCAGCAAGAGCTAAGGGGGACATAGTGGACTGATAGGGTGTCACCACAGGAGGTAGAAGATGGTAGTGTAGGGTGGAGTCTGATGACATGGGCTGTCAGCAACAAGTCAGTTTCTGCAAACTGAGTTTAATGGCAGTGACCAGGAGGCTATGTTATGAATTGAGAAGTAATAGAAAACATGTAAGTGCTGTGAAATAGGAAGATGGATGTATAGCCAATGTGTTGTATGATGAACATGACATGCAACATGGTGAGGGTAATGTGCAGTAGGCATTTACACATGGGGAGCGTCACGGCAATTGCTGAAAGTATAGGGAAAGCTACAGCAGTGTTAGACACTGCTTGTAAGTGTGTGGAAGATGGAATGAAGGTGCTGAAACATGGGTACATAAGTAAATGTGTGTGGCACATAGGACTGTATGGCTGGGATATGTAAAGTGGTGGACATACAGCCGTTGCAGAAGATAAGAGTGGGGAAAATTACAGTGAATGTTATCACTATAGGTGTTGTTGGAACATATAGCAGGTTTATGTGAGTAGTGAGGCAAGCTAGGAAAGTGCAAAGCTATACTATGCTGTGAAGGGCCATAGGTAGATATACGTGTTGTGTAGCTCTGGACAGCAATTGGGAAGTGTAATAATAAAATAAAATGTATGTTGTTCATAGTAAGTGAAGTAAGGTGTGTATGGTGGTATTTTAATGAAAGCTACAGGAAAATGACTATTTGGCAAATAGTGAAGACATAGGTAAAGAGGAACATGTAATGTTGTGATTGTTGCATACTGTGCAATAATGCAATATTTGAATTATGACATAAATTTTAAGAATGTACATGTTGGTGGTTAAGTATGAAAGGCTGTTAAAAGATGTTGCAAATGGCAACCAATGATATCATGAGACATGCAGAGGATGTATTGGGATATTACAGCATATATAAGTAATACACAAGTGGGTTGGAAGGACTGTAACGACGTTGTGCATTTATTGTGAATGTTTAGCAATCATGCTAGTGCCTTAGCACAACTGTGGTGAAGCATCACCTCAATGTTAAAGCATTGCTGTCAGTTTTATGAGAAGCGACAGGGGACTGTGAGTGAGTGATACCTGCTGTAGCAGGTGGGTTTTACAATGGATTTATAACAAATAAACACCAAATGGAAGATACAACGAATGTTGCCCAATAAAGTGGGGCTATTAACGCAACATATGGAGGGTGCTGGGAGGTATTGGAGAGGGGATAAGGATGTAGGTACAGGGGAAAAGGCGGGGAACGAAGGGTGCAAATGGTGGAAGATGATAATGAGCTGGCTGAAAGCAAATGAAACAAGAAGACCAGGTAGAAGGATGTCTCCGAGGCCAATATTATCACTACCCCATGGATAAAAAAAATCGAGGAATTCTCAATAGCATAGGAATACTTTCACCACTGTTGTTATCACCTCGTGCAACCGCAGCCATTACACTTTGATGGAACAGAAGTGGTGATATGAAGACCCAGAAAATATCATAGGTGAAAGCACATCATAAAAGTACTGAAGCGACCTTAATGTTTGGCAAACGGGCCACTTGTAGAACACTTATCATCACAGAAATACCTAGAACGTCTTGTCCAATCCAGGCATAAGATGCATGTTGGTTTGCCACCCAGGATATTGCAAATGCGCAAATGGAGTTAGCCCTGTTGTGGAGAATGCTTCCTTCAACCAATCCAGAGGAAACCCAAAAAGAAAAATAGAAGAAAGGGGAGAAAATCAAAGAAGAGGATGTCGGATGGAGAGGTGAATCGTGAATTCCTTCAGAAGAGCTCCCCCCTCTTTTTCTCCTTGATACCTTCTTTTATAAGCCCTTGAAGGATCGAGAGGGCGGTTTGGAGATGGACGGGAGAGAAGGAGGATCGAGGCAATGCCCTCCATCGCCTCTCCCTGTGATTCCTTGCAACGGCAAGTCGTTGGATTTTTTTTGAATTTTCAAAAGGATGGTTTCTTTTTAAGAATTTTTTGTAAAAAAATGGTTTAAGATGAGGTTTTTGGCAAACTTCCATTTTTCCAAGTTTTAAAAACAAATTTTTTTTTGGATTTTTGTATCGCTTCTTCCATTTTTTGTATTTTTGTAATAAAAAACTAAGATTTTATGAAAAACAAAGTTTAAACACTAAATTTTTTGTATTTTTTTGAAAAATATTTACAAAAATACTTTTCAGAGAATTTCAGACCATTTCGAGAAAATTTCTTTAGAAGAAAGGGTTCGGACCCGAGTTTTGAGAGAATGTTCGAGTTTTGACACTCGATTCGAGAAATTCAATGTGATGAATCCAAACGGATGTTGGATGGACTGTTCGAGCTGTTTTAAAACTATTTTTGGTATTTTCTTATAATTTTTAATTTAAAATTTGAACAAGGAGATTCAGATTTGGATCTGGATAATGGATCCAGATCCAAAATCAATTTAAACATATGAAATGAATTTAATTTCAATAATACTTGAGAAATGAACTGGAATTTATATTCAAACGTGGCTTAATTTATCAGAAAATGATATTAAGGGCAAGAAGGGAATATTTAAAAGATTTTGAAAAATTTGGGGTGTTCACAGATGCCCCTCTTTGCTACTAAGCCGGTTGAAAGCCGAGCTTAGTGGCAAAGAAAACACTCCAAATTTTGAAAAATGCCCCCGTCAGCAGATCTGAACTGGGTGTGGAAGAATTTGATTTAAAAGACATGGTTTTTCAGATTTAAATCTTTATCCTTGAATGGCTTTTGGAAGACGAAATCCTCGAAAATGATATGACTGAATAATAGAGAGGAGGAAATCGTGATGAGACTTTGGGTGAAGATCCCGAAAAGATAAAAGGTAAGAATTTAAATCAAGTCTCATGGGCGAGACAAGATCAATCTTTTGAAATGACTCAGGTCTGTCCCTTAATCTGGATGGGGCGAAGATATATAAAAATAACCTGAATGGGGAAAGGAATATATGAGGACTTTGATGGGACATTTATTAGAGAAGGCCTTGTGAGATGAAGCTCAAGTAGGATTTTATTCCGGATGGATATACAAATCATGGATTCCTCGATGGGAAGAACCATGATGGGACTTGGAAGGAAACACCTCGTCTAAACGAGACTCAGGTTTAACCCAAACCTGAAGAAGGAAGATACCTCGAGGTACGAGGTTCAGGCTTAACCCTTAACCTGAAAGGGACGACCATACAGAATCCTCGAGTGAAGAGACCATGATGGGACCTTCGGAGTTTGGACGAACAAATCCGAAAGGGTTTTGCGAAAGGAGGAAGGAAATGGGGTTCCCTAAAATTTTTGAAAAAAGGGGTGAACTTGGGCGTCTCATTGCTGAGACTGAAACCAACTTTTGAATTTAATGACCTCTCGCAGGAAGTACAGGTTTTGACCCTTAACCTGAGTGGGAACAACCATACGGATTTCTTGAAACCGTGATGGGACAGGAGAGATACTTCAACTGAATGGGGTAACTCTTCTGGAAGATATAAACAACGCTAGGTTGCATCAAAATGGATATTAACTACTTATTTCATTCTTAGAATATCTAGAAAATTTTGTCAATAAGATAAATTTATAGTTGACTTCAACGCTCGAAAATGTGCACGTGTGTGCAAAGATATTCCATCTTTTACCTAGAGTATTTCCTCCAACGAAGTTAACTCCTTGGTTTTTATGAGTCAAATTCAAAATTTTAGCGCTGATGATTTTCTTCAAGGAAGCTATCCATTTCCCTGATATAAGAAGAGAAGATATATTCTTAATTTCATAAAATCAAGTGGTGAAGAGATATTGATAAAAGAATTTTGCATAAGAAAAGATGACTTCTGGCAATTTAGGCAGTTTGATATCTGGGTGTTTTTCTCATGATGATCTTCTTGCACTCTTTTTGAGTCATTGGGCTTTTCAGGCTTTTACACCATCCTTCATTTTGGATGTTCCTGACTTTTCTCTCTTTTTCAGGGAAGGGTACGTCACAAACTCCTTCATCTTGAAGATGTTCCGATCCTTCATTTTCTCAGGGATTATATATGATATTGGCTCAAAAGTCTTTAGATGATAGCTGGAATCAAATATCATTTAGGGTTTGTCGGTAGGTCCATCACACTCGCCTTCATCTCGACGGTGATCTGAACTTTCCCTGGAAGGATCCTTCACAAACTCCTTCATCTTGGTAGATGATCCAAATCTTCTTTGGCCTCGGGGGTCTACTCGCTTAATTCGCCTTTATCTTGACGACAATTGAGAGATCCCTTTTGCCGATATTTGATTGCAACTTTAAACTGGATAAGGTGATATGGATTAAGTGGATTCTTTTATGGCTCAGGATATTTCCACTGTCTAATTGCCAGGAAATCGTCTTTAAACATGCATCATAGCTATGATCAATATCAATTCGCTTCCGGCTTTTCAATGTCATCGAATATTTATTTCACTAATCATACCGAGGATATTTCTTTCATTCTTTTGGTTGATCAACAGGAAAAAGATTTGAATTTTACCTCTCTTTCACAAAGAGTTTCACCTTTTATGAAGAAAATACTAGAGGTAATCTGAGGTAATTCTTTTGTGCAGTAAGATTTATTTGGAATCAACAAATATTTTTAGCAAATTGGCAAAGTTTTCATGACTTCTATGTGAAATATTTACTCAATATAGATTTTGATGCGACCTTTAGTTGTAATTTATGATTTTGGATATTCTAACCGGTGAACTGAGACCTTTCATTTAACGACCAACGAAGTAGCTGGAATCTTTTATTTAATGACCAGCGAAGTAGCTGGGACATTTCATTTAACGACCAGCGAAGTAGCTGGGACATTTCATTTAATGACCAGGAAAATCTGGGACCTTTCATTTAACGACCAACGAAGGAGTTGGAACATTTCATTTAACGACCAGTAAAAACTGGGACTTTTCATTTAACGACCAGCGAAGTAGCTGGGACATTTTATTTAACGACCAGCGAAGTAGCTGGGACTTTTTATTTAACGACCAGCGAAGTAGCTGGGACCTTTCATTTAACGACCAGCGAAGTAGCTGGGACCTTTCATTTAACGACCAACGAAGTAGCTGGGACATTTCATTTAATCATTTAACGACCAGCGAAGTAGTTGGGACATTTCATTTAATCATTTAACGACCAACGAAGTAGCTAGAACATTTCATTTAATCATTTAACGACCAACGAAGTAGCTAGAACATTTCATTTAATTATTTAACGACCAGCGAAGTAGCTGGGACATTTCATTTAATCATTTACCGACCAGCGAAGTAGCTGAGACATTTCATTTAATCATTTACCGACCAGCGAAGTAGCTGGGACATTTCATTTAATCATTTAACGACCTGATTTAAGATTGAGACTTTTGAAAGACAACCAGTACGAGGACTGAACTTGATCTTTAGATTTAAAATCTTTAGCAAAATAACCAGTGCGAGCACTAGGTTTTCCAACTGAGAGTCGGGAAGGAGATCGACCTATTTAAAATATTTAGAGATCGAAGCAAGAAGAATGGCCGGGGTTTCAGGATTATCCCTTATCCTAAAGGGGAAATAGAACAGACATTTTTGAAGAGAATTTAGAAAAAGAATGATTCAGGTTTATCCCTTAACCTGAAGGGGAAATGAAATAGACATTTGATGAGAATTTAGGAAAAGAATGATTCAGGTTTATCCCTTAACCTGAAGGGGAAATAGAATAGACATTTTTGAAGAGAATTTAGAAAAAGAATGATTCAGGTTTATCCCTTAACTTGAAGGGGAAATGAAATAGACATTTGATGAGAATTTAGGAAAAGAATGATTCAGGTTTATCCCTTAACCTGAAGGGGAAATAGAATAGACATTTTTGAAGAGAATTTAGAAAAAGAATGATTCAGGTTTATCCCTTAACCTGAAGGGGAAATGAAATAGACGTTTGATGAGAATTTAGGAAAAGAATGATTCAGGTTTATCCCTTAACCTGAAGGGGAAATATAAGATTTTATGAAGAGATAACCTGAGACTTGAATTTAGAAGGGATATGACAACATTTAGAATTTATGATCTATGATTTAGATGGACCAGATATGCGGTCCAATTTTCAGGATTTAAACCCTTTATTCTGAACAGAGAATATAGAAAGAATAAACTTTGAGAGGACGGAAGGATATAGAACTTTGAAAAAAATGTAGAACATTTGAGGAAATTGATTTATTTTTGTAAAAAGAATTCTCACAGGTAGCATGGTTGCCCCTATGAGTGATCTTAGGATTATCCCTTATCCTGAATGGGAAAAGAATAGAATTTAACAAAGTGAAGAGAAATTGATATAAATTTAGAAAATCAATAAAGGTTGACGAAACTAGTATTTACAAAAGAATTCTCGTAGGTAGCATTATTGCTCCTACGAGGGGTCTCAGGATTTTCCCTTATCCTGAATGGGAAAAAGAATAGAATTTAAAGAGATTTAATGAAGGGGAATTGATATAAATCTAGAAAATCAACAAAGATTGACAAAACTTGTATTTACAAAAGAATCCTCATAGGTAGCGTTATTGCTCCTACGAGGAGTTTCAGGATTTTCCCTTATCCTGAATGGGAACAAGAATAGAATTTAAGAAAATTTAGCGAAGGAGAATTGATATAAATCTAGAAAATCAATAAAGATTAACAAAACTTGTATTTACAAAAGAATCCTCATAGGTAGCGTTGTTGCTCCTACAAGGGGTCTCAGGATTTTCCCTTATCCTGAATGGGAGCACCTCGGACAACGAGGGTCAGGTTTATCCCTCAACCTGAGCGGGTACACCTCGGACAACGAGGGTCAGGTTTATCCCTTAACCTGAAAGGGTACACCTCGGACAACGAGGGTCAGGTTTATCCCTTAACCTGAAAGGGTACACCTCGGACAACGAGGGTCAGGTTTATCCCTTAACCTGAAAGGGTACACCTCGGACAACGAGGGTCAGGTTTATCCCTTAACCTGAAAGGGGTACACCTCGGACAACGAGGGTCAGGTTTATCCCTTAACCTGAAAGGGGTTTTCAAAGAATATTTAGAAAATACCTCATGGGAAAGAGGCATCAGGTTTATCCCTTAACCTGAAAGGGTAATGGAATTGATAAAATTTAATGGAATTTTGAGAAAATATTTGATAAATTTGATAAAATTTTGATAAAATTGATGTAAACTTGATAAAAATATGAAAAAAATGAATGAAACTGATAAAGATATCAAATTTAACTGAAGATTTACAAGATTTGAGAAAAAGGAGTTTTTCTGATCCTGCCTGCATATGGGATCTTGGAAGGAAAATGTTTATTTAAAAGATAAATGAGAAATCATTTTGGGGGAAGAAAATCCACCACAAGAAGAATGATCAGCGCGAGATCTGATCCTTTAAATCAGACATGAGAGATCATCATGAGGGTTAATTTTCGAAGGCAATGGTTTTGAATACCTAATTTTGAAGAAGAAGATCAACAATAGATCTGATTTCTAAAAATAACAGTTCGAAATTGATAATAAGATCAACACAAGGGTTGATCTTTGAAGGTAATGCTTAAAAACCAATCTTGGAAGATAAGACCAACACAGGGTCGATCTTTGAAGATCAATTTTGGAGGATAAGACCAACGCAAGGGTCGATCTTTTGAATAAAAAGATTTGAAATCCATTTTGGAAGATAAGATCAATATAAGAATTGATCTTTGAATATAAAGGTTTTGAAATCCACTTTGAAAGATAAGGGTTGATCTATAAAGATTTGAAATCCATTTTGAAAGATAAGACCAACACAAAGGTTGATCTTTGAATATAAAGATTTAAAATCTATTTTGAAAGATAAGATCAACACAAAGATTGATCTTTGAATATAAAAGTTTAAAATTCATTTTGAAAGATAAGACCAACACAAGGGTTGATCTTTCAATATCATGGTTTGAAAAACTTATTTTTGAAGACATGATCAACGCGAGGGTTGATTTTTTGTCAAAGGTTAGACCAAGGAATATTTGAACTCCTTGGTCATAACGAAGATTTTTAAAATTTCATGATTTTTGAAAAAGTCCTCATAGGTAATGTCATTTCTCTCATGAATGATGTCAGGATTGCCCCGCATTCTGAAAAGAACGGGAATTAAAATGCCCCAATATAGCAAAAAGAAAAGAAAAGATATAAAGGAAATTAACATTTCATTTGATAAGCAAAGGTTTGATAACAACTAAATATTTATAAGAACTTGAAAAGGAAAAGACTCATAGAAGACTGGGCTGACTAGCCCCTACAAGACAACTGACAAAAAGAGATGAAAGCAAACAAAACTTTGGCTTTATTAATTCTTTGAGTGGTCCGGGAATGGCTCTGTCAGGACTGTTGGGCGCTCTTCTTCCTCGTCCTCTATCAAAATACTTCTATCAATGCAGTCTTGTATCATGTGCTTGAGGACGAAGCAGTGCTTTGTGTCATGCCCCGTTGCTCTATGGAACTTGCAGAACTAATCTTTGAATTTTCCCAAGATTACGGGAGGATCCGCTATTTTAGGGAGTTTGATCATCCCATGCTTTAATAGGTAATTCATAATCACTTCTAAACTCTCAGATAACGGAGTGAAGACTCGATCCTTCTCCCACTTGATGTACTTGAGCTTCTCTTGAAGATCACCCTTTTGCTGAAGGCCAATTGGAAGCGGCTTATCATTGTTTTTAAAGGATCCCTCCTTCTGCCCCTTGCCCTGATCTACTCTCGGACCGCTGCCACTGTTGTTCTTGTTTCCTTTGCTGTCGCTGCCAAGATTATTGCAAGAGGTATCAACTGAATAAGCAAACTGCGCCTTCTTCTTATGGTCTTGGACATTCTTGACCAGAGGCGTGCCCTCGTAAAGTCCGCTTTCTATTCCTGCTTCGAGCCATTCAGCTCGCTCAATCAACTTGATGAAAGATTTCGCCAGGGAAGTGGCGATGAGGCTCCTTATGGGCTGAGAGAAATTGTTGAGGATCACCTGCAATGCGTGCTCCTCTGGAATGGGTACCTTCATCTTATTACAGGTGCTTCTCCACCTGTGAATGAAATCACCTGCTCTTTCATTCTCTCCTTGCTTCAGGTTGTAAAGATGATTTAATGTAGGTGAAGCTTCAGTGTTGAATAAGAAGCGCTCGATGAACAGATTTACTACCTTATCGAACTCTCGTAGTTCGATAGGATTCACATGATCAGCATACCATATGGCTGCTACACCCTCCAGACTGCGGGGAAAGCAAATGAACAAAGCCCTGTTGTCTTTTCTGAAACGACTGCACTCTGCACAAAATGTAGCCAAGTGGGCTTTAGGGTTGCCAGTCCCATCAAATTTGAGAAACTTGCGAGGAAGATTCTCCAGGTTATCATCCCCATCTAGACCATCGTAAAAATCTTCGCCGATGTAGGTCTGCTTGCCCTTACCCTTGGCTTGAATATCCTTAATAGCTCGATTCATTTCCTTCATCTGCTTGCTCATTAGGTCCTCTGCTGGAGCCCCAGACTTGAGCTTGTTGATGGATTGAGGCTCTTCTGTAGCTATTTTTACGGATTCTTCCTCGACCAACTCTGATTCCTCAGAAGTAGTGTCTAGCTGTACCTTCTTTCTGATGATTATGACTTGCTTCTTTATAGGCTTCTTCCTCAGCTTGCTTTTAGGAACTGCCTCTTTCGGCTTGGCCTCGGCTTGCTCTGACATCATCCTTGCCATCATCTTTTGGAACATATCATACATAGCGGGGTCGATGTCATCCTTCTTGCTCTGACCTTGTCCCCTGACTGATTTAGGAGAGCTTATCTCCTCCGCCTCACTGTCGCTGAGTTGAAGAACTGTTTCTTTTCTCCCTCTTGTAGTGACCATTTTTGAAATATCAGAACTCTCTGTGGAGGAAAAGTGGAGGTTTTTAGACCAAAGAAACTTTTTGGAGAAGTTTTGACAAGAGGGAGAATTTAGGTAAAAAATCTAATTGTATCCCATTACTAGGGATTGAGTCGTCACAAAATTTGTGACAATTGCGTTGTTTACTCCACGAGGGAGAGTAACCAACTAAAATATGAAAGAAAATACCATTTTGAAAAGGATATCTCTTGACGGAAAGAGATTTTTATGAAAATATAAACAAGAATATAAAAACAGAAGAAAATAAAAGGAAAAATGGAATTTGAGAATAAATGGTAAGGATTTAAATTTTGAAAAACTTGCAGGTAGGATCAGAAGAATTTTGAAGAAATTTAGAGGAAGAGAAAGGAAAATACACCTGGGTTTTTAGAAACAAAAGGAAAATTTTGAAATATACATACCCAGGGTTTTGGAAAATATAAGGAAGATATATATATAAAATATCATACAATCACAGATATACAAGCAAGGATACACAAACAGCACGTCCTAAAGCTGACTCTATATGCAATATTTGAAATGGCTTGTAGGACCTTAATCCTAACTCTAATATTTATATCATCTGTCTCCAATCAAGGTACGCCGATATACTCAAGCCGAAGCTCGAAGTACGTGGCGTATAAGATATCTCTTCGGTTCTAAGGTAATGGCTTCCCAACATCCTTGAGCACCTACCGATATACCTCGGACTATGGCCCTTAGGTACGTGGTAGGGGGGCGCGAACCCAAATAAGTGGTCCAGTTGTGAGGCTCTCTCCCGAACTATGGTTCAGTGAGACAACTCAGCAATGTGAAGACCGGGACAATATAGGTAGGGATGTAAAATATGATCAACATGCAAATAAAACCAGAAGGCTCTAATGCAAGTCCTAAAGAGATAGATTTAAATGAGAAGAAGCATACACATGCATACATTGTTTTGCATTCAATCCCTAAAATTGAGGAGAGTTGTATTTAAGACCTAAGTCTAATGTGAACATGGAATAATCTCCTCAATATGGTCCTACCAAACCATACTTAGATCCTATATGAAAATAATGTCAGCTTAGGACAGAGTCTAGAATCCTAAGGTTTGCATGAAAATGTAGTTGACATATGTTAGAATAGAGACTTAGATTATATTAAAGCAAAGCAAATGCATAGATCCAACCAGACGAAGACGAGTCCCATCTCAGTCGCCAAAACTGTGATCATCATAAAATTTTTCCTCTCTCTTGTGGTTTCTCTCTCTTCCTTCTCTTTCCCTTTTCTAACCTCTATTTTCCTCCTTTTTGAAGAGAAGAAAATAAAAGAAAGAAAAGAAAGAGAGAAGAGAAAAGAAAGAAAGAGAGAGATGAGGAATTCTTTTGCGCGGTCTCACTTGACCTTTATTTGAAAATATTTAGAAATTTAACTCGCCTCCATTTTTTTTGAAAATATTGCGGGAAAATGGAGAGACGAGATTCGCTCGTCGGTACGAGGTTCGATCGGTCCTGTCGCCTTTACCAGGGGTAATCGAACCAAGGATCGAATCTATGCCTTTTGCTTTGCCTAAATATAATCTAAGAATTTATTCTAACCCTAAATGCACAAAGAATCATGCTTGTGCAATGCAAGGATGTATGCTCTTTTTGAAAGATGTTTTGGAAATTTCCAAGTATTCTGAGATGAACTTGATAAGGGAGTGAAGAAATGATTGAATCTAACTTTAGAACTTTGAGATAGATCAGAGAAGTTCTAAGTCTTTGGAAGAATAAATCTTGACTTTGGAAAGAGAATAATTTAAAGCCGAGATAAAGGGGAAGGAAAGGAAAATTTTCAAGGTTTTTGAACTTGGATTTAGGAAAAGATATAAGATGAAAGTGGGATTGAATTTAAGATTTGAAATTTGTAATGGATCGGAGAAATCCAAATGGTATAGAAATGAATTTAAGAAATCTAGACATGTTAAAGGGATCTGGAAATGAACTAAAATTGGATTTAAGAATAAAATTTGATTCGAAATCTGGAATTTAAATCCGAAGTTTGGATCTTAAGATGGATTTAGATTTGAAATCTAAGATCCAAAGTAGAATTGGATTGTGGATCCTAAAAAAAATGGATTTGGATCTGAAGTCTAAGATCCGAAGTAGAATTGGGTTCTGGATCCTAAGATGGATTTGGATTTGAAGTCTGAGATCCCATATAGAGTTGGACTCTGGATCCTAAGATGGATTTGGATCTGAAGTCTGAGATCCAATGTAGAGTTGGACTCTGGATCCTAAGATGGATTTGAATCTGAAGTCTGAGATCCAATGTAGAGTTGGACTCTGGATCCTAATATGGATTTTGGATCTGAAGTCTGAGATCCAATGTGAAATTGGATTTTGGATCCTATAAGGAAATTGGATTTGAAGTTCGAGATCCAATGTGAAATTGGATTTTGGATCCTATAAGGAAATTGGATCTGAAGTCTGAGATCCAATATGAGTGTTGAATCCTGGATCCTAAAATGGATTTGGAGTTAAATTCAGAAGATGAATCAAGAACTTCTAAGTTTAAATTTGAACTTGAAAAATGAAATTTAGAATTTTGAATATACAAACGAATTTCAAAGTCAAATTAGATCTTGAATTTTTGAATTTGGAATTTAGAAGATGAATCAAGTGTCTCAAAGTTAAAATTGAACTTTGAGTTTGATTTAGAGCTTTGAATATAAAAATGACTTTGAAATCTCAAAGTTAAATTGAACTTTGAGATTTGAAAATGAAATTGAATTTGAAAAATGAAAGGAGGAATTGGATTTTATAAGAATTTAAAGATATTTACATTACTTGGAGTTTTTGAAAAAGGAATTTTGAAAATATGATGTAGTTCTATCCTAAATGATGAATGAATTTAAATTTTTGAATTTGGATTTTGAAAAGCTATTCCATTATTTAAATGAATTAAAATAAGATTGAAGATATAATACATCCTTGACTATGGTCATTGAATGTATTATATAATAATCTATATTTAAATTCAGGTGAAGAATGAAACACATTTGGTGCTTTTATAGAATTTAAAATGAAATTAACTCTCAATATACCCTGACTATGGCCATTGGTATATATTTTGAGTTAATTTTAAGTTAAATTCTAATAAAAAAAGAAAAAAATATTTAAGGAAAATATGATGAATTTTGAAAACGGATCAAGTGTGGATCCAGTGTTATTTTATAAAAGATAAAATTCTTAAGTTTTGTTTACATCCTGACTATGGCCATTGATGTAAATCATCAACTTAGGATTAATTACCTCTTACGAAATGATGCACGTGCCATTCGTGTTTCACCATTGTGAAATTTGGAAAAAAAATGTAAAAAGCATGAAAATAAGCAATTCATGATATTTATAATACGTATTTATTCTACCAAATACAGGAAGATATGAAAGTTATATCAACATCTAATTATCTTAAAATTGAATTTAATGCTCCTAATACTAAATAGCATTTTTAACTTACCACCTGCAAAACAGAGTTAGTATAGATCAAGACTGCAAAACTATGAAAGATGGTAGGAGGTATTAAACCGAATCCAAGATGCTATGCTCATATGGAAAATATATATGGAGAAAAAATAAAAAGGTGATACTTACCTCAACCGATGGAGCATACTTGTGGAAGATAGGTAATGTTGCTGTGTACAGAGAGTATGAGTAAAATGTGGATGGTATGTTGAAAATATAATTTGTGAAGCAGTGGAGGTGTTATGACTATAGATACAGCTATAGATGTAAACATAGAATAGGTATGTGCTATATTGAATTGGGTAACAAGGCATGAAGAATGGCAGCAAGAGCTAAGGGGGACATAGTGGACTGATAGGGTGTCACCACAGGAGGTAGAAGATGGTAGTGTAGGGTGGAGTCTGATGACATGGGCTGTCAGCAACAAGTTAGTTTCTGCAAACTGAGTTTAATGGCAGTGACCAGGAGGCTATGTTATGAATTGAGAAGTAATAGAAAACATGTAAGTGCTGTGAAATAGGAAGATGGATGTATAGCCAATGTGTTGTATGATGAACATGACATGCAACATGGTGAGGGTAATGTGCAGTAGGCATTTACACATGGGGAGCGTCACGGCAATTGCTGAAAGTATAGGGAAAGCTACAGCAGTGTTAGACACTGCTTGTAAGTGTGTGGAAGATGGAATGAAGGTGCTGAAACATGGGTACATAAGTAAATGTGTGTGGCACATAGGACTGTATGGCTGGGATATATAAAGTGGTGGACATACAGCCGTTGCAGAAGATAAAAGTGGGGAAAATTACAGTGAATGTTATCACTGTAGGTGTTGTTGGAACATATAGCAGGTTTATGTGAGTGGTGAGGCAAGCTAGGAAAGTGCAAAGCTATACTATGTTGTGAAGGGCCATAGGTAGATATACGTGTTGTGTAGCTCTGGACAGCAATTGGGAAGTGTAATAATAAAATAAAATGTATGTTGTTCATAGTAAGTGAAGTAAGGTGTGTATGGTGGTATTTTAATGAAAGCTACAGGAAAATGACTATTTGGCAAATAGTGAAGACATAGGTAAAGAGGAACATGTAATGTTGTGATTGTTGCATACTGTGCAATAATGCAATATTTGAATTATGACATAAATTTTAAGAATGTACATGTTGGTGGTTAAGTATGAAAGGCTGTTAAAAGATGTTGCAAATGGCAACCAATGATATCATGAGACATGCAGAGGATGTATTGGGATATTACAGCATATATAAGTAATACACAAGTGGGTTGGAAGGACTGTAACGACGCTGTGCATTTATTGTGAATGTTTAGCAATCATGCTAGTGCCTTAGCACAACTGTGGTGAAGCATCACCTCAATGTTAAAGCATTGCTGTCAGTTTTATGAGAAGCGACAGGGGACTGTGAGTGAGTGATACCTGCTGTAGCAGGTGGGTTTTACAATGGATTTATAACAAATAAACACCAAATGGAAGATACAACGAATGTTGCCCAATAAAGTGGGGCTATTAACGCAACATATGGAGGGTGCTGGGAGGTATTGGAGAGGGGATAAGGATGTAGGTACAAGGGAAAAGGCGGGGAACGAAGGGTGCAAATGGTGGAAGATGATAATGAGCTGGCTGAAAGCAAATGAAACAAGAAGACCAGGTAGAAGGATGTCTCCGAGGCCAATATTATCACTACCCCATGGATAAAAAAAATCGAGGAATTCTCAATAGCATAGGAATACTTTCACCACTGTTGTTATCACCTCGTGCAACCGCAGCCATTACACTTTGATGGAACAGAAGTGGTGATATGAAGACCCAGAAAATATCATAGGTGAAAGCACATCATAAAAGTACTGAAGCAACCTTAATGTTTGGCAAACGGGCCACTTGTAGAACACTTATCATCACAGAAATACCTAGAACGTCTTGTCCAATCCAGGCATAAGATGCATGTTGGTTTGCCACCCAGGATATTGCAAATGCGCAAATGGAGTTAGCCCTGTTGTGGAGAATGCTTCCTTCAACCAATCCAGAGGAAACCCAAAAAGAAAAATAGAAGAAAGGGGAGAAAATCAAAGAAGAGGATGTCGGATGGAGAGGTGAATCGTGAATTCCTTCAGAAGAGCTCCCCCCTCTTTTTCTCCTTGATACCTTCTTTTATAAGCCCTTGAAGGATCGAGAGGGCGGTTTGGAGATGGACGGGAGAGAAGGAGGATCGAGGCAATGCCCTCCATCGCCTCTCCCTGTGATTCCTTGCAACGGCAAGTCGTTGGATTTTTTTTGAATTTTCAAAAGGATGGTTTCTTTTTAAGAAATTTTTGTAAAAAAATGGTTTAAGATGAGGTTTTTGGCAAACTTCCATTTTTCCAAGTTTTAAAAACAATTTTTTTTTTTGGATTTTTGTATCGCTTCTTCCATTTTTTGTATTTTTGTAATAAAAAACTAAGATTTTATGAAAAACAAAGTTTAAACACTAAATTTTTTGTATTTTTTTGAAAAATATTTACAAAAATACTTTTCAGAGAATTTCAGACCATTTCGGGAAAATTTCTTCAGAAGAAAGGGTTCGGACCCGAGTTTTGAGAGAATGTTCGAGTTTTGACACTCGAATCGAGAAATTCAATGTGATGAATCCAAACGGATGTCGGATGGACTGTCCGAGCTGTTTTAAAACTACTTTTGGTATTTATTTTTAATTTTTAATTTAAAATTTGAACAAGGAGATTCAGATTTGGATCTGGACAATGGATCCAGATACAAAATCAATTTAAACATATGAAATGAATTTAATTTCAATAATACTTGAGAAATGAACTGGAATTTATATTCAAACGTAGCTTAATTTCTCAGAAAATGATATTAAGGGCAAGAAGGGAATATTTAAAAGATTTTGAAAAATTTGGGGTGTTCACAATGTCATGAATTGCAACATAGAAGGACATATGCAAATTGAGAATATGCACAAATTCCATACTGTATGGGAGGGCCAAGAGCATCCAAAAAGGCAATAAGCACATGATATGTACAATGTTGACAACATAATAATTAAATGTACGTGCAAAATGTATGAATTCAAAGGTATTTTATGTCATCATGTATTAACGATACTTAATCAAGAGAAGATACAAGAAATACCACAGTCATATTTAATGCAAAGATGGATGAGACAAACAAAGATTGAACTGTTGGATACAGATAATGTCAGTTCATATGGTGTTGATGAGAAGTGTCATATACCCTCCTGTTACCAACAACTATGTAGGTCACTTATGTATGTTGCAGATTTGGCATCAAAAAGTGGAGAAACCTATGTATGCATGAGAGAAGTGTCAAGGGACTTACTTGAAAATGTGCAGTTAATTCACCATCAGTCCATTGCAGCTCATAAAGACCAGTCTAAGAAAATGGGTGTGAATAGTGAAGGTCAAAATCATGTTTTTTCTGACCCACAAAAAAAGTTCATTGAAGCGTAAACATCATCTTGAACAAGTTAGGAGTCAACATTATAGATTATGATAAAAAAATTCACCTAGCATAGGGTATCAAAAGAAAATCTGCCTCTAATCGTAGACGTCGGAGGACAAAAGGTGCACTAGAATTGGTTGACAAGAAAATGTTTAAGAAACAACCAACCTCTAAGCAAAAATAACAAATTCCTTCACGTGAACAAGTATGTAATACATTATATTGTTTCTCATGTAAATTGTATTACGTAGAACTTATCAATATCTAACTTGTGTAATTTCCAACATGCAACAATACCCTATAGACGTGCACTACAATGTTGAAACCTTCAATCCTCCCAAAAGGTTTAAGTAGAACGATGACATCAATTTTATAAGTCTTTTGGTATGTAATCATTGTTGGAAGAATGTTTCATTTCTAGTTAAACTTAACGTAGTGTCTTATATTGTTTTGTTTTGTGACAGGCTCAGTTTTATTCAAAAGTGAGTAAAGGAACACATGAATTGCGTGTGAATTCTTCAGCTGCATAATTGTATTTGATTCTATTAACATGATTGATCGTTGTAATATGTATCTTTCACAGGTATAAATCGTTGTCTCATCTAGCCTATAATGCTACAATTTCAATACTATTGGTAAATCATCGTTGTTGAGTGCTTATAACATTAGTAAAAATCATTCTCGTGTAGCCTTCACATATACAAATCCTTGTAGATACAAAACACTTTTATCCATTCAGTGCAATTTTTATTTATGAATATTAAATGTGTGATGACGATTTATACAAGGGGTGCTAACTAATATGGCATTTACCGACTTTCTCCATTTGGTAAATCGCTAGTATTAAATCGCTATTGCTGACACGTTTGTGGTTGTAAACCACGCCAATGAGTTACATTTACTACTTGTGCTTGATCGTTGTTAAATCATTGTTGTTTAATTTTTATACTATTAGTAAATCGCCTTTGTAGTTTTCTATCACGATTTACTAATGGTATAAGAATGACGTCTATGTTATATAAATCGTTACACCATTTAGTGTCCTATGACAACTTATTTGTTATATAAATCGTTATATCATGTAGTGTCCTATCATGATTTACATAATAATGTCTATATCGGCTACAACTGGATGAAAATTGCACTATACATGAGTACAAATCACGATAAAAGTTTAAGTAAAAATCGTTGTCTTATCTAGCCTTCACATATACAAATTGGTGTACATATACTCTATTTGAATCATAGCGCAAAAAGTTGTTCTCTAAATAAACTGTACTAAAAGTAAAAATCGTTATCTCATCTAGCCTTCACATGTACAAATCGTTGTAAATACAAAACACTTTTTTCCTTCAATGTTATATAAATCGTTATACCATATAGTGTCCTATAATGATTTACACAATGACGTTTATGCCAGAGACAACGATTTGCCTTTGCTACAAATAACAGTCTAACTTATATACATGCATAGTAAAAGCGATTTATCATGTAGCCCATTGGCACGATTTACAACCACATCAATTTACATATTGTCCTATGTAAAAGGATGGAAAACATAGATCTTTCCATTCTGAAAGTATATATCAGCATTCCTCTTGATATCAGTATTTATCGATATTTATCAGCATTCCTCTTAAAATCGGGGTAATTATGGAATTTTTATTTCAACCCAGAGAGATTTATAAAATTTGTATACACAGTCATACAAAATTTGTATACACGGTCTACAAAATCTATATACACAGTCTACAAAATCTGTTTTTTATACATTATCGCGTCGTTCGTTGCCTTCTAGGTATTCTTGTTGTCTCAGTTTTTTTCTTTGCCACAATTAGTAACTCCATCATTTTTTTGCATAGTTCTGTGCAAAATTCAAGTATATTATCCTGCAACAAAAAGGTAATGTGAGACCAATATAGAAATTGTATCCTCAATAATATAGGATAATAAAACATTTTAAGTGTAGAGCATACAACGTCAAAATCAAGTTCTTGTCCATTGTGTATTGCTTCAATATACTTTATTACAAATATGCCACAATCAACAACATTATTTTATAAAGGTGCATCAAGTGCGCAGTGAAACCACCACTCGCTAATGTCGACACCCAAGACATCTTTGAGGAATCCAACATGTGGTTAATGCAAAAGAAAGTAAAATTTGGGCTACCGTACAATATACGATACACTTATAGATAGAAACTTACCAAATGCATAATATCACGTTCTATACCAGTATGAAATTCCAATGAGTTATAACACCATAGTTGTTGTTTTCGTAAATCCATCACGTATAAGACCCAATGCTCAAATGATCGCCATAATGTAAGAATCAATATCTACAAATCAATGATAAAATATCTTACAAATCGATATGAAAATTCTCATTCATAGCTTAGAAATCAATATTAAGAATCAACATATAAATCGATATTAAAAATCAAAACAATATCTTAAATCAATATAATATCTTACAAATCGATAGTAGAAATCATGTTAGGACTGTTATGCCTCACAAACCTTGGACAACAAGTTTCTTCACTTACCTTTTCACTTGACTGAAAGTATCCACAATGATCATCGTTACCCTAGCATTGTAGTCCATCTTGAAATCCAGTGGCGTATGGCAGTCGGCGGACTGAACTCTGTTGAACGAAACAGTGAAAATAGTTAGGTTAAAACACGAAGGAACAAGAGTAAATAAAAAAACAAAATAAACATATAAGAGAACCGATATACTTTGAAACAAGGGCTAACGACGTGTCTAGTATTGGTTGTTGTATTGCATTGAATATACATGATGAAATCATATATAGTCTGTTTACAATAAATATGCACGTGTTAATATACATACCCATGACATACGTAAATGTATAACTGATAGTGGTTTTATACGTACAAAATTATTAATAGTGTTTCCTTCTATAAATTCATCTTGCAGCCGATTGATGTTCTCGTGGAGCTTTTTGTTGAGTTTTCGGGTACCTTTTTTTGTGGATGTTCCACTGACATTAGCAGAATATTCTATAAATGGTCTATCATAATATATTTTAATTTTTTTTACAGTACACAAAACAAATCAAATATATGACATAAAAGAGACAAATTTTGAAGATACTCATCACGAAGTTTATAAAATATATGCCTGATTCACCGTCGCTGACCGTGTAGTTGTCATTGTCTCCTTTCTCCATATTGATACCCCCTTTGCGATGAAGCATGTTATATGTTTGGCCCCTGAATACGTCATTTATGAAGGAAACGTCGGTTCATCTGTTCTTTACTCACAAAGCAAACGAAGCAACACCCTCCTTAACTTGTGCGACGTGTTATTTATTTATAAAGAAAACGTCATTTCACATCTTGCTCATTTTAATAAATCACGTGCAAAGTATATAATAAACAAATAAATTACATTACGCATAAATTAAAAAACATCATTTCATTTGCAAATTCATATATGATCTTCATAATACAAATGGTTTCAGGTAGCATGTATTGATCCAAGCTAGTTGTGAGATATAGATCTTGTGATATTGATTCAATTATG
This sequence comes from Nuphar pumila, assembly GCF_984573655.1. NCBI lineage: Eukaryota > Viridiplantae > Streptophyta > Magnoliopsida > Nymphaeales > Nymphaeaceae > Nuphar > Nuphar pumila. The sequence continues at coordinate 59,800,219 of NC_143265.1, forward strand.
CCTGGAGATCGGCTATAAAGTCATCGAGTATCTAGTTGTAAATCGATTTATAAGTATAAAGTTACCTCAATTTGTACTTTACTAAGTCTAAACATCGTGTCAATTTATTTTTGGTTTTTCTTTTTCGCCTTTTTTGAATCACTCATTGTGAAAATTGTTTCATGTTCAAACCATTGGTCAGGATGTATTGTAACTAAATACTAATATTTTTTGTAAATGAATATGGTTGTAAATCGCGTCAATTTGTATTTATGAAGTTACCACGACAACGATATGTCTTTGTTTACCTTTGTGAATGATATCGATATGTAATATCATGATTTACAACTATTACTAAAATATTGTTTTTGTATAAAACTTAAATCGGTATCAAGTTGTAAATCAATTTGTATTTATGAAGTTACCTTGATTTGTACTTTTCTAAGTCTAAACATCGTGTTGATTTGTTTATTTTTTTTTTTTTGCCTTTTATGAATTAGTAATTATGTAAATCGTGATAGGACATATCATTTACATAGACAAAGCTCGTAAAAGCAAATCGCGATAGGACAAATCTTTTCCACTTTATACTCGTGGCTGTACAAATCGTGATAGAAATTTTCTCTATAAAAAATAAACCACGATCTGTTATAGAAAAAAATATATAATTATAGAATGTTACGTTACAACAAAGACTTATAACTAGTTGCATGCCAATTTGGTATCAAGCAAATCACGATAGCACGTAGCCTTCATACGTACAAATCATTTCATCCTTGTATCAATCATTGTGTAAATGACGATAGGAACACAACTCGTAAAAGCAAATCATAATTTCCACAATACACAATGCTAAACGCTTCTTTGATTTTTATTTATGAAGGCCGAACATTACAACTATTTGTTCAATGGCACTTGTGTGTTACACTTATTAACAAGAGAATTATAGAATGTCACGTTACAAAAAAGATTTATAGAATTACAATAAATAATTATCGGGATACAAAAACCACATAATGTTTATTCAGTGGCACTTGACGATTCAGATGAACTATGGCATAAGAATCGACTGTTTCTTTTTTTTGGTGGACTCTCTTTCCTCGGTGGTCTCTTGGTTCCCTCGATCTTGTTAAAACCACTGATAATCATATCTACCAGTGTACCATATCGTGACTGCATTTGTCTCCCCAAATTCTGTACCTGCTTCTGTAACTCTTTATTCTCCCTCTCCAACATCTCTAACCTTGTGGCAGAGACTACCGTCTTCTTTGCGAGTTGTGTTGGCTCCTCATCGTGTACTGCAACTGAGGTAATTGTAGTTGTAGTCGGAGGGACACGATGGACGTTATTTGTATGTTGGGAGATGAAATGTTGGGGGATAGGAAGGACTTTACTTCCATGTTGCTTTTTCTCATTCTCCAAATTTTGATGCATGGGTTTTCAATATTTTTTGAAATAGTTGGGGTCATATTGTCGTTCTTTATAATAATATGTCATAGCACAAACACCTTCTTTGTTCCAATTATCCAATTGTTTCCTGAAGTGTTCATGTCAATTCACATTCCTGGTCACACCACTATTCATCTTCCTTCTCACTACCACAAGCTGCTTTGGGGTCGACTGTCCCAAGCGAGCTTGAAAGACAACTCGACTACCATGTTGCAACTCGGCTTCAGATTTGCTAAACAGTTAAATATCACAGTCAGACAGTCTCACAACCTCAACCACAACCTCTTGGTCCTCGTCCTCTTTATCTCTATATGGTCTCCACACAATCTGTACATTAGAGATTGTGGTTTAAGTATAGATATAATTATTCATGCTAATGACTGCTAAATATTAAAATGATTTATAATAACGAGTGCTAAATATATTACAATAATTGTTACTAATGAGTGATTTGTATTAAAATGATTTACACTAATAAATGCTAAATATTACAATAATTTATAATAATGAATGCTAAATGCGAAAGCGATAATGTTTTGTACTAACGAAGACAAAATCCTGCGATGATCATTACTTAAGAATGCTAAACATTACAACAATTTACACTAATGAAAGTTAAATGCTAAAGTGATAATGATTTATACTAATGAATACAAAATCCCACAACGATCATTACTTAAGAATGTTAAACATTATAACGATTTATACTAATGAATGCTAAATGCTAATGCGATAACGATTTGTACTCACAAAGACAAAATCTTGTAGCGATGATTACTTAAAAATACTAAACATTACAACGATTTACACTAATGAAAGTTAAATGCTAAAGCGATAACGATTTGTACTAAGGAATACAAAATCCTGCAACGATCATTACTTAAGAATGTTAAACATTAGAATAATTTATACTAATGAATGTTAAATGCTAATGCGATACTGATTTGTACTAACAAAGACAAAATCCTGCAATGATGATTACTTAAGAATGCTAAACATTTCAATGATTTATACTAATGAATGATAAATGCTAAAACAAGTGTAAACGATTTTAAGCCATTTACCTCATTTAATTGCAAACCATCTAAAATAAACTTAGCATTATCCTCCTTGACATTTAGTGTAGCCCACCAATCGATCTTGGAAAAACCACAAATCGCAGGGCCACACTGAGGACGCAAGGAGACAATATGCTCCCACGTCCAGGCCTACATAAACAATATATTAGTAAGACTATAACCTTGAATGATCTTAGTCTATAACTAGTAAATATGTAATAAACAATTACCTAGACAAATGGCCAAAACCGTCAAACGGTTTTTATACCCTTACACTACAAGAGAAATGTGGTTTAGCGACGTTCTCTATCCGTTGCAAACTTCATCGCTAAAGTGTTTAGCGACAGATTATCGATGAATAGAGTCTGTCGCATAATCCTAGTCGCTAAATTGCGACAGACTTTATATGTTGCCAATCTGTCGCTAACTAGAGACGGATTAGCAACGACCTATGTTCGGCACTAATTCGTCGCTAATTAGCAAAGGATTAGTGACAACTTATATCCGGATATAAACCGTCGCTAACTTTTGGTCGACAAGTTAGTGATAGATTAAAGGCCATCGCAAAACATTGCCTGATTGAAATTGACGACGGCTTAGCGACGAACATAATCTGTCGCTAATCTATTACCAAATTTAAAAAAAAAATAAAAAAAGAACCCTGAGGCATGCACCTCATACGCCGTGAGGTGCACGCCTCGAGGCGATGCGCGCCTCAAGCTCTTTAGGCGAACAAAGAGCTGCTTACCACAATTGATCAAACAAAAACATAAAATGATGCATAAAAAATGATACCATTCAGAAAAATGCTAGTAGAGCAAAATGAGCACTTAATGACTGCTTGAAGGCTAGGTTTCAAACCTTCGCATATGTATCCATCTGTATAGGCTTGTCATCAGACTCTGGAACACCATTTTCAACACCCAAACCAGATGCATCATTGCAAGCTTTGGCATCCTGCATATTTACATCGCTCTCGTCACTGGCCACAGGAGCAACATCACTTGGAACATCATTTGTCTCCATTTTAGTGGGTTCCTTTGTTTCCTTTGGAGGCTCTTTGATAGGTGATACTGGCACTTCCACTTCTTCCTCTTCTAACAACTGCCATAGCAGTTTTAATTATGTTAGAACGATTATGAAATGCAACTGAAAAGGAAAATTAAGATAAAACTATATACAAAACTCACAGTTGCAGTCTCGACAGATGCAATCCCATGCAAATTCAAGCGGATTTTTAGTTTGAGCTTCACATATTCTCCCTTGGTAGATTGGAATGGACCAATCTAATCATACCCACACAGGAAAACGAAGAGCATGTGCACTATAATTGTACCTAACCAAGACAAGATAACAGAAAATAATTAAAACTGCATGTCTCACCGTGTAAGTGCTTATCTTAGGTTGTGCTTGCACCTCATTAGCATCAACATAAAGAACATCAACAGTAAATGTTCCAGATCTATAAAAGGTTAATGCCTTCACACTAGGGATGAGATTGCTCATTGGAAAAACAATAGTTGTCTGCTGGTGCTCAACTCCACCATTTTGAGAGTCAAGCGAAGTGCCTTTCCAAGATAAAGCAATAGAGAACGGGTAGATGTCATTCACCTAATATGCATATAAACACAATCAATTTAAGAATATCCACCATGTAGCTAAGAAATTACTGTAAAGATACAGACGATAACCACCCACATCAATATCCTCATAAAAATAACCTCTCTCTCTCTCTTTATATATATTATATATATTATAGATAAAACTTATGAGCCATATTTCCTCGTGTGCCCCAAAAATTAAACATAGAAAACCCTAAAGGTCTAAAAAGTCAAGTAAAAAAACTAATATAAAACAAAATAATGAAAATAGAGTAACACACAATTGCATATAGATAACTATCCCAATAGTCCACTTGGTCAAAGTGCAAATAGAACATCTATAGATTCAAGAAATCAAACAATTTAGCAGCCTATACAAAAATATAATTAAACAACAAAGGTGTTCCGAAGGCATAAGAATGACATTTTGGAACCAAGAAGAGATAATTATGTTAGCTGCACTGCAAAAAAATGCAATGATTCTTATTGCTCAATTTTAATCTTTTGTTTCAACATGTACAGAAACACAAGATGCTCCAAACAAGTATATTAGAAACCCAAAACTAACATCATTAGTTCAACACCAACTAGCAGAAAATTGCTCAGAGACATCAATGATTCAAAGTGAGTCCCATAGTCTTTGCCAACTCTGACTAAGCACTCCTTCTAGGTCAGATGGGTTTAGACTAAAAACAGAAACAAGAATAACAAAGCCAACTGGGAGAAAGTTAGCAGTAAACTGTAAAAACTTTTTCTGGCATTCTTTTTGGTGTATTTACAGTTTATTGCACCCATCTTATGTTATGAATGCTTTCAGAAATAGTTTTACAACGAAATTAGATTATGTTAGCTTGTTTGAGGATCAATGCAAATCTATTCTGAGCATGTTGTCACATTTTTGTCTGCATCATTCACTAAATTTAAGCCATAATAGTTGGAGACTGATTAAAATTTATGGTGCATGGCAATACAAAATGGATATATTTGAAATGAGTTTTACTGATTTATATGAGTTATTACATGTGTTAGCTACTCAGTGTGTTGAAAAGAGCCAAAAAAGCAAATATGATGCTCAACTATTGTCCTTAGAAAACAAGAATAAGATGTTCTATCGTGCATTCTCACACAAAGAGTTCATTCCGTCATCCAGATCAACGGATGCTGGTTTCAAATTCTTTTGCTTTTCAAGCATAAACGACAATAAAAATGATACTAAATAAGATGACACACTGTAGAAAGCATCAGGAAGATCGTCGATCAATTGGGGCTTTCGTTCTCCTTTGCAACGATATCCAACATCGGTTGTGCCCCAAGAACATTGTACCTCCCCTATCAGAAGAACAATCGAGACCACAATGAGCCCCACATGATTCCAACAACACAACTAACAAACGGGTCTGTCAATTGAGACGTGAGAAAAATGAACGGCAGTTTAATCAGAGGCCTACGAGATTCATTCCCTTGTAGCCTTGTTTGACGGATTCGAAGAGGAAGCTAGAAGCCTCCCGATTGTCTTCCTTTACCATACAACGGTAGGCGAGGACCAGATTTAGATGATCGAAGAATATGCATATGTAGAGTGGCAAAACGTTCCCATTTTTCGATGCTTCGACGAATCTCAATGCATCGTTCGAATCTGTTTCGGTCATAACCCACCAAAAATCACAAAAAAGAAAGGAAACAAAAACCAAAAGCCCCAATTCCCCAACAGAAGAAAGAAAGAGAGAGAAAGCTAAAAGGATGGATTCAAGCAAAACCATACCAACAGAGACAGTCGAAACAGACATGCATTTCACCAGAGGGCGACTACAAAGCTGCATAGGGATCCTCCTGTTGTTGCCACCATCGCCGAAACCCCCACGTTTCTCCAAATCCCCCACGCTGGGTCAGCCTCGCCATGTAGTCCTCCTCGTCGCTCTCCGAGCTCACCACCAACTCGAGGATGTTGCCGAGGAGTAGCTTGGTGAGGTGGGCGAGGATGCCACCCAGCTTGGTGCCACAACCGACGGAGGGGTCATTGCCATCGCTGGAGATGACGCGAATGATGACAGAGTCGTCCTGGGGAAGCAGAGAAGTGAAGCGCCTTAAGCCACTCTGTAACGAGAGAGAGAAGGAGAATTTAGCGCCCTAATTTGATTGTTTTAATAAAAAATTTGTGACAAAATTAGCGAGGGAAACTTTTCGTCACAAAATTCATCACTAATTAGCGACGAATTAAAGACGGAATATTTCTGCCGCTTATTTGTCGCTAAGTTGCAACGGATCTTGAGACATTTTTTTTTGCCAATCCGTCGCTAATTCAGGATGAAAGTTTTTTCGTCGCTAATTATGCAAATATTTCGAAGGTTAGCGATGGATAGTTTTCTCTCGCTAATCCGTCACAAATTTCCGTCGCTAATCAGGTTTTTTCTTGTAGTGTTACTCGCACGGTAAAGTTGATTTTACAAGTGTGCGAGCATAGCAGCACCCCATGCATAGTTGTCGACTTCATCTAAGTCTTATAAGTACTATAGCCAAATGTAACTTAACCTTGAACCAAACAAATCCGAAAATAAAGTAAGTCCAAAAAAATAAAGAAAGAAGTCACGTAACTCTTGGTTAGTTTTTTCAGATGCACATGTAGTGAATCGGCCTTCCCATTTATTATGTAAAGAAAAAACTTTCATCAATGTGGAATTGCTTCCACCAGAAATATGTTGACCCCAGTCCTACATCGACATTCCTAAAATGGCCGTGCACTTGTTCCTTGCATTATAGTTTGAATCCCGTGTTATGACAACACTTCCATGGCACTTAAGACCCGTAATCCACACCACATCTTCTAGGGTCATGGTGATCTCAAAACCATCAAACTAAAATGTGTTTGTCTTATTATTCCACTTATTGACCAGATGGGTCATGGTGTTGCAACACATTTCAACATAATGCTGGTCGAGAAGGCCAGTGTGATCGTTGCAAAATTTTTCACTTTTCCCTTTCTTCCTTTTCATTTTGAAGGGAAAAAGAAAGAGAGAAGAGAAACACTTTTGCAAGGTCTCACTTGAACTTTTGAAAAAGATTTTTTGAAATTTACTCACCTCCATTTTGAAATTTTGTGTGAAAAAATAGAGAGATGAGATTCGCTCGTCGATACGAGATTCAACCGTTCCTGACGCCTTTACCAGAGGTAATTGAACCAATGATCGAATTCATGCCTTTTGCTTTGCCTGAATTTATCTAAGTGATTATTCTGAAAATCTTAAATGCACATGGAATCATGCTTGTGCTATGGTTTTTGAATTTCGAGAAATGTGTATGCTTTCCTTGGAAATGTTTTAGAAATTTGGATTTTTCCAAGTGATTTTGCAAAATGGTTTTGAAAATATCTTTTTAGAAATGTTTTTGAAGTTCAGAAAATGATTTTTGAAAAATTGAAGTTTGAAATGGACTCTGCTTTTGTAATTGAGGATTTAGAGGTTGGATTCAGAGTTTGAGAATTTTGAAATCTAAAATTGATTGAAAACTGAAGTTGAACTGATTTTGAATTGAGATTTTGGACTTAGAAATCAATTTTGAGACCTTGAAATCAGAATTGGAGTATGAACTTGAATTTAGAATCGATATTGAACTTGAACTTTGAATTTGGAATTTGAAATTTAAAATTTAAAATTTAAAATTTTAAAGATTGAGTTTATATTTTGAATTTGAAACTTAACTTTGAAATTGGGAATGAACTTGGAAATTGAAACTTGGAATTGAAATAAGGATTTGAAATTAAAATTAAAATTAAAATGGGAATTTAGAAACGAATTTAGAAGTTGGAAATTTTAGAATCTAAAGGTAAACTTTGAAATTGCATTTTGAAATATGAATTTGAGTTTGAATTGAAATTGGAAATCGATTTTTGAAACTGAATTTGGAATTTAAGATGGGATTTTGAAATAAATTTTAAACATTTGATTTAGAATTGAATTGAGAACTGATGTAAACTTCAGAATTTTAGAATTTGAATTTGAAAATGAAAATTCAAAATTTTGGAATTTTGGAAGAGAAATAAAGAATTTTGAATTTAGCATTTTAATTTGAAATGAAATTCAAAGTTAAAATTTAAAATTTAGAAATGTGAAGTTCAGAAATAAGGTTTGAAAATTGGGATTTGAAATAAGATTTAAAGCTGAGTGGAATCGAGGAATAAAAGGTAAATCTGCATTTGAAAAAGGGATTTGAAAAATGAATTTTGAATAAAATGGAAAACTGTATTTTTGAGAATTTATTTCAAAGTCACTTGGAATTTTGAAAATGGTTTAAGATAATTTGGAAAGATGGCAAATAGTGATGCAAAATGATGAATGCATTTAAAAAATTTGTTTAAAATTGGAATTTTAAAAGCAATTTTTATTCTTTAATAGAATGGAAATAAGATTAAAATTTTAATATATTCATGACTATGGTCACGGATATATTTTAATTTAATCTTTATTTAAATTCCAAGAAAGAATAAAACTAATTTTTTGGTGCTTTTATAGAATTTAAAGAAAGATTAAATTTCAATATATTCATGACTATGACCACGAATATATCTCAATTTGATCTTTACTTTGAATTCTGATAAAAGAAGAAAAAACATTTTTTGAAAATATGATATTTTTCTGAAAGGACCTAAAGTGTAGGTCAAATTTTGTTTCATAAAAGACAAAAAATCTAAGTATTGTTCACATTTTGACTATGGCCATAAATATGAATCATTTACTTAGGGTTAATTACCTCTTATTAAAATGATGCATGTGTCATTCGCATTATCCCACAGTATTTTTTTGAAAATAAGTTAAAATGAAATGCTACAAGCAATCACGAGAATTTAAAATTCAACTATATGCTCATACATTCTAATCTAAACAAAAAAATAGAAATTCTCATTAATATGGAATTATTATAATTGAAATTGAATATTGAAATTTCTAATCCAAGAAAAGCAATCAACATCTTCCAAGCTTCCCTGCAAACACAAGATAACACACGGCAAAAGAAATGCAAAATATAGAAAAGAAATTAAAAATATCATGTTAAAACTAATATGCATATGGTTATGCCAAACCTATAATGGAAATGCATATGTTAATGAAGATGCAACGCCTAAGGCATAAATAAAATGCATATGCATTTGCCTAAGTGCAATGCTTATGCTAAATGAAAGAATGCATATGCGTCTACCTAAGTATGATGCTTATGCTAAATGAGAAATGCATATACATCTACCTAAATATAATGCTTATGTTAAATGAGAAATGTATATGCATCTACCTAAGTCTGATGCGTATGCTAAATGAGAAATGCATATGCATCTACTTAAGTATGATGCCTATGCTAAATGAGAAATGCATATGCATCTACCTAAGTGTGATGTTTATGTTAAATGAGAAATGCATATAAAAATGCATATGCAATGCTTATGTTAAAAATACATATGAGGATGCATGTGATAATGGAGAAATGCATATGAGAATGTATATGCTATTAGAGAAATGCATATGAGAATGTATATGCTAACGGAGAAATGCATATGCAATGCTTATGAAGAAATGCATACCTATATGCAAAGATGAGAAATGCACATGGCTTGTTGAACTGGGATTGCATATGTATATGCACAATGGGGATGCATATGCAATGCTTAATATGCCATGAAAATCAGATGATATGCCAAAAAAAAGAGATTAAGTGACACGATATGAGAAATCAAGTGATATGCTATAAGAACTCAAATGACATATGGTGAGAATATCGAGTGATATGTTGTAAGAGATCAAACGGCATTGCTATGAAAGTATCAAGTGATGTGCTGTGAGAATACCAAGTGGTATGATATAAAAACATCAAGTGATGTGTTGTGGAAGTGCACAACAATATACTATGAAAATTTAAAGTGGTGTGCTATGAAAATGCACAACAATATCCTGCGAAAATCTCAAATGATGTGTTGTGCATTTTCACAACAATACACTGCAAAAATCTCAAATGATGTGTTGTGAAAATACACAACGATACACTGAAAAAATTGCAAATGATGTGTTGTGCATTTTCACAACAATACACTGCAAAAATCTCAAGTGATGTGCTGTGAAAATGCACAACAATACCCTCGAAAATCCCAAGTGATGTGCTATGAAACATGCACAACAATACCCTGCAAAAATCTCAAGTGACGTGCTGTGCATTTTCACAGCAATACACTACGAAAATCTCAAAGTGATATGTTGTGCATTTTCACAGCAATACACTGCGAAAATCTCAAGTGATGTGCTGTGAAAATGCACAACAATACACTGCAAAAATCTCAAATGATGTGTTGTTCATTTTCACAATAATACACTGCGAAAATCTCAAGTGATGTGCTGTGAAAATGCACAACAATACTCTGCAAAAATCTCAAGTGATGTGTTGTGCATTTTCACAGCATTACACTGCGAAAATCTCAAGTGATTTGCTATGAAGGGAGCATCATAGTGAGCAGAGAGTGAAGTGAAGTGCTAGTGAAACTAGCACAACTTATGAAAGTGTTGTGTGCATATGAAGCTACAGTAAAATATGAAAATGCTATATGCAATGTTCATGTTGGCCTACGTGGCATGATGATGCAAGGAATTTGATAAATTTCATAGGCAAGTCAACTGTGACCACAAGCGCTTTGCCTTCACCTGCTCGAGGTTCAACAACCCCTTAAACAATCAAATTAATAAATGCATTTTCAGTTTAAATTCTTAAAGAAGCAGGCCATGGCAGCCAAGTCATTATGGGTGTCTCTTTTGGATAACTATTTTTCATCCAAATGAATCATCAATATCCCGCCTCAGGCTAAGTACATGAAAATTTCTACGCAGGTAATTTGTATGCTTGGTGAGAGCATTTTGTGCATACGGTTTGCCAACAGTTCCAATTGCAACAACAGTTAGTAAGTTTTCTAATATACCGTGCTTCTTTATAAGTTTGATATCTAATCTTCCTTCCTTCATGGCAATCAAAATACATTGATAAACAACTAAAGGCCACAGAAATCAACAGACTTTGCAAGAATTTATCCTTGCCCAAGCCACATAATAACCCTTAGGAGCTCAATATGACAAGTGGTCAATCTAAGCTGAAGATAAGCACTTCCCTGTTGACTAAAACTAAACAAGGGTGGCCCTTTTTTATACATGCATGCGCATGCTACCAAGCCTATCCATCTAGTTAGACCGTTCAAAATCTCTCGACAAAGAATTTTGTGGCAGGTTCAACACATGGTTGTGTTGTAATGCAATATGCCACTATATTATCTGGGGCTTCTTGAAGACCTCAAAGAAGGTGCACGGTTGGCAATCTCACTGTATGGATTTCCCATCTGTCATATGTGGAACTCGAAGTAAATAGCTCTTAATTTCTATTTAAAATTGATTCTTAACACCAACACAAACTCCATCTTCAGTTGCAATGTCACATCACATCATAAATAGAGATGATGAATGTCTGATAAAAGCAAATATGTCCATTATAAACAGACTAAAGCATTCAAACACAAATAGATCTGCAGGAAACAACAAGACGAATGACCAGCATGGGATGGAAAGATATTGAATACATATGTGGTTGAAAATACAAAATGTTTCCTAAAAAAAGTATAGGATGACGACTCCAAGTTTCAGTATGTCAAATACAGAAAACAAGAAAAGTTTGCTTATACTGGATAGAGCGGCAAGTATGACATGACAAAAAAAATGCATTAGATGAGTCCAACCTTCCAGCAAACAAAAATGCCTTTGTCGTATATGGAAACAGATGAAAAAATTTAGGGATTTCTGAAAAATCGTCCAGTATTTTGGAAAGCTAGTAAAAAATATAATAAAATGGAATAAAAAAAGCTAACATTCAATCACATCCTGTACAATCAAGTATGCACATACAACATTCCCTAAAAGCTGACTCTAGATGCACAAGTTTTGAAATAGCTGTAGGACCTTAATCCTAACTCTAAGGTTCAGATCAACTGTGTCCAATCATGATATGCCTATATACTCGATCCGAGGCTCGAAGTACGTGGCATAAAATCAATTTCTCCGGTTCTAGGTTTAAGTTTTCCAACATCCTTGAGCACCTGCCGATATACGTTGGACTATGGCCCTTGGTACGTGGCAGAGGAGTTTTCACCCAAATAGGTGGCCCAGTTGTGAGGCTTTGTCCCGAACTATGGTTCTGGAAGAAATCCCAGCAACGTGAATACCGGGTAAAAGTAAGTGGGGTGGTTTTTGAAAACATGAGCACATGCAATCAAATCAAAAGGCTCTAAAACCTAAAGAGATAGACATTTTGAAAAATTTGAAGAAGCAAACATTGTTTTCAATCAAACCTAGATTAAGGAGGGTTGTATTAGACCTAAGTCTATGTGAGCATGAAAATTTCCTCCTCAATATGGTCCTACCAAACCATACTTAGTCTATATGCAATTCATGTCAGCTGGGTTTGAGTCTAGGCTCCTAGGTTCACATAATAACAGAAAATAAAAGTTGACATTCCATGGAACAGGATTTTGACAATTTGAACTAAGTTAAGCACACAATTGATCAGGCGAAGACAGGTCCCATCTCGGTCGCCAAACATGTTATCATCGCAAACTTTTTACTTTTGCAAGTCAAACTGACATTTGAAAAAGATTTTGAAAATAACTCGCCTCTGTTTTAAAATGTGGGATAATTCCGAAGAATGGGACTCGTCTGTAGGTACGAGGTTCAACCGTTCCTGCCGCCTTTACCTGAGGTAATTGAACCAAGGATCATTTGTATGCTTAACTTTGCTTAACTTGTCTAAATCATAGTCTATTTCCTAAATGCACAAAGAATCAGGCATGTGCTATGAATTTCTGAAAATGCATATTTGAAAACAAGATGTTTGCTTTGAGATTTGAAATACTTGGAGAATTCTTGCAAAAGATAACACTTGGAAAATCGTGAATCATGGTTGAGACACTGTATCTGAGAAAGTGAAAATCGATTTCTGAAGAATCTAGAGGTTTTGTGAAAATCAATTTTAAGAAATGTGAAATAACTTTGGAAAACTTGATTTTTTTGAATTCAAACTTTGAAATTGAAAATATAACTTAAAAAATTGAATTTGGAACTTGGGAAATGCTTGAAATATCATTGGAAAATCAATGTTTTGAGAAAAACGATTTTTGAATAAGACTTAGAAATTTTGAGAAAATCGATTTCTTTGATTTGGAATTTGAACTTGCAAATAAATGAAATGAATGAATATGGATTTGAAAGACTTGATTTTGAAGAATTGAGAATTTTTTTTTTGTATTTTTGAGAAATGCAGTGCATTTTGAAGTTAGCCTAAGAGTGTAGGCTGAATGTGGCTAATACGAATATTACAAATCTGGGTATCATTCGTATTCTGACTATGGCCGTAAATACAAATTTCACCAAGTTTGTCAACAACATAAGAGCTAGTGCACATGCCATTCGTGTAGACCATAGTGAATTGGTAAAATATGCATGAATTAATCATGCATTGCAGTTATATATCAAAGCTTAAAACTATATGCAATGCATCCTATTCTATGCAGGAATTGAAATTCTTATTCCAAAATTAATTACAATTTACATCTCTAATCAAATTTAAATACATAAAAGTAAAGGAAAATAAAGTCTTCAATGTTCCTGCAAAACTAGAAAACTTGTTAGTGAAGAAATGTTGGCTTTTCTAGGTTTATCCAGCAATATCTGGAAATTGCTGGATTTTGCTAGATATAAGCCATTTTCCATATGATTTCCTTATATAAACTTAATAAAATATGAAATAAGATATAATGAATATGAAAATGGAATTTGAAATTTCGAAATTTGAGTCAAAATGATCAAAATACCCCTGATAGCAAGACTATGGCCTTGAAATCAGGGTTTTCTGAAATAGATTTTGGTAAAAACCTGGGATTTATGATTGCAATAAACACAAAATCAAACATGAAACATACTAATATGATTCTGAACATGAACAAACCCTAAAATCACACACTTATGCACGAAAATCAAGAAATATCACAAAAATTATGATTTTGGCAGTGTTTTTGGATCTTTCAAGGATCCTGTTTTGCAATCTTATTAATTCAGGCAACAAACGGATTTTGAATTTCATAAAAATTGGTACCTGCACTTGTTATGTCCCTAAAATCAGATTGAAATCATAAAAATAATTTTTTGACATTATTTTAATCTGAAAATTGCATTAACAACCTTAAATAAGCTATTTTTAACTTAGGTCACAAACCTGTTTCAGAGTTAGATCCGAATCAGGAGTCAATCCAGAATGAAAACTTCTGAATTTTTACACAAATAAACTAGGAAAAAACACAGAGATTTTGCAATTTACAAATCTGAAAAAGCATCTCCGGTTAGGGAGAAACTTTTCCGGCAATCTGAACGAAAATCTAACAAATCTAACAGAGGTTAAAACAGCTACTTAGGATTGAAAATACAGGGCTAAATAGCAAAATTAGTCAAAAATTCCTGAAATTTTAGTAGTGAACAGTAGACATAAAAATAATGAAACTCTTTTTTTACAGATCATGAATCGGATCTGTGGTTTGAGATCTATGGTCATTACAATTCTGATTAGGGTTTTGGTAAACCCTAATGAGTTTTAAATTTAAAATCAGAGTCTCTGACAGAGAAAAAACACTAAACAGAGGCCAAAATTTCACAGTAAATGGATTATCTCAACATGAATCCACATCATTTTACGGATCTCAAATCGAATATGGGATGAGAAAAATATCATAACAACAAGTTACCCTTTTTATTTTAATAACGATTTTAAAGCTTGAAAATCCTGATTTCATGTCTGATTTTTCTGACAAGGTTCTCGAATCCCAAAACCTCTGATTTTTTTACAGTAGTTCATTTACACATCCATGTATTACATAAAAAAATGAGAAATTAACAGTGTGTATTTCAATTCGAAATAACATGCTCTTTACTGTTCTAAACTAAAAACACACAGAAATTTGATAAAACCTAATAAATCATGCTTTAACTAATGAAAATAATAAAAAAAATACTAAACAGCAAAACAAAATTAATTTCTATGCTAAAACACATGTAATAAACATAAATAAGTAAAAAAAAAAACACAGGGAATCATCGGCTGGAATTTGATTTTACCTTAAAAAGCATGGATTTGACCCATTTAACGGGTAAATCGCATGTTTTAATAGTTAAGAACATGAAAATCAATGTAATAATCGATTCTAACGGATTAGAATCCATGTAAAAACATCAAAACAGAGTTAGATCATCTTCTTGAACCTCTCTTGAGGTTCTTGGACTTGAATCCATGGTTAAATCCATGAAATATAATAAGATTATGTTTAAACTAATAAAAACATTAAATAAGAAAGTTTCTTACCTTGAAGTTGCAGCAATGGAGGAGGGGCTGAAGAGGAGAGAGAAGCTCCAAGAAGTGCTAAAGAGAGAGATGGCTAATCGACCCCCCTTATGGCATCTATTTATAGAAAATTTTTTAGGTTTAAAAATTGACAATTTTGAAAATTTTGGACTCTAAAGGGGGGGGGCGATTTTTGGGTGGAGTTACTATACTACCCCTAGCCTAAATTATCCTAAATAATTCCTAATTAACATCTAGCTAATCCTAAAAAGTCCTCAAATGTGGCACCACTTGGCATTTCCCACATTTGGGTTTTTAAAGTTCTTTTAAAAACCATTAAAAACAATGGTTTAAAACCACCTTTTAAAATACATTTTCAAAAGAGATTTTGACTCTTCTAACTCTATAAAACTAACCAAGACACTGACTGACCCTGGACTAATCCTGACTTTCTCAAATGTGGCACCACTTCGTGTGGGCCCTACATGAGTTTTCCAAAAACAATTTTAAAACTTGAAATTGAGAGAGTTTTCAAAAGATTTTAAAAAGCAAACTTGAAATTAAAAATTTTGAAATAGCATAGAGTTCCAACTAGGTTAGAACTCCTATGGATATGGTGCCAACTAAGTGGGCCCACATCGAGTTTTGAAACTTTTGAAATAAATACTGAGAATAACTTTGAAGAAGGGTTAAAATCAACAATTGAAAGTCAGAACTTCTAAAAAATGGAGTCTCAAGTGAACTGGAACTCCGGGTTAGAGTCCTGAACTCTTAGGACTTTGAAATTTTGGATTTTAAAGCCAAATGAAAGAATTTTTAAAATAATTTATCAGAAAATAGTAAAATAAGTCAGAAAATACAGTCAAGGTTAGACTCCTAACTCGACCGAAACTCTAAAATAGAGTCATGAACTAACTGGACTCTCTAACACGCCCTAAATTTTGAAAACAAATGAAAAGAATGAAAATGGAAGTGAAACAGACTTCAAAACAGACTCTTGACTGGATCAGGACTCTGAGACAAAGTCCTGATCGAACTGAAACTCTCAAAATTTTGAGAAATTTGATAAATAAAGGAATCCAGAAGCGACACCACCTAAATGGGTCTCGTTTGAGAATTGAAATCAATTGGAAATTAAGTTTAAAATGAATCCAGATTGTTTTCTAAGAAAACATTTCGAAATATAAGGTCCCGGGGGTTGGAAAATGACAGAATGTTGAATAAAAACCCAGGTTTTGAAATTGATTTCGAAAGAAAAGTTTTAAAATGGAATATGGATTAAATATTTTGAAAACAGGAGTGTTGAATCTCGAAAATGGGATGCAATGACATGCAATGCAATGAAATAGTATGTTGAATTCATGCAGTGATATGCAATGACACAGGAAATGTAGACACTAAATAATGATGAAAATTTGGGGTGTTTACAGATGTCCCCCTTTGCTACTAAGCCGGTTGTAAGCCGAGCTGAGTGGCAAAGAAAACACAACAAATTCAGACTATAAAAATGCCCCAATTAGATGAATATGACTGGGTATGAAGGAATTAATCCAAGTGATGATGATAGATATGAAATGGAGAATAAGGAGAAAATTTTGTTTTAAAAAGAAGTGAGATTCAAGTTTTGCCCTTAACCTGGATGGGACGAGAAATGGAATACCTCATCAGAATGAGGCTCAGGTTTAACCCCTTGACCTAATAAAATGAAATACCTCATCAAATGAGGCTCAGGTTTATACCCTTAACCTGATCGGGCGGAAAATGAAATACCTCCTCAGAGGAAGCTCAGGTTTGTACCCTTATCCGAAATCGGCGGAAAATGAAATACCTCATCAAATGAGGCTCAGGTTTGTACCCTTATCCTGATCGGGCGGAAATGAACGGAATCCTCGAAAGAAGAGACCGTGATGGAACCTTCGGATTTTGCACAATAAATCCAATAAGGGTTTCACAAAAGGATGGAATTGGGGTCCCTAAAGTTTGAAAAGGGGTTTAATTTTGGGCGCCTCATTGTTGAGACTAAATAACTTTTGAAATTGCCTTTTGCTGGAATTGGTGGCTTAACCTCAAGCCGAAATGGAACTGTCTATGGTGGGACAGTGGGGACACAAGGAAGTGTGCGAATCTGAGAGCCCAAGCGCTCAGATTATACCAAAGAAGGGAAGGAATCTTGAAAACTCCCGTTATCAAGTCCTAAAAGGGATAACAGCTGATGTCAGGATGCGCTAAAGATGAACCTCAAGCTCTCGCTTCACGCCAGGATAGCTAGAAAATATTGTCAAAATGTTGAAAATTATTATTGATTCAAAATAATTGAAAGTGATGCACATTGTTTTGAAAATATCTCCTCTTTTCTACCTGAAGTATTACCTCCGACTGAGCTTAACTCCGTAGAATCAGGATTCGAATTCAAATTGCTTGTGATTGACTCTCTTTCAAGGAAGCTATCAATTTCCTTGATATGAGCAGAAAAGAGAGTATTCTTGATATTGCGAGAGCTATTGGTGAAAGAATATTGATAAAAGAATTTCACAAAATTAAAAAGATTCTTGATAGATTCAGCAGTCTGATATCCTGGGATTCTTTTCTCACGACGATCTTTCTGCACTCTCTTTTTAACAGAATTGGAGCTCTCTTGGATTTTTCGGGAATTACATTATCCTTCATTTTGGAGATGTCCTGACTTTTCTCTCTCTCTTTTTTTTTGGAAGGGTACATCACAAACTCCTTCATCTCGGAGATGTTCCGATCCTTCTTAGGGATTATATTGACGGTTATTAGCTCTTTTGTTGAAAATCTCTTGGTGATAGCAGAAATTAAATATCCTTTAGGGTTTGACGGGAGGCTCATCGCATCTGCCTTCATCTCGACAGTGCTCTGGAATTTCCCTGGAAGGATCCGTCACAAACTCCGTCACCTTGGAGATGTTTCAAATCTTCTTTGGCATCGGGGGTCTACTCGCTTAATTCACCTTCATCTTGACGACAATTGAGAGATCCCTTTTGCAGATATTTAATTACAACTTAGGTGATTGAGGAGATATAGAGATTGAGTGGATTTTTCTATATCACCCAGGATATTTCGACTGCTTTATTTTCCAAGAATGATCTTTACAAATGTGCCATTGACTGCGATCAATATCGATCACTTATGGCTTTGCGACAACATTGAATTTCCTTTGCTGGCCATATCGAGGATTTATTCTTCATCCTTTTGGTTGGCCAATTGAAAGACCTTGAATTTTGAATCCTTCTTCGTGAAAGCTTTGTCCTTTCGGAAGTAATACTGGAGGTATTTCGAAGTAATTCTTTTGTGTAATAAAGATTTTGAAATCAACAAATATTTAATGACAATTTGGCAATTTTTTCTTGAAATCCTTTGTGGAAGTGAGCATTTGAAGCATGACTCAATGCATCCATGACAAAAATTTTCTTATTCTTTCCCCAAAGGAGAAGATTTAGAAATTGGAAATAGGAATTACTCATCTCTTCCTTGAAGAGGAGGTGTTTGCAAAATGAACTTTCGAAGAGAAATTAAGCTTTCGTCAAAACTTCCTAACATTAGGCTTCTCTTATGGAAAGGGGGGCGGTAATGGTGAGGTCGGTGAATTGGTCTTGAAGGGGCGAGTCCATCGCACTCTCCCTGAAAAGAGGGTCCTTCATGATGAAATGGCCTAGTATAAAATTGTGATCACAAGGAAAGTGAACTTTCGTCGAAGCTCTCCCTGAACTAAGGGTTCCTTGTATGAAATCGGAATTTTGTTTTGCAAACGGTTCATAAAGACACGAGTCCCTTCAAACTCTCCCTGAAAAGGGGCTAAGTGAACGAATTGGATAGCATGCAAAAATAATAAGCTCCCTCGAACTCTCCCTATGAAAAGGGTCTCTCGCAAGAGAAAATGATTGAAATTGGATATTGGATGACCCAAAAGGGTCGAAATTGGAAATTGAAAATTTGATTTTTGAAATTTGAAATTGGAAATTTGAAAATTTGAAATTTGGGAATTTAGCCTGAGAACGACATTGATTCAATTAAGAACGACATTGGTTCACTGGGAACGACATGGGTTTAATAAAGATTCAGCCTAAGAACGACATTGGTTCAATTTTAAAAGGGTCCCTTAAGTTTTCAAAATTTTCAAAAAGGAGGTTTTAACTTGTAAAAACTTCAAAACCCCAAAGTAGTTTTTCTTAAATTTTGCCCCTTTCTATTTTTAGAGGGGGAGGGGGTAGATGAAGTTTTTAAGAGGTTTTGCAAAATATTTTGTTTTGAAATTTTGAGGATTTTTCAAAAAAAGAAGGGGGGTTTTGTGAAATAATAGAGTTGAAAATTGAGTTTCAAAATGGATCCGGATCAAAGATTTTGAGCGAATATCGAGTTTGGATCTCGAACAGAGGAAATGAAATGAGATTGAATATGGATAAAATACTTGATCTAATACAGAGAATTGATTTGATTTTTGAAAAATAGAAGATTCAGACTCATAGTTGGATTTGGATATCTGATCTGGATCCGAAATTGTGTCAAATATGGAAAATAAAATTAAATTTCGGATCTTCAACAAGGAAATAAATCTGAGAAATAATCAAGAGTTGATCAGAAGTTGACCCAATTACTCAGAAGGTGGGGGTCAGTGGCAAAAAGGGAATTTTTTGAAATTTTTAAAAATTTGCGGTGTTCACAGTAATCGTTATACATAGTAGTCATTGTCATAGTAATCGCTATATCTAATATCTATCACAGTAAATCGTTACATTATCACTATACATACTAATCGTTATTACAGTAATCGTTATTACGGTAATCATTATACATAGGTCACAATAATCGCTATCATAGTAATCGTTGTACATAGTAATCGCTATCACAGTAATCGCTATACATAGTAATCGCTATCATAATAATCGTTATACATAGTAATCATTGTCAAAGTAATCGCTATACATAATACTTATCACAGTAAATCATTACGTAATCGTTATTACGGTAATCGTTGTACATAGGTCACAATAATCGCTATACATAGTAATCACTATCACAATAATCACTATTCATAGTAATCCCTATCACAGTAATCACTATAGATAATAATTCGTATCACTGTAAATCATGATAGACATGAACGATTTATGTACCTTTGACACACTTTTCTTCTCTTCATCCCCACCCTTCCTCCTTTGCCTTTCTTGTTGCCCCATCATTCACTTATCCTCCTTCCACCTCTGGCTTTCTTGTTCTTCATTCATTCTCTCCTCCTCCTCTGCCTTCCTTGTTTTTTCTTCGCTCTGTCACCTCCCTCCTTTGCTTTTCTACTTCTTCCTTTCTTCGCTCCTTTGCCTCATTCCTCTGCTTTTCTAATTCCCCCTTCTTTTCCCTTTCCTTCTCTTCCTCCTTTTGCTTTTTCTTTTCCCTTTTCTTCTCTTCCTCTTCCTGCTTCTTCCTTTCCCTTTCATTATCTTCCTCGTCCTCCTTCTCCTTCCTTTGCCTTTCCTTGTCTTCCTCATCCTCCTTCTCCTTCCTTTGCCTTTCATTCTCTTCCTCATCCTCCTTCTCCTTCTTTTGCCTTTCCTTCTCTTCTTCATCATGACGCTTCTTCCTTTGCTTTTCCTCTTTCCTCTTTATCATTTGTTTTTTCATCTCTTCCTCCTCCTTCTTATTCTTCAATCACCTTTCCTTCGCTTCCTCCTTCTCCTTATTCTTTCTTTGCCTTTCCCTCTCCTCCTTTTCCTCCTCCTTCAATTGTCTTTCTTTCTCTTCCTCCTTCTCCTTATTCTTCATTTGCCTTTCCCTCTCCTCCTCCTCCTTCTTCATTTCATTTTTCTTCTCTTCGTCATCCTTCTTCTTCTTCTTCATCTTTAGTTTTTCCTCATCCTTCTTCCTTTGCTCTTCATCTATAATATCTGATGGATAAGGCTAAGCATTATAAAATTTCAACATTTTATCCTTGCCTTTATTGTTCTCAATCTTCATTATATTTTGGTACTTTTCATAATGCTCATATATATCAGACTGGCGGATAATTTCTCCAGTAGTCATCCCCTCGAACGGTGAGGGCTTTCTTATCTTATGAATTTTAGTCATTGCTAACATGTACAACGCATAAATTTAACTGCATCATTATATGTTGCAACTGCCTCCCAAAGTATATATTATTACAAATTATCACATTCGTTACACAATCACAAAGATTATAAATCGTCGCAATATTTGGCTTCATAAGTAAACATCTTTGTAAGATTTAGCAAACTTAAGTACAAATCAAGGTAACTTCATAAATATACATTGCTACTGCATCAAACCTATAAATTGTTGCTACTTTAAATCTATAAATTGCTACTAATTTACATATATAAATTATTCATACTTTAAACGTACAAATGATTGTAGAAATTGCACCCTTCATAAGTACATATCGTTGTAACGTTTGGGCTTCATAAGTTAACATCATTGTACGATTTAGCAAACTTAAGTACAAATTGTGGTAACTTTATAAATCATAAATACATATCACGACTACTTCAAACGTATAAATCATTGTTGCATCAAACTTATAAATCGCTACTACATTAAATGTATAAATCATTGTTGCATTCAAACGTACCAATCATTGTAGAAATTTAGCCTTCATAAGTATATATCATTATAATATTTGACCTTCATAAGTAGAAATCATGCTAACTGTTTGTGATACTTATAAGGTGGATAGGTACAAATTGATTTGTTTTAGTATGAAAATAGGTGTTATTTAATATGAATAGTACAACCAGTTGTAAGACATAACATTCAGATTTTCAAATTGAGTTGTTTACGTAACAAAACCTTACACAAAACTCACCAAAATGATAGGAGTTTTGGTAATCCGACAATGGAGGAGAAACACCCAGAAGGTAGATGCAGTCGATGGTGGCAAATGTGCTCCCACTGCACAGACAACGACAAAGGTAGCTCCAGCGGCAGCAGACGGTGGCAAAGGGTGCTCCGACGGCAGCAGACAATGGCAAATGGTGCGTCGTCAAAGGGAGCTTATGTTACGGCAGATAGTGCGTCGTTTACTACTTAGGGCGAAAATGAAACGTTTGGACTTTGAAGAGTTATGATTGTCCTCCATTTTCTGGATAGAGGACATTTTTATCCTTTTCTTGAACCATTGTTTCATGGCAGAAATGGTGGGAAAGGGTACTTAAGTCTTTGCAACTTCATCGGACTCAGATGCTAAGTGATGCCAACACACAGGGTAATACGTGCCCCACGTGCTTATATATGTGGCACTCATTTGGACCCCGAACACGCACCCACGTGTTCCGGGGGGGGGGACATATAACCTGCTTCGCTCAAACATGTATTTGTAAGAAAGATTTCTATTAGTCATCGCCCCTGAGAATTCCTCAATGGCTGTCCACTTCAAAGGTTCCAGGAGCTTTGCATAATGGTCAGCAGGGATGCAGATCTTTGGTTGAATGTTTTGCGCATCCGAAGATTGTTAGAGAGCTTAAAACCTCCTTGTTGCTTCCCCCCACCACTTGAGCCCACAAGGATGTTTTCGGTGGGGCAGATGATTCCTGAATCTCCATCTGAACCTCATTAGATGAAGCTCTCGGTGTGGTTGGTGGGGTCGTCGTAACTCCCCTACCAGCCACTAATGGCAGTCATCCTCCCGGATCGATGCCCTTCACTCTATCGCCTCTCATTGCCTCTCCACCGCCTTTCACTGCTGTTGCGACGATTTGTAATGATGGTGATTGTTTAATGAATGAGATAATTTGTATTATTATATACTTGGGGAGGCGGTTGTAACATATAATGATGTGGTTAAATTTATATGTTGTACAAGTTAGTAATGTTTAAAGCTCGTCAGACAAGAAATCCCTCGTCATTCTATAGGATGACTATTAGAGAAGTTATCTACTAGTCCCATCTATATGAGCATTATAAAAGGTACCAAAATATAATGAAGATTGAGAATGATAAAGACAAGAACAAAGTGTTGGAATTGTATTATACGGAGGATTATCCATCAGATATTGAGGTTGAAGAGCAAAAGAAGAATGAGGAAGAACTAAAAAGAAAGGAAGAAGCAAGAGTTGGAAGAAAAGAAAAGGTGTGAACACCCCAAATTTTCCAAAATATCCAAAAATTCTCTTTTTCCCCTTGGCTCCATCTTCTGAATAATCAGGTCAATTTTCAATCAAAATTTCCATTCATTTCTCGGATTCGCTGGAATCCAAATTTAATTTCCCTATCTGACCCAATCTTGGATCCAAATCGGATATCCAGATCCAATTCTGATCTCGGATCTCCTATTCTTCAAAAAATCAAAAAAATCAATTTCTCCATATTTTCTCAGAGTTTTTCTCACTTCAGGGTCCGATCTCAAATTGAGATCTGAATTCGAATGTTTTATCAAAATTCTCGGACCCACATCCATTTCTGAAACTCGATTCCCAATTTAACCCAGTATTTTCCAGAAAACCTTATTTTAGAAAAAACTTAAAGTCTTAAAACAAAAATTTTGTAAAAATGTTTCAAAAACCTCAATTGGGTCTCGCTTGTTAAAATCCTCACAATTTCTTTACATTTTCGATTTTTTCCTTCAAAAAAATTGGAAAATTAGTTTACTCGCCTTTTCTGAAACCCCTTTTAGCTAAAACCCTTTTTGAAAACCCCCTTTTCTAAAAACCTTTTTCTGAAAATTCGGAAAAACTTGAAGGACTTCCTTTGAAATAAACCTAACGGCCATCTGTTATGAGAGAAGCCGCAGAGGCCTGTCTCTCCCTCGAGCTCTCGCTCGATCCCTCATCCGCCCATCGCCTCCCTCTTCTACCTCTCTCGCTCATCTTCAACGAACACCATCCTTTCTGATCCTTCTTCACGGCTTATAAAAAAAATGCAGGGGTCCTTCTCCTTCATCCGTTTTCACCCCAGCATAGCCCTTTCTTCTCTGTTCAGGATCGCCTCTTCACCCCTCCACTGCGTCTCTCTGATCTATTCCTCACCCCTTTCATCGGATCCTTTCTCTTTCTTTTCCCTTTTGTTTCTTCTCCTTCTTCTTCTTCTTCCTCTTCCCCTTTTCCTTCCATCCTCTTTTGGGTACTCCTCTGGTTCAATAAAAAGAGGTCATCACTGCAGTAATAAAAAAAAAAAAGGATTCATCCGGTGACAGCAGCATCTAGCAAGATCGTTTTCCCTTTTTTAATCGGGGCCAGCCTCATCCACGCCCCTACAACAACAAATTTGGAGCTTCTCTTTTCCCTTTCTTTACAGTCGATTGAATGAAGAAATCGATAATCCTCTGTGAATAAGAACACAGCAGACGCTTCTCCTGCTTCAATTAAGATAAAATAATCCGCTTCACCTCTCAATCTGGATCAATTCACTGTAAGCATGGGCTCTTTCCTCTGTTTATTTTCTTTCATTCCTATTTTGTTCGACAATAATGTTTGCCTTTTATTTATTTTTTCTTTTCTTCTTCATTTCATCTTCTTTATTTTTCTGTTGTTTCGGATTTTGTTAATTCTCCTGATCGTGAATCCATTAGAGCATTGTGGGTAGCATCATGTTGGTTATTGCAATCTCGATCTTCCTCTGTGCAAGATCAATAAGAATGCTCGAATTCCAACACTTTTTTTTTATTATTATTTACAAATTTTCTTTAGTTTCCTATTTCTCATCTTCATTGTATATCATCGTTTCAATCTGCTTCCTTTTTTTCTGTTCTCTCTTTTTGTATGACTTTTATCGATTATATTTCAATCTTGCTTTTACTAACATGATCGGCCTGCCTTAGCCATTGATATAATCATGGTTTTTATCTGGGCCTAAGGTATTGAGAAATCTATCTGCGTTTTTTTATATTTGGAATGACCTCCACAATGATATCTGATCTGATCCAGTATCAGATCAGATTCATTTTGCAGAGGATTTCAATTGATCTTGTATGTGTTCATTACATTTACTGCAACGTAAGCAACGTTAACCATTCTCTCTCATTCTGCATATTAATAAAGATCGATGTGATAGAATGAGTGTGAGGATGTTAGCAGCTCAAGGTCGATTCTCCTGTTTTAGCCTGGTAATAGCATGGGTCGTCTCTGCAATTTACTCAGAATGTTTGTTCTACAACTTGAATACAAACTTCCTGTGCTCTGTAATTTTGATTTTCACCATCCATGTCATAGGTCCCTTCTGTAAAATAGATAATAATTCATCATGCTAGTGCTATTTTCAATCTTGCCATAGGGGTTGTGAATAGTTTAGTTCGAATGTGCCATATGTTTTTTTTAGAACTTTAACGCTTTGTGCATTCTTACGTTGGCTCCTAATTAAGGCTTTCCAGGTCCTCTGATGTTATTCACTGTCTCTTTTCAATTTCATAATAAGCAGCATAGGATATAATGACATCGCTAAAAATGCTTTTCTTGTAATGAAAGATATTTGACATGCCAAGGGACGCCCATCTAGCCATAAGACTTTAGGCCTTAATAGTACTGTATATGTTGACAAGTGGAAAGGCTTTGAAGGGTTTGTGATTGGGCTTGCAGAGCCAATTTATTTTGTTCTCTTGTTGATATTTTCATTGGAAAGCTTAAAGTTGCACAGTCAGGTGCATTTGATTTTAGAATCTTAAGGACCTGTTGAATTCAAAAATTATGCAGATGTGTGGGAGGTGGAGTTATCTGCAAGGTCAGAAATGTAGCTTGACTGCACCCGACTCATTTATCTTTACCGCTCACTGCCTTCTTTAATGAAAAAACAGGTTTTGTGTCACGTTATTTGCTATTATAGAGAGTCCTCTGTGTATTAACATTGTGCCACCAAAATTTGTGTCATACTATCTTGTCCAAAGTCGTCTACTGTTTAAAGTTGTGGCATGATGAGAATAGATCCTTCTGATTGGAAATTGCTTAACTCTGAACTTTTCTGTCCCTCCTGTAAACAATACGAGATTCTCCATTGTATCATTTCATTCACACCACTCCATTTTCCCCCTCTGCACTCTATCTGTTACATATTGTTGGCACCATACTCCACTATCTCATAGGTACATAGTTTCATCCTACAAACACTACTATGCTCACAATGCCACCTTACATGCAGCATCTGCTGTAGCAATCACAATAGCATCTAAACCACTTTTTGCCACAACCCCTGTCCACATATTGTTACTTAGCACACCCTTCATTCATTAACTTGCACACAAACTTACCTGCCTCCTGTACCTCTGCACATTCACTGTTAATACCCACCCTGTAGTCTCCTTCATTACATCACACTACAACATGGTCATCACTTATGCACTTACACTTGACCCCCACATTCTATCTGTTGTCTTCATAGCAACAGGGTATACCTTTGTCTCCCATAATTCAATCACAGCCATTACCAACAACACCTTACTATATCCTTCATTCCAGCTCCATGCCATTACCTCCACAGCATCCTCCAGTTCCTCCCTCTATGGCATCCACCATTTCAGCACATCACCTTGCAATATTCCTATACCTTCACCTTCCAAACATTTGACAAATTCATTTGTCGCATTCCTTGGAGTCAACACTGCTACAACACTCCCTACCACTTCGTTCCACTGATCATTGTTGCAATCCTCTATATTGCCCCACCTGCATACTGATACACACTGCTAACATCTATTTCACTGCATTATATTTTCATTACCATTAGTTGCTATATTGTCCACTTTCTCTACAATCATCACCCAATCCCCTATCCACCTGTATTATCACCTACCTACTGTCACACATAGCCTTCCCACCTACCTATCAGCCACTCACTGGTTATTTGTAACAGCACCTAATGCCACATTCAATTACCTGTTTTCACTTACCATCTCTCACACACTTCACCCATTTATCACTTCCTGCATACTTGCAAATTTTCTCTTTGCTTCATATTTCTTTTAGCATCTATCTTCATTTGATATAGTCAATGCTGTAAATCATATGCTCACATTTGCATCAGATATACAAAAATACATGAATAGATTTTGACATATACATCATATCCCATGCAATTTTCATCTGACAAATAGACATCAACATAGGTATTTTTGTTTTCATCGAGACATGAGCATGTGTTCTGCATCTATATATATCCCTCATATATACATATATTGCTTATATAGATATATATAGACTCTTGATATTACATCTGTCCATCATATTCCATATTTTGCATCTTTTATCTTGTGCTGACTTGGATTTTGCAAGAATTAGGTAGAAAAGACTATTTTCCTTCTCAATTTAAGAATTTGAATCTCAATTTAATTCAAAAATTTGTAATAGCTAGATATTAATGAGAACTTTACATTTCCAGTAGTAGATAAAATATATGAGCATGTAAATATCATAAATTGCTTGTTTCATATCATTTTTTCAAAAAACCCACAAATGGGAACATGAATGACACGCACACCATTCTAATAGGAGGTGATTAAATCCTAAGTTGATGATTTGCATTAATGGCCATAGTCAGGATGTGAACAAAACTTAGGATTTTCATCTTTTATGGATTAACATTGGATCCACACTGGATCTCTCTTAAAAAAATCATCATATTTCTAAATATTTTTCTTCTATATCAGAGTTTAACTTAAAATTAACTCAAAATGTATATCAATGGCCATAGTCAGGATATATTGAGAGTTAATTTTATTTTAAACTCTATAAAGGCACCAAAAATGTGTTTTATTCTTCACTTGAATTTAAATACGATTATTATATAATACTTCTTATGACCCAAGTCAGAGATGTATTATATTTTCAATCTTATTTCAATTCACTTAAAGAATAAAATATGCTTTCAAATTTAATTTCAAATTCTTTAATCCATTTCTTCATTAAGCTATAATTGCATCATATTTTCAAACATTCCTTTTCAAAATCCAAATGATTTTGAGATAAATTCTTCAAATATCCTCTTCACCTATCAGATCAATCTTTAATTTTCATTTGTAAATTCAAAATCTCCTTTCTATTCTCAAATTCTATCTTACTTCAAAAATTCAAACACTTCAATTTCAAAGTCCAATTTGACTTTGAAATTTCAGATTTATTTTATATTCAAAAATTCAATTTCAAAGTCCCATTTTACTTTGAAAATTCAAATTCATTTCTATATTCTGAATTCAATTTCCAATTCAAAATAAAAAATTCAAAGTTTAAATTCAATTTTGAAATTTCCAGATTCATCTACTGATGTCAAAATTCAAGTTTGAAAATCAAGTTTCATTCTCTATCCTTCCTTTCAAATTTCAAATGTCGATTTAGGATTTCCGAGATCCAATTCCAGTTTTTCATCCAGATTTTGAAAATCCAATTCTTTCTACAAATTCCATTTGGACTTCTTAAAATCCAAATCTAAGTTCCATATAGATCTCCAAAATACAATTCTATCTTCAAATTCCATTTGGACTTCTCAAAATCCAAATCTAATTTCCATCTGGATCTCCAAAATCCAATTCTATCTTCAAATTTCGTTTGGATTTCTCAAAATCTAATTCCAAGTTCTATCTGGGTTCCCAAAATCCAAATCTCATCTACATTTCCAAAGCCCAGACTCATCTTCGGATCTTATCTGGATTTCCAAATTTCTAGATCCATCTTCAAATCTCATCTGGATTTCCAAAATCTAGATCCATCTTCTAATTCCACACTGGATTTCAGAATTTGGATCCAACTCCATTTAGGATTCCAGATTCCGGATTCAACTCCATCTTGGATTCCAAACTTCGGATCCGATTCCATTCAGGAATCCAGATTCCAGATTCAACTCTACCTCGGATTTCAGACTTCAGATCCAATGCCATTTAGGATTCCAGATTTCGAATGCAAATCCATCTTGAAATCCAGATCTAAAAATCCAATTCTCTTTTCAAATTCCACCTAGACTCAAGATCCATTCTGATTTCAAACTTTAAATCTAGAATTCTACTCCATTTCTCAAATACCATCTTGACTTTCAATCCATTTTTTTGAAGTCTATATTCATTTTTTTCAAATCTCCCTTCTTAAAATTCAGGTTTATCTCAATCTTTGATTATTTCAAAACTCAAGATCCATTCTAAATCTTAAAGTTAGAAAATCTAACTTCTCCAAGTCCGTCTTCAACTTTCAAAAACCATTTCTTCATCATATTATTCATAATTTTAAAATCACTTGGATAAAATTTCCACATTCTTCTCAAAAGAGCATACAACTTTTGCATTTACGCAAGCATGATTCTTTGTGCATCCTTAGACTTAGAATAAATTGTTAGATAATATTTTAGCAAAGCAAAAGGCATAAATTCGATCCTTGGTTTGATTACCCCTAGTAAAGGCGCCAGGAACGGTCGAACATCGTACCAACGAGCGAGCCCCGTCTCCCAATTTTCCTGCAAGTATTTCAAAAACGGAGGCGAGTAATCTTTTAAATCTTTTTAAAATTCAGGTCAAGTGAGAGCTTTGCAAAAGGGTTCCTCTCTCTCTCTTCTTTTCTTTTCTCTTCTCTCTTTTTTCTGTCTTTTATTTTCCCTTTCAAAAAGAGAAATAGAGGTTAGAAAGGAAAAGACAAGGAAGAGAGAGAAACCAAGAGAAAAAATTTTGCGATGACCACAAAAGGAAAAGGAAGAAGCAAGAGGAGGAAGAAAAGGAAAAGGAAAGGAAAAAGCAAGAGGAAGAGAAGAAAATAAAAAGGAAGGAAGAAATTGAAAGGCAGAGGAGAGAAGCGAAGGAGCAAAGGAAGGAAGAAGTAGAAATGCAGAGGGAGGCGGCGGAGCAATAAGAAAGGCAGAGGATGGAAGGAGGGGATGAAGAGGAGAAAAGTGTAACCAAGGTACGTAAATCGATCATGTCTGTCACAATTTATTGTGATAGCTATTACTATGTATAGTGATTAATGTGAAAGCAATTACTATGAACGATTGACTGTGATATGTATTATTATGTATAACGATTACTGTGATAACGATTACTATATATAGTGATTACTATGTATAGCGATTTACTATTATAGGTATGATTCTGTATAGCGATTATTGTGATAGAAGTAGAAATGAGGCTAATTTACAATTGATGCGAATAATATATTATTTTGTGTTACAGGAAAGTCACAAGAAAAGTAGAGCACCAGGTGAAAAGCGCAGAGGGCGGTGTCAGTGGCCTGTAGTTTTGTTGTGGTATGGACAACTGAGTGAATATCAAAATGATCGATTACAAAATATGCACTACAGCGGCCTTTTGAACGAGCATTATTTTGAAAAGTGCTGGAACACCATGACTCACCTAGTAAATAAGTAGAATCATAAGATGAACACATTTCAGTTTGATTCTTTTGAGATCACCATGACCCTAGAAGATGTGGTGCGGATTACGGGTCTTAAGTGCCATGAAAGTATTGTCCTATTACGGAATTCAAACTATAACGCAAGGGACAAGTGCACGACGGTTCTAGGAATGTCGATGGAGGACTACGGTCAATATATTTCTGCTGAAAGCAATTCCACATCGATGAAAGTTTCTTCTTTGCGTAATAACTGGGAAGGTCGATCCTTTACATATTGTTATCATTGCAAAATTTTACTTTTGCACGTCAAACTGACATTTGAAAACAACTTACCTTCGTTTTGAAATGCAGGATAATTCTGAAGAATGGGACTCGCCTGTCGATACGAGGTTCAATCATTCCTAGCACCATAACCAGAGGTAATCGAACCAAGGACCAATCATGTGTTTTGCTTTGCTCAACTTGTCTAAATCGATGTTTTATTCCTAAATGCACAAAGTACCAGGCAAGTGCTATGAATTTTTGAAGATTTTGACTTAAAACATGAAGTTTGCTTTTTATACTTGGAAAAAAAGAATGCTTAGAAAATCATGAATTGCTATTAATGAAAATCGCAATTCACTATTTTTAACATATTACTACCGACTTTATATAGATATAGATTCAACTATCTTTATATGGATTATGATATAAGCTCTTACTTTTCGTTTGTGACTGTATGTGTGGATTGAATATGAAGTCAAGCCTATGAATGCATATAAAGAAGATGAAGGAACGAAGAATTGAAAGAATAGGTTCAGAACAAATATCAATTTCTGAAAATTTTTGAAGTTTTGAGAAAATCGATTCTGAAGAAAACTTTGGAGATTTTGAGAAAATCGATTTCTAAGATGAAATTGGAAAAAATATCAAAAGGTATGGGCATGTGGCCCTATGAAATTCTTTTCATGATGCAGTGTAAACCTAGATGATGCATGAATGCAATTTGTAAAATATTTTTTGAAGAATTTTGATGAAAACCATTGATAAAAGAGATTTTTGAGCCTTATAGAACTTAGATGAAATAAATTCTTTATATATCCATGACTATGCCCACAAATACATATTGAATATAGTTCATTTGATTCTAAAATAAGGAAATATTTAGAAAAGTTTGGAAAATATGCAATGATTTCTGAAAATGCCTAAGAGTGTAGGTCATTTGTGTCTTAGAAAAAGATGATAAATCAGGGTTTTGTTCGTATTCTCACTATGACCACAAATACGAAACCCACCGAGTTTATCAACCCCTTATAAGCTAATGCACGTGCCATTCATATAGACCATGGTGAGTTCGAATATGCATGAATCATCATTCATCACACAATAACATTATTGAAAGAAATAAACTATATGTAATGCAACCCTATTTTAAGCAAAAAAAGTAAATTCTTATTCCAAATTTACAATTAATTTACATCACTAATTGAATTGAAATAAAAGAAAATAAAAAAAAATACAGTCTTAAATATCCCTACAAAATTAGCAAACTTGTTAATGAAAATATGTCAGTTTTTCTGGATTTATCCAATAATATCTGAAATTGAGAGATTTATCCTGATATAAGCTTTTTTTATGTTTCCTGAGATAAATATAATAAAATATGATATAAAATTAAATAAATAATAAAGATAAATAACTTTGAAATTCAAAATTTTGAAAAAAAATGATAAAAACACCGCTAAAAACAAAACTATGGCCTTGAAATGAGGGGTTTTAGAAAAGATTTTTGTAAAATACTTGTTTTGGGGATCAAATGGATTCAAATTAACACCAAATTGAGTGTGAAGCGCCCTAGTATGATTATAAACATGATCAGACATTAAAAACAAGAAAAGTAAACATAAAAATAATGAAATATGCAAGAAATCATGAATTTTGTCTCTGTTTCCGTTGAATCGGGACTCCGCGAGCATCCTATTTTTAGGATTTAATCAAATAATATATCTAATGATTTCAAACATTAGCAAAAATTGACATCAATACTTTTATTAACTCTAAAATTAAAGTGTAGTCAAAAAATATATTTTTGACATTATTTTAATATGAAAATTGAATAAAACCATAAAATACACAATCTTGCTTGCGAGCACATACTTGTCACAGTGTTAGACCCAAATCCGGTATCAAACCACCATAGAAATTCATAAACATTTACAGAGAGATACTAGACAGAAAAACAAAGACTTTATTTTTTACAAATCAGAAAAATCATCTTCGGTTAGGGAGATATCATTCCGACAATATACGTTTGATTCTGGCTTATACGCAGTGAGCTAAAATACGTACATCCGGTTTTATGTTCAAAAATTATAAATTTTTTGCAGATGATAGTTAACACATAGTGTAAGATTTTCTTTTTTACGTATCATCGATCGGATCTTCGGTGAGGGAGATACGATCCACGCAAGTCGATCTTGGGTTTAGATAATGCATAACATGCTCTGTAACCAGATTTTGATTTCTGTCAGAGGAAAAATAGCAAACAGATGTATAAAAATCTAAAAAATTTACAAAAAATACTAGACACGATAAAAAATACACTTAAACTTACGGATCATCGATCGAATCTTTGATGAGGGAGATATCACCTCGGTAAGCCGTTCCTGAATCCATATAGTATTTTCTCTCTGTAAAAAGCATAGTTCGGTTTTAGTTTTTTTTTTTTGACAGGGTTATAGAACCCAAAATAATTTGATTTCTTCAAGGTTTAACCCTAAAAAAATTATATTTTTTGACAAAAAATCAAACATAAAATAACATGATTCCTGCATGTCCGGGATCGAGATCCACAGATAATCGATAAAGCAATAATAAATTTAATCTAAACATGAAAAATAATAAATAAAAAATAATAAACAATATAATGAATTTAGATTTGATTCTTGAGCACATAAAATAAACATTAATATGATGAAATAAAATAAAAAAATTTATGGAAAGATGGTTGGAATTCAATTTAGCCTTCAAAAGAGGGATTTGATCCATAGAGGGATCAAATCTCATCTATTCTTTGGCATAAATATAAAAAATGATAATCCAAACTGTTTCAACAGATTGAAAATGTGAAAATCATCATCACACAACATTAGATCATCTTCTTGAATTGATTTCATGGATCTTGAATGAAAAGCATGCTTGAAATCAACACGCAAGGGGCTGCAAGGGTTAAATCCATAAAAAAAAACATATAAAATTAATGAAATCAATGAAAATAATAAAGTAAAAGACCTTACCTTGGGCTGCTGAACCAATGGAGGATGGAAGGGTTGAGGGAGAGGAGAGAGCCACGAATTTTGGGAGAGAGAGAGAGCGAGAAAAGCTTGGGATGACCCCCCCTAAGTCCCCTTTTTATAGAAACTTTTGGATTTGTTTAAAGATTGTTTTGGACTTTTTTTAATGGATTTGGATAAATCAAATGAGGGGGACGGTTTTTGCTTGGAATTCTAACCTAATCCAACTCTAGATAATTAGCCTAATTGACCTAATTGACTTTAAAGAGTCTCAAATGTGGTGCCACATGTGTGGGCCAACATTTGGTTTTTAAAACCCTTTATTTTAAAAGTTAAAAACGAGATTTAAAACACTAAAGTGAAAATGAACTTTTAAAAACCAAATTTGACTCTTTT
The DNA here is from genome assembly GCF_984573655.1 of Nuphar pumila. Classification (NCBI taxonomy): domain Eukaryota; kingdom Viridiplantae; phylum Streptophyta; class Magnoliopsida; order Nymphaeales; family Nymphaeaceae; genus Nuphar; species Nuphar pumila. The sequence goes on from NC_143265.1 coordinate 59,834,646, forward strand.
AAACCTATAAGCTAATTAAGACATTGACTAATCCCAAGTTAACCAAAATACCTTCAAATGTGGCGCCACTTAAGTGGGCCCCATTTGGTTTTTTAATAAAATGATTTTAAAACTTTAAAAACAAAGAGGTTAAAACAATTTTTCTCAACAATTTCAAAAGGACATCTGAACTAACTAATTTTTTTTGTATTTTTGAAATATGAAAGATGTAAAATTAAATGAATGTGAAAAATAGGGTTTTGCACCCGTGTAGGGTGGGTCCCGCTTGAAGAAAGTTGAAAACTGATTTGAAAATTAAGTTTTTGAAATAAAGGGTTTTAAGAAAGAAAGTTTCTAAATGAAAGTTTGAAAAATAAAACCAAAGTTATAAATCAACTAGGGTCTTAAATGAATTGAAACTCTTCTTGATGTGGTGCCAACTCTATGGGCCCCACATCAAGGTTTTCAAAAAGTTGAAATAAAGACTAAAAATGGTTTCGAAACATAGTAAAAATCATCGAATGAAATTAAAAGTTTTAAAAATAGAGTCCTAAGCAAACTGGAATTTTACACCAGAGACCTGAAATTTTGAAACTCTTGAAATTTGGGATTTTTGAAAGAAAATGAGGAGGTTTTAAAAGATCTGTTCATAAACTAGTGAAAATGAACAAAATGCGAAATCAGGTGAGAGTCCTAATCAACTGGGATTCTAGAATAGAGTCCCAGAATTTTGAAACTCTTAGAACAGAATCTGTTTTTGAAAAATATGTGAGATAGAAGTAAAAAAGGAAATCAAAGTATAGTTCTGGATTGATTGAAACTCTGGGGTAGACTCCTAAAATTTTGAAACTCTATAATGAAGTCCTGAAATTTGGAATTTTTATTTTTTAAAGATAAATGAAGAAGTATTTGAAAGATTTTTTCAAAAAAAATGAAGTGAGGATTACAGTCCTAATCCAACTGAAACTCTAGAACACAGTTCTGATTCGACAAAAACTCTAAAATTTAGACTTCTTTGGAAAGATTTTGAAAGATTTTCTTTTAAATAGGTAAAAATAGTAATGAAAGATAGAGTCTTGATTAGACTGAAACTCTAAAATAGAGTCCTAGTTCAACTAAAACTCTGGATTTTTGGTTTATTTTGAAAGTTTTTTGAAAGGTTTTCTAGAAAGGTTCAAAAAGGTGAAAAGATAGAGTCCTAATCAGACTAAAACTCTGACACTTGAGAAGTTTTGATGAAAGAAGGGATCCAGGAGCGACATCACCTAGATGAGTCTCATCTAAGAATTGAGATCAATTAAAAATTGAGTTTAAAAGGAATCCAGATCATTTTGTAAGGAAAATATTTTGAAATATAAGATCCTAGAGGTTGACAAATGGCAAAATGTCAATTTAAAACCCCGGTATTTGAAATTGATTTCGGAAGAAAACTTTTAAAATCTAATGTGAATTTGAAGATTTTGAAAAAGCCAGAGTACTGGATCTCAAAAATGGCATGCAATGCAATGAAATGACATGAAATGGCATGCAATGATATGCAAAATGCAAACTCTGGATGAGGGATTTAGAATCCTAGACCCTTGACGGAGATAAAGAATTGAACATTGATGGTTGAAATCAAGCCAAAATAGATATTAAATCTTGATTGCAATATGAAGTAGTGATTTTGATGCAAAATTTGGGCCCCGAATAGCCCTGGTTCAGATGTCAACCAACTGGTCCACTTAAGACTTCAGAGAGTGTGCCCAAGTGTAACGAGGCAGGTGTTTGTGAATGAAAGTAAGAATTTAGGGTGTTTACAGATACCCCTCTTTGCTATTAAGCTGATTGAAACCCGAGCTTAGTGGCAAAGAAAAATACACCAAATTTGGAATATAAAAATGCCCTAGTTACAAGAATCTGACAGGGTATGAAAGAATTGGATCAGGTGATAGTGGTAGATATGAGATGGAGATTGAAGAAGAAAATTCACCTCATGAGAATGAGGCTCAGGCTTGGCCCTTAACCTGCATTGGACGAAAGATACCTCACGGGAGAGGCTCAGGTATAACCCTTAATCTGAACGAGAAAAGTAGATTGGAGAAGAAAATTCACCTCATCGCAATGAGGCTCAAGCTTAGCCCTTATCCTAAAGGGGACAAAAATACCTCATGATAGAACGAGATTCAGGTTTGACCCTTATCTTGAAGGGGAAAAAAATGTCTCATGCAAGAACAAGATTCAAGCTTGACCCTTAACCTGAAGGGGGACAAAAAATGTCTCGTGGAAGAACGAGGTTCAGGCTTTAACCCTTAATCTGAAGGGAATAAAAAATGCCACATGGAAGAACGAGGTTCAAGCTTAACCCTTAACCTGAAGGGGACAAAAAATGAAATCCTCGAAAGAAGAAACCAGGACAAAACCTTTGGATTTTGCACAATAAATTCAAGAGGGGTTTGCAAAAGGATGAAAATGGGGGTCCCTAAAGCTTGAAAATGGATTGATCTTCGGCGTCTCATTGCTGAGACTGATGACCTTTGCAAAATAATTCACGTTCAACCCATACCCTGAACGAGAACTATTTATGGTGGGACAGCAAGAAACACTGGAAAGTGTGCAAATCTGAGAGTCTGGTCCCTTAGATTAAAACAAGGATCTTAAATACTCCTATTATCAAGTCCTAAGGAGGGATAAAAACAACGTCAGGATATATCAAAACAAACATCGAACTCTTCGCTTCATGTCGTGATAGCTTGAAAATGTTGCCAATAAGATAAAAATTTGTAGTTGATTCGAGATAATTGAAATGTGAGGACATTTGTTTGAAAGATATTTCCTCTTCTACCTAGAGTATTACCTCCAACCGGGCTAACTCCGTAGAATCTAGAATCAAAATCAAATTATTTTTTATGTGTTTCTTCAAGGAGGCTATCCATTTCCTTGATATGAAAAGAAAGAAATTTGCTCTCAGTATCATCAAAGTGTTTTATGAAAGAACATTGATAAAAGAATTTCACATGAATAAGAAGGATTCTTGGTAATTTTGGCAGTTTGATATTTGGGGTTTACCCATGATGATCTTTTGCACTCTTTTGAGACATAGGGATTGAACTTTCTTGGGGTTTGGCGAGAATCTCATCACATCAGTCTTCAACTCGATGATGTTTTGATTTTTCCTTGAAGGACACGTCACACACTCATTCAACTCGGAGATCATCAGAGTCTTCTTTGGTCCAAGGAATTATATTAATGTCGTCTTTTTAATTGAAATCTCTTGGTGATCTTTTGTACTCTTTTGAGACATGAAAAATAACTTCTCTTGGGATTTGGCAAGAATTTTATCATATCAGTCATCGACTTGGTGATGTTCTGATTTTTCTTGGAAGGAAACATCACAAACTCCTTCAACTTGGAGATGATCCGCGTCTTCTCTGGTCTCAAGAACAATATTGACAATATTGTCTCTTTGGATTGAAAATATCTTTATGATAACAGTGATCAAATAGCTTTTAGGGATTGGCGGGAGGTTCATCATATCAGCCTTCAACTTGATGATGAATTAAACTTTTCCTAGAATGACACATCACATACTCCTTTAACTTGGAGATGATCTCAGTCTCCTTTGGCCCTGGGGGTCTAACTCATCAATCAGTCTTCATCTTGACAATGATTGAGAGATCCCTTTTCCAGATAGTTGATTGTAGCTTGATTGGTTAAATAGATGTTGAAATTGAGATTGAGTGAATTCCTTTACATCGCCGAGGATATTTTCACTGCCTTATTACCAGAAGAATGATCTTTAAAAATGTGCCATAGCTATGACCAATATCGGCTCATTTATGGCTTCTCAATATCATTAAATTTTTTCTTTGCTGGGCATATCAAGGATTTTCCTTCATCCTTTTGGTTGACCAACAGACAAAGCTTGAATTTTGTTCTTTATTCGCAAAAGTCTTGTCCTTTTGGAAAGAATACTGAAGGTAATCTGAGGAAAAATCTTTGTGCAATAAAAATTTGAGATCAACGATTGTTTTTCTTTTATTAGAAATTGGCAAAATATTCTTAAAATCCTTGATGAAAGAAATCGCTTGAGGTCTAATTGACACATCCGTGGCTAAATTCTCCTCTCCTTTCTCCAAAGGAGAGACTCAGACTTGACTCTTACCTGAACGGTTAATAAAAATAAAAATACTCCTCTCTTTCCTGAAGCGGAGGTATTTACAAAATGAACTTTCGATGAGAAATAAAGTTTTCGTCAAAACTCCCTAACTCTAGGCTTTTCTTATGGAAAGGTGGTCGATAATAAAGGTCAAGAAAAATATCATAGAGTGGCGAGTCTATCACACTCTCCCAGAAAAAGGATCCTCAATGACAGGATGGCCTAACAAAAAATATTGGGTGGCCATAAGGAGAATGAGATTCCGTCAAAGCTTTCCCTAGAAATAGGGTTTCTTGTGTGATAATAAAAAATTGCTTTGTAAACTATTCACGAAACACGAGTCTCTTCAAACTCTCCCTAAGAAAGGGTTCAACGAACCAACAAAAATTGCATGCGAAAAAAACAAGCTCCCTTGAACTCTCCTTATAAGAAAGGGTCCCTCGCAAGAGAAATGATTGATAATCGATATTGAGCCAGTTGGAACATGAGTTTGACACGAAGGTCGAATCTTGAAAGACCATGATTGGCGGTTGCAACTCGAAGGTTGGAAAAATGATTGACTTTGATAACGTAGAATTTTGCTTGATAAAAATTGGTGACCTGAAGGGCGATTGATTGTTTGAGCTAGGATCTTAACGAAAGACTGGATCATAATGGATGGTACAAAAGGAGATTCACATTGGTTCCACAGGAACAACAATGGTTCACTTAAGAACAATATCGATTTGCTTGGAACACCATCGGTTCAACTAAGAACAACATCGGTTCAATTAAGAACAACATAGGTTCAACTAAGAACAACATCGGTTCAATTAAGAACAACATAGGTTTGCTTGGAACACCATTGGTTCAACTAAGAACAATATCAGTTCAATTAAGAACAACATAGACTCACTTAGAACAACATCGGTTCAACTAAAAACTATATCGGTTCAATTAAGCATAGGTTCGCTTGGAACAACATTGGTTCAACTAAGAACAACATCAGTTCAATTAAGAACAACATCGATTCACTTAAGAACAACATAGGTTCGCTTGGAACAACATCAATTCAACTAAGAACAACATTGATTCAATTAAGAACAACATCGGTTCACTTAAGAACAACATCGGTTCACTTAAGAACAATAATTTTAAGAAACAGAATTAGTACGAGGACTGGATTTTAAAAATGAGTTTGATCTAAGATCAACAATTTTTTAAAATAGCCCAGTACTAGGACTAGGTTTTAAAACAAGAATAGTTATCAATAAAATGTGCATAATCCATAAATCAGATTTGAGAAAGACTGGTTTTGCAAAGGATTTGACTCGCAGACTAAATTTGGTAAAAGGACCAACGTGAAGCTGGATTTTGGAATGAAGGAAATTTGAGTCAGAACTCAAATCGCCAAAAGAAAACTAGATGAATTAGATTTGAAAGAAAATTCAAGTCGGAACTCAGATCTTCTAGACCGATCCTTGAGTTTTAAAGAAGGTTCAAGCAGAAACTTAATTTTTCAAAGGAAAAACTAGACAAATTGGATTTGGGAGAAAGTTTAAGTTGGCACTCGGATTGTCTAGACCAATTTTTGGAATTAAAAAAAAATTGAGTCAAAACTCGAATCTTTAATGAAAAATTAGACCAATTAGGATTTAAAGGAAAGAAAATTTGAGTTAGAACTCGAATATCGAATGAAAAATAAACCAATTTGGTTTTAAAGGAAAGAAAATTTGAGTCGAAACTTGAATCTCGAAGGAAAATTAAACCAATTAGGTTTTAAAGGAAAGAAAATTTGAGTTGAAGCATGAATCTTGAAGGAAAATTATACCAAATCAAGGAAAGAAAATTCGAGTCGGAACTCGAATCCGAGAGGCAACTGAAAAATTCAAGTCGGAACTCGAATCTTCGATGGAAAACTAGACCAGTTGAACTAGGTTCGAAAACATTGACCAGTAAAAACCGGATTTAGAGAGATCAATCAGTAAGAACTGGATTTATAAAAAGGCTTAACCTAAAGGTTGTTTTTGCAAGACCAGCAAAAATGATTATGATAAAAGACTCAACCCAAAGGTCGAATTTGAAAAAAATTGGTGTTTTGAAAAGTGCTTGTTGATTGTGATGGGGGATTTTCAATCTTCACCCTCACGATGACTTGGACAACTTGTCGCTGTCTCAGGATTATCCCTTATCCTGAATGGGTATAAATTTGATGCAAATACAAATGGATGCAAATGAATGCAAACAAATGCCAATGAACGTGAATATATACAAATGAATGCAAAAATGCAGATGAATGCAAATAGATGGTGAGTGATTTTGATTTTGCCTGCATACAGGACGTTTTAAAGAAAAAAACAAATTTTCAAAAGATGCCTCAGTGTAATTAGGGGGTAAAATATTAGACAAAAGGATAAATAATCGATATTTGAATAGTGCTCTTTGTAGGTAACAAGGCAACAAGATATTTTGCAAAGAAGGAGAAAGTGAGGGAAATTAATATTTTTATTGATGTATTTTAACAAAGAATGATAAATTGAAGAAAGAAACAAGACTAAATTGTTTCTTTAAAAGCAAAATGAAAAGAAGGAGAAAACATTGGCATTGTCAGTTTCAAAGAAAAGCTCGATCAGGATGGCTGATTAGTGTATTCTTCATCTTCGGTAAGGAGATTTTTGTCAATGCAGTCTTGAACGATGTTCTTAAGGATGAAACAGTTCTCTGTGTCATGCCCTATTGCTCAATGAAATTTGCAGAATTGTTCTTTGAATCTGCCCATAATTGTTGGAGGATCAACGACTTTAGGCAAATAGATTATATCTTTCGCGAGCATATACTCCAGAACACTCTCGAGCGTCTAGTCTAGATGGGTGAACTTGCGATCAGTACTCCAGTATTTGTGCTTTGGTTTTTCTTGAATTTTCTTTTTATGTTGGGGACTGGATTGGAGAGGCTTATCGTTGTTTAAAAACTTTCCTTTTTGGCCTTTGAATCCCTCTGAATTGTTACCACAATTATTTTTGTTGCCTTTGTTACTATTGGAGAAATTGACAGAAAGAGTGAAGTTAGTTTTCTTCTTGGCATCTTGACTGCCTTTTGAGAGTGTGAGACTCTCATATACACCATTTTTCATCCTCATCTCGAGTCGTTTGAATCGTTCTATTAATTCAACAAAGGATTGCGCTGGGGAGGTAGAGATCAGGCCCCTTAGATGTTGGGAGAAATTATTCAGGATCACTGACAATGCATGCCCTTCTGATATCGGATCCCTTATTCGATTGCTAGTGGATCTCTATTTGTGAATGAAGTCTCTGGCCTTTTCATCTTCTTCCTGCTTCAAGTTGCAGACATGGTTCAATATGGGCAAGGTTTCAGTATTGAACAGAAATCGCTCAATAAATAAATTAACCATCTTGTCAAATTCCTTCAATTCGATAGGATTGAAATGCTCTAAGTACCACTTGGCAGTGACACCTTCCAAACTACGTGGAAAACAAAGAAATAGAGCTCGAGTGTCTCTTTTGAACTTAGAACATTCAGCAAAAAACATGGCAAGATAGGCCTTGGGATCGCCAGAACCATCAAACTTGATAAATTTCCTAGGAAGATTGCCGAGACTGTTATCTCCGTCTAATTCGTTGTAAAAGTCTTCACTCATAAAGAACTTCTTGCCCTTATCGCGGGCTTGCAAATCTTTGATTATCTTGGACATTTCCTTCAATTGTGCCTGAACTGGGTCATCCACAGACTGATCTTTAGATTTGTTGGCATGTCCTTGCCTCTGAGTTGACTTCTCAAATGCCTACTGATCCTCACACTCTTCATCGGTGTCATTGACTGACTCAGATTTGTCAAAGGTATCCTCGTATTGAACCCTTTTTATTGAGATCTTCAAGTGTTTTTTCATGGTACGACCCTTGACCTTTTTCATAGTGAGGATTTTGCCTAAACTTGCCTCTGCCGGTTTATTCTTCATTTTATTCACCATCTTCTGAAATAGTGAATACATCTGAGGGTCAACATCATGATTGTCTTGCTGGCTCTGATCCCAGAGAGATCGGGGAGGCAACATTTCTTTTTCAGATGCGGAGGATTGATTGATATGCTAGATGGATGCGGTCTTCTTATCAGACCTTGTCTAAACCATGTAAGATTGGAAATGCTCTCTGCAGAATAAAATAAGAAATTAGTTCTGAAGAATGGACTTAGGATAGAACAAATAGGGAGAAAATATTTGATGTGTGTTAGGTTGACAATTTGAAGGATATCCCATTACCAGGGATTGGGTCATCGCTGGAATCACAGTAATTACGTTGTTATTCTTGTAAATGAAGTAAACAACTAAAACATGCCTTGTTACCTAGACGAGGTCGTCAAACCATAATAAAAAGATTAATTATTGAAGAGGAATGATTTTATTAATAATAGACTTGACAAAGAGGGGGCGTACAAACAATCTGTCACCATTCATGGTAATCAGAAGACACTCGAGGACCAGAAAAAACAGTGACGGGAACAAAAGAATCTCAGCTATGCTTGGCAGAATGGTATGTTCCGGACCACTGAGCTGACTTCAGATCAAATTCTTGGATAATTCCTAACAATAATTGAGCCTCAATGCGCTCTTGTCTCTGTGAAAATTGTCTGACACACCGATCTGGCTGGTAATAATTGGAGAAGAAAGGTCTAGTAACTTGAATCTTTTGACATATGCATAGGGGTATCGAGAGAGTGACTCCTAATGGTCAAAGTAGTCCCACATGATTTCTTCTTTATTAAGGTTCTCGATCAAGAATCTGTACCGAGAAGTGGGTAATGACTTCTTGATGTTATATCTGAATGAGCTAGATCAAGTTGGTATATGCCTAAGGAACCAAGACAGTAGTGCATAGATGCACTCTTCTACTAAGATAGAATCTTTGAGTACAAAATGGGTCAATTCACGATATAAGAAGGCAAGCACAACCATGGCGATCGAGAGACGGTTGGTCTGTCGACTTTCCTATCTTCGCAAAAGTTATACTACTCTGATATTAATGTAGTTTTGTTTGTCATGGAAGAAGGCTAGCTCTATAATGCATAACATCATTGCATGTTGAATCCTTTCTTGCGCTGCTCGGGATAAGTTGTCGACTTCTATAAATGCTTCATATTGTTGGTATAGCTCAAACAAGTTGACATATTGGCTCTCATATGCCTCTATCAGTGGCCAGCATCTGCGTCCAGCCATATGGGCTAAAGCATCTCGAGGATCAAGTCCCTTGACGTTGATCAGAAGTTGTTGCTCCATGGGATTATCTGGCTAACCAGCGGGCTTAGGTAGACCCATGATGTCTGAAAATTCATTCAGTAGTAGAGTCATCTCTCCACACAGGAACCAAAAGGAAAAGGTACGCGGGTTCCACCGCTCTGCAAAGGCTTGAATCAAATTGCCATTGACGATCTGTTTTTCCACTGTCGATGCCAGTTCCAATCTGCAATCACTCAGATAGTCTAGGAACATACGGGAGAAGTTTTTGAGTCAAGAATAGTACCACCAAGGAATGAAATGTGTGGTGTTCAGAGTTCAATGATCGGGGAGACCTTGTTGCACCTCATAAGAGATATAGCCTTCAGGAAAAGCTGAATCGAGTTGACTGGATGCCATCATGATAGACTGGAAAATAAAGAGGAAATCAGGACAAGACTTGAGAAAAACCACATGAATTTTTAAAAAATTACATGCAAGATCAAAACATGGCTGAAACTTCGAGATTCAGAGGAAAGGAAAAATGGAAATCACCTGGAGTTTTGAATAGAATAAAGGGGATTTATAAAAATCATCCAGGGTTTGATGAAATTCTTGTAAAGGAAATGTAGGAAAATCCATGAAAAATAAAGGGGATTTTGAAAAATTATCCAGTATTCTTGAAGAATTTGTTGAGAAAAACATAAGAAAGTAAAGAGATAAAGAGAAATAATTAAAATGCATTCAACCACATCCTGCACAGCCAAGTATGCTCATACAACATTCTCTAAGAAGCTGACTCTAAATGCACAAATTTTGAAATAGCTGTAGGACCCTAACCCTAACTCTAAAGCTCAAATCATTTGTGTCCAATCATGTTATGCCAATATACTCGAGCCGAAGCCCGATGTACATGGCATAATAAGATTTTCTCCAGTTTCAGGCTCATGTTTTCCAACATTCTTAAGAGTCTGACAATATACTTTGAACTATGGCCCTCAGTACGTGGCAGGGAGGATCAACCCAAATAGGTGACCCAGTTGTGAGGCTGTATCCCAAACTATGGTTCTGAAAAAAAGCCCAGCAACGTGGTGGCGAGTTAACAGTAGGTGGGGTTGTTTTTGAAATATGATCAACATGCAAGAAAACAAAAGGCTCTAATGACCTAGAAAAGTAGAATTTTAAAAAATTTATGAGAAGCAAACATTGTTTTCCATCAAATCCCAGATTAAGGAGGATTGTATTAGACCTAGGTCTAAGTAAGCATGAATAATGCCTCCTCAATCGGTCCTACCAAACCATGCCTAAGGCTTGATTCTAGGCTCCTACGTTCACAAGATATAAAGCTGACATTGTAGAACACAATTTTGACAAGTTGAATTGAACAAAGCACAAAATTGATCAGGCGAAGACAGGTCCCATCTCGGTCGCCAAACATGTTATCATTGCAAAATTTTACTTTTGCAAGTCAAACTGACCTTTGAAAAAGATTTTGAAAATAACTCACCTCTGTTTTAAAATGCAGGATAATTCTGAAGAATGGGACTCGTCTGTCGGTACGAGGTTCAACCGTTCGTGGGACCATAACTAGGGGTAATCGAACCAAGGATCAATCATGTGCTTTGCTTTGCTCAACTTGTCTAAATCGATGTTCTATTCCTAAATGCACAAAGAATCAGGCATATGCTATGAATTATTGAAGATTTTGACTCAAAACATGATGTTTGCTTGGAATACTTGGAAAAGGGAATGCTTAAAAAATTGTGAATTGCATTTGGAAACTATCAATTTTTGAAAAATTTTCATGTTTTGGGAAAATCGATTCTAAAGAAAACTTTGGAGATTTTGAGAAAATCGATTTCTAAGATGGAATTGGAAAAAATATCAAAAGGTATAGGCATGTGACCCTATGAAATTCTTTTTATGATGCAATCTAAACCTAGATGATGCATGAATGCAATTTGCAAAATATTTTTTGAAGAATTTTGATAAAAATCATTGATAAAAGAGATTTTTGTGCTTTATAGAATTTAGATGAAATAAATTCTTACATATCCCTAACTATGACCACGAATACCTATTGAATATAGTTTTTTTTATTCTAAAAGCAAGAAATATTTAGAAAAGTTTAAAATATATGCAATGATTTCTGAAAATGCCGAAGAGTGTAGGTCATTTGTGGCTAAAAAAAGATGATAAATCTAGGTTTTGTTTATATTTTGAATATGACCACAAATATGAAACCCACCGAGTTTATCAACTCCTTAGAAGCCAGTCCATGTGTCATTCATGTAGATCATGGTGAGTTTGAATATGCATGAATCATCATTCATCACAAAATAACATTATTGAAAGAAATAAACTATATGTAATGCAACCCTATTCTAAGCAGAAAAAGTAAATTCTTATTCCAAATTTACAATTAATTTACATCACTAATTGAATTTAAATAAAGAAAAATAAAAAAAATACAGTCTTAAATATATCTGCAAATTTAGCAAACTTGTTAATGAAAATATGTCAGCTTTTTTGAATTTATCCAATAATATCTAAAATTAAGAGATTTATCCAAATATAAGCCTTTTTCCATATTTTTTGAGATAAGCATAATAAAATATGATATAAAATTGAATAAATAATAAAAATAAATAACTTTGAAATTCATATTTTTGAGAAAAATGATAAAAACACCCCTAAAAACAAGACTATGACCTTGAAATCAGGGTTTTCAGAAAAAAAAATTGTAAAATACTTGATTCAGGGATCAAACGGATTCAAATCAACACCAAATTGGGAGTGAAGCGCCCTAGTATGATTATAAACATGATTAAACATTAAAAAAATAAAAATCAAACATAAAAATAATCAAATATGCAAGAAATCGTGAAATTTGCTTGTGTTTGAGTTGAATCGGGACTCTATGCGCATCTTGTTTTCATGATTTTATCAAATAAATTCAAAAATTAACAAAAATTGACATAGATACTTTTAATAACTCTAAAATTAAAGTGCAATAAAAAAAATACATTTTTTACATTATTTTAATATAAAAATTGAATAAAATCTTAAAATACACAATCTTGTAGCGTTTTCACAGTTCAAAAAGCATAGTTCGGTTTTCAATTTTTTTGACAGGGTTACAGAACCTAAAATTATCTGATTTTTTTATAGGAAATCACTGACATATGCAAGGTTTAACCTTAAAAAAAATTGTCTTTTTTTGACAAAAAATCAAACATAAAATAACTTGATTCCCGCGTGCCGGGGATCGAGATCCATAGATTATCGATAAAGCATTAATAAATCTAATATAAACATGAAAAATAATAAAGAAAAAGCAATAAAAAATATAATGAATTTAGATTTGATGCTTGAGCATGTAAAATAAACATTAATATGATAAAATAAAATAAAAAAATCATGGAAAGCATAGTTGGAATTCAATTTCGCATTCGAAAGAGGGATTCGATCCATAGAGGGATCGAATAACATCTTTTTGGCGTAAATATAAAAAATGATAATCCAAACTATTTCAATGGATTAAAAATATGAAAATCATCTTCACACCACATTAGATTATCTTTTTGAATTGATTTTATGGATCTTGAATGAAAAGCATGCTTGCAATCAACATGCAAGGGGCGGCAAGGGTTAAATCCATAGAAAAAAAGCATATAAAATTAATGAAATCAATGAAAATAATAAAGTAAAAGACCTTACCTTGGGCTGCTACACCAATGGAGGAAGGAAGGGCTTAGGGAGAGGTGAGAGCCACAAATTTTGGGAGAGAGAGAGTGAGAAAAGCTTGGGTTGACCCCCCCTCCCCCTATGCCCCCTTTTTTAGAAACTTTTGGATTTGTTTCAAGATTATTTTGGACTTTTTTTATTGGATCTGGATAAATCAAATGAGTGGGAGAGGATTTTGGCTTGGAATTCTAACCTAATCCAACTTTAGATAATTAGCCTAATTGACTTTAAAGAGTCTCAAATGTGGTGCCACATGTGTGGGCCAATATTTGGTTTTTTAAAACCTTTCATTTTAAAAGTTAAAAATGAGATTTAAAACACTAAAGTGAAAATGAACTTTTAAAAACCAATTTTCACTCTTTTAAACTTCTAAGCTAATTAAGACATTGACTAATCCTAAGTTAACCAAAATACTTTCAAATGTGGCACCACTTAACTGGGCCCCATTTGGTTTTTCAGAAAAAATGATTTTAAAACTTTAAAAACAAAGAGGTTAAAATGATTTTTCTCAAAAACTTCAAAAAGGACATCTAAACTTACTAATATTTTTTTGTATTTTTGAAATATGAAAGATGTAAAATGAAATAAAATTGAAAATTAGGGTTTTGCACCCCTGCAGAGTGGGGCCTGCTTAAAGAAAGTTGAAAATTGATTTGAAAATCAAGTTTTTGAAATAAAGGGTTTTAAGAAAGAAAGTTTATAAAAGAAAGTTTGAAAATAAAATCGAAGTTCTAAATCAACTAGAGTCTTAAATGTATTGAAACTCTTCCAGATGTGGCACCAACTGTGTGCCCCATATTAGGGATTTGAAAAAGTTGAAATAAAGACTGGAAATGGTTTCGAAATAGAGTAAAAAACACTGAATGAAAATTAGAAGTTTTAAAAATAGTGTCCTAAGCGAACTAAAATTCTAGACCAGAGTCTTGAAATTTTGAAACTCTTGAAACTTGGGATTTTTTAAAGAAAATAAAGAGGTTTTGAAAGATCTGTTCATAAACTGGTGAAAATGTATAAAATACGAAATCAGAGTGAGAGTCCTAATCAACTGGGATTGTAGAATAGAATCTCAGAATTTCAAAACTCTTAGAACTAAATCTGTTTTTGAAAAAAAAGTGAGATAGGAGTAAAAAGAGAAAATCAAAGTAGAGTTCTAGACCGATTGAAACTCTAGGGTAGAGTCCTAAAATTTTAAAACTCTACAACGAAGTACTGAAATTTGGAAATTTGATTTTTTGAGGATAAATGAATAAGTATTTGAAAGATTTTCTTAGAATAATGAAGTTAGGATTAGAGTCCTAATCCAACTGAAACTCTGGAACAAAGTCTTTATTCGACTGAAACTCTAAAATTTTAACTTATTTCGAAAGATTTTCCTGAAAACATGTAAAAAAAGTAATGAAAGATAGAGTCCTGATTAGATTGAAACTCTAAAATAGAGTCCTAGTCCAACTGAAACTCTAGAATTTTGGTTTATTTTGAAAGTTTTTAAAAGGTTTTTTCGAAAATAAATAAAAATATATGTAAAAGGTAGAGTCATGGCCCGACGAAAATTCTGAAAAAGAGTCCTAATTCGACTGAGACTCTGAGATTTTGGCCAAAATGAAAGAAATAGATAAGGGATAAGACTACTTCTAGTTTAAAACCAAAATAAAATTTTAAAGAGGTTTGAAAAGCTGAAAAGACAAAGTCCTAATCAAACTAAAACTCTAACACTTAAGAAGTTTTGATGAAAGAAGGAATCCATGAGCGACACCACCTAGATGTGTCTCATCTAAGAATTGAGATCAATTAAAAACTGAGTTTAAAATGAATCCAGATTGTTTTCTAAGGAAAATATTTTGAAATATAAGATCCCGGGGGTTGACAAATGGTAAAATGTCGATTTAAAACCCAGGTATTTGAAATTAATTTCAGAAGAGAAGTTTTAAAATCTAATCTGGATTTGAAGATTTTGAAAAAGTCAGAGTGTTGGATCTCAAGAATGACATGAAATGCAATGCAATGAAATGAAATGACATAAAGTAGCATGCAATGATATGAAATGATATGCAAAATGCAAACCCTGGATGAGGGATTTAGATTCTCATACCCCTGGCAGAGATAAAGAATTGAACATTGATGCTTGAAATCAAGCCAAAATAGATATTAAATCTGGATTGCAAGATTAAGTATTGATTTTGATGCAAAATTTGGGCCCCAAATAGCCCGGGTTCATATGACAACCAACTGGTCCTCTGAAGACTTAAGAGAGTGTGCCCGAGTGGGAGGAGGCATGTGTTTGTGAATGAAAGTAAAATTTTGGGGTGTTTACACATATGCATCTCAAAGAGCTGACCATGAGTTGTGTGGTTTCCTTCTTTATTTTTTTGGTCTTACTTTATTTTCTGATTTATTTGGTTTGAGGATAAGTTACCTGTGACTGCAATTCTTGGAAGACTTAGATGAAGTCAACAACTATGCATGGGGTGTTGCTATGCTTATACACTTGTACAGTCAACTTTGTCGTGCGAGTAATGGTACAAAAACTGTTGCAGGGTTTTTTCCATTTGTCGACGTGATTATTTATTACATATTTGGTTGTTGTAGACTAAGATCGTTGAAGGTTAAAGTCTTACTAATATATTAAATTTGTAGGCCTGAGCGTGGGAGCATATTATCGCGTTGCGTCATCAGTGTGGCTCTGCGATTTATGTTTTTTCAAAGATCGGTCGGTGGGCTAGAATAAATGTCAAGGTGGATAATGCTAAGTTCATTTTAGATGGTGTGTACTTAAATAAGGTAAATGCTTTAAAATAGTTTACAATCATTTCAGTATTTATCATTCATTAGTATGAATCGTTGAAATATTTAGCGTTTTTAAGAAATCATCGATGCGGGATTTTGTCTTTGCTAGTACAAATCGTTATCGCTTTAGCATTTAACTTTCAATAATGTAAATCATTGTAATCGTTTGCATTCGTAAGTAATGATCATTGCAGGATTTTATTTTCCTTAGTACAAATCGTTATCCCTTTAGCATTTAACTTTTATTAGTATAAATCATTATAATCGTTTGCATTCTTAAGTAATGATCGTTGCAGGATTTTGTATTCCTTAGTACAAACTATTATCGCTTTAGCATTTAACTTTTATTAGTGTAAATCGTTGTAATCGTTTGCATTCTTAAGTAGTGATCGTTGCAGAATTTTGTATTCCTTAGTACAAATTAGTATCCCTTGAGCATTTAACTTTCATGAGTGTAAGTTGTTGTAATTGTTAGCATTCTTAGTAACAGTCGTTGTAATATATTTAACACTCGTTATTATAATCCATTTTAACATTTAACATTCATTAGCATGAATAATTGTCTATACCTAAACCATAATCTCCAATGTACAGGTTGTATGGAGATCGTATGGAAATGAGGAGGACGAGGACCAAGAGGTTGTTGTTGAGGCTGCAAGATTGTCTGACTATGATATTTGGCTGTTTAGCAATTATAAAGCGGAGTTTTAGCATAATAGTCGAGTTTTCCTACAATCTGGCTTGCGATCGTCTACCCTAAAGAAGCATGTGGAAGTGAGAAAGAAAATGAATAGTGGTGGGGCCAAAAACATGAATTGGCACGAACGCTATAGGGAACAATTGGGTAGCTGAAACAAATGAGGTGTTTGTGCCATAGCGTATGATTATAAAGAATGACAATATGATTTCAACTATTTTAAAAAATATTGGGACCCCATGCATCGAAATCTGGAGATTGAGAATATTGGGAACTCATGCCTCCCTCCTGTCCCCCATCATGTTGTCTCCTAGCATAGAAAATACGTCCATCGACTCCCTTCGGGTACAACAACGATTACCTCAGTTGCAGTACACTATGAAGAGCGAACGTCACTCACAAAAGAGAAGGTAGTCTCTGCCACAAGATTTGAGATATTGGAGAGGAAGAATAAGGACTTACGGAAGCATGTGAGACATTTGGGGAGTCAAATGTTGTCACAATTTGAAACACTGGTAGAGATGATCACCAGTGTTTAAAATAAGATCGAGCGAACCAAGAGGCCACCGAGGATAGAGAGTTCACCAAGAAAAACAATGAGACAATTTGTATGTCATAGTCCATCTGAGTCGTCAAGTGCCACTGAATAAACAATAACGATTCTTTTTATCCCGATAATTATTTGTTGTAATTGTATAATTCTTTTTTGTAATGTGACATTCTTTAATTATTTGATTCTTTTTTTAATAAGTGTATCATATAAGTGTCACTGAACAAATCATTGTAATGTTCGACCTTCATAAATAAAAGTGATCGTATTTTATTTTTACAAGAGATCGCAATTTATTTTTTATAGAAGGTGTTCCATCACGATCTGTAACGTCATCCCACCTAAACTCATCAAATAATCAAACCAAATCTGTTTGAATATCCTATTGTGATTTTTCTTTACAGGCTTTGTCCTAGCAAACGATATGTTCCATCATGATTTAAACAATGACATTCAAAAATGGTGGAAAAGAAAAATAAACAAATCAACACGATGTTTAGACTTAGTAAAGTACAAATCGAGTTAACATTAACGATACAGACGATTTGTATGTCATAGTCCATCTGAGACATTAAGTGCCACTAAATAAACGATGTCGATTCTATTTATCCCGATAATTATTTATTGTAATTGTATAATTCTTTGTTGTAATTATATAATTCTTTTTTGTAATGTGACATTTTTTAATTGTTTAATTCTTTTTTTAATAAATGTATGACACAAGTGCCACGGAACAGATCATTGTAATGTTCGGCCTTCATAAATAAAAGTGATCGCATTTTATTTTTACAAGAGATCGTGATTTATTTTTTATAGAAGGTGTTCTATCACGATCTGTACAACCATCCCACCTAAACTCATCAAATAATCGAACCAAAAATGTTTGAATATCGTATTGCGATTTTCCTTTACGAGCGTTGTTCTAGCGAACGATACGTTCCATTGTGATTTAAACAATGACATTAAAAAATGGCAAAAAATAATAATAAACAAATTGATATGATGTTTAGACTTAATAAAGTACAAATCGAGTTAACATTAACGATACAGACATCATAAGGAATGGTTTGGCTTAGATACAATACATGACCATAATCATCAAATAAAACAGACATCATCATCAACATATTAGTCAAGAAGTATATCGAAGATTATGCAGATATTTTTTCAACTGAAAAGGATGAGTTGCGAACGATGGAGGGTCCGACAGTAGGAATAGATCAAATAGATGGTCTTCAGCATCTACTCCAGTATATCATGCAGAATATATGTGGTTGCTCCGGTATGGCATCAACAATTGAGGATGATTATGGTTGTTATATTCTGCGTAAACTTCGATATACTTCATGACGAATATGTCATAGTCGTATGTGTCATGAATATATTGATGTATACACAAAAGATAACCACTATAATCATTATCAAAGATTATCCAGATCTTTCCTCACGATATGAAACAACTAGGATATCAACACAGGTATAATGAACGCAGAAGAACAAAGAAGAAAGAAAAATATAAGAGAGAAGATGAAGGAGAAGAAGGAGAAGAAGATAAAGGCAGAGGAGAAAAAAAAGATTGAAGAAGAAGCAACGCTGCCATAAAAAATAGCAAGTGAGATTAAATAGATTAGGGTTTTAAACCTAGAGAACGGGTCGGGTCGGGTTTGGTTGGGTAGGGTTTTACATAGAACATCGATTTAACAATATTATAGTAACAATGGAAAATCAATGTGGTGAACATAGACGTCATTGTGTAAGTCATGATATTTGCTTTAACGATCGTCCTATCATGATTTACAAAAATATTGATAAAAGACTGAAATAATTTATACGTATAAAGACTACGTACTAATGCGATTTGCTTGATGTTTAGGGTTTAGGATGTAGGCTTAGGGTTTAGGGTTTTAAGGTTTAGGGTTTTAGGGTTTAGGATTTAGGGTTTAGGGTTTTAAGGTTTAGGGTTTTAGGGTTTAGGATTTAGGGTTTAGGGTTTTAAGGTTTAGGGTTTTAGGGTTTAGGGTTTAGGATTTAGGGTTTAGGGTTGTAGGATTTTATGTTGTAGGGTTTTAGGGTTTAGGATTTAGGGTTTTATGTTGTAGGGTTTTGGGTTTTATGTTGCAGGGTTTAGGGTTTTAGGGTTTTAGGGTTTAGGGTTTAGGGTTTAGGATTTAGGGTTTAGGGTTTAGGGTTAGGAGTTCAGGATTTTATGTTGTATGCTTTTAGGGTTTAGGGTTTTATGTTGTTGGGTTTTAGGGTTTTAGGGTATAGGGTTTAAGGTTTTAGGGTTTAGAGTTAGGAGTTTAGGGTTTTATGATGTATGGTTTTAGGGTTTAGGGTTTTATGTTGTATGGTTTTAGGGTTTAGGGTTTTATGTTGTAGAGTTTAGGGTTTTATGTTGTATGGTTTTAGGGTTTAGGATGTAGGTTTCAGAGTTTAGGGTTTTATGTTGTAGGGTTTTAGGTTTTAGGGTTTTATGTTATAGGGTTTAAGGATTAGGGTTTATGATTTTAGGGATTAGGAAGTAGATTGGGTTTGGATTTCATGACAGTTAAATGGGTCTTACAAACAACCCAATCCAATCACTCCCCCACCTAAACCCTAAACACAAATCGAGACATTATTGAGACTAGATAAATTAAAAATTGAGGTAACTTCATAAATACAAATCATCACGATATTTATTGGTAAACTACAAATCTAGGTAACTTAATAAATACAGGTCGACTTACACAATGATTGATTCATGTGAACAATATGTCATATCGCGATTTACACAATGACTAATTTATAAATGGCGGAAAAGAAAAACAATAAGTAAATAGAGATGATGTTCAGACTAGATAGAGAAAAATCAAGTTTTATAAAAGGCAAATGAAATGACGTTTTTGCATTTAATTAATGCACAATGCAATTAATTTGCGCATGGTTTTTGAAAATGGATAGTAGGTGAAATGACATTTCCTTTATATATGAATGACACGTCCGACAAGTTTAGGAGGGTGTCGCTTCGCTTTGCTTCATGATTACGGAACAAAAGAACCGACATTTTCTTTATAAACAACGTGTTCATGAATCGAACATACAACCTGCTTCATCACAAAAGGGATATCGATGTCGAGGAAGGAGACGACCACAGCTACATGGCCAGCGATGGCGATGAAGGAGATGATGACAGCTACACAGCCAACGATGGCGATAAAGGAGACGACGACAACTACACAACCAACGATGGTGATTTAGGCGTATATTGTCTAAACCTCGTGATGAGTTTCTTCAACGTTTGCCTCTTTTATGACGTATATTCGTTTTGTGTTGTGTACTTTAAAAAAGAATTTCAATGTTGTTTATTCAATATTCTGCTCATGTTAGTGAAACATCCACAAAAAAAGGTGCCCGAAAATACTGCAAAGAGCTCCAAGAGAACATCAATCGGCTGCAAGATGAATTTGCAGAAGGGAACACTATCAGTAATTTTGTACATATGAAACCACTATCAGTTACATATTTATGTATGGCATGGGTATGTATGTTAACAAGTTCATATTTGTTGCAAACAAACTATAGCCGATTTAGTCATGTATATTAATAGCAACGCACCAAGCAATACTAGACGCATCGTCACTCCTTATTTCATGGTATATTGGTTCTCTTATTTATTTATTTATTTTTATTTACTCTTGTTGCTTTGTATTTTAACCTCAATGCTATCACTGTTTCATTCAACAAACATACATTCCCCGAAAGTCATACTCCATTGGATTTAAGATGCACTACCATGCTGGGGTAACGATGATCACTGTGGAGACTTCTGACTTTTGGTCAAGTGAAAAGGTAAGTGAAGAAACGTCTTGTCCAAGGTTTAGGCCTAACAGTACTAACACGATTTGTACTATCAATTTGTAAGATATTGTATCGATTTGCAAATATTGATTCCTACACTCTGGCAAATTGCTGAGCATTGGGTTTTATACGTGATGAATTTACGGAAAAAACAACTATGGTGCTACAACTCATTGAACTTTCACACTGGTGTAGAATGTGACATTATGCATTTGGTAAGTTTCTATCTATAAGTGTATCATATCTTGTACGGTGGCCCTGAATTTACTTGATTATGCATTAACCACATGAGGGATTCGTCAAAGACGTTTTGGGTGTCGACATTGGCAGGTGGAACTTGCATTGTGCATACCATGCTCCTTTACAAAATAATGGCATCGATTATGGCGTGTTTGTAATGAAGTATATTGAAGCAATATACAATGGACAAGAACCTTATTTCACTGTTGTATGCTCTACACTTAAACATGTTTTATTTTCCTCTATTATTGGGGACTCAATTTATATATTTGTGTGATATTACACTTTTAATGTAGGATGATATACCTGGATTCCGTACAGAACTATGGCAAAAATTATCAGAGTTTCTAGTTGCGGAAAAGACAAAAAATTCATTCGGCAAGAATACTTACAAGGCAACGAACGATGTGACCCTCCAGGAGTAATATGATGTACAGAGATTTCTAACAGATTTTGTAGTCTGTGTATAAAAATTTTGTAAGACTGCAGACAAATTATGTAAATCTCTCGGTTGAAATAAAATTTCACTTTTACTAAATACGCAAATAATTTGGACTCTTATTTGTAGCAAAGGCAAATCGTTGTCTCCGACATAGACGTCATTTTGCAAATAGTATTTGTCCTATCGCGATTTGCTTTTGCGAACTTTGTCTATATAAACAAATCATTCTAATGTTCTCCCTTCATAAGTGAAAATCATAAAAGGGGTTAGCATTGTGTACGATGAACAAATCAGTGTAATGTTCACCCTTCGTAAATAAAAATCATAAAAGCGATTAGCGTTGTGTACTGTTAACAAATTATTGTAAAATCAATTTCGTTCATAAACACAAACAAAGATATATCGTTGTCGTGATAACTTCATAACTACAAATCCACATGAGTTACGTCCATATTTATTTAAAAAAAATATTAGTATTGTAGCCCACGTTCATCACCAGCATGAAACCCACGTTCATCGTTGAGTTCATTTCCTACTGCAAAGCAATTTTATGTGCAGTTGAGAATGCATTCTCTACAAGCAAACAAGCTCATCAATAATTGTAGCCCACTGCACCATTTTCCTCATCACTCTTGTGCACTACTTCAGAGAGAAGTATGGAGGCATAACTGACAAAGCTACATAAGGTATATATGCCAACAGGCAAAAAAAATGAATCTGCGCGACTGTAGCATATTTGTCATGAAGTATATCGACGATTAGGCATATACTTTTCTAACTGCGAAGGATATATACAAAGAAGATAACCACCATAATCATACTCACGGTGTGAAACAACTATGATATCAACACAGGTAGATTGAACACAGAAGAACAAAGAAGAAAGAAAAATACAAGAGAGAAGAAGAAGAAGAAGAAGAAGAAGAAGAAGATAAAGGCAGAGGAGAAAAAAGGGATTAAAGAAGAAGTTGTGTTGCAGAAAAGAGCATGAGAGGCTAAATAGATTAGGGTTTTAGACCTGGAGATCGGGTCGGGTCGGGTTTTACATAGAACATGGTTTTACACACGTGTACCTCTTCTTCTTATGTCGTTCTTTTTCCTTCTTCTACTTCTTTATTCTTTTTCTTATGTCCAAAATGATTTACACAATGACTGATTAAAGGCTAAAATGATTTGAACAAACATTGATACAAGACTGGAACACTTTTGTCCTATCGCGATTTGCTTTTACGAGATTTGTCTATATCAACGATATGTTATATAGCAATATACACAATGACTGATAAAAGAAGAAAAAAAGGAAGGAAAAATGAATCGACACAATGTTTATTGGTAGTACATAAATGTCACTGAATAAATCATTGTAATGATCGACCTTCGTAAATTAAAATCGAACAAGCACTTATATAAGGCTGAAACGCTTTGCACAAACATTGATAAACGACTGAAACGATTTGCATAAACATTGACCGTGCACTTTTACCACGATTTATACTCATGTACAATGCGATTTTCATCCAGTTGTGGCCGACATAGACGTCATTGTGTAAAGCAATTTTTATGCACAGTGCGATTTACATGATGACATCGGTCTTTTAGACAATGAGCTTTGTCTAAGTGAACGATACGTACCATTGCAATTTACACAATGACGTATTAAAACTACGTGTTATCGCGATTTACACAATGACGTATGAAGGCTATGTGCTATCGTGCTTTGCTTTTACAGGCTATGTCTATGTCAACGATATTTCCTAATCGCTTTTACGAGCGATTGGTGTTGAGGGTTCATTGTTTAAGAATTTTGGGTTTTACTTCAACGATACAAAATGAGTAAACTTCTGAAATACAAATCGATTTTGTTCACAAAGACAAACAAAGGTGTATCATTCTCGTCGTAATTCTATAACTACAAATCCAAATGATTTACATGATTTCCAACCACATTCATATAAAAAAATATTAGTATTTAGTTGCAATATCTATGGGAGGACAGTTATGACAAACACATATCTATCTTTTAGAGACTCCCATTTTTACAGAAGAGATCACCAAAACATCCATATTGTTCATCGTCGAGTTCATTTACTGCTGCTAAGCGATTCTATGTGCAACTTAGGATACATCTGCTCCAAGAAAACGAGCTCATTAGTAATGGCAGCCCACTATACCATTTTTCTCAGACTGAGGTTGATTCTTAAAGACTCTAGCATTGGTGCACTCTTGACAATATGCTTCATAACTTAAGCTCAGGCACTGTCCTCTTGAAGGAGCCGAGGGGCTACATGATAAATCACTTTTACGTATTTGTCATGAAGTATATCGAAGATTAGGTAGATATTTTTTCAACTGTGAAGTATGGTTTGCGAACAATGGAGGGTCCGACAGTAGGAATAGATCAAATAGATGAACATCAGCATCACCCCTCTGTCTATCATGCAGATAACCACCATAATCATCATCGAAGGTTATACAAATATTTCCTTACGACGTGAAACAACTACGTTATCAACATCAAACCCCATCTATCAAGCACATGTAGAAGGAACACAGAAGAACAAATAGTAAAGAAACATACAATGAAGAAGAAGAAGAAAGAGAAGACAAAAGCGAAAGAGAAAAAAAGGAGAAGAAGTTGCGACGCCACAGAAAAGAAAAAGGAAGAGGGGTTAAATAGATTAGGGTTTTAGACCTGGACAACGGGTCAGGTGGGGTAGGGTTTTATATATAGATATATATTAGGGTTTTACGCATGTGTACATAAAGCAGAAAAGATTTGTATCACGATTTACACAATGACTGATAAAAGATAAAAAAGATGAAGGAAAAATGAATTGACACAATTTTTATTGGTAAACTACAAATCAATTTACAACTTGATACCGGTTTAATAATAGTTGTAAATCGATTTCACTGTAATGATTTATACAACCACGGACATAAATTTGAAAAGATTTCTCCTATCACGATTTGCTTTTCCGAGCTTTGTCTATGTCAACGATATATTATATAGCGATTTACACAATGACTAATAAAAGAAGAAAAAAGATGAAGGAAAAATAAATCGACACGATGTTTATTGATAAACTATAAATCGATTTACAACTTGATACCGGTTTAAGTAGTAGTTGCAAATCGATTTCACTGTAACGATTCGTACAACCACGAATATAAAGTAGAAAAGATTTATCCTATCGTGATTTGTTTTTACGGGCTTTGTCTATGTTAATGATATGTTATATAATGATTTATACAATGACCGATAAAAGAAGAAAAAGAGGAAGGAAATACAAATCGACATAATGTTTATTGGTAAATTACAAATCAATTTATAACTTGATATCGGTTTAAGTAACAGTTGCAAATCAATTTCACTTTAACAATTTATACAGCCAGAGACATAAAGCGGAAAAGATTTATCCTATCGTGATTTGCTTTTACGAGCTTTGTGTATGTCAATGATATGTTATATAGCGATTTACACAATGACTGATAAAAGAAGAAAAGTGGAAGGAAAAACAAATCAATGCGATGTTTATTGGTAAACTACAAATCATTTTATAACTTGATACCGGTTTAAGTAACAGTTGCAAATTGATTTCATTGTAACGATTTGTACAACCATGGACATAAAGCGGAAAAAATTTGTATCGTGATTTACATAATGACTAATAAAAGGCAAAAAAGAGGAAGAAAAAACAAATTGACATGATGTTTATTGATAAACTACAAATCTATGTAACTTGATAAATAAAAACTGACTTACAACCAAAATTCTCTAAGTTTCATAGAATAACAGTTTTTGTCCTATCACGATTTGCTTTTACGATTTCTACATATGAAGGATACATATTACAACGATCAAACATGCAGAAAAGATAATCGAATACAATTATGTAGTTGAAGAATTCACACACGATTTCTGTGTTGCATTGCTCGCATTTAAATTGAATTGAGCCCGTCATGAAATAGAACAATATAAGACACTATATTGAGTTTAACAAGAAATGCAAACATCCTCCTAACATTGATTACATACCAAAAGACTTGTAAAATTGATGTCTTCATTCAACTGAATCTGGTTGGGAGGATTGAAGGCCACAACGTTGGAGTGCTCGCCTATAGGGTATTGCTGCATGTTGAAAACTACACAAGTTATATATTGATAAGTTGCACGTAATGCAAAATACTTGAGTTATAATAATGTATTACATATATGTTCATGCGAAGGGCTTGATTGCTTTTGCTTAGAATGTGGTTGTTTCTTAGACCTTTTCTTAACAACCAATTCTAGTGCACCCTTTGTCCTCCAACGACTACGATGAGAGGCATGTTTCCTTTTAATACCCTTCGCTAGGTGAATATTTTCATCATAATCTTCAACATTGACTCTTGATTTATTGAAGATGATGTTTATGGTTCGACGCAACTTTTCATGCGGGTTAGGGAAAACATGATTTTCACCTTCGTTGTTCACTCTCATTTTCTTAGAATGTTTTCATGAGTTGCAACAGACTTATAGTGAATTAACTGCATATTTTCAAGTAAGTCCCTTGACACTTTACTCATGCATATGTAGGCTTCTTCACTTTTCAATGTCAAATCTGCAACATGCATAAGTGCCCTACATAGTTGTTGGTAATGGTAGGCTATGTGGTACTTCTCATCAACACCAAATGGTTTGACATTATTTATATTCAGCTGTTCAATCTTTGCTTGTCTCGTCCATCTTCACATTAAATATAACTCAGGTATTTCTTGTATCTTCTCTTGATTAAATGCTTTTAATGCATGACGACAAAAAATACCTTTGAATTCATACATTTTGCATATACATTCAATTGTTTTGTTGTCAACATTATACGTAACATGTGCTTTTTGCCTTTTCGGATGCTTTTCACCCTCCCATATAATATGATATTTGTGTATATTCTCGATTTGCGTACGTTCTTCTATGTTGCAGTTTATGACCTATATAACCTCCTTCCTAATTCATTCAAATACAGTTAGTGTATACAGATTTGCATGTCACATCAATATTTTCATGCCCAAAGTTATAGGGCGTGTGTTGAAGTATTTCACATCTTGTTCAAGCTCATTTTGTATAAGACCGTCTACAAACAATTCATATTGTTTCATGAAGTGAAACATTGTTAAATATAAATACAAGGTTTTCTTCAGTGTGGCATGCATAGATTTAGCTATTTGTATGCTTATCATACCTGCATAAAAGTATTATCTTTCATATGCCAATGTCCATTTCTCATTGTTTGTATATAAATTTTCTAACCACACAGTATTCAAGGTCGTACATCTGAATCATTTATGCCCAATCAGATATAAAGGTGACCTCGTCAACGCTCTCAAGTACACACCTTATAAACTTTTTATCAAACCATGTCTTCTGATTAAGTATGTGTCCTATGTTCTTTGCTGTATTTTGAAAGATATATCCAAAACAGAGGCGATTATGTGCATCTGACCATACATGAGACATTGCAACCGCAATTGCGTGATCACCATCTGTAAGTACAACTTCATAGTGCTTTTCATGTATTTCCTATGTAAATACTTTGAACAACCACTCAAAGGTTTCCTTTGTCTGGTCATACAAAAAAGCGTCACCTAATATGCAACTCTGTGAGTGATGGTTTACTTTGACAAACTGCGCAAATGACCACTGTTTAGTATTAATCTTCATTGTCGTATAAAAAATATGCACATCATTGAAGCATTCATAATCTACTCTTGACTTTAAATTTTCCTAAAACATATTCACAACATGTCCATCTTCATTCAGTTGCATTGCACTAAAGAAACCAGGGTCATCGCTTGATTTATTCAGGAAGTAATCAACCAAAAAACATATTTATTCTTTCTTCATGTTATTTGTCCTCTTCCTTCTCAAGTGATTTCTTAGATCCATAGGTGTGAATAAAATATTCTTGTGACCACTATTTATGTGCGTGCACAAATTGTATGTCTTCCTTGATGTAATGACGACGCTATCAACTATTTCAGCATACGAGCAGTTACTTTACGATGTGACCTTAACATAAGACTCATATGTGAAGTTGCTAATTCATGGTTATGATCACTCTCATTTGAAAGTCTTCTTAACACCATTCTCGCTGGACAACCAAACTTGAATCTGACTTGTTTCTTGTTGGATTTCCACTTGACTTCTTTCAACCTTCCTTAGAACAAACATATGTCTTTCTCACCACGACATCCTTTGCATTTTTTGACCAAGAATACCTTCTAACACTGAAGCCAAGTTTTAAGGCATAATCATTGTAAAATTTATATACAACTTCCTCATTATTAAATTGTATTCCTTCTACAAGAACAAAGTCAAGTGTACTATCATGTACATTCCTAGTGCCTGCACATTTATCAAGTGTATTGTCATGATCGTCTACTTCATTATCGAATTGAATTTCTTATGTTGGAAGATTCAAGTCAAGAGTGAATCCAATGCCTGCACCCTTCTTATCATGTGCATTATTAGTGCACATGTTCACTTCTTCAGGTGCGTCATTAGTATAGATGTTTACTTCTCCATAACTTTTCACTGATTAAGATACATTATCTTCACTGCCACCAGATGATAAGCTCACCACTGTCATAAGCAAGATATCAATTTGCGTTAGCCAGCGCATTCGTTTACTATGAGTTACTCATGGTGCATATAACAACGGATACAGATTAGTTAAGCAAGTCAAAGAAACGATTGAATGAATCATAGTATTTGCTTATACTATGGATCGAGTTGTTATTTGCCATGACAATAAAAGAAACAATTTATCATACATGTGTTGACATTAACAATTTACTTGACAATGACTTAATTATATCTACGATCCTGTGAAGTGATTTCAATAAAAAATGCTAAAATTAACAGTGATTTGAATACGCAAATCGCCACCGCAGGCGTGCACCAATGTATTTTCGCACACACACATTTTTAAACCATACTATAAATATCTTACAAATTGATACCAGAAAACACATAATATCTTACAAATCGATATATATATCGAATAATATATTATAAATCGATGCGGTAATTCAGCATGATGGCTTACAAATCGAAACTAGAAAACACATAATATCTTACAAACCGATATAGATATCGCATAATATATTACAAATCAATACAAAAATTTAACATAATAGTTTACAAATCTATATTAAGAAACCATACAATATCTCACAAACCAGTATTATGTTATTACAACAGCGATTTGCGTTACTTTACATATACTGAGTAAATGGACGATATCAGATGGGGTAGAGGCCCTTCCTCACTTATGTAAACAAGCATTCTTGTCAACAGGTCCTGCAGCCCTACAAATATCTTTAATTTTTCAACCGTCGAAAATACACCCACCTGCAATAACAAAACAATGCCTTAATGGCACTCACGATGACATACATTCTTCAACAATATCATGATGATATGGAAATGTACTCACGATGCCTAAATGACATTTCTTGAAATGTTTGTGTGTCATTGTTTTTTTTCATACTGTCTAATGAAAACGAAGAAGAAGAGAATACTGTAAAAAGAGATGGCTGACAAATGCCCTTATGACGACCACCAATGATCAAACCGGTCAATCATTTTATAGTTATCTTCACGAGGTAGAAACGAACTGAGGAATGTTTTATAACACAATGCATGAATGAGAAGGCGACAATGTGTTTTAACACAAGCTAAAAACTAAAACGAGAACTTGAACTCATGATGACGACAAAAGGTGCTCCAGCGGTAGCAGACGATGACAAAGGGTGCTCTGACGACAATAAAGGGTGCGTCATTAAAGGGAGTTCCTGTTACAACAGATAGTGCATCGTCAAAATGTGATTCACTCGCAGCATATGAGTTTATTGCTTAAGGCGAAAATAGAATGTTTGGACTTTTTGAAGAGTTAAGATAAAAAATTCCTTTTCTCAATAAAAAGAATTTTATCTTTTTTTTTTTTAAGGGTTGTTTCATGACAAGAAAAAGTATTAAGTCTTTGCAATCACACTCGACTTATGCTAAGTGATGCCGATAGACATGGGAATAGGAGCCCATGGCGCTCGTACCCAGAAAACGCAGTGCTGAAAACCGTGCGTCTTCGGGGGGAGAACCCACAACACCCTCTTCCTTGAGACGGGCGACGGAAACCTCTCTCTCTCTCTCATGGCGGAACAAGAAGGGCCCTCCTCGTCGCGCAAACGACGTTCCGTCGAGGAGTTCATCTCCGGCCTCGAGCCCAACAAGCGCCCCAAGTTTTTCTTCTTCTCGGATCTTGATCGTTTTGCTCCTCGATTTATAGATTTTTTCTTCAGCTACTTAATGGTGTGATTCTTCCTTGCTTTGGCCATCGTTGGATGGAATTGGCAGGCAGAGGGAGGTCAAGTTCCCCAAGGGAAAGAAGGCCAAACCGTCTATCCAGCCCTCCTTCGGTGATGAAGCCTCCGGCAACGGGGGCGGCCCGGTGAGGTCGGCGGACCCTCGGGTCGCCGCCAAGGAGAGGGCGGTCCGACGGAACCAGATCACCGCAGAGCTCTTCAGTGACCAGAGCGAGGCGGCTCTGGGAGATCTCTCTTCGGCGGAAGTCGACTACGAGGTTCTTAGCGAAACACCGGACTTAAAAAGCCCTGTTTCCCCCCTTTGAATTCGGATAATTTTTGTGTTTTTTATGGATTATAGGACTAAAGAGTAATGATTTAGAGGGTTCCCTCATTTCTTCTTTCTTTTGTTCCCGAAGTACATTGTTGCGTACAGTTTCAGTTGTGGTGTTGGTGCTCAATTTCAATGTCTTATAGGCATGGATATGATTCTCACTTCTCAGTTTTGCGGGTTTAAGACTGTTTTTTTGTTCCCAGTTTCGGATCATAGTACCAGTGCGTGTTTTGTAGTGGATACCTAATGATGTATTGTTGATAGTTTTGTATGCAACTAGTGCTACACGGTTTCGGTATCTCTCCGTTCTGTTTATATTTGGCAAATTCTCCAATATAAGTGAGTAATGATCATACTTTTGATACGTTCTGAGTTTTATGCGAGATTCACTTTTCTTTGATTTGGTACCGGTCAGTTGTTATTACTGATAAAGAAAAAATCTCTCCCTCTCTATCTCTGCAGGACGAGGAAAATTTTGACAATGAGGGTATTCCTATTGAACCTTTCAATTTAAACAAAGAAAGAGAGGAAGGTTATTTTGATTCTGAAGGAAACTTTGTTGAATATCGCGGAGAGAAAGACGAAATCAAGGTATGGAACTTTAAAATCTTATACATGCATCGTGCATGGTGATGTTTATTCTCTAGTATGCTAATATGGTTTTGCGTTTGTCAAGGATGCATGGTTGGATAGTGTTGGTGTCAGTGTAATGCCTGTAGATAAAAGTTTCAACGAACCTCAGGATGCGCCAGATGTTTTCCATGATCTCTCTTCTGTGGAAATTGGAAAGATTAAGAGACGCATAGCTAACCTACTCCAACCAGGAGAAACGGTAAATTTATGTCTGCATTTTGTAGTATGTGTGCACATATTTTCCCGTAGTCCAGAATCTATGGTTCTTAAGTAAACAAATTTTTTTCATGAACTTAATAATTATATTAATGTGTTCTTAATAAAATCACCAGTATATCAGTTCAACATATGATTTTTTAATAAGGATATATCGAAGAAGTGAGACTTGTTTAAAGCTGTCATGATGCTATCTATATAGATCACATACTGCAACTTAGTTTTGCATCGTGGGAAAGGTTCAAACATTTTTTTTTCCCATTTGTGTTTGTGAAAAGAGGGTGTCTAGACAGTTTAGTTTATAATTGCAGCGCCATTATTATCCCATAATCAAAGTTCATGGTTCAATTTATTCATGATGTTTATTTCACCCTTTATTAGTAGTTCATGTGATGCACATAAAGTTTCTTTGCTACAATTAGTTACCAGATGGATGGTTGACTGGTGGGATCCTTAAACTTGTTTGTTCTCTTCAGAATTTATTGTGAAGCTCAGACAGTGCTATTGGTTTGATTGTTGACTGGTTCATATTGGTTAGATTCCTGCATAAGTGCAACTCAGACCGTGCTTTATCTTTCTTCTCCATGCAACGAGAACCAAGTTGTGCAGTGGATAGTTCAAATAAAAATTACTCAAATACATGGTCATATTTTGCATTGGCTTATAGTAGTGTCAGACTATCAGTTCCTTGAGTGGATTTTAAGCTAGGCAAGAACTTTGCTTGATCTATCCAAAAAAAGAAAAAGAAAAACTTTTCACCTTAAGCTGGCGCAATTATGGGGTCTTGTGAATCTTGTCTTATTGTGGTTATAGATATATGTTGGACCATTCCATAGAGGATGTTTGGGAGATAACCATCTGATGTTTGTTTAGTAGTTTCTTCTATGAAAAGTGTAACTTGGGTTTATAATTGTGGTCATGTGTGTTGAGCATATATGTTCTATGTAATCAACAGAGAAATCCATGAGTTCTGCAGATATAATGCATAGCTTTGTATTTATTTTCTGGTTGGCCTAGACTTGGTGGCAGTATTAGATCATCAGGTTGATGTCATAGTCCTAATTGAAGACTTGATAAAGCATTGAGCAAGGAAATTGGTGCAAATTGTGGTGCTGGTGGCTTCTATAGAATTCCTCTTGGATCAGGGTGGTGTGCTTGGAAGATGAGGCTGTGAGAAAGTAACCCTATCGTTGAGAGAGAGAGAGAGAGAGAGAGAGAGAGAGAGAGAGAGAGAGAGAGAGAGAGAGAGAGAGAGAGAGAGAGAGAGGCAAGATGGTTCAGTTCATCGTGACTGCCCTCTCATTCTATTAATAATAAGAGTGTAAACACTAGGGTACTAAAATACGCCTTAATACAATGTTAATTTACATCATACATGAACTGGGTCTGGACCCGATCCATTACATAAATGGATCGGGTCAGACATATACATAATGAGGATAATGACGACTTCTTTTCAGCCTCCCTCAAGTTGTGCATGGTGTTGGACCATGAACAACTTGTTCTTCAGAAACCAAAATCTATCCTTTGTCAACCCTTTAGTGAGGATGTCAGCAACTTGTTCTTCAGTTGACACATACATAGGCTCAATCTCTTTGTCTTCAACCTTTTTCCTAATAAAATGTTGATCTATTTCAATGTGCTTTGATCGACTATGGTGAATGGGATTGAATGACATGTTGATGGCACTTTGGTTGTCACACAACAACAATGACCGAGCAATCGGTTCTCCCATTTCTGTCAGGAGATGTCTTATCCATATACTCTCGGCCGTGGCAGTGGCCATCGATCTGTATTCAGCCTCAGTGCTTGATCTAGCAACCGCCTTTTGTTTTCTACTGCTCCAGGATACCAAGTTTGGCCCAATGAAGCTGCAATAACCGGATACTGATCGTCGTTCGTCTGGATCACCCGCCCAATCAGCATCAACATAAGTGACGATCTCATGGCCCCCGCCTGGATCTAATTCTTCCTTTTTGTTGTATACCAGCCCATCACCATCTGTACACTTTAGGTAGCAGAGTATACGTTTGACTGCCTCCATATGTGACATACGAGGTTCATGCATAAACTGGGATACCTGATTAACCGAATATACTATGTCGGGTCTAGTAAAAGTCAGGTATTGCAACATGCCAACTAAACTGCGATACTTAGTGGGATCTCCATATATATCCCCTTCTTGTGAACTCAAATTTTGATGAATGACACTTGGAGTTGTTAACGGCTTACAATCTGTCATGCCTACTCTGCCGAGAATGTCCAACGTATATTTGTGTTGAGTAAGGGTAAGTGTATCATTTCTCTTATCAACTTCTACCCCAAGAAAATATCGCAGCTCTCCCAAATCTTTCATCTTAAATCTCTGATTTATTCACCTGCTCAATGTGACTTTTACAATTCCTTGTGATGATGATGTCATCTACATATATCAACAGAAGAGTAGTGACTCCTTGTTCATTGTGAATAAATAATGAGTGATCCAAAAGAGACCGAGAGAAGCCATGCCATTGTATTTCTAGAGAAAAGCTGTCGAACCAGGAACGATAAGCTTGTTTCAAACCATAGAGTGCTCTCTTTAATTTGCATACATATTTTTTGGCGTCTCGTTCTGCATATCCAGTGGGTTGTTCCATGTAGACCTCTTCTTTTAAATCCCTGTGCAGAAAAACATTTTTTACATCCAGCTGGCTCAATGTCCATCCATGTTTAATGGCTAGACTCAACACAATGCGAATGATCCCCATTTTAACTACAGGACTAAAGGTTTCATCAAAGTCTTGTTAAAATATGATTGATCCTTAAATGTACATATATATATTTATATATATATATATATATAAAGATACATATACATATATATATATATATATGTATACATATCTCTATTTATATATATAAAAATATATATATATTTTATCTTCTTAAAATACCCTCAAGGGTATTCTTGTAAATTAGCATTTTACGCATATTCCAATTGGAATATGCATTGTAATTTTTGTTTTATTTTTATTTTTTGTTTTTTATATTTTTGGATTTCGTACCACATTGGGGGCCTCCCAAAAGTGACGTTGGGAGCCCCCAACGGTCACAAATGTGACCGTTGGGGGCTCTCCAACGTCCCCTTTGGGAGCCCTCAAGGTGGTCCCTTTTCATGCTTATAAATAGGGGATTTCCCCTTTGTATTTTGTATTCTTGAGGGAGCTTATGCTCCATTGTAATGGGTTTTTTACCCCTTCTCCATTATTCTTCAATGATATGCAACTTATGACTTTATGTCATATTTTTCCCTTTTTATGGGTTTTATGTGTTAGCACATTATGTGCTTATGTTGTTTCCCTTTAATGGGTATATTTGCACTCCACGTGCATAAGTATGGGTTCATTATTGAACCCAATGTATTCCAAGTCACTTTCTAACATGGTATCAGAGCGAGGTCATGATGGGGTTGTCCTTTGGTGCAACGGAAAGCGTGTCGCTCAAGAAATGGTGAAGTATTCATTGCTCTTCCTTTTTTCTTTGAAGTTATTCGGTATATATCCCTTTTCTTAAAGTATTATGCATTTGAAAATATGTTTCTTGCATATAGTTTGTTCGTTTAATGGTTATGATAGTTGAATTATGTCTTTTCACATTTCGTGTGCTCGTATATTTTAAAATTATCTCCCTCAAATTTGGTGAACTCGTTTGTTGTTCAAATATATAATTTATGTTTATCGAACTACTCATCGCATATAATAGCAATTTATGTTTTTTTTTAAAATTACCTTCAATTATGTGAGATTTATAATTCTTACATAACTATCTCATGATTGACCTATAAGTTAATTTTTAAAATTATATATATGATTTCTTGCTAAAGTAATGATCTTTGCTTAAAATTTCTTAACTCTCATATGAACCCTAAGTTGATTTGAGTTCCTCTTTTGATTATGAATTTTAGTGCATTTTTTGAAAAATTTGATATAATCCTTATATGAAAATCTCTCACATCTAAATTTCTTTGTTGTTATTTCACAGGATCTTGGAGATAGGACAAAGAGAAGTACCCTGGATAGTTCGGGAAATTTGAAGACAATAGGAGGAAGGCCTTTTCAAGTTCCATTGCATCCTTGCCGGAGCCTCTTGGAGTCTTGCCCTTTGTTCAATCTTTTCGTTTCCCCGCAAAGATTGAGGGGGGGTGTTAAAATATGATTGATCCTTAAATGTACATATATATATATATATATATATATAAAGATACATATACATATATATATATATGTATACATATCTCTATTTATATATATATATATAAATATATATATATTTTATCTTCCTAAAATACCCTCAAGGGTATTCTTGTAAATTAACATTTTACGCATATTCCAATTGGAATATGCATTGTAATTTTTGTTTTATTTTTATTTTTTGTTTTTTATATTTTTGGATTTCGTACCACATTGGGGGCCTCCCAAAAGTGACGTTGGGAGCCCCCAACGGTCACAAATGTGACCGTTGGGGGCTCTCCAACGTCCCCTTTGGGAGCCCCCAAGGTGGTCCCTTTTCATGCTTATAAATAGGGGATTTCCCCTTTGTATTTTGTATTCTTGAGGGAGCTTATGCTCCATTGTAATGAGTTTTTTACCCCTTCTCCATTATTCTTCAATGATATGCAACTTATGACTTTATGTCATATTTTTCCCTTTTTATGGGTTTTATGTGTTAGCACATTATGTGCTTATGTTGTTTCCCTTTAATGGGTATATTTGCACTCCACGTGCATAAGTATGGGTTCATTATTGAACCCAATGTATTCCAAGTCACTTTCTAACATTGACCTTCCTCTTGTGTGAATCCCTTGGCTACAAGTCGAGCCTTGTACCTTTCGATGCTCCCATCTGGTTTATACTTTATCTTGTACACCCATTTTGACCCAACAACATTTCTGTTCAGTGGTTTAGGTACAATCTCCCATGTCCCACATTCATGTAAGGCCTCCATTTCTTCATTCATTGCTTCTACCCATCTTCTAGAGCTCGCTGCTTGATAGAACATAAGAGGCTCATCCTCTTTACTTATGCATGTCAAAAATAACTGAAAATCCAATGATTTTTTTTTATAACTTACCCACCTGTCAAGCGGATGTCGAATCCGTGAGGATTTTCTGATATCCATTTGCTGCGAAGCGGATGATCCAGATGGATCGGTATTCGTACAAGGAATGAATGAGGGCTCTTTCTCTCGCCGGGTGTACACAATACCCTTATACCTTGTTGGCTCCAAGTCATATGTAACAGTTTCCTCCGTTTGAGTCTCATTGGCTGAATCCTTATGTGGCTCCTTCTGACTGCAATTTTCTGGACAATCTACTTTACCATTGGAGAAGAGTTCTGAATTTAACCAGGGGTAGTATACCTCAATGCTGGAGCTTGAGTTATCAGTATCCACCATAGTTGAATTATTATCCTGATCAACAAAGTTCATTTCTTCGAAAATAACATTCCTTGATATTTTGACACGCTTACTCAGGGGATCATAACACCTGTACCCTTTGTAATCTTCTGCATATCCTATAAACATGCATTTTAAAGCCTTATCTTGGAACTTGTGCCTGAGTGAGCTGTCAATGTGAACATAACAAAGAGACCCAAACACACGTAATTCATGATAATCAGGTTGTATGCCAAAAAGAGAGAAGTATGGTGACTTATTTTCTAAGATACTCATGGGCAATCGATTTATCACATGAACTGTGGAGTGGAAGGCCTCAGTCCATAATGATACATGGAGATTGCTCCCATGCATCATGCTCATTGCAGTCTTAACAATATGTCGATGCTTCCTCTCAGCAATCCCATTTTGTTGAGGTGTATGAGGGCAAGACACTCTTCTCTTTATCCCATTATGTTGAAGAAAATTAACAAAGTCACTCGAGGAGAATTCACCTCCTCCATCACGCTGGAAATTAAGAATATTGGTAGAGAAATGATTTTGAACAAAAGAGTGAAATTTCTGGAACAATCAAAAGACTTCTGATTTGTGCTTCATAAAAAATATCCAAGTATAACGTGAGTAATTATCAATGAAAATAAGATAGTATTTACTGTCAGAAAAAGAAGTAATTGGGGGCAGGACCCCAGACATCTGAACAAATGACCTCAAATTGCCTTGAAGCTCTTTTATTAATGGAAGCAAAAGGTAAAGCATGACTCTTACATAAATGACAACTAGAACATTTTGTATCAACGACTTCTGAACTCAGACTGGACTTAGGAATAAGATTATTCAGGACAAGTTTTTCAATGAAATGACGACCATAATGGCCAAGACGACTATGCCAAAGTCTTGGCTTATTACTTTAAGAGACAGTAAACATAAAATCAGAATAAAAAACTTGACGTTGGTGAGGCTTCAAGGATGAATAGTTGGAATGAATGGAGGAAGGATCTTCTTGAAAGATGTACATGTTGCCCAATCGTTTTCCTTCAGCAAATGTCCTCGTGCGAAGATCCTTGACATAAATAGAAGAGGGAGTAAATTCAACTGAAGCATTAGCATCATCAACAAGTTTTGAGACAGAAACACTGTTCTTTTGAATATTAGGAGCATGGATGACACTTGGAAGTTTAAGAGAGGACTTTGACATGTGTATAATGACATTTCTAGTATGTGAGATTGCATGATGGGATCCATCTCCTGTGACTATTCTATTCTTTCCAACATAAGGTGTAAGAGTCAAGAATTTACCTACATCACCCGTAACATGAGTAGCTGCTCCAGAGTCTACATACCAAATTCCTTTGTCATTTTGCTTCATATTCAATCCTGCCAAGGCTGCCAACAACAACTCTTTTACTTCTCCATCCTTCTTAGCCTTTGCTTGTGGAGCTTTATCTTTGTTTTGAGGATTAAACCAACAATTTGCTTTAATGTGCCCTTTCTTGTTGCATAGGAAACAAGTGGGAATGGATCTTTGTCCCTGGATATTGGGTGTTGGAAGTATGCCACGACCTCCATAGTTATTTCTCCCTTTGCCTCCTTTTCCTCGAAAAGAACTTCCTCGTCCTCGACCATAACTCATTCCCATAGCCAGCACATCTTGTGTTCCGAAATTCCCATGAGAGTCTTCAGAAGATCCTTTCAGATTCATCTCATATTGCAATAATTTCTCACGAAGATCTTCAAACTTTGGAAGTAAGGTTGTCGTCATAACAT
Organism: Nuphar pumila; assembly: GCF_984573655.1. Taxonomy (NCBI): domain Eukaryota; kingdom Viridiplantae; phylum Streptophyta; class Magnoliopsida; order Nymphaeales; family Nymphaeaceae; genus Nuphar; species Nuphar pumila. The sequence goes on from NC_143265.1 coordinate 59,872,992, forward strand.
GATAGTCTGGCCCCAATCCACTCAAGGTTTGTTGTACTTTATCTTTTTCACTGACAAGACACCAAACAACGGCCAAATGATCTGTGATGCCTTTCATTTTATTCAGGTATTCCATAATAGACATGGAATCTTTCTTCAACATTTGAAACTCTCGCTTAAGAAACATTATTCTTGCCTCAGAAATTTGTGAATATGTTTGAACTAACGTATCCCACGGTTCCTTTGCCGAACAATCATCAAGAAGAGCAATAAGGACCTCCTGTGAGAGAGTTGAAGTGATGTATGCCACTAGCGATTGATCCCTCTTCATCCAAGCAACATATTCTGGATTTTTGTGGAGAACAACAAATTGTTCTCCTTTATCGTCCGCCTTTTCTTGTGAAAGAAATCCTGGAGGTGGTGGGACCGATCCATCCAGATGGCCAGAAAGGTCCTGACTCTTTATAAACGGGATGATCTGTCTTTTCCAGGTTAAGAAGTTGCAATTATTCCGTTTTTCAGAGACTAATTGACCGAGAAAACTTAAGGACAAACATGATTGCCCGTGAGTAAAGTCCATTTGATGAATATGTTTGAACTGACACTTAGGTATGAAAAACAAAAACAAAGGGCTCGGCTAACAGAACACTGCTCGGCTAATAAATATGTAGATGATGGCAGAACAACCGACCAGTCAGAGTACTCGGCTGACAGAATCAACAATGATTAGCAGGGGATACTCGGCAGGCAGTTCTTTTCAGAACCAACGAAAAACAACAGGAAACAATAGAGATTTTAAAGGGAAATCACAGAATTTTTTTCAGATAAGGGAAAACAGATGGCAAGCGAGAAAGTAACAGAGATTAGCAGGTGATACTCAGCAGGCAATTCCTTTTAGAACCAACGAAAAACAACAGGAGACAACAAGGATTTAAAAAAAGGAAATCACAGATTAACAGAAAAAAACTTTCTTGATCTGAAATGAAATCTACGCAGATTCACGTTTCTAACCAAGTCGAGTTTCTCACAGAATACCAGAAAGAAAGAAAGTCACAGATAGGAAGAGGATCGAGTTTTTCACAAGGAAAGGGGAACTTGTACTTATCGTTTCCAGATTTACGCTGATTCACGGTTGATAGATCCACGTTGGCAACCTCACTCCCAGATTCAATTTGCTTTGAGATCCACACAGATTCACGGCTGACAGATCCACGCAGATAGGCTCATGCTGAAATCCACGCAGGTTCACGCTGGCAGCCCTTCACTTCCAGATGTCACGCAAGGCTCTGATACCATGTGAGAAAGTAACCCTATCGTTGAGAGAGAGAGAGAGAGGCAAGAGGGTTCAGTTTATCGTGACTGCCCTCTCATTCTATTAATAATAAGAGTGTAAAACACTAGGGTACTAAAATACCCCTTAATACAATGTTAATTTACATCATACATGAACTCGATCTGGACCCGATCCATTACATAAATGGATCGGGTCAGACATATACATAATGAGGATAATGACGACTTCTTTTCAGAGGCTATGCCAATATGCTTATTTTTACATGGGAATCTATAGTGACATTTGGTTGTTTGCATCAGAAAAGAAAAGGAAGTAGTTTAGTTTATGTATACCATTCATCGTAATTATACTATCCAGTTTTACAAGCGATGACTTCATTGGAAGTCTCCATCTTTCTGTTGCATCATAGAATTTTGCAACTACAAGTCTCTAAATGTCTTCATTGGTGATTGTCCTCAAACACCTTCATCGACTATCTCCATTTTCATGATATGATGCATCAAAGATATTCCTTTCTCAATCTATCACATCTTTTAAAACCTGCAGAGAGAACAAAACAAAGTTTTCAACTACACAAAGAGAAATATCTTAACCCAATAGTCATAAGGTTTTTAAAATAAATATATTTTTGAATAAGCGAAACATTAGATAATCATTAAGAAAGATAAGAGGAACATACCTCAAGGATAAATTTTTATAAAATCAAATCATAAATCCAAAATCAATATTTTTTTCAAGAAAAGCACAAATATTGATTATAAGAGAATTTGATCACTAAAGGACATATAAATTATAAAGAAGAGATAAACAATTATCCACAAATAATATCCCACGGATTTTTAGAAAAGCATTTCAAATGAAATAACAAATCTTCACCGACAACATGCATATAAAATATAACAATTCAAAAGAACCCTCAAGAAAGATGAGATAATTAAATTCATGCGTACAACAATGTGAACAAGATAATTAATATGAAAGGCATATATATATCCAACATGCAATTAAAGCATATTTAATGAACATAATAATGAAAGAAAGCAATCTCACAAATCACAACCCATTAGGATTTATTCACACAACCTAGAATGGGCTTATGCATAAAGGACCAAACATCAATCTTAAAAAAAAAAAAAAATATATATATATATATATATATTATTAATAAAATACACATAAAATGCATATAATTTTATCAATAAACATTTTTTCATAAAGAAGAAAAAGTTTGGAAAATTTATGGAGAGATTTAAAAATCCCACAAAACAAAAGGAATAATATTTGCAAATCTTGATTATAAGAGAATTTGATCACTAAAGGACATAAATTATAAAGAAGAGATAAACAATTATCCACAAATAATATCCCACGGATTTTTAGAAAAGCATTTCAAATGAAATAACAAATCATCACCTTCAACATGCATATAAAATATAACAATTCAAAAGAACCCTCAAGAAAGAGGAGATAATTAAATTCATGCATACAACAATGTGAACAAGATAATTAATATGAAAGGCATATATATATCCAACATGCAATTAAAGCATATTTAATGAACATAATAATGAAAGAGAGCAATCTCACAAATCACAACCCATTAGGATTTATTCACACAACCTAGAATGGGCTTAAGCATAAAGGACCAAACATCAATCTTAAAATATATATATATATATATATATTATTAATAAAATACACATAAAATGCATACAATTTTATCAATAAACATTTTTTCATAAAGTAGAAAAAGTTTGGAAATTTTATGGAGAGATTTAAAAATCCCACAAAACAAAAGGAATAATATTTGCAAATCTCAACAATAGTTCAACCACGATAAGCAATCACCTCACTAGACCTCCAAACCTCAAAAATCAAGTGTTTCGGCTACTGGAACAAGAGCATAATCATAATGCCACTAATGAGTTAAAAAGCACACAAAAAGTGTGAATAATCAACATCTCTTGTTTACATAAAATGACACTTAAACAAGTGTATCAACTACTAGAACAAGAGCATAATCACAATGCCACTAATGGGCTAAAAAACACACAAAAAATGTGAATAACCAACATCTCTTGTCTACATAAAATGACACTTAAACAAGAGGCATAACAAGAGGAAACACAAGAGGTAAGAGAGCTTGTAATGAAAACAAACTAACGCCATCAAGAAAAATAAGAATAACGATTTTAACAATCTTTCAAAACTCCATGGTTCCAAAAACATAATTACCATCACGGGAAAATCAAGATGTCAAGCATCCAATACTGTAACAATAACAATGGCCACACAAACAAACGAGTGGTAAAATACACTTATAGAAACCGAGGTTAATCACCTGCGAGTTTGATACATACCTATACTGACAAGATGACATGAGGTGCACACACAACTTACCTCAGTGACTAACTCAGATTTTTAGCAACAATGAGTTCAAAGGTTAATCAACCATCAATCAGACCCAAGACAAATGACTACACATCAGTCGTAACCCCTGAGAATCTAGATTGATAAGATGATATGAGCTGCACATATAACTCACCTCAACAGCTAACCCTGACTCCACAACATCGAGGTGCACAAGAAACAAATGAGTGATACAACACACTCGTAGAACTAGAGGTCAATCAATAATGGACAATTACTGAAGTAAACCACAAGGGAAAAACTTATAACACCCACAAAGGGCAAATACAAAGAAGGTTCTCATAATTCTCAAATTAATATTTTATTAAAACTAAGTTTGCAAAAAACATAATATTTAATTCTCATACAAAACATGTAAGATAACCTATGTCACATAGGTGCGGGTGCGGCAATGCGACACTTTAAACAAATTTGGGTGCGGGGGTGTAGGTGTGTGTGTGTGTGTGTATATATATATATATATATATATATATATATATATATATATATATATATATATATATATATATAGAGAGAGAGAGAGAGAGAGAGAGAGAGAGAGAGAGAGAGAGAGTTTGGGTCTAGATCAAGTGTGGATCTATATTAAGATCTACGCTTGATCCAGACCCCCCTTTTTTAATAAAAAGGTAGGGTACGAAACCCCTTCTCTCTCTCATTTTGGGTTTAGATCAAGTTTGGATTGGGTTCACACTTGATCCAGGTCCACCTTTTTTAATAAAAAGGTGGGGGTCACGAACCCCCCTTCTCTCTCTCTCTCTCTCTCTCGGGTGGGGGCACAAAACCTCCCTTCTCTCTCTATCACTCTCTCAGGTGAGGTTACGATACCCCCTTTTTTTTTCTCTCTCAAGTTGGTTTAGACTGAAAGGGCATCCCCTCTCGGTTTCTCTCCGGCAGATTGAACAAGAAGAAGAAGAATATGCGGAGGAGGCGGTAGCTGCTCATCAGTATGCTCTATCTCTCTCTTCTCCTTATCCTTATCTTCCTCTTTCGTCTTCTTCCCTCTCCTATTCCTTCTCCTCCTCGTCTTCTTCCTTCTCTTTCTTTTTTTTTTCTTCTTCTTCCTCTTCCTCTTTCTTCTTCTTCCTTCCTGTTTCACCAACATAAAAATGTCACGATTTTTTAATGGTCCAAAATGGACTCGGTCAATGTTGATCAAGTCCATTTTGGATAAATATAACCCTGGATGCGGGTTGACCGCACCCAGGGTTATATTGACTGCACCCGCATCGCATCGCGTCAATGCGGGTGCGGCACCCATTTTAGCGAGTCCCTGAGACTAAGAAAAAACACAATCACAAGGACCACAAAAGGGCCAACAAGAGAAACACCTAATAACATAACTATTTTTAATAATTTTTAAAAAGGAACATATTCAAAATGCATTTATAAAAGTAAATGGTTCCCATAAGAAATCACGCTCAATACTTTATGCATGAATAGATAATCTCATTCATCATGTAAGACAATCACAAGTGTACAAGGATCATATATCAATATAAAAATTATTTATTCAAAATTCAAAAATAGTAAGGTATCCATGATCACTAAGATCCTAACCACATATAATTTTTAATACTTCATAAAATATTTTATGTTTCACATAAAAATGTATCAAAAAGATTTTTTTTAAACACAAGTTAAGCAAAATCTCATAAAATCATACTTGCGAATGACACACAAAACCATTTAAAAATAAATATTTTAAATTGTTTTAAAAATATTTGACAAATTTTCAAAACAAACCAAAACAAAGTTCAATACAACAATAAATCTAAACATGATTTGACATTTATCTCCATGAAATGTTCGAGTAAATCATCTAAATGCCACCAACACATGCTCAAAAATTACTAGATCATATACATATATATTTTAAATAAAGCGAGTTAAAAAAAAACTAAGATTCAAACTAGATCTCATGGAAGCATACCCATATATCATTTCATAAGATCAAACAAATATTATAAATCTCATAAAGCATTTAATAAAAATAAAACCAATAATAATTTGAAAAGCATTTAGAAATTTTAGTTTTTAACAAAAATAACAAATAACTTTTCAAAGAGAAGAAAATTTGAGTCTTTTATTGATAACTCAAATAACACTAAAGGTTTAATATACATACCGGGTCAAGATTTTCCTTGAATCCAAGCTACAAAACGATCACAAATTCTTCATGAAGCACGAACTTGAACCAAAGAATCCCAAGATTAAAAAAAAAAAAATACCAAGGAAAATTTCTTAGCTTCGATACTATATAATGAAATATGCAAAAGTACAAAACAAAGGCATCTAAGGGCTTACATGAACATAAACACAAAGTACACATGCACATACACAAACCACTTAAGGGACAATCCAAGAGTACTACGGCACTAAGTGCATATAAGACATAAAGGAATTAAAAGAACACAAGAATATAAAAAATATACATTTTATTGAGCATTAATGCTTAAGAGAATCATTGAGAAATGAAAGCGGATAAAAGCCCCTATTTATATACATACAAGAGAGATAGAGACCTCAATAGAGCTGTTGGACTGTTCCAACAACTATAAATATAGTTGTTGGACTATTCCAACCGCTCTATTGACTAGTCAAGTTTATGTTGACTAGTAAAAAAAGAATCTAACAACTCTATTTGGTATTTGACCAAATAGTCCCTATAAAAACAGAAAATGACAAAAAAGTAAAAGTACTAATGTGGCCCTAATGGGCACATCCTATTACAAGGACTAAAATGACCAAAATACCCTTAATGGGTATTTACCAATTACATCATTATAAATAATATATATATACATGTACAACTTAACACAATCTAACCTTCATAATTAATTCAGCAACATATTTATGTTGTGTTAATAGATATCCCCTCTCAGAATAGGCTACCTCAAGCCCCAAAAAATACTTCAACTTTCCCATATCTTTCATTTCAAAGCAACCTCCAAGCTTAAGCTTTATCCTATCAATGAGTTCGCAATCAACTTCGGCTATAATTATATCATCCACGTGCAACAGTAGCATGCATTACCCCTTGCTAGAGGATGTCACAAACAATGCTAGGTCATGATAACTTTGACGGAATCCTAAACTTTTAACTAAAGAGGTAAACCTATCAAACCATGCCCAAGGCCCTACCTTAAATCATAAAGTGCTCTCTTCAACCTACAAACCCTGCCTTCAGTATCTGTAACCCCTGAGGCAACTCTATGTACACTTCTTCTTCAAGGTCTCCATTCAAAAGTGCATTGTTGACATCTAACTGTTAGATTTTACTAGGATCTGTCATGCGTGAAAGAGAGATGAAAGAGAAAGGAGCTGCGACTGTCACGATTTCCAATAATGAAATCGTGACCTAAAACATGTATATATATCCTTTGTTTACAGTATGGGCCGGGTCTGATATATTATCCAGACCCGGAATACAAAATAACAAATACAAGTAAAGAATACATAGACAAATAAACTTTTTCACCCCACCTCAAGTTGATCATGGTGTTGAACAATGAACAACTTGCATTTAAGTGTCCAAAAATGATCTTTGGTCAAGCCTTTTGTGAATATGTCTGCAACTTGTCTTTCAGTGTTAACAAATTCAGGCTCGATCTCCTTTTCTTCAACCTTTTGTCTCACAAAATGTTGATCTATCTCAATGTACTTGGCACGACTGTGATGAACCAGATTGAATGACATGTTGAGAGCACTTTGATTGTCGCACAACAAGACGTACCGAGATATCACTTCTTCCACTTCAGTTAGCAAATGTCTCACCCATGTGACTTCAACAATAGCTGCAACCATAGATCTGTACTCAGCCTCAGTACTTGATCTAGCAATGGCCTTTTGTTTTCTACTACTCCAAGATACTAAATTTCTTCTAATGAAGATGCAATATCCTGATGTAGACCTTCGTTCATCTGGATCCCCTGCTCAATCTGCATCACAATATATAGTAATCTCGCGCATGTCCTTTTCAGATGGTTTTGGAGAATATATCAATCCATCCCCAACTGTTTCTTTAAGATATCTGAGTATCCTTTTAACAGCCTCTATATGCCAGTACGCGGTTCATGCATGAACTGGGACACCTGATTGACTGAATAAACAATATCAGGTCCAGTGAATGTGAGATACTGTAACATCCCTATTAGACTGCGGTACTTGGTGGGATCCTCACACAAGTCTCCATCATGAGCGCGCTCAGTTTTTGGTGAAGAGTACTTGGAGTCCCTAGAGGTTTACAATCCTTCATACCTGCTTTGGTTAGAACGTCCATTGTATACTTGTGTTGGGTGAGAGTCAACCCATCAGCTCGGCTATCAACTTCAACTCTAAGAAAATAACGTAGGGCACCAAGGTCTTTCATTTTGAATCTCTGACTCAGTAGTTTCTTTACTTCTTTGATATAATCCTCAGAGTTTCCTGTGATGACAATATCATCAACATAAATTAGCAATAAGGTGATCACATTTTGCCCTCTAAAGATGAACAATGAGTGATCTAGTAGAGAGTGAGCAAATCCATGCTTCTAAATCTCAAGAGAGAAGCTATCAAGCCAAGAGCGAGATGCTTGCTTTAGTCCATAAATAGCCCTTTTTAGTCTGCATACATTTGTCTTACAATCTTCTTCATAGTATCCAAGTGGTTGTTTCATGTAAACTTCCTTCTTCAAATCTCCATGCAAAAATGCATTCTTAACATCAAGCTGACTCAGTGTCCATCCATGTTCAACAACTAAGGAAAAAATGATTCGAATCGTTCCCATTCTCACCACTGGACTAAAGGTCTCATCATAGTCTTGTCCTACTTCTTGTGTAAAACCCTTTGCCACGAGTCTTGCCTTGTATCGTTCAATGGTCCCATTTGGTTTATATTTTATTTTGTAGACCCATTTGCATCCTACCACATTTCTGTCAGGCGGTCTGGGAACAATTTCCCAGGTTCCACATTCATGCAAGGCTTGCATCTCATCATTCATGGATTCTACCCATTTCTTAGAAGTGGCTGCCTGGTAGTACATAATAGGTCCATCTTCCTTGTTGGGAGCAATAAAAAAGAGTTGAAAATCCATGGAGAAATTGTTGTAGCTGACCCACCTATCAATAGGATGCCGCATGCGACTGGATCTCCTGACGTCAAGGGTGTGTGACGAGGTAGGTGGAGCCTCTTGAGGCCGATTTAGGAGTCCTGAAGTAGCCGTTCTCTGTCTAGTGTAGGAAATGCCCTTATACCTTCCCGATTCCAATGGTGGTGTTGCTTTACAATTTTGCGATTCTGATGTACCAACGATTTTGAAACTCTCTTCTTCGTGTTGCACACAGTTCGAATGATATTCTTCATTCGAACTATCAAAGAGCTCTGAATTCAGCCAAGGGTAATAAACTTCATCTGAGGTAGAGGACATGTCACCCGTGCCAATTTTATGATCGAAGTTCAGCTCATCAAAAACAACATTTCTCGATATTTTGATGCGTCTGTTAATGAGATCATAACATCTGTATCCTTTGTAGTCATCCGCATATCCCACAAATCTACACTTTTGAGCCTTATCCTGAAACTTGTTTCTCAAGGACTGATTAATGTGTACATAACAAACACATCCAAAAACATGTAAGTCATGATAATCATGATGAATTCCAAAAAGGCAATGATAGGGAGACTTGTTTTCTAAGACAACCATGGGCAATCTATTTATCACATGTACAACATAATGAAAGGCTTATGTCCACAGATTAATGGGAAGATGATTGTCATGAAACATACTCATCGCACTTTCAACAATATGCCTATGTTTGCGCTCAAGAATCCCATTCTATTGCGGCGTGTGTAGGCAGGACACTCTTTTTCCTATCCCATTATTTTGAAGAAAGGAAATGAAGTCACTGGATGTGAACTCTCCTCCTCCATCACATTGGAAAAATTGAATGGACTCAGAGAATTGATTTTTTACTAAGGACAAGAAGATCTGAAACAAAAAGGTTTCAGACTTATTTTTCATGAAGTATATCCAGGTGTTTCATGAAGTATATCCAGGTGTATCAAGAGTAACTGTCAACAAAAATTAGATAGTACTTGCTTCCAGATCCAGAGATGACTGGAGCAGGACCCCATACATCAGAACATATTATCTCAAAAGGCTTTGAAGCTCTCTTATTAATGGAATGAAAAGGTAATACATGACTCTTGCATAAAAGACAACTGGAACACTTTTGACTTCTCTCTTCCACATTGAGACTTTCTTCTGGAATGAGATTATTAGAAACAAGTTTATCAATAAAATGACTCCCACAATGCCCTAAACGACTGTGCCATTAGAGAAGGCTTATTACATTCAGAAATACTAAGAACATTTTCAGAAAGACATAACTCTAATGGAGACTTCAAATGCGGGTGAGCAAGACAGGCCAAATGACATGGATCTTCTTGAAAGACATACATATTGCCTTGTCTCTTTCGTTCAACGAATGTTTCCCTCGTGCGAAGGTCCTTGAGCTGCATAGAGAAGGGAGTAAATTCGACTAAAGCATGATTATCATCAACAAGTTTAGAAACATAAACAATATTTTTCTTGATATTGGGAGCATGAAGGACATTGGAGAGTTCAAGAGTAGAATGTGACATGAGGATGATAGACTTTCCAATGTGAGTAACAGGATGGTAAGATCCCTCTCTAGTGACAATTTTACTTTTTTCAAAATAGGGAATAGGTTTGAAAAGTTTACCTGCATCACCGGTCATGTGAGTTGCTGCCCCAGAGTCAACGAACCAAGTTCCTTGTTCATTCTGCTTTAGATTCAATTTCGACAAGGCAAATATTAACAATTCTTTAATCTCTCCACTGTCTTTGGTGTTGTTGGACTTCCTTTTTGATGTTGCCCGATGAGACTTTCCTTTATTTTCAGGATTATGCCAACAATTTGCCTTGATGTGCCCTCTTTTGTTGCAAAAGAAGCATGTGGGAATGGGTCTTGATACTTAAGTAACGGTGAGAGTGGGAAGTAATCCATGTCCCTCGTGTCCATTTTGCCCTTGGCCTCGCCCTCCTCCTCGATCATAAGTCATTCCTGTGGCAAAGACCTGTTGGGTATTCGTATGAGTGTGATTGTCCTCAGAAAAGCCTTTTAGAGTCGTTTTATACTAGATTAATTTAGCCCAAAGTTCATTAAAGGTGGAAAGAGCAGGCAAACACAGTAATGAGATAATAATCATGTTATATTCTGATCCCAATCCACTCAAGGTTTGCTGCACTATATCACTGCACATCCTATAACCGCAAGTTGATCTGTGATAGTCTTCATCTTGTTTAGATACTCCATGATAGTCATGGAGTCTTTTCTCAGTAGTTGAAATTCTCTCTTAAGAAAAACCATTTTTGCCTGAGAAACTTGTGAATATGTCTGAACCAGTCTCTCCCAAAGTTGCATGGCTCTGCAATTGTCAGGAATTACAATAAGTACCTCTTGAGAGAGTGTAGAGGTAATGTACGCGACCACTGAATGATATTTCTTTTCTTAATTGAGATATTCTGCATTTTTGACATACACAATTGAGATTGCCCCTTTATCATCTTTCTCTTCTCGCGCAACAAATTCTAGTGGAGATGAAGCGATTCCATCCAGATGACCTAAGAGACCTTGACTCCTATTAAAAGGAATGATCTGTCTTTTCCAAATAAAAAAGTTTGAGGTGGTCAATTTTTCAGAAACAAGTTGATTAAGAAAACTCGAATAGAGACCAGATTGGGAAGAATGGGATGAGTTCATAGCTTAAAGTCAACAAGGTGTTCACGCGATGCACAGTCCACTGCTTGAGAAACTTGCTGGTCATCCCTTCTTGCCTTTTTTTTTACCCTGATAAATGCAGGGAAGAGAGCAAAACAACTCACACTGAACAAACTTTAATAAATCGTAGATGGAAACTATGCTGGTTGAAGAACAAAGGGTTTCGTGAATATGGAATTTGACAATTGGTGCATTTCATGCACAACGATTTGCAGAAATAACGATTTACAGGCACAACAACTTATAGGCACAACGATTTGTCGACACAACGATTCGTAGGCACAACAATTTGTAGACAACGATTTCTAGGCACAACGATTTGTAGGCACAACGATTTGCGTGATTCAACAATCAAGAAATATGGTATTCCAGATCTGATACTAATGAATGATCAGATCCGATTGTTTCAGACAAGGTTTGGCAAAAATAGGAATTGCGAGACCAAGAATATTCACGATCAGATCTGAGTATTTCAGATCTGACAAAATGATGAAGTGCAAGATGGAGAATATGCACGATCAAGAAACCTTGGGATTTGACATAAGGATTAAATATTTCAGATCTGATGCATGTACACGATCATATCTGAATATTCAATACAAACCGTGAGACGAGAATAGAAAGAAGAATCAGTCTTTTAGGTCTAACGCAGATTCACGTCAAATCTAAATATTCAGGCACGAAGAATAGTAGAGAAGAAGTAAATGAAAGAAAGAAGAAGAAGAAGAAGAAGACGAAAGAAAAGTGTGGAAGAAAAAACCTCTTGATTGAATGCAGGTCGATCTCTTAGGTCAGACCTTCTGGAAGCAGCTTCGAAGCCCTAGATGGATCTTTGCTCTGATACCATGTTAGATTTCACTAGGATCTGACAAGCGTGAAAGAGAGATGAAAGAGAAAGGAACTGCGACTGTCACGATTTTCAATAATGAAATTGTGACCTAAAACATGTATATATATCCTTCGTTTACAGTATGGGTCGGGTTTGATATATTATCCAGACCCGGAATACAAAATAACAAATACAAGTAAAGAATACATAGACAAATAGACTTTTTCACTAACTACCACAAGTTCCACTGTGTGACTGCGAGAAAGGTTCGAATCATGGTCATATGGGCCACTGAATCAAAGGTCTTTGCAAAATCAATCCCATATTGTTGGCTATACCTATTTACTACAAGACAAGATTTGTATCTTTCTATGGTCCCATCTGCTCTTGTTTTGATCTTGAATACCCACTTACATCCAACAACATTCTTACCATCCGACAGTTTAACCAACTCCCATGCGTTCATCCTTAATAATGCATTCAACTCCTTATAGCTCTTTGCCATTCAGGTTGCTCAACAACTTCAATGTAGGTTTTGGGCTCATGATAAGAATGAATTAAAAGCTAGGAATGTTTAGTAAGAAGCAGAAAAAGATTCATATGAAACAAAACGAGTAGGAGGAACACAAATACTAGAACTACTGTTAAGATATATGTATCTTTGTACATATTATATATAATATATATATGTATATACATATATTTATATATAATATAATATATTATATGTATATATGTGTATATATATGTATATACATATATATACACATATATACATATAATATATTATATTATACAATAATTATATTCTATATAAATATATATATATATATATATATGTATATGTATATATATATTATGTAATATGTACAAAGATACATATATCTTAATAGTATTTCTAATATGATTTTTAAGATATATTATGTGAACTCCATGATCAAGATTGTGAATCTTAGAAATTTTTTGTATGGCTTTGTCACTTGCTATAACATAGATGTTTTCTATGCTTTAAGGTCCTATCGTGTGAATATGTTATTCGATGTATGTTTGAGTGATATTGCTCTATTTTAAAATACCTTACTAAGTAAAATTATTCTCAAGATTAATGGCTTGTATTTACGCTTCTTCTTGAGCATTTTATAAATAAAACTTATATTTTTAGACTCTTGTATGCTTGTTGCTTAGCACTTAGTAGCTTTATGCGCTTTTGCCCATTGGTGGCTTATTGTTTTGAGTGCCTTGTAGCCTTTTGTAACCCTTAGTGGTCGCTTTCTTGTATATTGATATTTCATTGCATACTTAGAGATTTTATATTTGTTTCATTGTGATAAAATTTCTTGTATGACATATCTGGGTTCATGGTTGATAATAATAATTTATGTTATTGAACTTTCATATAGCTCTTTGAAAATTTATATATGTTTGCCACCAATTGTCCCATGAATCGTGAAATTTCTGTTAAGTTGTATGTATATATATATATATATATTTCTATATATATATGCTTTATATGTATTCACACACACACACACATATATATATATATTTATTTATAATGATATAATAGGTAAAAACACATTAGGGGTATTTTGGTTATTTCAATCCTGGCAATAGGTTGTGCCATTAGGGGCACATTGGTACTTTTACTTTATTTTGTTCATTTTGTCCTTTTCTGTTTTTATAGGGACTATTTGTTCAAAGACCAAATAGAGCCGTGGGGTTCTTTTTAGACTAGTCAAGTTCAACAACTCTATTTGAGACTACCTCTTGTATTTAAATAGGGGTAAATCTCCTTCTTGTTCTTCAATGCTTCTCTTAAGCATTCATGCTCAATAAAATATATATTTTTTATGTTTTTGTGTTCCTCTTTTAAATTCTTTGTTGTCTTGAATACACTTAGTGCTTGTGTAGTGCCTTTGTGGTCTTTTATCGACCCTTAGTTGGACTTGTGTTGTGCATGTGCACTTTGTGTTTATAATTTTGTAAGCCCTTAGAGGCCCTTGTTTTGTATTTCTGCATATTTCATTATAATTTTTTCTTGTCTCTTTATTGAGATTTATTGAATCTTTTGTATGTGATGTGCCTTAGTGTACTTGTTCCTTAATTGGTGGATTATGATTCCATTATCTTTTGAAGGATACTCAAATTTCATGATTCTATCTCCTATGTAGATTGCCTATATTGGGCCTGATCATTGTCCATTATTTGCTTGTTTAATTTTGTAAAAATTGTCATGAGACATCTTGTGTTGCATATGATTGCACTTATTTCTAAATTTTTGTTGAACTTGATTTGAAATTATGACTTTCAAATCAATTTATATTTTTGAAACTCACCTTATTTAAAATTGATCTTTTCGTGAGTTTGTTATTGGCGTACTGTGGCATTTGTTTTGTCTATCACAAAATTTTATATGATGCATTATTTCTTTTGGCCTTGTTGTTCTTGAGTCAGAGTTAGCTGTTGAGGTGAGTTATGTGTGCACCTCAATCAGTCTAGATTTTCAAGGGTTACGAGTGACGTGTTGTCACTTGTCTTGGGTTTGATTGATGGTTGATTGACCTCATGGATCCATGTTTTTATTGAACCAGAGATGTTTGTTGGTGTGAGTTGTGTGCACTTTGAATTTTGTCAGTTTAGATTGTCGGCTTATAGTTCAGATCTAACTGACAATTGTTTGATCTCTGGTTATGTGAGTATGTTGTATCACTCATTTGTATATTTAGTCAGTGTTATTATGATGTATGCTTATAATTATGTTTATTTGTGATGGCTATCTAATTTTGAGACAGTGGTGTTTTAAAAGATTGTTAAAATCAATATCCTTTTTCTTGGTGACATTAGTTTGTTTTTATTAAAGCTCTCTTACCTCGTGTGTTTTCTCCTATTATGCTTTTTATTTAAGTGTCATTTTATGTAGACAAGAGATATTTTTTTCAATATGGTGAGTTATATGCACCCATTGATGTTATTTACAGTTTTACGGTCATTTGTGAGGTGAGGTATGTGCACCCCTTGTAGTTGTAGCTGGTTTATATTGTTTGGGAGCCTTTATTGCCTATGCATGGTCACGAGAATGATTATTGTTGACATTTGTATTGTGTTAAGTTTCGATTACCACTTTGCTGGTGCATAGTCATTGGTTTGGTAATGACTGACATTTGTATTGTGCTTTTGTTCTAGTAGCTGATACACTTGAATTTTGAGGTTTGGAGGTGTGATGGTGAAACCATTGTTGAGATTTGCAAATATCATTCATTGTGTTATGTGAGATTTTTTAAATCTCTCCATGAAACTTCTAAACTATTACTTGTTTGCCCTTGTATGGAAAATGGTTATTGAAATATTTTCATGCATTTTGCATTGAATATGCTTTAATTGCATGATCAAGGATATTTTAAATTTGTTTCATGAATGACTGTAAAACCCCAAAAAAAATAATAATAAAAAAATTTATTTGGACTCGAGCCGGATCCGGACCCGACCCAGATCCGTTAGGTGTTAGTCGGCTGCGTGCTTATAAAAGCACGCAACGGCAAAGGGGGGGGGGGAGGTTTCTCGAAACCTCCTTCCCCTCTGTTCTCCTGTTTTCTCTCTCTCTCTCTCTGCACCCTTTCTCTCTCTCTCTCTCTCTGCACCCTCGCCACCGCCTCTCGCTCTCTCGTATCTCTCTCGGTACCCGACCCCCTCTCCCACTCCTTGCATTTGCCGAGCAGCGGCCTCCGACAATGCTCGCAAGCCAGCGACCTTCCCTCCGACAACCCTCTAGGTACGCACAGCCTCCTACTCTCCTTCGTTCGTTTTTCTCTCCCTCACCTCTCTGTTGCGCAGGGAGGGGGGCTGAGCCGCCTCCCTGCTGCGCTAAATCGCAGGGGAGGGGCAGAGCCCCCCCCCCCCCGCGACTCCTTTTAGCGAGGGATGGGCCGAGCCTCTCCCTGTGTCGTATTTTGAAAGTGAGGGGCCGAGCCCCCTCACGGTGGCCTCTGTTTGCAGGGGAGGGGTCAAGCCCCTCCCTGCACCCTTGTAGGCAAGGGAGGGACGAAGCCCCCTCTCTGCGCCTTCTTCTTCTAGTAGGCAGGGGTGTCGCCCCTGCCTCCACTAACTTCGGCAGGTAGGGTGAAGCCCCCTGCCTCCCCCTTTGTGATCGATGGGTAGGGGCCTCGCCCCTGCCTCCTTGCTCCTTAGGCAGGCAAGGATGAAGCCTCCTGCCTCCCTTGTTTTTGTTAGGCAGGGGCGTTACCCCTGCCTCTCTTCCACCTTGTCAGGGAGGGGCACAACCCCTGCCTACTCTCGCTTTCGGAAGGCAGGGGCGCAACTCCTGCCTCTGTATGAACCATCGTTAGGCAGGGGTGCAACCCCCATGCCTCCTCGTTTTTCGCATTCAGCAGGTTTGCAGGGGCACGATGCCCCTGCCTCTGCTTCTTTCACGTCAGGACAACGACAATGCCCCTGTCCTCTCTACCTTTTTGATTGAGATAGCATGTTGACGTCTCGCTTTTGCCGCTCGTACGACGGATCTCGCTCGCACCTCGCGACCCGAGCCGTCAATCGCTTACACCTGCAGACGCCAACAATCTCGCAACTCCCCAAGGTAGGGAAAGATTGCACAGAGGACTTTGACAATTGAATTGAGTTCAATTAACTAAAAAGGACAATTAAATAAATAAATAAATAAATATATATATATATATATATATATATATATATATATATATACGAGTACGCATTTAACTCAAGGACACGGTTTCGCGATCCGTGTTTTATACTTTTTGTCATGTTTTTCGTTTGCCGCCGCGCTTTGCGCCTAGGCTTCGCTTACGCATTCCTGCTTTCAGTCTTTCCTTTGTCGTCGCTCTTTGCGCCCAGGCTTTGCGTTTGCACTACTGCTTATAGTGTTTACTTTGCCGTCGCGCTTTGCGCCCAGGCTCCTGCTTTTGCAAATGTTTCGTTACTGCCTTGCCATTCCAGATGACACTCAAGTTTTTACTCATTGCATGTGCTATAAAGGCATCTTTGTGGAGGATGCAAGGGGCATTTACCGCTCTCCCTCTTGCGATTAGAGTTGAGTCGGAGGCTTAACAATACATCCTCGTCTAAGGAGAGGGATCGCTAGCAAGGGATCCTGACTTTTCGAGTGAGCAGTCCTGCAAAGTAGACTTGAGAATTTAGGGAGCTGCGCAAAAGCATCAAAGACTGCCCAAATCGAAGTATTTGGAAGGATGTGATTGACTGGTTATGTTCGTCTATCCGACATATCTCGGGTAACCCCGAATTGGGGCTTGAGCGAGCTTCTTAGCGGGGGTTTTGTTGAGAAACCCGTATCCCGTTTATCGAGTCCAGTATCGAGTCATGCGAGACATGTAGATACCACAATAGCGGATGAGATTCTAGAAAATCGCATGCCAAATGTTTTCACAAGCTGTTGGCTGTTTCAAAAGTTAAAGAACGTCAAAAGTAAAGTTTGATAAACATTACATCTTTGCGAAACACTTCTGCTGAGGTTCCTATTGAGGAACTATATCCCTTTCATCCTAGAGTACTTGTAGTCGTACACTCCACGCTAGTACTGCGATGATCGGATGAGACGGTCGTGCGACCTCGAACTGTGCTAAATGCACAATGCTGTAAACACATAAAAATGGGATCGCCTTCATAGGCAAGATGCTCAAGTGGCTGAAAGACCACAACATGTAGAATGGGTCGTTAGTTAAGCAACGCCTAACGCACCCATTCGCCTTTTGGTTTCTGTCAAGGGAGAGGATGGATCAGTGAAAAAACTCCAATGGATAGGTTGTTAACAACCACTCCACGGGCAAAGATCTGGCCTCCCCAGTCATTGGAGTTAGGGGAATGGACTATCAAACATTATCCTAGGTGGTAGATCTCATGGACTTCTGCAGAAGTTGGATGCATCCGTTGCCAAGTACCTGCCTTTGGGGAATCCTCTCTCGGCTGAAAGCCGTCCCCTTAGGAGCGGTCTCAACTAGCTATTCGGGTTATTGAAGATACATAGAATAACAGACGCCTGAACTAGTCTCAGTTGTTTCTACGATTCGCATTTGCGCATACCCGCAGGCCAGTAATATCGAAACATAAGTCTGTTCACACTGGTTGATGGGTCATAAGACTTGCTAGTTGCGTGGTAGTTCACAACTTACGATCAAATGAATCGTCATGTTGCGTTTGATAGTTGCATTGCTTACTTGCTTTGAACTGCTTACCTACTTACCGGTTTAACTGCTGATAAGCTATAAACTGCTTAGCATGCTGAATTAAATGTTCCTAATTCAGTTTCTTGTAATCTCTCTTGTGCACCTACTAGTTTTTCGCGAAACTAACCCATTCTATGGGTACAGGTGGTGATTAGGTATACCAGGGGCGATGGCGCGATTTCAAGATGGCTTCGAGATTTTTTTTCCTGCTCTTAGCTCGCGTCCTAGACGTTTTTGGGTTTTCTCACGGATTTTCTTTGGGATATCTGAATTTTGTACTATTTGGAAACTTCTTTAAATGAAAGTGGCTTTTCCAAGTGTTTTGCAATTAACATGTGTAGTGAGTTTTGGTTCTTTTAGCTAACGTGCCCAAAATTGTCAGTTTGCCTTTCTAAATTCAATAAAAGAATTATCTTCCGCTGATTACATAAACAAACTCTAAAAGGAAAGATATTTTCTTCTAGTCTCTTGCCTGTTTTTTGAAAGGTTCGCAAGTTTGCAATTTTGGGGCATTACAATGACTATCTTGCATGCTTTGCATAAATTTAATTAATGCTTTTCTAAGCATTTGCTAATGAAAAGTCTCTTATATTTTTTACTTGTGACTCTACGTGAGTTGTTGATGTGTATCTCCATTGTGAGAATTCTTGGTCTAAGCACTTCTTGATATTTGTGAGATTTTAAATATTTTTTTTTTATTTTTTTTTAAGTTTTCTCTTGAAAGGTTTTCTTGTATTTGGTCAATAAATGACTTTTTCATTGATTCTAAACTATTGTATGGTTCATTCGTATATGTATTAGTTGTATGGTTAATATTGCTTCTAAAATATAATTGTTAAAAGTAATATTCATATGTCTTGAGGTGGTCATACGTAATTAAGCATAATTACGTATGCCTACTTGTAATTGTGTTACACCTAATCACCTCTTCAAATAGGTGATTAGGGTTAATGAATCGATAAGCTCTCTCTCTCTCTCATCTCTTTGAAATCGAACCTAGGGCTGAAAGAAAACAACATGGTATGAGAGCGGGTTTCCCTTTTGGGATGACGCTGCTGCTGCTGAACGTGAAGACATCGACTGGATTAAAAATTTTATAGATCAAGGTTAGATCGGATTGATATCGTCTTGGGTTTAGCATTATTTTTAATGGATGCAGTTGAACTATTGCAGTCGGCGATCAGATTTAAAAATAGGGATCAATCACTGTTGAATGTTTGGGAACAGATCTTTGCTTTGGAAGATTAAATGGTAGTTGTTTTCAATCTCAAAGTTGATAGTCGTTGTTTAACCTTTGGTTGTCGTGGTAGTGTTCTGATCACTATTGTGATCTGAAACAAAGTATGCAGGAGATTATTGTTTCACATAAATAGTTGGTTGGCTAAATTTTTTTTGGTTGCCCCGGGTGAAAGAAATTTTACATGGCTGAGTCACGTGCTTTAGATAATCATCAAAAGGGAGAGGCCATTGGTGAATATAAGGCCTTTGCAAATCCATTTTCATATGGATGTTCAGTTAAGCTAGATGATTCGAATTATGCGAGGTGGTCTCGCACCTTCATAATGTCTGTTTCCGTTCATCGGGAAAAGCACGTCTTGTTGGAATTGGAGCCCACTGAAAGAATAGGAAAATATGCCACCTGGGATGAAGACAATGACATCGTGATGTCATGGATAATGAACAATGTACAACCACATATAGCTGATGGACTAATTTATTACACCTCAGCTAAACAAATGTGGGACAATCTCCGTGATACATATTCTCATGAAACTAATGTCAGTCGTATTCTACAAGTTGAGTAGGAGATTTATCAGTTGCAACAAGGAGATCAAACTTTAGCGCACTACTATGCCTCAGTTAAATATGCTTTTGAGAGGCTAAATGCACACAGACCCTTATGGTGCACCAATCAGAAGATCCATCAGGAGCAGACTATGGTTGCTCGTTTTCTTACAGGGTTGTCATCGGAATTCTCGGTTGCCAAAGTCCAAATGCTAACAAGTTTTGATGTTGCTACTCTTGCAGAGTCCTATAATCGTCTGAGTAGGCTTGCCATCACTCTTCCTCAAACTCATTCTGAATCACAGACATCTGCCCTAGCAATCACCTCAAGTCGTAGAAAGGTACTTTCTTGAGTTTTCGAGGAAGAGATCGAGGTCGTAGTACTGGAGGTAGAGGAAGACCTAAATGTACATATTGTGGTAAAATTGGACATCTTGAAGATAGGTGCTGGGATAAGACTGGTCGACCTCCTATTCCATCACCTAAACCGAATGCATCCAAGGCTCAAGTTGTTAATCTCGAGGCATAGAACCACACTACCTCCTCCAGCGATTCAGTTATTCTCAGTCGTGCAGAGTATAATGAACTGATGTCTCACCGGCTTCCCAGTTTGAGTGCCCCTATGCCTGTTGCTGATGTGGCATGCTCTACAGGTGATAGCCTGAGTTATCAAGGTAGTAGATGGATTATTGATTCTGGCGCCTCTAGACATTTGTGTGAGATTTCCCATAATTTTTCTAAGCTACATCCTATTGCAGAACGTCGCAATGTTATACTTGCTGATGGGAGATCTTCTCCTGTTGTAGGCCAAGGAAACATTCCTATATCCCCCACACTTCAATTGACTAATGTCCTTCATGCTCCTTCATTTCCTCAGAACTTACTATCTGCTAGTCGTATTGCTAAGGAGAATAATTGTAAGGTGATATTTGATCCTGTGTGTTGCATTTTTCAGGACTTGCTGACGGGGAAGCAGATTGGTGAAGGCCATGAGGAGGGTGGTGTCTATTATCTACATCAGCCGGTTGGATCCATGAATTCTGTGCCTGAGCCATCTTCCAGTACCTATCAGTGGCATCTTCGTCTTGGTCATGTTTCTTTGCCAAAACTTCGTAGACTTATTCCTCAGATTTCTCCATCTGATTCATTCCAGTGTGACGCCTGTCTATTGGGCAAACATCATAGAAGCTCCTTTCCTTCTCGTCAGAGTCCATCGAGTCAAACAATGTTTGAGATTTTGCATGTTGATGTATGGGGACTTAGTAGAGTACCTAGTCGGTCTCAGTGTCGTTATTACTTAGTTATTGTGGATGATTTTTCCAGATTGTCATGGGTTTTCTTAATAAAAGAAAGGTCTGAGGTTGCCTCCATTCTTATATCTTTAATTATTGAAATAAAGACTCAGTTTCAGTCTCTCATCAAGCTTATCCGCACAGATAATGCTCTTGAATTCAAATCCAATGAATTGTTACAATTTTATCGAAGCCGTGGCATTCGTCCTCAAACTACTTGTGCCCATACATCTCAGCAAAATGGCATTGCTGAAAGAAAACATAGGCATCTTCTAGATGTAGCTCGCACCCTTATGTTGCAATCAAATATGCCATCCTCATACTGGGGGGACGCTGTTCTCACCGCTTCTTATCTCATTAATCGTATGCCATCTTCATCTTTGGAAGAACAAATTCCCTTGCACATTCTCTATCCTAATGCTCCTTTGTTCCCGATTTCTCCCAAAGTATTTGGATGTGTTTCCTTTGTTCATAAACTTGGATCTAACCGTGATAAATTGTCTGCCCAAGCTATCAAGTGTGTATTTCTTGGATATCCGAAAAATCAAAAAGGCTACCGGTGCTATGATCCCATCTCCCAACGAGAGTATGTTAGTGCAGATGTATCTTTCTTTGAATCTGTTCCTTATTTTTCTACCACTGCATCCAGACTGCATGTTGAACAGGGTGATACCCTGCCTCTTCCCATTCCTCCTTTTCCTTTGGAGTCATTTTCTAAGTCTATCTCTCATTCTCAGTCTCCCACATTTGCTCGGTACCAGGATCCTCCTCTGGTGTACACTCGCAGATCACCACCTGAATCAGCACCTACACCATCGCCTTGTTCAAAAGTGAGTTCTCCTGAAAATATTACGATGTCTAATGTTGATGATGACAGACTTATTGCTCTCAGAAAAGGTAAAAGGCAATGCACATTACATCCTATCTCCAATTTTGTTACTGAGGCACGACTTGGGGTTCACTTGAGGAATTTTATCTCTACTTTATCTGCCACTTCTGTCCCACTTAATCATCAACAAGCATTATTAGATCCTAAGTGGAAGCAAGCAATGCAGGTCGAGATGGATGCCTTGCTCTCATGTGACACATGGGATTTGGTTGTTCCTCCCACTAATGCAGATATCGTTGGATGTAAGTGGGTCTACACCATTAAGTACAACTCAGATGGCTCAATTGAAAGGTACAAGGCCCGGTTGGTCGCTAAAGGGTATACTCAAACATATGGAGTTGACTTTTTTGAGACCTTTTCTCTAGTAGCCCGTCTTGGGACTATTCGGTTGGTCATATCTGTAGCTGTCCATTATGGATGGAGTTTATGTCAGTTAGATGTGAAAAACGCCTTCTTATATGGAGATCTATCTGAGACAGTGTACATGCAACAGCCTCTCGGGTTTGAGGTTCATGGGGAGTGTAGCTAGGTGTGCAAACTAAAGAAAGCTATATACAGTCTTAAACAAAGTCCATGTGCATGGTTTCAGAATTTATTTGAAATTATGTCTGCATTTGGCTTCAACAGGTCATCTTCAGATCACTCCTTGTTTATTAAGAAAACCTCCGCTGGTATTGTGGTTATGGTTGTATATGTAGATGATATTATCCTTACAGGGAGTAGTGCAAAGGATATCTCAGACACAAAGATTCATCTTCAGAAGCATTTTGTCACAAAAGATCTCGGTTCTCTTAGATATTTTTTGGGCATAGAAGTGGCCAGAAACAATGAGGGGTTAGTCTTATCACAAAGAAAGTATGTACTTGATCTACTACAGGAAACAGGGATGTTAGGCGCCAAACCAGCCAATATACCAATGGATCCTAAACTGCATATGTATGATGAAGAAGCAGAACCTATTGACAGTGGAAGTTTTAGATCCCTGGTTGGCAAACTTTTATATGTCACTGTAACACAGCCAGATATCTCCTTAGCAGTGAGTAAGATAAGCCAATTCATGGACAAACCTACTCGAGTGCATTGACAGACAACTATGATGATTCTCAGGTATTTGAAATCCTCTCCTGGAAAGGGATTGCTATATGAACAAGGCTCCAACCTTGATATAATTGCATACTCAGAAGCAAACTATGCAGGGGCCATCGATGATAGAAAGTCCACCACAGGGTTCTGCGTGTTTGTCGGAGGAAACTTAATTACTTGGAGAAGTAAGAAACAAACTGTGGTAGCTCGTTCCAGTGCTGAATCAGAATATAGAGCTATGGCTTAAACTGCTGCTGAAATGATGTGGGTTAGGTCCATTCTAAAAGATCTACAAGTGTTGATTCCATCTCCAATGTTGATGATGTGTGATAATCGAGCAGCTACCCATATAGCTAACAATCCTGTTTTTCATGAGAGAACGAAACACATTGAAGTTGATTGTCACTATATACGTGACTTAGTGCCGGTGGGGCATATTCCTACTAGTCATGTGACGTCTGAAGACCAAGTTGCAGACGTCTTCACCAAGCCTCTCGCAAGTGCAAGTTTCTCAAGATGTTGCAGCAAGCTGAGCATGATAGATATCTATGCTCCAGCTTGAGGGGGAGTGTTAAAAGTAATATTCATATGTCTTGAGGTGGTCATACGTAATTAAGCATAATTACATATGCCTACTTGTAATTGTGTTACACCTAATCACCTCTTTAAATAGGTGATTAGGGTTAATGAATCGATAAGCTCTCTCTCTCTCTCTCTCTCTCTCGTCTCTTTGAAATCGAACCTAGGGCTGAAAGAAAACAACAATAATAGTTGATTGATCCATGATTGTCATATTTGTCTTTTCTTAATCTTTATTTTATGATTTGTTGAATTATCTCTTGTATCTTCTGTTGGGTAAAAATGATTCGTTCAAGAAAATCTATCTATGAGTAATTTACTCTCCTTTGTGAGATTTTATGATCCTTTTTGAGTTATTTATTCATGTTATTAATGTTTGAAAAACCATATTCCATGCCTTTTATGCATTAATGTGCTTTTTTGTAACAAATATATGTGAATTGACTTTGAATAATGTATGCTTTTATGAATGTTTAAAGCAATTAGTGATTTATGAGCTTATCCTTGAGATATTTTATTCATGCATCTCTCCTTTTGATAATTTCTAATTATGTTCTCTTATGAATTAAGAACTATGATTTCTTAAAAAAATATTTATTGAGGTGAGTCTCTCAATGACTATCGTGTTTGAAAAATTAATGATTTTTAAAATTAATGTCAAAATTTTTTCTTACTTTAAGGGTGACATACAAGATTGCACAAACTATCGTGGTATAAAACTCATGAGTCATACTATGAAACTTTGGGAGAGGGTGATTGAGCATAGGTTGAGGAAGGTTGTCATGATATCGGAGAATCAATTTGGTTTTATGCCTGGAAGATCAACTATGGAAGCTATACATCTTCTTAGACAAATTATTGAGATATATAGAGAGAGAAACAAAGATTTGCATATGGTTTTTATTGATTTAGAGAAGACATACGATAGAGTACCTAGGGATGTTCTCTGGTGGACAATGATGAAGAAATGTGTTTCTCTCAAGTACATTTTTATAATTAAAGATACTTACGAAGGAGTGGTAATCAATGTCCGCACTTGTGGAGGGGTGACAAACAATTTTCCTATAACAGTTGGGTTACATCAAGGATCTACATTAAGCCCTTTCCTATTTGCTATAGTGATGGATGAGCTTACGAAATCAATTCAAGAAAATGTGCCGTGGTGTATGTTGTTTGCTAATGATATTGTTTTGATTGATGAGTCTAGAGCGGGGGTTAATGCTAAGTTAGAATTATGGAGACAAACATTGGAAGCAAGATGTTTTACGTTGAGTAAGAGTAAGACAGAATATATGGAATGTCGGTTTAGTAAGCAACGCAGTAGTGATGAGAGTGTAGTGAAGCTTGGCGAGCAAGAAATATCGGTGGATTACTGTTTCAAATATTTGGGATCTATCATTCGAAATGATGGAGAAATTGATGGAGATGTAAACCATAGGATAAAGGTTTGGTGGATGAAATGAAAAAGTGCAACTGGAGTGCTGTGCGATCGTAGAATGCCATTGCGGTTGAAGGGAAAATTTTATAGGACGACAATTAGGCCCGCTTTATTATATGGTACGGAATGCCGGGCTGCCAAGAGACATCATATTCAAAAAATGAGTGTAGTTGAGATGCGTATGCTTCGATGGATGTGTGGAAATACAATAAAAGATAAGATTCGAAATGAGGAAATACGTAAGAAGGTAGGCGTTGCATCCATTGAAAATAAGATGAGAGAAAATCGTTTATGGTGGTTTGGACATATTCGGCGAAGGCCTAATGATGCTCCAGTTAGAAGGATGGACAAATGGAAAAATATATTAGTCAAAAGAGGTCGAGGTAGGCCTAAGAAGACTTGGATGGAGATGATAGGAAAGTATATGAATGTTTTGAACCTCACCGAGGACATGACATTGGATAGAAATGATTGGAGGAGAAGGATTCACGTGGAGGACCCAGAATGATTTTCTTTTTTGGTTCATATCGTCGACCCTAATTGTTTTGGGATGAAGGCGTAGTTGTTGTTGTTGTTGTTGTTGTTGTGTTTAAATGGTTTTGAAAATTGATAAATTGTCTTATTAAATATTTTTTATATATGGCCATCCTCTCTCCGTAATATATAACTAATATAGTTATTTTCAAAATATTTTTTATGTTTTATAATATATATGTGTATAGTTGGGATGTTTTGTTAGCTCTATTTAAAGGTTCTCAAGTATAGATGATATTGAAGATTCTAAATACCGTTAGCATAATAGACCATATGATTGAAGATTAAGAGCACCCTTTAAGGAAGCAACAAATGGAAGAACTTGATGAAGTCAATAAAGACATTTTATGTAATGGGTTCTTTTTTGTAATTGCAAACTTACATTGAGTTACCATAAGTTTGAGGGGGGGTGTTAAGATATATGTATCTTTGTACATATTATATATATATATATATATATATATATCAGTCAACTAAAGTTAACTAGGACTAGCCGTTGGGAGCTAGTCCAACCTCTAGTCTTCTAGTCATTGGACCCTCTCCAACGGCTAGTAAGGTTCCTCCTTACTCTCTCTTCTCTCCTCTTTCTCTATAAATTGTGGGTTTGTGTATGAGTGAAGGTTGAGAGAGTGATGGGTAGATTTAGGTTCTTTGTGAATGTTTTGTAGTGAGGTACTTTGTATTTTTGAATTTCATTCTTGGTGAAATTATTCGTTCATAATATTTGTGTTCTATTTTTATTCAAATATATTATATTTGGGTTCTTGGTATTCATTTCGAAGTGCATCAGGATTCGTGCCATTTCATGACACCTTCGTGCTTGATGTAAAGGAGGATCCATTGCTCGAACATGTGGATCAACCTGGGAGACTTGAGGACTAGGCTCAGGAAGGTTCTCCTCTATTTGGTCAAATTGTTCAACAAAGGACTGAGTGGGTACACCTAAAGGCCTTCTATTATAAGTCATCAAGTGTAAAACCCGAAAATTTTTGTTACAAAATATTTTAAAATATGTAAATTGGGCCTAGATCCAAATTGCAGATCCAGGACCCATAAAGGGGTATTTATGCTTAAATAATTGTGTTATATTAAAATAATTTTAATATTAGTAATAAAATAGAAATATACGTATATATATATATATATATATTAAGCGAACTCGAGGATCCACAGTTGGATCCAGCTTGCGGATCCATATTGATGGGGGTCTTGGCCGATAAAAGGGAGTGGAGAGGGAGCCCTCTCCACTCGTCTCTCCCTCTCTACTCAGTCTCTCTCTCCCTCTATCCCTCACTCTGTCGAGTTGGGTGTGCATCGGAGGGGAGGAGGTCGCCGGCGAGCTGCGACAAACCACACCCACCAAAGCCCTCCAGCGAGCACCCTTCTTCACGGCAGCAGCGTGGAGCGACACCAGCCGACCGTGCATACGCGCCTCCAGCCTCCGATCGCCGGAAGGATCGCCGGAAAAGCTCCAAAAAGGTACGGTGCTTCTTGGATTTTGGGTGAGGAATCGAACAGGAGTTCGATTCCATACGTTGATTTGAGATGGGTTCCTGAGACACCCCTCTCTTCTTCAATGGTATCTTTGGGCTGGGATTTAAATAGTTGAAAAAAAAAAGAAAATCCCAAATCGGGCCCATTGTGGGGTCGACTGAGGTAGTGGATGATTCAGCCGTGTAGGTCCCGAGTGTTTTATAGGGATTACCCCATACTTGGGGGTTTCTCAGTTAGGAAACGAGTAACTCAGGTGCCCTGAGTTCTCTTTTTTTTCTGTCGATATTTATATTTTATTCTATGACAGGTTAAGGAGGTTCTTAATGTTTCTTTTTGTCTTCTCTCTACACTTGTTAGAAGTAGAATGGTATAACATAACATGGGGGTCGAAATTTGCTGTTAGCCGATCTTTGTGTTACATTTTCCTCTGTTTTCTCTGCCAAATGTTCCATTCTTGGATATGATATGGTAACCATAATCTAAAGTCATGAAAACAGTTGGTTTATGCGTATGGAGTTAAGTCTTGATACTGTTACTCACCTAAAATATGTTTATTTGAACCTGAGTGCTTGTATTCTTGAAACCAAGTACTTAAGGATTGTTTGGGATTTGTAGATGCGGTTGTTAATTGGCTAATTAAGCCTCCGAAATGTACTGCATATCCTGTCTTGTTAATTCCATAATGTAGCATTTTATTTTGGAATGAATATTGGATTCCCAGAATTTGAATTTTTGTTTTCAGTTTGCATTTGATTATTTTACTAATAGAAGGGGTATGTCATTTTACCCTTCCGTGGGGGACTTCTTGTTGTAATGAGTTTAGAGGATTGAAACAACTCTACTTCTTGTGAAAGTTATTTAGCTTTTATTCATTTCTTTGCTAAATAAACCATTAGTGTCCAATCTTTTTCCTACCCTAATTGTGGTTATTCATAAATTACATATTGGTTGGTACTATCAAGAAGGAATTCGATTGTTATTTAAACTGCATATGTGAGGGTCGTTTCATGTTGAACTGAAATTGATAATCCTATCATGAAACTGCATCTGTGTGGGCTTGTTTTCCTTTCACTTATGATTTGACTAAGGTATATTCATTTGGTTATCATATGAATAGCCGATGGGGTTATATGATTTATAATATGAAGTTCAATATAAAGTGACATTGAGAGTATTACTTGCTGGACTGAATTGACTAAACTTCTAGCTAGGAGGTTGGCGGGTCTGGGATTGGTAAGCTCGACTAACTTCCCTAGCATATGACAAAGCTTACACTTTTGCCTAGTAATTATGTAAATGTTGTTTTGCTTTCCATCATACTAGTTGTGAAATCTGGAAGGTGAGTATGATTTGATTATTGATAATTTTTCTTGGGCATGAATGCTTGATTTATTATGTGAAGTGGTACATGAACACTCACACACTTAAAGAAACCATGGATTTGGTTAATACCCATATGTGATGTAGGTAACACACACATATTGAAAATGCATATGAATGAATTATGACATGCATATGTTTGGGTTGATATTTGCGTGAATATATATGCTTTTTGGCATTTTGGCTTAGTGTTATAAATGAAACACTATTTTGGTTTTATTATGTGATGCACCGATGGCCTAAATGGACCATTATCGGCTTGGAGAGTCGTGGGTTTGGTTTTCTTTCACATATGTTTTTAATTGCATCACTTAAACCACATAAGATGGTTTGGCACGTTACTACACTGTTCTAGTGGTTTATACGGGCTGGAGTCTCGAATGGGTCCCCGTAAGGGAGGATGCGGGTTTTCACTTTACTTTTGCATATGGTGTTGCAAACTTAAAGAATGGACTTAAATAAAAATATAATGAATAAGAACAGTGTAATATACATTCTGGGATATCTCATCTGGAGTATGAGAATCTTGGATATCCGGTCTTGGGGAGACTGTGAGGATAAAAAACTCTGTGTGCTATAATTTGTTCCCCTGAACCCGATATTGAGGTTCTTTCTCCTGACCACGGTTTTAGGGAGAGTCCGTCACTTTACCCGGGAGTGGTGTGTTTTGACACAACTGTTGTTTATGGTACCAATGAAGTGACACTTGTGAGCGTGGGGTGTCCCTTGTGTCCCCGCCATTAGATGTGGAGGTCTAATGTTCCGATGGATGGTGTTGTTTCCTGATATCGGTCGATGGCTAAGTTGGAACCCAGTAATAAAATACAAATTGTGTGTTAAGCTACCCTGAGAACCTACTTGACCTCGGGGATTGTACCCGTTTGGTGTATCCGCGGGCAACGGTAATTAAAAAGAGGAACTTAAGGTTGTGTGCATTTAATAGGGCATGCATATGGAAAGATGAAACTTAAATGAAAGATAACAGAAAAAATCATGCATTGCACATAATCATGCATTTTTCTGTTATGCATTAGATCATGCATGTTTTGAATCATTATCTATATCATGACATGAGTTGGTGGTATCATAAGATTTACTTGGTGAAATCATGCTGCAAGGTTTGACTATTTAGTTTCTGATATATGATACTGTTTTACTATTCTTGACTGGTGAGTATATGCAATTATTGGTAGTTATGGATAATTGAATGTTGCAAATTTTATATCTGCACTCACTCAAATCACTGCATGAAATCTTATCCATATTCTTTCTCTCACCTGGTTTCTTTAGAAGTAGCTGTGCTCAGAATTTCGGTTCTGACACCCTACTTTGTTGTTTTTTCATAAGATATGGTGAACAGTGAAGTTGGACATGCATCTGGGGATGGATGAGAGTCATACGGCTTCAACAGAGGACAGAGTGACTCTTTCTTAAATTCTTCTTGCTTCTTTCCAGTTGTCGCTTTATTTTCAGTTGAATAAAACCTTGTCTTTGAAATTTTCTTACTCATTAATAAAAGAGTTTTAGTTGATTGATATGGATGATGATTGCAACTTCGTTTGTGGTGGTTGGGCTATCCAATGGAAAGTGGAACTGTGAGGACCCCAGATCTCTGGGAAGGTTTCCGCAACTCTTAGAAAAAAGAATATTCTGCATTTTTAAAGGGTATGGATTGGGGTCGTTACATCAAGTCCTCCTTTTCATCTTCGGACTTCTCAGGAAAGGGTATAAGAAAGGAGAAAGTAGGCTCAAAATTTTCTTCTGAATATAGAGGCTCATAATATGGTATATGTTCTAAGAATTGCATGTGTAACAACTCCAATTCATACCCTTTGAAAATGCGGAATATTTTTTTTCTAAGAGTTGCGAAAAACTTTTCAGAGACCCGGGGTCTTCACAGTTCCAATTTCAACTGGATAACCAAACACCACAAACGAACTTGCAACCATCATCCATAAGAACCAAAACAATTTCTTTATTTATGAATAAGAGTGAATTTCAGAGACAATGTTTTATTCGACTGAAAATAAAGCGACAACTGAAAGAGCAAGAATGATTGAAGTAAAAGAAAGAGCCACTCTGTCCCCTGCCGAAGCTGTCAAGCTCAAGTATGATTCTCATCCATTCCCAGTAGCCAGTCAAACCTCACTGTTCACAATTTCCTGTGAAAAACCAACAAAGTAGGGTGTTAGAACCGAAATTCTGAGCACAACTACTTCTAAAGAAACCAAGTGAGACAAAGAACATGGATAAGATTTCATATAATGATTTGAGTGAGTGCAGATATAACAATTTGCAGTGTCTAACAATTCATACATGCGACAGATTGCATATACTCACCAGTCGAGAACAGTAAAGCAGTGTCATATATCAAAAACTAAATAACCAAACCTTGCAGCATGCTTTCAGGAAGTAAATTACATAACACCACCATATCATGTCATGATATGGAGAACAATTCAAATATGCATGACCTAATGCATAACAGGAAGATGCATGACTTCTTTTCAATGCATGAGTCCTTTTATTATCTTACCTTTAAGTTTCTTTTTTCCTTTGCATATACATGCCCTATTAAATGCACGCAACTTTAAATTCTTCTTTTTAATTTCCGTTGCCAGCGGATACACCAAACGGGTACAAACCCCGAGGTTAAGTAGGTTTCCAGGGTAGCTTAGTACGCAATTTGTATTTTATTACTGAGTTTCAACTTAGCCCTCGACCGAATCACTTTCGGAACATTAGACCTTCACATCTAATGTCGGGGACACAAGGGACACCCCATGCCCACAAGTGCCACTTCCTTGGTACCAAAACAATCACAACTGTGACTAATACACCACCCTCAAGTAAAGTGACAGACTCTCCCTAAAACCGTAGTCAGGAGAAGGAACCTCAATATCGGGTTCAGGGGACAAAATTATAGCACACAGAGTTTTTGTATCCTCACAGTCTTCCCAAAACCGTATCTTTAAGATCTCCATTCTCCAGATGGAAGATCCGAGAACATATATTACACTGTTCTTTATTATATTTTTAATTTACCTCAATTCTTTAAATTTGCAACACCATATGCAAAAGTAAAGTTAAAACGCGCACCCTCCCTTGCGGAAACCCTTACGGGACTCTAGCCCGTGAGGATCACAGCAACAGTGTAGTAGTGTGACATACCAACTTATGTGGTTTAAGCGATGCAATCAAAAACATATGTGAAAGGAAAACAAACCCATAGCTCTCTAGGCCGATGATGGTTCAATTAGGCCATCGATGCTTCACATAATAAAACCAAGTAGTGTTTATTCATAACATTAGGCCAATAGTGCCAAAAGCATGTGCACTCATGCAAACATAACCCAACCATATGCATGTCATTTCTCAATCATATGCATTTTCATTGTGTGGTACCTACATCATATACGTGTATTAACCAATGCATATATCTTTTGAGTGTGTGAGTGTAAATGTAAAATTTCACATATTCATCAAATATACATGCTCAAGAAGAAATATCAATAACTGAGTCATACTCACATTCATGATTCTGTCAATGGGCAACCTGAAATATCAGTGAGAATATCCAAGATTTCTGTAAATGGGTAACTTAAAATACATCAACGAAGGCAGTCAATTCTCAATAAGCTTTTGAAAACAAACCAAAAATTCAATGATTCAACGTGACTAATGCACCCAATTTACACACTACACCGAATATGAATGAGACTGCAAAAAGTATAGCTCACTCATGTGTGCAGTTTCCTGTTACACCCACATTGCCTTATTATTCTAGAACCACTGGTAAATCAACAATTCTTATGTAAATATGATGGCAACCCAAGTTAGGTTTCCAGAATCTCATGATGCATCTCTTTCGTACCTTACAGTGTCATGTGTACAGGCTGCACACAAGGATATGCTTGTGCACCTAATAAATCTGTCTTCATATTTGATATGTCACAGTATGACAGTAAGTGCCAATAAAGAAACAATTACAGACAATTGGAACAAATTTCTGATTCTTGATGACCCAATCCAAGCATGGTCGTTATATGACCCCTTTTATCTACGCATATGCATGTTTTAAGAATACGATACTCAAATGGAGACAACGAATACAAATCAAGTCTGGAATCATGTATTCGATCCAAGATTTCAACAACAAAGAAGATCAGTTGATTTCATTAGCATGCATAGCATTTTCTTTTCAAACACAAGAACCGAGAATTTGGCGAAGAAATAAGAGGGGAAAAAGACTCAGGCAATGGGAGACATTCCATGGTCGACCATTACCCACGAAACCTCAATGGCCCAACCTGTGATTTCCTTGTTGGAAAACAAAAACAACACAGAAAAGGTGCCAAGAACACAATTCCAAGAATACGATACCCCAAAACGAAATTTAATTTAAATAGCAACCAAGATTTCAATAAGAAAGACAGTTAGTTTTCCTTTTTTGTAAATTAATTTGCATACACAATAATTCCCTTTTCAACCAAATGAAAGGAAAATAGGCGAGCAAGAAGGGGAGTAAATCGGGCCATGGGAAACCATTCATGGTCCGCCCTTTCCCCAAGGTTCTTGAAGGGAAACAACCCTCTAAGGGCGTTCGATAGATTCCCATCACAAATCGGTATACAGAATCGAATCCATATTCGATTCCTCACACAGTTTCAAGAGAAGCACCGTACCTTTTTCAGTGATTTTCCGGCGATCGGGGGCTACAGTCGCGAGGGCAGGGCCGATTGGTGTCGCTCCACTCACTGCTGTGACAAGGGGTGCTCGACGAGGCTTTCGATGGTAGCAGGTAGCCGGAGCTTTGCCGGTGGTGGAGCTCCCTTCTGGTGCGCACGAAAATGAGAGGGAGAGATGAGAGAGATGAGTAAAGAGGAAAAAATGGATGAGT
The DNA here is from genome assembly GCF_984573655.1 of Nuphar pumila. NCBI lineage: Eukaryota > Viridiplantae > Streptophyta > Magnoliopsida > Nymphaeales > Nymphaeaceae > Nuphar > Nuphar pumila. Next base: position 59,906,894 of record NC_143265.1, read on the forward strand.
GAAGGGGAAGGCTTCCCCTTTTAACGAGACGATCCCTTCTCCCCTCCGGAAAAGATGGGGGGAGTCGGTTTCGCCTTGCGTAAACCCCGCTCCCCCTTTTCTTGATTTTCTGCAAGAATCGTGCCCTAGGCACGATTCTTGTTTACAAAACCTTATAAAACCTCACACGGGTCCAGGTCCGGGTCGCGGGGTACAAAACCTTATAAAACCTCACACGGGTCCAGGTCCGGGTCCGAGCCCCGCGACCCACGATGCCGCTGGATGCACCTTTAGCGTGGATCCGGGTCGCTCGTGAATGACGGATCCTCAGTTGGATCCTTGTGGGTTCAACCCTCTTCTACTCGGGATCCAAATCCCAATTTGGATTCGGGCTGGTTATAAGAGTGGATTCGTCTGAAACTATTTACTGCTTTCTTTATTTTATTATGATTATATATATCAATATATATATATATATATATATATATATATATATATATATATATATATATATATATATGGGTATATGGATCCGAAAGGTGGATCCCGAACCCATCTACGCACCATCTTAAATAGTTATCCCTCGAATTAATTAAAATTATTGCACTTATATATACATATAAGATTATATGAGGTAAATTTATTCGTAAAGATCCCTTTATGGGTCCCGGATCCGAGACTTGGATCCCAGGACCAAATCACAATGTTATGAAATTTGTATTATAATATATTTAAATAAATGCCTAAAAATTTGTGGTTATTACATCATGTCTTGATGTCCAAACCTTCTTTCCCACGGGATCGTAGCAACGATATCCTTTTTGTTCTTCAAGATAACCTATAAAACAACACTTCACAACTTTAGATAACTTATCTCTTTGCTGAGATGGTAGAAGAAGCACCTGCTACTAAATACCCTCAAGGCACCATAGTCAGATTTTTTAACAAACAATATTGTAAATAGAGAATCTTTTCCAATTACACTTGAAGGCATACAATTTATCAAGTATCCAACCACCCTTACAGCTTCAACCCAAAATTCTTTAGGCATCTTACCATTAAAAAGCAATGATCTAGTGGTTTCCAATAGATGCCTATTCTTTTTTTCTGTTGCACCATTTTGTTCTGGAGTGTAACGACATGACCTCTGGTATACAATTTCCTTCTCACTCAAAAACTCCTACAGATTGTGCCCCATATACTCTCTCCCGAAATCTAAACGTAGAGTCTTCACTTTAGTTGTAAACTAAGTTTCAACAATGACAAAATTTCTTGAAGATGTCAAACAATTCACTATAATTTTTCATAAAGTATATTCATGCATATCTAGTAAAATCATTAATAAATGTCACAAAATATGATGAACCTCCTCTAGACACAACGGGAGAAGATCCCCAAACATCAGAGTGAACAAGCTCAAAAGGACTCATGGACTCTACCTCTCTTTAACCAAACAAGAGAGCATGACTCTTGGCTAACATACAGCTCTCACAACACCTAACATCATCAGACACTTCATATTTACAATCACCAAGGACACCATTAGAAACCATATATTGTAATCTAGACTTTGACACATGACCCAAACAAACATGCCATAACGTAGATGACTCCAATGCAGCTGCTCCAAAATTAGCCTCATCCAACCCTTCGGGTCTCTTATCTAAATGGTCTAGGAAGTAAAGATGACCTTGGTTATGCCCAGTCCCAATCTTCCTCCTTAACCACCGATCATGCACAAAACAATGATCTGGAGTAAAGACAACATCACAGTTAAATTTAGTAATTTGTCCCACAGAAATCAAGTTCATAGCAAGGGAGGGAACTAAATAAACTTCAGGAATATTCAAGTTTTTATCATAATTAGAGATAGAAGAAACAATTCCAACTTTGGAAATAGACATGAAAGATCCATTTGCAGTACAAAATGCACTACAACATGGTTTTCAGTTGGTCAAGATAGACTCATCAACTGTCATATGACTTGAAGCTCAGGAGTCTATTAGCCAACCCGAACTCATACCAGATATACCTGCTAGAGCACTATCCGATGTACCAGGAGGAGAGGGGAAAGCAGAAGTGGCAGTCTGGGCAAGAAGCTGTTGAAGCTACAATTGCAACTGATCAATCCTAGAGTGCACAGACGCCTGAGCATCAGAAGTAGATGAAGTCATGACAATAGAACCACCTTCTTCATTCTTTACGACACTCTTTAGTTCACTTGTTGCACTTGTAGCAGACACACCCTCAACTGTCCTCATATTCTTCCTTTTCAAGACTGGGAGGTCTTTTTCATATCGCCTAACTCCTTACAGTAGTGGTATCTTACTCCACTTATATCACTCTTGGGTGCTCCTAATTTAGCACCACCAAAACCACTCAACTGCCTTGTGGTTGCCATCACAGAATCACTAGAGGAGCCCATCCCAAAAGACTTCATCTTTGTTTCCACTGCAATAAGTTCAGATAGAGCTTGTGCCGCAGATGGAAGGAATGTCCTATGAAGCATGTGTTAAAATATATGTGTATATATATATATATATTGGTATTGTAATAGTTAAATGCCCTATGGGGGCATTTCTGTCTTTTCACATGTAATAAATACTGTTTATTAAAAACAGTATTTTTCTTCTTTTATTATTTTCTTTTTACTGTTACCTTTTTTGCAATTAGGGAGTTCCTTGAGGGGCTCTATGGTCTTTTAGACCATAGAGTCGTTGGGAGCTCCCCAAGGTCACTCCCTCTCCTCCTTTTTTGTGTATAAATTGGGGTTCTCTCCCCCTTATTCTCTCAATGCTTTTTCAAGCATATTATCAATAAACTTCTTATTCTTTTACTTGTTTGTTTGTGTTGCCCTTTGTTGGCACTTTGTATTGTCCCATGGTAGATTTGTGCTTTTGCACTCTTGTGTTTGTGTTGTGCCTTTGTATTGTCCACTCTTGGACTTGTATGTGCCTTTGCACTTTGTTCTTGTAATTCTGCTTACTTCATTATAGCATGGTACTCTTAGCACCATCAAATTCAGGACGGAAAGCCATAAGAAACTTTATCAATTGATTATTCTCTCTATTTTGGCCATTTATCTCTCCACATGCTTGACAATCCTTACATTTGTCACACTTCACATGCTTATCACATTTCCTGGGATTCTCCATTAAAGCAAGGGCATCCCAGATTTGTTGCATTTCAGAATAGAACCCTTGAATAGATCTGCCTCATTCCCCTGAGTTCCTGCATCAATTGATACTGTCTAGCCCAACTTTCTTGCTTATAAACCTGCCTCAAATACCCCTACATTTCCTTTGCCTCTTGGTACTTAGAGATGTTTACTGCAATTCTTTGTTCAAAAGATCCCAGAATCCATGCCTTGATTCTGGCATTGTTTTTCTTCCTCTCATTCAAAAGCTTGTCATGATCTTTATCTGTCTCCTTAAACTTACTGATGGTTCCATCCAATTACCACCAAGTCCTTTTCCCTCTACAACTGTTGTAATAAAATCAGATAAAAAATTATAATTGTTCTCATCCAACTTAGTCGGCATAACCTGAACTGATTCTTCCTTCTCCATATTTCACCACAATCCCCAACTACAATCATCAAAGAGCCACTGCATAAAACCACTCACTATGCGCAAGAACAATATCACAAACACATTGTAAACCAAGGAAATCTCAACTAGCAGCAGTTAAGCCTATCAAAAACAGCATGAAATGCTTACATAGAGGCACGACTTTCAATGCGCAGCAGTCAGAACACAACTTCAGCAATTAGAACTGAAATCAACATAAACAAGACTGATAGACTGCATAACACACTCCCAACTAACCACCAACAAGGTCTGAGCACACAAACTCAACTACTCGATGCAGGTAATATACTCAGAACATTCATAAAACTAGTTACCTCCTCTAAGAGCAATTCACTACAATCAACAAAACTCTTAGAATGCTTCAGATTTATCCAAACTATGACTTTCAACAGATTCCCAACTCAAAAGCGATGTCAATACATGCAATCCAAGTCACAATCAGTCGGGGAATAACTCATACACCACAGTTTCACAGAATCTGTCCAGAAAACTATCTTCAACAGAAAAAATGCTAGAAAATCAATATAAAATCTTCAACAGGCTTGTAAAATGAAACCCTAGCAAAGCCTTAACTCAAATATACCAAACCTCAAACGTGCAGTACAGTTGTTCTTCAATGAATGATGTCAGCAGAGGCATGAAGGTCGATGCAAGTCTGGCTGTGATTCTCTCTCCTATGCTGTGCAGATGCTTCTTCTCCTCCTCAAATGTGGCTCTGATACCATATTCGATGATATCCAACCATGAAAATGCAAAGGGAAGGTAAGGAGAAGAAGAAAAGAGGAAGATGAAGAACTCTCAATAGCTTTGCATTACCACAATAAGGAATAAGGTTACAACATTATATGGGAGTCGACCTCCCTAGCCTCACAAAAAGACAAAAATCCTTGACTCTACACCTAAAGCCATGTTACAGAAATACCCCAAATAAAGAGACTATGTATATATAAAAAAGGGGTAGCACCAAATACATAAAAAGCACATATTATACATGACATACTTTAACAAATATGACATAATAAAATGATAAAAGAGATAATAACCCTGTTCAGGAAGATGCAGTGTCAGGAGCTTGCAGGTGAATTGGCTTAGTTTTGTTTTTGATGTATATTCTATTAGTAATGACAATAGCGAGGATGCTAATGCCAATATTGAATGCTTTGAACCGTCGTTAGCCCTTTAGTAGGGTGAAAACCCTCTGGGGCTCCTTTTCTGCCATTTCCCAAGGATTTTTGGGGTTTTCCTTTAGAGTCCAAGCAATCCAAAACGAGCCATGGCCTCAACAAGTGATTGTGCTTTGGATTCAACAATGAGAACAGCTTCAAACATTGAGGATCAGTCGGTTACAAGATTTGTTTTTGAAAAAAACCTCCCCTTTTTAATTTCAATTTGTTTTTTAATTTTTTCACTAAAATGGCCGATCAAATCGGACAAGGGAGTCAAGGTGAGTGAGAGGACTCTATTGTTTTGTGACAATCAAAGTGCAATTCAGATAACAAAAAATCTGGAGTTTCATGAAAGGACCAAGCATATTTAAATTGATTGTCATTTTACTTGAAGAGATTATCAAGGAGTTATCTCACTCATATATGTTAGGACGGGGATTCAACTTGCAAATTATTTTACCAAGAGTTTGCCTTTTAGGACCTTTCAGACATTCCTTCACAAGCTTGGGTATGATTTCATTTACATCATCTCAAGCTTGAGGGGGAGTGTTAAAGTATGTCATGTATAATATGTGTTTTTTATGTATTTGGTGCTACCCTTGTTAAATGTACATAATCTCTTTATTAGGGGCATTTCTGTAACATGGCTTTAGGTGTAGAGCCAAAGATTTTTGTCTTTTCATGAGGCTAGGGAGGTCTACTCCCATATAATGTTGTAACCCTATTCTTTATGGTGGTAATGCAAAGCTATTGAGAGTTCTTCCTCTTGCTCTTTTCTTCTTCTCCTTGCCTTCTCTTTGCATTTTCATGGTTGGATATCATTGAATAATATTCAGCTGTAAAAGCTGAATATGCTATTCCCTATTAAGCTTGCTGTTTGCCATATAAGTTATCTTGAAGTATGTTGGTCTATGTGTGCCTTATTTCAAGTCACTCTGATGTGGATCTCATATTGTTATTTGTTTACTTATCCTCTGCACATAAATGTCAGGTTTTGCAAGCTTTGAGGAGGCTTAAAGGGGCCTCAAATGATAAGAGCAAACGGGAAAAAATGTCAGGAGAAACAAAGGCTTTGTTTGACCAGCTAACTGAGGATTCCATGAAATTGATGGAGAACGGTGATTACAGTTGAGTGTATTGATTTCTGCTCTAAGTCCTAGTCAAAATCATTGTAATCACTGTAAAATGAAAGTCTTGCTGCTATCCTTAAAAATGCTTAATATATGCTTTCAGCTTTTCTATGGAGTAGGCATAGAGAGCTTCTATTCAGTTATGTTTAATCCTATGTAAATTGTAACATGGGTACGTCTGGCAGGGCAAGGTGCCAATATCGATATGGGTCAATCATAGTCACCAATATTCCTTCTCAGCAATTTCTCAACAAGGTTTTTCTCGAGGGTTTTTTTTCTTCTAAAAGTTGTTTTTCAGGGAAATATCAGAAGTTTTAAAATTTGAAAAAAATATAAATAATAATAAAAAGGTAAGAAACAATACGTTATGTGGTATTTTTCTTACAAAAACATGAAGAAACAATTAGGAAAGTTTTTACAATATAAAAGAAACAAAAAACTGAAAAAAATACTTAAAAATATATAAACGATGTGCTCTGCAATTATTAAGAAAATATCACATGATAATATTATGATATGGTGATAATTTGAAAATATCGGAAAATATTAGCAAAATACCGGCTAACCTTGAAATGCCTCAATATTTTCAAAATATCGGCAATGTTGTCACTGGTACATTTTGGGTCTGTTCGGATCAGATCCATCTAAGACCCAAACCCGATACCAAGTTTTTTCTTTTTCTTTTAATGCAGTTTGACACTCGGTAGGAAGGAAGAAGAGGATGGAAAAAGTGGGAGGAAGAAGAGGAATAAAAGGAAGAAGAGAGAGAGAGAGAGAGAGAGAGAGAGAGAGAGAGAGAGAGAGAGAGAGAGAGAGAGAGACGGTGGGGTGATGGTGGGGTGATGGTTACAAACGGGGGGGGGGGAGAGAGAAAGGTGGTGGGTGGGGGTTACAAAGAGAGAGAGCGAGAGAGATTTTTTTTCCTTTAAATTATATTTTAGCCCTTCTTATATTCAAATATCACATTCTTATATATATATATATCCTGTGTCGCCGTACCCACATTTTTTGAAATTGCCATGTTGTGCTATCCGTACCTGTACCCCCACCCTCACCCATGTGACATAGGAGGGAGGGAATGCGGGTGCACCCCTTTCTTTTTAACTTTAAAGGGACAAGAATGCCCCCTCTTTTAACATTAAAGATGAACAAAAATGCCCCTTCCTCCTTTCAATACTAAAATGGTCACGAGTAGCCATTTTTTCAACTGTTTTCCTGTGGACCATTGGGTTATGAAGTGTTCTTAAATACGAATCCTAACTGGATCCTAACCCACAATACTAGTTTTTGTTTATTATATGTATATATTATACATGTATGTATGTATGGATATGTATGCGTATGTATATCTACCCTCCATACCTGTATAATACCTACATGACATAGGTTTGATTCTGTGTGATGTTTAAAGTTAATGTCATTGCAGAGCGAGCATATAGAGCTTCCATTCAGTTTTTTTTATGTTTAATCTTGCATAACATTTAAACTTTATGTCATTGCCTCAATATTGCAATTGATTATGTGTTATTTTTGTTGCAGCATATTTATATCTTACCACCTTGATTATGCATTTAAGTTTTGGCATTCATATTTTTGCAGATGTTTATTATGATATGCGAGAAACTTTTGTGCGAGAGGCCGGTCAGTATTTCTAACATCTTGTTTAAAATTTGATGCAGAATACTAAGAAATTAGCAGTATGAAGCTAACACATGTAGATGCTTTATTACATCTGAATTATAGCATGCAGCAAAATAGTCTTTAACCAGCATTAAGTGAGCTTCACTATCCCATCACACGGGGAATGTTTCCATTCTTTTGTCAAATTCTAGTTTTTTTTAATTCTCTTTTTGATGTTCTTTGTCATCCAAATATCAAGAAGAATTTAATTTTGCTTGCCAATTTATTAATACAATCTCTTGCATTGCATTTACTCCATCTTTTATGTATATGAAGGATCTTCATATGAAAAGGGCATATGTTAAAGGGGAATGACGTGAGAATGTGTACGTCATCAAGGAATGATCCTCCTGATCATCTAAGCCTGTTTCAAATTCTGCTACTGTCTCGTAGCCGAAGTCCACATGCATGTTAAAATCTTATATTCATGATGTTTCCGTCTAAAGTTCTTGAGTCCAATAAGCCTAATGTATGGCATTATAGACTTCGTCATTATAGCCATTATTTGGTTTTAGAGTCCAATAAGCTTTATTAAGAGTCTTGTTTTTGAAGGGTTAATACCTAAATTTGGTTTAAGTTCTTCATGTAATAAGGAATTTTGTTCCAATTGTCATGGTTGCAAAAGTCATGTATTACCATTTATCTTTTTCAACAATAGAGCCTCAAGACCATTTTGAACATCTCCACTTTGATGTTTGGGGCCTTTCACCCAATCTTTCTTTTTTTGTCAGATATTTTCAGTAATGATTACTTTGAATACATGTAAATTTATGTTATAGAAAGCAGATTTGAGGTTTCATAGGTTCTATGTATTGAGCTTAGAAGAGAGGATAGAGAAGAGACCTTGAGAGTCAAAACCAAAAGAAACTTCATTCAGTATCTAAAATGAAAAGAGAATACAATAATATAGAGAGGTCGACCCCTCTATCTCACTAAAGGACAAAAACAATTGACTATCCTCTAACATTGAGAAAATACAAGAATTCCCCTGAAAAGAATGATATGTTCACATTCATAATAACAAGAGGGGTAACACACAAGATAACAATACATATGATACACAAGTCGTAACACTCCCTGGAAATTTTGGATGGTGCAAGAGGAATCATCCCAAGTTTGGAAATGAATGAACTAAAGTGTGAGGGAGCAAGACTTTTGGTCTATCACATAGGTGTGGGTGCGGATACGGGTGTGGGGGTGCTGGGAGCGTATATATATACTTTAACAGTTTTAACTTTTAAGTTAACATTACTAATGAAATAAAAATAATTATCATATCATCAATTTATCATGCATAAATTCATGCAATAAATCAAATTAACTACGAAGTACAAATTAGTCAAGCATATTGTATACCAATCAAATAAGTCAAGTAGAAAAGAAGCAAATTATACTATCAAAAGATGCAAACAATGCATTGTTGCATACAAAAAGTATATCATACAAATGTATATAAACATGAGATAATGATCCTAATATTTTTTTTCCATCAATTTCATCATAAGAAGGAAGAGCAGGCTCAGTTAAGTCCATTTTGCGGTGTTGAAATCATGCACTCCATCCAAGTCACACTCATTTTGGTTTACATCCCAAAATTTGGATAATCCTTGTCTGCATTATAATTAAAATTTTAAAATGTTAAATACATGCATATTTAAACAAAGAAACTACGAAATAATCAAAATAACTAAGAGAAAAATTAAAAATTAGTACGTATTCCTCATTGGTTCGTAAAAGTAATTGAAGATTTCAATGAACAAAGTCTAAATCCTCTGCACGCTTGCTAGTGAGTTTATTTTTCTTGATGTTGTGGATTTAGGCATATGTGCTCTAATTTCTTTCACAATATGATGATATAGTAGGCTAAGATAACAATCCCAATGCAAGACACTGAAGAAGAGGTGTTTCTGATCCATATGTTGACTTACCCATGTGATAAGATTTATATCCTCCTATCTTAGCCTAATTGAAGATTTGAATGAACAAAGTCTAAATCCTCTGCACACTTGCTAGTGAGTTTATTTTTCTTGATGTTGTGGATTTAGGCATATGTGCTCTAATTTCTTTCACAATATGATGATATAGTAGGCTAAGATAACAATCTCAATGCAAGACACTGAAGAAGAGGTGTTTCTGATCCATATGTTGACTACCCATGTGATAGGATTTGTATCCTCCTCTCTTACTAGTAATGCTTGTGCATATAACCTTTCAGAGCAAAAATTTTCAAACTCTTGTGTGGTTTGTTTTATAATATATGGTTATCAATAAAGTCTTTTCATACACATATTTCTATGCCTTGATAGCTCTGGGTCTAAATATGGAGGGACAACCAACACCACCTTTCTGCCACTTCTTTGCATAATATTTGGGATTAAGAAAATGTGCCATGTAATGCAAATGAGTGTTGCTCTTATCCTATCTTTTAACTAAAATTGAATGTATATAATTAAAAAATTCAGAATCATCGAGTGCAAAATTTTTTCTCTCATGCTTAAAACTGCAACATGAATTTTTTCAATCATATTGTCCCACATTTCATGAACTTTGTGGAGCATGGGCTCATCCTTGTCAACTTCTCTCAATATTTTTCAAATAGGTTGCGTAAACTCAAGTAGACGACTCTATCCCAAAATTCATCACCAATAATGCATTTCATAAATTTTTGGGTCTTGACAACGTCATCAACAATAGAATGTCCAATTATCATCAATCACTATGTTAGTCAAAGCATTCTTGACTTTATTCTTTTCACCATAATAATAATAGATGCAAAACATGTTTCAACAACCTTCAACAATTTTAGATCAAAATGCCTATTATGGCATTAATATGATAGTGGTTAACAACAAAATTTCTAATATTTTTGACATCTTTTTTCAATTACTTAATCCATAAACATAGAGCATATGCAAGCGAATCTTTTTCCCCTTTTGGGTTGCAATTGCTCTTTTGAGCCATATTCAAGCTATGTGCTACACAGGGAGTCCAAAAAGTGTAAGGATACTTACTCTCCATACTCAATGCTTTACTACAAACTGGAGCATTGTCTGTGATGATCTGCACTACTTTTTCATCACACATTTCTTTTATTACTTTTATAAACAACCCCTTCAAATACTCAATATCTTTATATTGTCTAGATGCATCAACTGCTTTCAAGAATATTGATCCACTAAGCGAAGAAGCCATGAAATTAATTAGTGAACACCTTTGAATATCCGTCAACCTATAAGAACCAATAGAAACTCCATTTTGTTCTCATGAAAATTTATTAATCTCTAGCAACCTCTCAACATTTGCTTTTTTTTCTACAAGAATTGTTGCTCGTGGTTTTTTTTAAACTTGGAGGTGCATAATCACTCAGGTTACAGTTTTTTAGAGAAGTAACCAAATCTTTCCAATCAGGATTTCTAGCTTTTTTAAAGGGAAGTGAACTAGAAAAAGTACCTGTACTTTTCTATCCATCTTCTCCCTTCTATGTGTATTGAATGATGCTTGTATTGTTGCTCTACCTCCTACAACCATTTATCTTTTTTTTTGAGCATCTTCTTAATGGCTTGAAAGGGGCTTGCATTGATTGCACAAGATTTAGTCATGTTCTTATTCTTCTTATATTTTTTTGTATTGTCTCCGCATTGCCTCGTTAACTATTTTACATCCAGAAAGCTCATGTCCTGATATCTTCAACAAATGAGCCTTAACTCTTGTGTAAGACCCAACAAAACTTATTTCACAAAGATTGCACCGAAATCTCACATTTTCACCACCCCTCTAGTTTTTTCAAGTCTCTCCATATGTGTTCATAGTGGCCTACCATCACATGATAAGGTCGAAGAACAAGAACCAACACTACCACTACCACTACTAGCAATACTAGCACTAACAACCAGCATGTAAAGATGAAGATGACGATGAAGATGATGCAATTCATTTTCCTTTGCCTTTGTTTGCGAGTCCTTTCCCTTTGTTTTCCATTTTTGTCCTTAAAACCAAAAAAATAACCCCTAAATTTTTGCCAAACCTAGGCTCAGGTTGGGTTCGGTTCTACTGAACCCAGGTCCAGGTTTCGGTTCTACTGAACTCAGGTCTTGGTTTAGGTTCTGTCGAACCCAGGCCTAGGTTCAGCAGAACTGAACCCAACAAACCCTGGTTCAGTTCTGTTGAACCCACATTTGGGTTCAATTTCTACTAAACACAAGCTTGGGTTCAGCAGAGCGGAACCCAACAACCATGGGTTCAGGTTCTGCCAAACCTATGTTTGGGTTTAATAGAGCATAACCCAACAACCTTGGGTTCAGCAGAGCCGAACCCAACAACCATGGGTTCAGCAGAGCCGAACCCAACAACCATGGGTTTTGGTTCTGTCGAACCTGGGCTTGGGTTCAGCAGAGCCAAACCAAGGGTTGCTGGGTTCAGCTCAGCTGAACTTAGGAGCACAACCTAGCAGGCTTGGGTTCAGCAGAGCCTAACCTAGGCACGGGTTTATGTTCAGCTGAACCCAGGAGCCGAACCCAACCTTAGGTTCGACCCTTGCGGCAATGAGGGGAGGAAGAGAAGGAAGAAAAAGAGAGAGAGGAGGAGGAGGAGAAGGACGAAGAAGAGAGAGAAGAGGAGGATGAGAAGGACAAAGAAGAGAGAGAGAGGAGGAGGAGGAGGAGGAGGAGGAGGAGAAGGACAAAGAAGAGAGAGAGAGAGGTGGAAGAAGAAGAAGAAGAAGAGAGGAGGAGAGAAGCTTACTGATGTCGCCACCGTTGCCATAGGAAGAGGAGGAGGAGTGGGGACGAGAGGTGGAGGGGTCGAGAAGGAAGGGGGGAGGGGTTTACGCAATTGTGCCCTACTCCCCCCCCCCCCACCCCCCCCCCCCCCCCCCAAAAAAAAAAAACAAACAAAAAAAACAAAACAAAAAACACGATTTTGAGTTTTTTTTACTTGGACTGAAATGGACTCAATCATAGTTGACCGAGTCCATTTTTGAAAATTTATAACCTACCCGCACTCACGTTGGTGCGGGTGCGACGATCGTTAAGAAGAGTCCATGTGACATACCTTTTGGTGAACACATATGCAATCTGATCCTTAGTTCCTACATGCTCAAGAGAGAGAACTCCATCTTCTGAAGCTCTTCTTGTAAAGTGACAATTGATCTCAATATGCTTAGTCCTTTCATGAAATTCTGAATTCTTTGCAATATGAATGATGTTCATATTGTCATAATAGGAGGAGGTTTCATCACTAATAGAGATCCCTAGTTCTCCTAATAGCCATCTTATCAAAATATCAACGGTAACTTGAGTCATAGCCTTGTCTTCAGCTTCAGTTGTGGATAATGCAACACTTTGTTGCTTCTTGCTCTTTCATGAGATTAGGGAGCTCACAAGAAAAATATGAAATCTGGTAGTGGAGAGATGATCCCAATTCAATCCTCCGAAATCCGCATTAATAAAGGCTCTAAGATTAGTGATGGAAGACGAAAAGAACATCCCATAATTCATAGTGTCCCTTACATGTCTGATGATCCGAAGTACTGTAGCAAGATGGACCATCTTGGGAGAACTCATAAATTGATCACATGTACAACATAGTATGGAAATAGTCAAGTATATCAAGCTCCCAATGAACTGCCTATACACCACTTGATCTTCTAACTCTACTCCATCTAAAGCTCTAAATTTCAAATTCGCTTGGGTATTAATTTTGTCCAAATATACTAACCATGTGGGAGTTTTAGCCCTACGGGGTGGACCAAACTCTAAATTATAATGCAAGGAAATGATTCTGCTCTAGGTTGGAAGAGTGATCTATAAGAGGACTGTTAAAACATATGTAATAATACCATAATACCCGATAGGGGTATTATGGTCATTTCACAAAGTACCCCATAGGGGTACTTATTTTGTTTCTCGTATTTCACTATTTTTTATTTTTCTTTTTATTTTTGTATTTTTTGGATACCGAAAAGGGGCCCCACAATGGAGTCGTTGGGGCCCCCCAACGGTCACATATGTGACCGTTGGGGGCTCCCAACGACTCTATTGGGAGCCCCTTTGGTCTCCTCTTCTTATAAATAGGGGGAACCCCCCATGTATGTTGCATTGCTCTTGAGAGCTCCTCTTCAATAATAGTGATTATTTTTCATGTGTGTAGCCTTTTTATAAGGCCCTTTGTATATCCCTTAGTGGATTTTCTCTCTTGTGCTTGTTGCATTTGTCCGTGTGGGACATAGTGAATGCTTTAGCATTCTTGGTTTCTTCCGCTTATTTCATTACATGGTATCAGAGCCATAAGATCTTCTAAAGGTAAAATCTTGTCTCTCTCTACTTCCTTTCTTTCTCACATCTTCCTTGTGTAGCAATGGAAGTCAAGATCGATCTATCATTCAAACTCAATGGAAAAAATTACATGATGTGGGCATCCGCAATGGAGAATAATCTCAAAGGCAAGAAGCTTTGGGGTTATGTAATGGGAACCGTTCCGGAACCCCAACTTAAGCTCACAAAGATGGAAGGAGATCAAGAGAAAGCACTTGAAGGCGATGCTCGTCTCAAGGCCATTGAAGATTATAATCATCAAATGGAAGATTGGGAGAGCAACCATGCAAAAATCCTTGCATGGTTTATGAATAATGTCGAACTTAAGGTATGTGCAAATATTGCAAAATTCCGCCGGGCAAATGAAGCTTGGTTTTTTATGAAGGGTATGTTTACCCAAAAGGATCTTGCAAGAGCTTATTTCTTGCAAGAAAAAGTAAGAACCACAAAACAAGGCGACATGAGCATACAAGATTACTATAGTGCTCTAAATCCTTTGTGGGATGAATTGGCTCTTTTAGAGCCTAAATGGGTATCTATGGAGGATGTGGTTCTAAGACAAAAACAAATGGAACAAGATAGATTGTTTCAATTTTTATTTGGGCTTCGTCCCGAATTTGAACAAGTGAGATCCTCACTTCTCCATAGATCCACGTTTCCTCCCTTAGAAGAAGCTATTGCCGAGATTACTCAAGAAGAGACTAGGCATAGCATGGGTAAAAGCATAGAGGAAGTTCTTGCCGTATCTAAACCCGACAATCATGTTAAAACATACAAACCACCTCATTTTGGTAAGCAAGGGAGTGGTGGAAGAAAAATGATTATATGTCACCATTGTTATGAGCCGGGACATATTAAACCCGTTTGCCCAAAGCTAAATGGGGCATTCAAGCCAAAGGTGGCTTCCGTTGAAGAATCCACCACCAAAGAAGATGACGGCAAGAACGGGGATCTCAAAGACACTCTTGGACAAATCTCCTTGGCTCTTCAACAAATCTTAAAGGTCACTTCTTCCACCTCCGGTGCCGCCATTGCCTCATCATCACCTCCCGGTACGTACTCTTGGATTTTAGATTCCGGATCTTCTTTTCACATGACCCCTCATGAAAATGCATTAACCAATGTGCACACCAATTCAAAAATGTCTTGTGTCTCTACGGCCGATGGAACTTTTCTCAAAATAAATGGTGTTGGAACTCTTGATTCTAAAAATGTTCAAAATTTCCTTGTTCCAAAAGTTAGAATAGTTCCAAAATTAAATCTTAACCTCTTTTCCGTTTCTCAAATAGCCGACCATGGATGTGAAATATCTTTCTCATCCCAAGGGTGCTTTGTGCATGATCTCCGGTCCGGGAAGCGGATTGGGCAAGGCCATAGGAAGGGAGACCTTTATTTTATGGATAATTTAATGCTTCCAAATACCTCATTTTGTACTTATGTCCAAGACAAAAATATTGAAACTTGGCATAAAAGGCTTGGACATCCAAGTTACTCTAAAATGTATCTTTTTCCTTTTGGACACAAGTTTTGTAAAGAAAAAGATATCAATTGCAAAGATTGCATTTTTGGCAAAATGAATTCTACTCCTTTTCCTATTAGATCTTTTGTGACAACAAGACCTTTTGAATTGGTGCATTCCGATGTTTGGGGGCCATCTCCGGTTCTATCTAAAGGTGGTTATTCATATTATGTTACTTTTATTGATGATTATACTAGATATGTATGGATTTATTTTCTTAACTTTAAATCGGAAGTTTTTAACTTCTTTAAAGAATTCCATGCAAAAATTCAAAATCAATTTCAAAGTCAAATATCCATTCTTAGATCCGATTCGGGTGGAGAATACTTATCAAATGATTTTCAAGCATATCTAAAACAACATGGCATTTGTCATCAAAAATCTTGCCCAAGAACTCCTCAACAAAACGGTCTAGCGGAAAGAAAACATAGGCATATTTTGGAAACCACTAGATCCTTACTCATTTCTAAAAATATTCCTAAAAATTTTTGGGCCGAAGCCGTGTTAACCTCCACCTATTTAATCAATAGGATGCCATCTTCAAAATTGAATAATATCTCTCCTTATGAAAAACTTTTTAATATGACACCCGACTACAATCGTCTTCGGATTTTTGGGTGCAAATGCTTTGTTCTTTTACATAAAAGAGATAAATTGTCACCTAAAGCAATAGAATGTGTATTTTTAGGATATGGTGAAAATCAAAAAGGCTATAGATGCTTTGATCATAAAAACAGTAAGTTATTTGTCTCCAAAGATGTAACCTTTTTAGAAGATGAAAATGGATTTGACATATTGGAAAAATCAAATGAAATTGATTATATGTTTATCAATGATCTTTTAGAAGATTCAAATGATGACTCTTTGAGTCATCCAGAAATTTTAGAAAATACTCATGATTCTCATGATGATGATGTATCACCAACTAATGGTGACAATCTCCAAGTATACACTCGGCGTGAGGAAGCCCAACCTATTAGTGCTTTAGAAAAATTCTTGCGGCTTAATGAACCCCTAGAAGAAACCTCCCTTAGGCGTTCTTCTAGAGAATCAATTCCACCTAATAGGTTTGTCTCATATGAAACTCTTTCACCTAAATATAGAGCTTGTCTAATAACCTTGCATTCTTACTATGAACCCTCCCATTATAATCAAGCAAAAAGTATACCTCATTGGGTTGAAGCAATGAAAGTTGAACTAGATGCTTTAAATAAAGCTAAAACTTGGGAAATAGTTCACCTTCCTCCAAATAAGAAAGCTATAGGATGTCGATGGGTCTACAAAGTCAAAACAAAAAGTGATGGTTTCCTAGAGCGCTATAAAGCTAGATTAGTTGCTAAGGGATACTCACAAGAATATGACATTGATTATGAGGAGACTTTTGCTCCCGTGGCTCGCATGACAAGCGTTAGAACTTTAATTGCGGTAGCATCATCTAAGAAATGGCCTATATTCCAATTAGATGTTAAAAATGCCTTTCTTAATGGTCAGTTGAATGAAGAAGTATATATGGATCCTCCGCCGGGAATCAGTGTTAACCAAGGTCAAACCCTTCGGTTATTAAAAGCCTTATATGGTCTTAAACAAGCCCCTAAGGCTTGGTATGATAGATTTAGTGCTATCATGTTACAATTGGGATTTCACTCATGTTATACTGACACTGCTCTTTTTGTTAAAAATGCAGGTAATAGTATCGTCATCCTTCTGCTTTATGTTGATGATATGATCATCACTGGCAATGATGAAAGCGGTATTCTTAAAGTTAAAAATATGTTAAAACATAATTTTGATATGTCTGATCTGGGTTTTCTCAGGTACTTTCTTGGCATAGAAGTTGCATACTCTCCTCGAGGGTATATACTGTCACAGATGAAGCTTGCTGCAGACATATGTTCCAAATCTGGGATTTCAGATGATAAAAAGGTGGAGACTCCCGAGGTTATCAATGCTAAACTACGACTGGAGGATGGAGTTCTGCTGGACGATCCTACGCCCTACAGGCAACTCATAGGCTCCCTCACCTATCTGACTATCACCAGGCCCGATATTGCTCATGCTGTGCACTCTGCAAGCCAATTTCAGCATGCTCCTACATCTGTGCATATGAGTGCTGTGCTCCGGATCATTCGATATATTAAAAATACTTTGACTAAAGGGCTATTCCTATCCTCAATCTCTTCCTTAGATTTACTAGCTTATACTGATGCTGACTGGGGAGGAAACCCAAATGATCGAATCTCAACTACTGGCTTTTGTGTATTCCTAGGAGATTCGCTAATTGCTTGGAGGTGCAAGAAACAGCAGAAAGTCTCATTGTCTTCTACTGAAGCAGAATACAGGGCTATGGCAACCACTACAATGGAGCTGGTGTGGCTTCGAAGTCTTCTTCAAGATATGGGAGTCGAAATTACCGGGGCTTCGAAGCTTTGTTGCGACAACAAAAGTGCTATCTACATTGCCAGCAACCACACTTTCCATGAGAGGACGAAACATATTGAAATGGATTGTCATTATGTACGTGATGAATATCTTCGTGGGACAGTAACACTGCCATATGTCACTTCAGAATATCAACTTGCTGATTTCTTCACCAAAGCCCTGCCTGCTCCTCGCTTCTTGTTCCTCCTTGGCAAACTTTCGGTCATTCCCCCGTAAAGTTTGAGGGGGGGTGTTAAAACATATGTAATAATACCATAATACCCGATAGGGGTATTATGGTCATTTCACAAAGTACCCCATAGGGGTACTTATTTTGTTTCTCGTATTTCACTATTTTTTATTTTTCTTTTTATTTTTATTTTTGTATTTTTTGGATACCGAAAAGGGGCCCCACAATGGAGTCGTTGTGTGACCGTTGGGGGCTCCCAACGACTCTATTGGGAGCCCCTTTGGTCTCCTCTTCTTATAAATAGGGGGAACCCCACATGTATGTTGCATTGCTCTTGAGAGCTCCTCTTCAATAATAGTGATATTATTTTTCATGTGTGTAGCCTTTTTATAAGGCCCTTTGTATATCCCTTAGTGGATTTTCTCTCTTGTGCTTGTTGCATTTGTCCGTGTGGGACATAGTGAATGCTTTAGCATTCTTGGTTTCTTCCGCTTATTTCATTACAGGACACCATCATGAAATCACCTGCCTGCTCGCATTTCCAAACACATGCTGTAACGACCCCAACTCATCCCCTTTGAAAATGCGGAATTTTTTTTATTTTTTTTTCTAAAACAGTGCGGAAAACTTCCCAGAGACCCGGGGTCCTCACAGTTCCAATTCCAACTGGATAGCCATAAACCACAAAAGAACTTGCAATTAACATCCATAAACTAACCATTACCTTTATTCATGAATTAAAAACTAATCTCAAAAATAAGGTGTCTGACTCAAGTAACCACTGATGACAATAAGCACATAACAATAACACTAGACTGAAAAACCAAAATAAAGAGCCACTCTGTACACAAAGACGACTGTCAAAACTCGTTGTGACTCTCGCGCCCTCGCAGTAGCTGTCGACTTCACTGATCACCTGTTCCTGCGAAAAACCAATGAAGTAGGTTGTCAGAATCGAAATCCTGAGCACATCTACTTCTTAATGAAACAAGTGAGATAAAGAGTCAAGATGAGATATCATGCAACAATTGAGGGAAATGCATACAAGACAGTTTATAGCATTTGGGCAATTTATTTATGCAACAATCATAAATGCTAAGCATGCAAAGACAAGTAAGCAGTAGCATGTACTAAAACTTCAGCATGCAACAAGAAATAAACATTCAACATTTACCATCATATAATGTTTAAGGGAACCATTAAAGTATGCATGCTCTAATTCATAACAGGAAAATGCATGTCTTTTGTGCAATGCATGAATCATTTTATTATCTTCCATTAAGTCTTTTGTTTCCTTATGCATGCCTTATTAATTGCATACAACTTTAAGTTTCTCTTTTTAATTACCGTTGCCCGCGGATACACCAAACGGGTACAAACCCCGAGGTTAAGTTAGGTTCCCAGGGTAGCTTAGCACACAATTTGTATTTTATTACTGGGTTCCAACTTAGCTCTCGACCGAATCATCTTCGGAACATTAGACTTCTACATCTAATGTCGGGGACACAAAGGACACCCCACGCCCACAAGTGCCACTTCCTTGGTACCAAAAACAAAACAACAGCCGTGTCAAACACACCACTCCCGGGTAAAGTGACGGACTCTCCCTAAAACCGTGGCCAGGAAAAGGAACCTCAATATCGGGTTCAGGGGACCAAAAATAAGCATACGGAGTTTTGTATCCTCACAGTCTCCCCAAGACCGGATTTCTAAGATCCCCATTCTCCAGATGGGTGATCCCAGAAGGTATATTACACTGTCCTTTATTATTTCTTTTATTTAAAATTTAATTTCTTAAGTTTTGCAACATCATATGCAAAAAGAAAGATAAAAGCTCACATCTACCTCGCGAGAGCCATCACAGGACTCCGGCCTGTGGAAACATATAGAACAGTGCAATAAAGCTGAAATATTAATAAAGCATGATCTTTGCAATGCATTGAAATGAGTCAGGGAAAACATTTCCACAGCTCGGGTTTACCAAGCCCTCGAGGATTCATTTTGATCACCGGAGCACTAATGCAAGTATCACAATCATATGAAATGTGTGCAGTGGTATTAACATGCCTGCAAGGTATAGTCATATATGTACCAAATTAATCCATTGATAATGAACATGAAATATGACATTCCCATATGCAAATTAAACTGCCCATGTTATACCCCTTTTTTCCCGTGCATATGCATGGTATGCAAGCATCTTTGTGCAATCATTACTACATATGCCTTTAACCATGATTTGTATTGAGATGGGCAAAGAAGCATTTAAGTATTTATGTATATGTAACAACACACGTCATGTTCATCAATGTGTAAGCATGCTTCAACGGTCATGTAAATCACCTCAACTTCTAACATAAAGAGAAATAAAACTGTAGGTACATAATTCATGCTCAAGATTTATCATGCATCAAAAGATTAGAATATTAACCTTACCAAGCACATAAACACGGCCTGTTTTCCGATGCTAACCACCTATGTTACTAACATGGCATGATTCCCACGTGACGACCGAGCGTTTACACTCAGCGCAAGCCCTTCACCCTATCAACCAAGGTTGGGAAGAAGCCTGACCACATAGGCAAGAAAGATAAGCGACGCAACAACAAAGGTGAGGCGTCGACATCCCACCAATTTGATAGGAAACAGAACTTCAAGAAGTATAACAACAACAACAAGAGCAGTTGTTACTTGTTGGTTCTGTGGCGATAGGCGTATCGCCAAGCAGTGTCCGAAGCGCATTGTAAACGACGATGGGCAAGCCAATGTAGCGCAAGTAGAATGCAGTGATACTGAGGCCATGCAACTGTAATGAAATATGCGGAAAAGAAATGTATGTCCTACAATGGACACTCACACATAGAAATCAAAGAACAAGTCCAAAAGAGGACATACACAAAAGCCAATAATGGCTAGAAAGCATAAAATCTTATAAATGCACTAAAGGGCTTTAAGAAGCCACGCATTACAAAGGGGGAGACCCCACTTATTTATAGGCAAGAGAGGAGTGAGAGAGGGTTTAGAGAAAGGAGAGAAAAGGCACCATTGGGAGACCCAACAAGGTGTCGTTGGGCTCCCAACGGTCACAATTGTGACCGTTGGGGGCCCAACGACTCCTTGTTGGGCCCCCCAATGAAGGTGCATTTAATGCACAAAAAAGAAAAAGAAAAAATAAAGAAAAAAGGAGAAAAAGGAAAAAGAAAAGAAAAAGTAAAAAAAGGAAAAAGACTATACTGCCCCTATTGGGCGATTTTACAGAAATACCCCTTATCGGGTATGGGTGAATATATTTATTTATATATATATATATTTATATATATATATATAAATATATTGATTACATGTATATTTTAACACCCCCCCTCAAGCTTTACGGGGATACAACCGAAAGCTTGTTGAGAAGAAACATGAAACGAGGAGTAGCAAGAGCTTTAGTGAAGAAGTCCGCCAACTGGTACTCGGATGTGACGTAGGGCAGTGCTATGGTTCCTTTTAAGTATTCATCTCGAACATAGTGGCAGTCCATCTCTATGTGTTTAGTCCGCTCATGGAAGGTGTGATTGCTTGCAATGTAAATGACACTTTTGTTATCACAACACATCTTCGAAGGAGTGGAGATGATTACGCCCATATCATTGAGACTTCTAAGCCATACAAGCTCCATGGTTGTAGTGGCCATTGCACGATATTCCGCTTCAGTTGAGGATGACACCTTTTGCTGCTTCTTGCATCTCCAAGAGATCATAGAGTCACCTAGGAAAACACAAAAACCGGTAGTTGAGACTCTATCATTAGGGTTTCCTCCCCAATCAGCATCAGTATAAGCAATTAAATCAAGAGATGATGAAGAGGAAAGGAAAACTCCCTTAGTTATGGTGTTTTTAATGTATCTGACTATTCTTAAGACTGCACTCATGTGCATAGATGTAGGTGCATGTTGAAACTGACTGACTGAGTGAACTGCATGAGCTATGTCAGGCCGAGAGATGGATAAGTAGGTCAGGGCCCCAACAAGTTGCCGGTAGGGAGTAGGATTCTCGAGAAGTGTTCCATCTTCCAACCTTAACTTTGCATTGATGACCTCAGGGGTGTCTGCCTTCTTATCATCGGAAATGCCAGATTTGGAACAAATGTCAGCAGCAAGTTTCATCTGAGAGAGAATATACCCTCGGGGAGAGTAGGCAACTTCAATACCTAAAAAATATCTTAAGAAACCAAGGTCAGACATATCAAAATTTTCTTTTAAAACTTTCTTAATATCATGGATTCCTTGTTCATCACTTCAAGTGATGATCATATCATCAACATATAGTAGTAGAATCACTACTGAAGATCCTGCACTTTTCACAAACAACGCAGTGTCAGTATAACATGAACGAAAATTCAAACTAGTCATTACACTGCTAAATCTGTCATGCCAAGCTTTCGGAGCTTGTTTTAACCCATATAGTGCCTTTTTTAGTTTAAGAATTTTGTTTTCACCAATAGATACTCCCGGTGGAGGATCCATATAGACCTCTTCACTTAATTCGCCATTAAGAAATGCGTTCTTAACATCCAATTGATAGATAGACCATTTTTTAACGGATGCAACTGCAATAAGAGTCCTAACACTAGTCATTCTAGCTACGGGAGCGAAGGTTTCTTCATAATCTATTCCGTACTCTTGAGCATACCCTTTGGCTACCAACCTAGCTTTATAACGTTCTAATGACCCATCACTTTTAGTTTTAATTTTGAAGACCCATCTACATCCAATAGACTTCTTTCCAGTGGGTAATGAAGATATTTCCCAAGTTTTAGCCTTTTCAAGGGCACTAAGTTCTAGTTTCATGGCTTCAACCCATTAAGGAATGTTTTTGGCTTCATTATAGTGTGATGGTTCATGATAAGAGTGTAATGCAATTAGGCATGCCCTATATTTAGGTGTTAGGGACTCATAGGAAACAAACCTATTTGGTGGATTGGAGATCCGGCTAGATCTCCTTAAAGAGGTTTCTTCTATGTTGGAGCTTTGAGAATATTTTTCTAACGCACTAATGGGAGTTTCTTGACCACGCCTAGCATAGGTTTGAATTAACCTATTTTCAACATCATTACTTCCATTTTCAACATTACTAAGAGGAGTATCCTCTAAATCATTAGAAACATCCTCAACGTGGGGAGTCACATCTTCTTGAGAGAGAAGATCAAATAAGAAAGCATATTCGCTTTCATCAATATCTTTATTTTTCTCAAAACCGTTCTCATTTTCTAAAAAGGTAACATCTTTGGATACATATAGTTTGTTGCTTTTGGGATCGAAGCACCTAAAACCCTTTTGATTTTCTCCGTATCCTAAGAACACACATTCGATAGCTTTGGGAGATAACTTATCTCTTTTATGTGTAAGGACAAAACACTTACACCCAAAAATTCTTAATCTATTAAAATCGGGTGTTCTTTCAAAAAGTTTTTCATATGGAGATATATTTTGTAGAGATGAGGATATCATCCTATTTATCAAATAAGTAGAGGTTAAGGCGGCTTCGGCCCAATAGCATTTTGGAATTTCTTTGGAAATGAGAAGAGTCCCAGAGGTTTCCAAGATATGTCTATGCTTTCTTTCGGCTAGACCATTTTGTTGGGGAGTCATAGGACATGACCTTTGATGGCAAATTCCATTGGTTTCCAAATATTCTTGAAATTCATTTGATAGATATTCTCCACCGGAATCGGATCGAAGAATGGAGATATTAGTTGAAAATTGATTTTTGACAATCATATGAAACTTTTTAAAAAAGTTAAAGACTTCGGATTTTAGATTGAGAAAATATATCCACACATATCGAGTGAAATCATCAATGAAAGTAACATAATACGAGTATCCTCCTTTTGATATGACCGGAGAAGGACCCCAAACATCCGAATGAACTAGTTCAAAGGGTCTTTTTGACACAAATGTTCTCTTTGGAAAGGGGGTGGATTTCATTTTTCCAAAAATACAACTCTTACAAACAAAATGTTTCTCATTACAAAATTTCTTTCCAAAAGGAAAGGAGTACATTTTTTAGAAGCTTGGATGTCCAAGTCTTTGATGCCAAGTTTCTATATTTTTATCTTGGACATGATTACAAAATGAGTTAGTAGGAAGTTTCAAATTGGTCATGTAGTAGAGATCTCCCCTCCTATGGCCTTGCCCAATCCGCTTCCCGGACTGGAGATCCTGTATAGAGCAATCTTGGGTTGAGAAGGAGATTTCACATCCATGATCACATATTTGAGAGACAGATAAAAGATTTAAATTAAGTTGAGGTACTACTCTTACATTTGGCACAAAAAAATCTTTTGAAAAATCTAAGGTTCCAAAACTTTTAACTTGTAAAGAGGTACCATCGGCGGTGGAAACATAGGAATTTTTGGAGTTGCTACATACATTGGATAGTCCATTCTCAATAGGGGTCATATGAAAAGATGCTCCAGAGTCAAGAATCCAAGAAGGCGTACCTGGAGGAGAAGAAGAGGCAATGGCGGCTCCCGAAGTTGATGGTGACTTGAGTAGGATTTGAAGTGCTTCGGATAGTTGAGCAAGGGAGAAAGACTCTTTCCCTTTCATTGGCTCCTCCTTCTTTTGCGGGATTTCTTCAATAATAGCAACTTTACCTTTTGGAGGTTCATTTATCTTTGGACAATTAGGTCTTATATGACCCGGTTCTTGGCAATGATGGCAAATGGCTTTCCTATAATTGCCATTATAGTTATTTTGCCTCCCAAAGTGTGGAGGCTTGTAGGTTTTCATATGATTGCCGGGTTTAGTCACGGCAAGAACTTCATCTCCTCCTTTAATCATACCAAGACGTGTTTCCTCTTGGCATATTTCGGCTATTGCATCTTCCAAAGGAAGTGGTTTGGATCTATGAAGGAGGGAGGACCTCACTTGTTCATATTCGGGCCTAAGCCCATGTAAAAATTGGAAAAAGTGTTCTTTCTCCATTTGTTCTCTTCGCATTTCCACATCTTCACTTGATACCCATTTAGGTTCAAGAAGAGATAACTCATCCCACAAAGGGCCAAGAGTGCTATAGTAATCTCTTACACTCATTTCACCTTGCTTAATGGTACGAATTTTTTCTTGGATAAAGAATTGACGAGCAAGGTCTTTTTGGGTATACATACCTTTCATAAAGAACCATGCTTCATTTGCTAGGCGGAATTTAGCAATGTTGGCGCAAATCTTTAGCTCCACGTTGTTCATGAACCATGCAAGAATTTTTGCATGCTTACTTTCCCAATCTTCAACCTTGGATTGGTGATCTTCAATAGCCTTCATGCGAGCATTTCCTTCTAGGGCTTTTTCTTGATCACCATCTATTTTCGTAAGTTGAAGTTGAGGTTTCCTAATGGTGCCCATAACGTATCCCCAAAGCTTTTTACCTTTGAGGTTGTTCTCCATGGCGGCGGCCCACATCATGTAGTTAGTACCATTGAGCTTGAAGGAGAGATCAATCTTTTGTTCTCCTTCCATTATATAATCAACAATGGAGGACAAGCAAAGAGAGATAGAACAAGACAACTAGCTATATGAATCAAGAGCACAACCAAGGCTCTGATACCATGTAATGAAATATGCGGAAAAGAAATGTATGTCCTACAATGGACACTCACACATAGAAATCAAAGAACAAGTCCAAAAGAGGACATACACAAAAGCCAATAATGGCTAGAAAGCATAAAATCTTATAAATGCACTAAAGGGCTTTAAGAAGCCACGCATTACAAAGGGGGAGACCCCACTTATTTATAGGCAAGAGAGGAGTGAGAGAGGGTTTAGAGAAAGGAGAGAAAAGGCACCATTGGGAGACCCAACAAGGTGTCGTTGGGCTCCCAACGGTCACAATTGTGACCGTTGGGGGCCCAACGACTCCTTGTTGGGCCCCCCAATGAAGGTGCATTTAATGCACAAAAAAGAAAAAGAAAAAATAAAGAAAAAAGGAGAAAAAGGAAAAAGAAAAGAAAAAGTAAAAAAAGGAAAAAGACTATACTGCCCCTATTGGGCGATTTTACAGAAATACCCCTTATCGGGTATGGCTGAATATATTTATATATATATATATATATTTATATATATATATATATAAATATATTGATTACATGTATATTTTAAAAGCAACCAAGGATATGGGCCATGCGATCGATTAACGCAGTTAGAAGTTGTGCAACTGAAAACATGCAGGTCAGTAAGGAACTTATGTACCTGAAAATCATTACGAATGGAAAGTCTACTTCAACAATGGTAGACTCTGGGGCCACACACAATTTCGTCTTGCGGGAAGAGGTGGAGCGGTTAGGCATGAAGCCTCGGCCAAAGTAGAGGACCATCAAGACAGTGGACTCTGAGGCCAACCCATCCTTGGTGAAGTAAGAGATATGGCTATTCAAAATTGGGAGTTGGGTCAGCAAGGCCAACTTCTCTGTAGTGCCCCTGAACGATTTTATGATGATTTTAGGTATGGAGTTTCTGCGCAGCCAGAATGTGATGCTGCTGCCAAAGTTTAACTCGTCGACGATTATAGGGCTAAACCTGTCACACATAGTTCAATGCCTTACTAAAATAGGCAAGACTTCAGTGTTATCGGCAATGTAATTGAAGAAGGGTGTCAAGCGTGGGGAGCAGACATTCTTAGTTACCATGTACGCAGAAGAAGGAAAGGTGCAAGCAGCAGTGTCGCCGATACTAACCCCACTGTTGGCGGAGTTTCAGGGGGTGATGCCTCCAAAATTGCCGAAGCGTCTACCATCAAGACGCGAGGTCGACCATATGATTGAGTTGACCTCGGGAGCGAAGCCTCCCGCAATGGTTTCATACCGCATGGGGCCAGCTGAGTTAAAAGAGCTGCGCAGGTAGCTGGACGAGATGTTGGATGCAGACATCGTTTTATGATCAAAAGCACCATTTGGTGCTTCAATCATATTTCAGATGAAACATGACGGCTTCAAGCGGTTATGTGTGGACTACCGTGCACTAAATAAGGTCACAGTAAAGAACAAGTACCCGTTGCCTCTAATAGAGGACTTGTTCGATTAGTTGGGCAGTGCTTGAGTCTTTTCAAAGCTAGACTTAAGATCGAGTTACTGGCAGGTGAGGATTGCAGATGGTGATGAGCCGAAGACAACTTGCGTCACTCGCTATGGTACTTACAAATTCATAGCAATGCCATTCGGGTTAACGAATGCTCAAACCAAGTTCATGACCCTAATGAATCAGATTTTTTACCCTTAGACAAGTTTGTGGTAGTCTACTTGGATGACATCGTGATCTATAGCAACAACATGGAGGAACATGTCGGGCACTTGCGAACAATGTTTCAGGTGCTAAAGGTGAATGATCTCTGTGTTAAACGAGAGAAGTGTTTCTTCGGTCAGGAGGAGATAAGCTTCCTCGGCCACGTTGTGGGGCGTGGGGTGCTGCCCATGGATGGGCAAAAGATAAGAGCCATCCAAGAATGGGTTCTGCCTAGCAAAGTCACAGAGTTGCGGTCATTTCTTGGTTTGGCGAATTACTATCGATGATTCATTGAATGTTACTCACTCATTGCTACGCCCGTCACTGACCTGATAAAGAAGAATCGGGTATGGCTCTGGACAAGAGCATGCCAAGATGCCTTCGACGGTTTGAAGAAAGCCTTAGTGAGAGAGCTAGTGCTGCGACTGCCTGATCACTCGAGACCCTTTAAGGTCTATACAAATGCCGTAGACTTTGCTATCGGTGGAGTTATTATGCAGGATGGCCATCCGATCACATATGAGAGTCGTAAGCTAAAAGATGCAGATAGGCGTTACACAATGCATGATCGTGAGATGACAGTCATCGTGTATTGCCTCAAGACCTGACAACACTACCTTCTGGGTGTCAAGTTTGTCGTCAAGACGGACAATGTCGCCACAAGCTATTTTCAGACACAGAAGAAGCTGTCGCCAAAGCAAGCTCGATGGCAAATGTTTTTGACTGAGTTTGACTTTGCCTTAGAGTACAAGGTTGGAAAGACCAATGTAGCTGTGGACGCATTGAGCCTAGGGGTGGCAAAACCTGACACGACCCGCCAACCCGCCTCTTAGGCGGGTTCGGGTTGGGCTTAAGCCAACCCGTTTAATAAATGGGTCGACCCGCGTAACCCGTTTATTAAACAGGTCGGGTTCGGGTTGGGGGTATGCCAACCCGCCAACCCGGCTGACCCGTTTAATAAACGGGTTAGGCGGGTGGGTCAACCCGCCAACCCAACCCGCCAACCCGTCGACCCGTCAACCCGACCCGCGAACCTGAGAACCCGTTTACCCGACCCAACCCATTTATTAAATGGGTTGGCGGGTCGTGTCGGGTTACCCGTTTATTAAACGGGTCGGGTGCGTGTTTGCCACAGTTGACCCGTTTAATAAACGGGTCGGGTTCGGGTTGAGGTATGCTGACCCGCCAACCCGTCAGGTCGACCCGCCAACCCGACACGATTGTCACCCCTAATTGAGCCACAGGGCTGAACTGGCTGCTGCGCGTGCAGAGCCTTTCGAAGTGCATTTGGAGGGCGCTTTGCTGAGCCGCATCTGCGAAGGTACGCAATAGGATCTGACGGAGTAACACCTTGTTTCTCTGGCACAGGCAGGAAAGACTCAGCGATTTTGGCTACAGAACGACCTTCTCGTGACAAAAAGGGGGGCACATCTTCGTGCCACGGTGGGGAAGCCTCCATCGAGAATTGCTTAAGGAGTGCCATGATACATTATGGGTCGACCATCCTAGTCAGGAGCGGACTTTAGCACTCCTTGAGCGTGACTACTGTTGGCCGCAAGTGAGAGACGACTTGGAGGGGTATGTGCGAACATGCTTCATCTGCCAATAAGACAAGGGAACCAACCAGAAGACAACCGGTCTCCTTGAGCCTCTACCAATTCCAGAACGTCCTTGGGAAAGTATCTCCATGGACTTCATTATTAGTCTACCGAAGGTAGATGGCACCAACTCTATCCTAGTGGTGGTTGATCGTTTATCAAATTATGCCACCTTCATCTCAGCTTCTAAGGAGTGCCCTGCAGAGTTGTTTGTAAAGCATGTGGTGAATCATTGGGGTATACCAAAGAGCATTGTGAGTGATCGCGTTGTTTGCTTCACGGGCAAGTTCTGGCGTGAAGTATTTCAGCCACTTGGCTCTGATTTGCTGTTTTCAACAAACTTCTATCTGCAGACCGATGAGCAAACAGAGCGCATCAACGAGATATTTGATCCGTACCTTATTCACTTTGTTAGTGTCAATCAGAAAAATTGGGTTAAGCTCTTTGACGTGGCACAATTCTGTTACAATCTACAGAAGAGCGAGTCTTCAGGCCACATCCCATTTGAAATAGCCACGGGGCAGCAACCGCTGACCCCACACACTCTTGCCGTGCAAGAAAAGGGAAGGCCATCCTTCGCCTATCTGTTTGTTCGAGACTGACATGAGTAGAATGAGTTGGCGAAGGCATTCCTACACAAGGCGGCAAAGAGAATGAAGAAGTGGGCAAACAAGCATCGTCGGCCCGCTGGGTTCTAAGTTGGAGACCAAGTGTTGGTGAATCTTTATCTTAGTCGCACATGCATCTTCTGCGGGCGGCACCGCAGACTGATCAAAAAGTATGAAAGACCATTCACCATCACAAAGAAGGTGGGCAAACTGGCATACAAGCTGAAATTGTCCTCAGATTTCAAGGTGCACCCGGTGTTCAACGTGTGCAACCTCAAACAGTTCTATACAGATGAGAGAGATCTAGAACGTAGCATGCCACAACACGCTCCCATTATGTAGAGGGCCCCGGCTACACAACGGGCCGAGAAACACCTCAGTCAGATCCTTCGCCACAAGGTCAACTACTTGGGCGAAACAAAGAAATACCTAGTGCAGTGGGAGGAAACGGCAGAACCTACGTGGGAGCCAACTTTTCAGATGAACAACCGCTACCCGGTTGAAGTCAGGGCTTACCATGAAGCAGATGTCGCCGAGGACGATGCATGATTTGAAGGGGGGAGCATGTTCCCTTGTGACTTACTTTGTAAAGTTACGTCTAGAGTATGTTTTGCTTTCATTGAGTCTGATGCAAGCTGCCCGGTTCGGGTTCATCAATACCCCGAAGGGGCAGCCCGTATACTTGAACTATAAGAGGCCTACAGGATAAATTGTGAATGAATTAAATGCGTTGAGCTTTCTTTTGTTCACCCTTATTGTGATTGCTTCTTGTGATTGCAATTCTTCTCCCTCTATTCTCTCTTGCTCTCTTGCACTCTGATTACAAGCTTCCTCGACTGGCAAGCGAGCGAAAAGAAGGCTTGCGGCGGTCAAGAAGGACCGTCGTGCCATGCTGGCCTATTGAAGGAAATAGGCCTGTGACAGAGACATTTCAATGAGAAAACATGTACTTTTTATTGTAAAATTTAGATGCAGTATGAACCGTTATTTTTAGATTTCTTTATGAATATGTACGAAGATAAAAAGTCTCTAATCATATACATGTGATATAGATTGACTGCTTTGTAGGGTGAGAAATGAGGAACAATTTTTTTTTTCTTTTTGATTTATCCACACTTTTTTCTCCCTGGTTGGATTGAACAAACTTGATGGCTAGTTCTAATTATCGCACACAAACCAATGTATCATGCATTCATGTCCATATGTTGTCAATTCTACCAGATATTATCACATTGATCCTGAGTGTCACAGTCTTAGAAGCGAAGGCCCCCGCGACGTAGCTTCAGTTTGTCACAAATATCAAAGGCAAACCTTTTAAGCGCGCATGCAAACTCACCCGCAGGAGCATAAGCAAGAGTACACTCATGCACAAGCACAAGCACAAAGAGAGAAAAGACAAGGGTGCATAAAACTTCTTTATAGCAACTTGTAAGCAAAGTACATAAAGAGGGGGAGATAGGGGCCCGATACACGGGGTTCTTAAGACAAAATGCCATATACAGACATTGGAGAGTGCCAAAGAGGTATATACATTAGGAACAAAAAGGTGAAAAACATGGCGGTCCGAAACACGCTCTCCCACTTAAGTTGACACTGTCCTATTCGCCACTTGTTCATGGTAGTCCTTCATAAGCTGACGATACTAAACCATGTAGTTTGCTTTCTCCCAGGTGGCTTCACATTCTGGTAGACCTTTCCACTGCACGAGGTACTTCTTGACTTCATCGAGGTAGTTATTGGAGTGGTTGAGGATGACTTCCAGTTTTCTGCTTGGGATGCTGACTGTTGACAGCGTGCGATGCAAAATGGGAGCACGTTGAGTCATGCTCCGTTGAGGGTATCCTTCATTTTCATGGAACAATTTCAGGTTGCACACATGGAATACCAGATGCACTTAGAAATTCGATGACAAGTCCTGCTTGTACGCCAAGTTCTCAACGCGGTTAGTGATGGTGAATGGGCCATCACACTTGCAAATGAGGCCTCAGTGGTGGCCCCAAAAGATAGCTGTGCGGTCGAGAAAGAGCTTAGCCAACACCTTATCTCCAACATGAAATTTTGCTGGCCGATGCTTTTCGTCCACCCATTTCTTCATGCGCTTGGTCACTTTGTTTAAATATGCCTTTACCAACTCTGTCTGATCCTGCCAGTTCCTGACGAACTGTTATGCATAAGGCGCTTTGCCATGTCCTTGCGCGCCAAGAGAGTGCAGAGTCTTCGGCTGATAACCTGTTGCAACTTCAAATGGACTATGGCTGGATGACTCACTCTTTTGGATATTATAGTAGAATTGAGCAACATCAAGTAAATCAACCCAATCTCTTTGATTGACACTAACCTAAGTCACAGGGACTTGGTAAAGCAGGTGCCGCACTCGCGTCGACGCGATGCGGGTGCATGTGCGGGTGCGACACCCAGTGCGGTCAACACGACCCTGGGTGCGGTCAACGCACCTATGGTCGTTTCTATCCAAATTTTTAACATAATTTTTTTTTGATGCCCGATCAAAAGGGGCTGCGAAAGAGGATTAGGGCAAATTTTTTTTGCCCTAATCCTCTCCTCTCCTCTCCCGCGCAGCTCCGCTCTCTCGCTCGCCTCCTCTCCTCCCGACGTCTCGCAGGGGAGCCCGACGCCACCTCCTCCTCTCCCTCGTCGCAGGTACCCTCTCACTCTCTTGTTGGGTCGGTAGGGGAGGGGGCCGAGCCCCCTTGCTCCCTCTTGCTCTCTTGTTGGGTCGCCAGGAGAGGGGCCGAGCCTCCCTCCATGCTCCCTCTTGCTCTCTTGTTGGGTCAGCAGGGGAGGGGCCGAGCCCCCTCTCTGCTCCCCCTCGCTCTCTTGTTGGGTCGGCAGGGGAGGAGCCAAGCCCCCCTCCCTGCTCCCCCTCGCTCTCTTGTTGGGTCGGTAGGGGAGGGGTCAAGCCCCCCCCCCCCTGCTCCCTCTCGCTCTCTTGTTGGGTCAACAGGGGAGGGGTTGAGCCCCCCTGCCCCCTCTCGCTCTCTTGTTCGATCGACAGGGAGGGGCCGAGCCCCTCCCTGTTTTCAGCAGTTGAGGGGCCGAGCCCCCTTCCCCGCTCCCTCTGATTTCAGTGGAGGGGCCGAGCCCCTCCCTGTT
Organism: Nuphar pumila; assembly: GCF_984573655.1. NCBI lineage: Eukaryota > Viridiplantae > Streptophyta > Magnoliopsida > Nymphaeales > Nymphaeaceae > Nuphar > Nuphar pumila. Next base: position 59,939,456 of record NC_143265.1, read on the forward strand.
TTCGGCAGTGGAGGGGCCGAGCCCCCCACCCTGCTCCCTCTGATTTCAGGGGAGGGGCCGAGCCCCTCCTTGTTTTCGGCAGGGGAGGGGCTAAGCCTCCCACTCTGCTCCCTCTGATTTCAGGGGAGGGGTTGAGCCCCTCCCTTTTTTCGCTAGGGGAGGGGCCAAGCCCCCCACCCTGCTCCCTCTGATTTCAGGGGAGGTGCCGAGCCCCTCCCAAGAAAAAAAATCTTTCGCGTCGGGGGGGGGGGGGATCCCCCGAACCCCCCAGTAAGGGCAAAAACTCTGAATCTGGCTCCACAACTCATCATTGGACTCAATATTATAAATCTTGATTGTCTGCATAATTGATTTTAATATTTTTTTTTTGTGTTTTCAGAACAAAAATGACGGATAAAGGGAAAGGACTTACGTCATCTTCATCCCCATATGTGAGTTCTGCTGCTAGTTTTGTTGATAGTTGTAGTGAGTGATGATGTAGGGCCACTATGGGTACATGTAGATAAGCTTGCAAAACCTGAAGAAGGAGGTGGTGAAAAAAGAGATTTCGATGCAAGCTCTGTGAAAGAGATTTTGCTGGGTCTTACACAAGAGTGAAGGCTCATTTGTTGAAGATACCATAACATGGCTTTTCGGGATGTAGAAAAGTTGATGAGGCAATGCGAAGACAATATAAGAAAATACAAGATGAATATGAGAAGCGAAAGACAATGAGTGATTCTTGTGCAATTAGTGTGCCATTTGGAAGCCACCAAGAAGATGCTGAAAAAAGAAAAGAAAAGTCAATGTAGGAAGTAGAGGAACGATACAAGCATCATTCAATACATATGGAAGGGAGGATATGGATAGAAAAGTAGGGAGGTATTTTTATTTTAGTTCACTCCCATTTAATGCGGCTAAAAATCCTTATTAGAAAGATTTAGTAACATCTTTGGTAAATTGTAATTTGAGTGGCTATGTGCCTCCAAGATAAAAAAAAATACGAACTATACTTCTTGCAGAAGAGAGGGCAAATGTGGAGAGGTTGCTGGAGATTAAAAAATATTCATGGGAGCAAAATGGAGTTTCTATTGTTTCTGATAAATGGACAGATATTCAAAGGCGTCCACTGATCAATTTCATTGCTTGTTCGCTTAGTGGCCCAATATTCTTTAAAACAGTTGATGCATATGGGGAATATAAAAATGCAGAGTATTTGAAGGGGTTGTTTATAAAAGTCATAAAAGAATTGGGTGATCAGAAAGTGGTACAAATCATTACAGACAACACTCCAGTTTGTAAAAGTGCAGCGTTGAGTTTGGAGAGTGAGTACCCTAATATTTTTTGGCTTTTTTTGTATAGCACACAACTTAAATCTGGCCCTAAAGAGCATCTGCAACCCCAAAGAAGAAGAAAATTCACAAGATATGCTTTATGTTCATGGATTGAAGATTTAAAAAGAAATGTCAAAAGCATTAGGAATTTTGTCGTTAACCACCATCGTGCTAATGCTATATTTAATAGGCATTCTGGCCTGAAATTGTTGAAGGTCGCTGAAACACGTTTTGCGTCCATCATTGTGATGGTGAAGAGGATTAAAAAAGTGAAGAATGCTTTGGTTAACATGATGACTGATGAAAATTAGACATTCTATCATGCTGATGATGATATCAAGGCTCAAGAAATTAAGAAATTCATTCTTGATAATGGGTTTTGGAACAGAGTGGTATACTTTCTTCAATTTACGCAACCTATTTGAGAAATGTTAAGAGAAGTTGATAAGGATGAGTCCATGCTTCACAAAGTTTATGAAATATAGGATAATATGATTGAAAAAATACAAGCTATAGTTTTCAAGCATGAAGAAAAAAATCTTACATTGGATGATTCATAATTTTTTAACCATATTCATTCAATTTTAGCTAGAAGATGGGATAAGAACAACACTCATTTGCATTGCATGACACATTCTCTTAATCCAAAATATATGCAAATAAGTGGCGGGTAGGTGGTATTGGTCGTGTCCCTCCAAATTTAGACCCAGAGCAATCAAGACATAAAAATATGTGTATGACAAGACTTTTTCTAGAAGCATATCTTCTAAATCAAGTCACACAAGAGTTTGGAAAATTTTGATCTTCAAGATTATATGGATCAACATTATTCGCGAGAGAGGAGGATAATATAGATCCTATCACATGGTGGTCAACATTTGGATCAAAAACACCTCTTTTCCAACGTCTTGCATTAAGATTGCTATCTCAGCCTACTAGTTCATCTTGTTGTGAAAGAAATTAGAGCACATATTCTCAAATCCACAACATGAAGCGAAACAAACTCACCAGCAAGCGTGCAAAGCATTTAGTATATGTTCATTCAAATCTTCGACTACTTTCACGAACCAATGATGAATACAGGTATTAATTTGCTATCTTAGTTATTTGATTATTTCTTAGTTGTCCATTTAAATATACTTGTATTGTATTTAACATTTTTAAATTGGGTTTGTAACGTAGACAAGGAACATCTAAATTTTGGGATGTAAACTCAGAAGAGTATGACTTCGAGAGAGAGCATGATTTCAACATGACAAACATGGATTTATCTGAGTCCAGTATTCCTTCTAATGATGCATTTAATGATGAAGAAGAAAATTATTAAGATCCATTACTTCATCGTCATATACATTGTAGGATATACTTTTGGTATGTAATTTAGTTCTTTTCTGCTTTACTTATTTGATTGATTTATGTAATTGCTTTACTTATTTGATTGATATTTAAGTTGATATATTGCATGCATGATGAATGATATTATGACAATGTTAACTGTTAAATTATGACAATGTTAACGGTTAAAACTTCAAAATTATATATATATATATATATATATATATATATATATATATATATATATATATATATATATATATATATTTGCCATGCCGCACCCCCGCACCCAAGGTTTTTGAAAGTATCACACCCCGCACCCGCACCCGCACCTATGTGACATAGGCATTAATAAAATGTTGTAAATATTCCTCCATCATTCCATTGATTATCTCCGTTTGACCATCGGTTTGAGGGTGCAAACTTGTACTGAAATGCAAGTTTGTCCCCATCAAGCGAAACACTTCTCGCAAAAATTTGCCAGTGAGGCGAGCGTCATGATCGCTGACTATGCTCTCAGGTATTCCTCAATACTTAATCATATTCTGCACGAACAACTTTGCGGTATCGACAACTGAGCAGGTGGCAGAGGCAAACACATAGATAGCATATTTTGAAAACCTTTCCACAAACATGTAGATTGAACTGCAACCTTGAGCTTTTGTCAAGATCATGATGAAGTCCATGGTGATGCACTCCCATGGACGACTTGGCACTGGCAGAGGCTTCAACAATCCACAAGGTCTCTGGTTTATGGGCTTGTCTTGCTTGTAGATTAAGCAAGTTCACATATAAGCATCCATATTATCGCATATCTGTGGCCAATAGAACGCACACTCCAACAATGCCAAAGTCCTCTGTTGCCCTGGGTGACCCGCCCTGACGGTATCATGACACTCGTGCATTAAGCGCTTTCATAGAGTATCCAACCGCAGAATATACAGACGATCTTCCATGGAGTGAAACAAATCGTCCTTCAACCAGAATCTCCACGTCTTTTTTTTACCAACGTGATCAGCTGTTGGGCCGTTGGATCATTCCTCAAAGCTTCTCGAACATGCTCGAGAAGATCACTCGTTGGTTGGCTAACATTACCGTCTCAAGTGAGCAGTGCCACAATCTACCTTCCGACTCAAGGCGTCAGCAATAACATTGGTCCTGCCAGACTTGTACTCAAGGACCATATCAAATTCTGCCAGAAAATCTTGCCAACAGGCTTGTCTTGGACTCAGCTTCTTATGAGTCTGAAAATAGCTTGTCGCAACGTTGTTAGTGCGCAGAACGAATTGTGACCCCCAAAATAGTGTCTCCATGTGCGAAAACAATCCACGACTACTAACATTTCACGCTCGTGCACAATATATCGACGCTAGTCATCATTCAACTTGCAGCTCTAAAATGCAATGTGATGTCTTTCATGGAGCAACACCCCTCCAATTGCAAAGTCAGACGCATCGGTCTGCACTTCAAATGGTTGCTCACAATTCGACAACCTTAAAATAGGCTCTTCTATTAGGGTGCGCTTTAACTTCTCAAAAAATTTCTAACATGCATCAGACCATAGCCATGGCCGATATTTCTTTAGCAGATCAGTGAGCCTGACGACGATCTGATAATACCCTTTGATGAATCGCCGATAGTAATTGGCAAGTCCCAAGAAAGAATGTAGTTCAGGAATCTTAGTAGGCGACTCCTATGCTTGAATAACTTCAACATTCTTGTGGTCCATTTTCAATTTGCCTCCTCCCACAATATTGCCAAGGAAGTGAACTTCCTCCTAGCCAAATGGACACTTTTCCTGCTTAACGTATAACTTGTCCTTTAGAGTCTGAAACACAATCTGAAGGTATTGAATATACTCCTCCATGAAGTCGTTGTACACTACTATGTCGTCCAAGTAAACGACGACAACTTATCAATGTGCGAGTAGAAAATCTTATTCATCAAGGTTGAGAAGGCTTCTGACGTGTTCGTCAGGCCGAATGACATAATACGAAATTCGAACACCCCATAATGCGTTACAAAGGTGGTTTTCACTTCATCCCCTTTAGCAACTCTTACTTCCCAATAACCTGATCTCATGTCCAATTTAGAGAATATGATCAACGCAAGGGTTGATTTTTGAAATGCAATGATTTGAAATCAATTTGTAGAAAAATATGATCAACACACGGGTTGATCTTTGAAAAAGGTTGTAATAAAATATTTAAACTAAAATTTTCATGATTTTTGAAAGATCCTCATAGGTAATATCATTTCTCTCATGAATGATGTCAGGATTGTCCCGAATTTTTGAAAAAGAAATTCTAATGCCCCAATATAGCTAAAAGAAATAAGAATTGAACCTCAAAGATAGGAAGGAAATTGTCATTGCATTTATAAGCAAAATTGATAGTAAAGACTGAAATATTTACAAGCATCCTTTGAACGGAAGGTCATAAAAAGACTCGGGCTGACTTGCCCTTACAAGAAAGAAAATGGAGGATAACAGAAAAGACTCTAGTGTCATCGGCCTTCTGAAAAAGGTTAAGTCAGGGCGGTGGGCTGCTCTTCAGTTTTCTCCTCTATCAGAAGGTGTTTATCGATGCAGTCCTGGACGATGTTTTTCAGAACGAAACAGTACTCTGTATCGTGCCCCACTACTCGATGATACTTGCAGAACTGTTCCTTGAAGCTGCCCAAGACTACTGAAGGATCGCCAGCTCTTGGCAGACGAATCATATTCTTTGTGAGCATATATTCCAGAACTTCATCGAGTGTCTGCTCTAAAGGGGTGAATTCGCGGTCAGAACTCCAATCCTTGCGCTTTGGTTTTTCCTGATTCTTTTCCCGCTGCTGAGAATTAGGTTGGGAAGGCTTATTGTTGTTGGAAGACCTTCCCTTTTGACCTCTGAATCCTTCTAAATTGCTGACATGATCATCCTTGTTACCCTTGTTGTCGGGTGAGGGACCAGCGGAAAGAGTGAAATGGGTTTTCTTCTTTGCATCTTGATTGCCCCTTGCCAGAGTGGTGCCATCATAGACTCCGTTATTTATTCCCATCTCGAGCCATTCAGCTCGCTCAGTCAACTCAATAAATGACTTGGAAGGGTATGGGAAGATGAGGCTTTTCAGGGGTTGAGAGAAGTTATTGAGGATGAGTTGAAGGGCATGTTCCTCTGAGACGGGGGTTCTCATCTTGTTGCAGGTATCTCTCCACCTACGGATGAAATCTATGACCTTTTCATTGTCATCCTGCCTCAAATTGCATAAGTGATTGAGGGTTGGCGGTGCCTCAGTATTGAACATGAATCTCTCTACAAACAGGTTGACAACTTTATCAAAATCTCGCAGCTCGACAGGGTTGATGTGCTCCGCATACCACTTAGCTGCTACGCCCTCCAAACTGCGAGGAAAGCACAAGAAGAGGGCCCGATTGTCTTCACTGAACCTGGCACATTCGGCGAAGAACATTGCAAGATGAGCCTTTGGGTTGCCGGACCCATCGAACTTAATAAATTTTCGGGGGAGATCTTCCAAGTTGTTGTCCCCATCTAAGCCAAGGTAGAAATCTTGTCTGGTATACACCCTCTTCCCCTTATCTCGAGTTTGCAGATCTTTGACCATTTTAGTTAATGCTTGAACTGAATCTTCTGTCGGGGCCCCATCTTTAGGTTTGTTGACTGATTCAGGTTCTTCTGCCACTTTCTTGGGTTGTCGCAGATGTTTTGGGATGAACACAAACTGTTCTTCTTCGGAATCCTCTTCTGCTAATTCTGTGCCCTCAGATGTGCTGTCCTGCTGGACTCTCTTCTTATTGATCTTGACATGCTTCTTCCCTGGCTTTCTCTTGGTCTTGCTCTTAGAGGATGTCTTCTTTGAACTTGCCCCAGCTTGCTCGGACATCATTTTTGCCATCATTTTTTGAAAGATCTTATACATTGCCGGGTCAACATCATCTTTTTCTGAATTATGCTTTCGAGACAATCTGGAAGAGTTTATTTCTTCCACTTCGCTGTCATTGTGCTACTGAGCTGCCCTTCTTCTTGCTCTCGTTTGAACCATGATGAAACGTTGACGTTTTCACTGATGAATAGAATGGGAGGTTTTTAGAAAAAGACTTAGGAAGGAAATTTTAATGAAGGATGAAATTACAAATTAGACAATGAAAATATCCCATTACGAGGGATCGGGTTGTCACCAAAATTTGCGACAACCGCATTGTTTTTCTGAGAAAAAGATAAACAAGTAAAATATGAACAAAAAAGTTTAATTTTGAAAAAGGACATCTCCTGACAAAAGATGTTTTATTGTAAATGAGGATAAGAAATAGGATATAGAAAAGGATTTCAAAATTTTTGAAGAATTGCAGGCAGGATAAAAAAGAATTAGAAGAAATTAAGAGAAGAAAAAGGAAAATACACCTGGGTTTTAAAACAAAGAGGAAATTTTGAATAATAATATACCCAGGGTTTTGGAAAATATAGGGAATATAAAATATCATACAATCATAGATATATAAACAAGAATGTACAAACGGCACTCCCTAGAGGCTGACTCTAAAATGCAATATTTGAAGTGGCTTGTAGGACCTTAATCCTAACTCTAGGGTTCAGATCATCTGATTCCAATCAAGATACGCCGATATACCCAAGCCGAAGCTTGAAGTACGTGGTATAGAAATATTCCTCCGGTTCTAAAGTAATGACTTCCCAACATCCTTGAGCACCTACCGATATACCTCGGACTATGGCCCTTAGGTACGTGGTAGGGGGGCGCGAACCCAAATAAGTGGCCCAGTTGTGAGGCTCTCTCCCGAACTATGGTTCAGTGAGACAGCCCAACAACGTGATGACCGGGACAATATTAGGTAAGGAGGTTTTCAAAATATGCTCAACATGCAAGAAATCAGATGGATCTAATGCAAGTCCTAAAGAGATAGATTAAAATGAAGGGAAGCATACACTTGCATACATTGTTTTGCATTCAATCCCTAAAATTGAGGAGAGTTGTATTTAAGACCTAAGTCTAATGTGAACATGAATAATCTCCTCAATATGGTCCTACCAAACCATACTTAAATCCTATATGCAATGATGTCAGCTTAGGACAAAATCTAGGCTCCTAAGGTTTGCATGAAAATGTAGCTGACATTTTGAAGAATAAAGACTTAGATAATGTCAAAGCAAAAGAAAAGGCATTAAATTCGACCGAACGAAGACAGGTCCCATCACGGTCGCCAAACCTGTGATCATCGCAAAATTTTTCCTCTCGTAATATTCTCTCTCTTTATTCTCTTTTCCTTTCTAATCCCTTATTTTCCTCCTTTTTGAAGGGAGAAAGATAAAAGACGGAAAGAAAGAGAGAAGAGAAAAGAAAGAAGAGAAGAGAAGAGGAACTCTTTTGCGGGTCTCACTTGACCTTAATTTTAAAAATATTTGAAATAACTCGCCTCCGTTTTTTGAAATATTTGCGGGAAAACTGGGAGACGGGATCCGCTCGTCGGTACGAGGTTCGACCGTTCCTGGCGCCTTTACCAGGGGTAATCGAACCAAGGGTCGAATTAATGCCTTTTGCTTTGCTAAGAAATTATCTAAGTATTTATCCTAAGTCTAAAATGCACAATGAATCATGCTTGTGCAAATGCAAAGATGCATGCTCTTTTTGAAAATGTTTTGAAGAAATTCCAAATGAATCCGATAAAGTGAAGAAATGTTTTCTAACTTAGAACTTAAGATTAAAGTTTTAAGTTTTTTAGAATAATCAGGGGCTTGGGAAAATAAATCTGGAATTTGGAAATTGATCTTGAAGTCTTGAAATAAAAAGAGAATGAAGGAAATTTTCAAAGTTATAAATGGACTTTGAATTTAGAAGTTTGAACTTGGATGAATATTTGGAATGGAATTGAATTCCACTTTTGAAGTTTTGATTTTAGAAGGAAATGTGGGAAATCTAAAGGAAATGGGATTTGTAACAGTTTGGAATTTCAAGATGAAATCCGAATCCAAGTTCTGGATTCTGAATAGAGTTTTGAGTTGATTTTTGGATTTAGGGTCCAAAATAGGAACTTGGTTTGAATGAAATGGAATTGGCTTTAAGAATTGGCATTTAAAGTGGAATTTGGATTTTGGGATTTTGAATGGGATCAGATTCAAGATTTGGAATGGAATTGGGACATGAAGTTGGAGATCCAAGATAGGGTTGGGCCCTGGATCCTAAGAGGGAATTGGATCTGAAGTCTGAGATCCAAAGTAGAATTGGATTCTGGATCCTAAACTGGACTTGGATCTGAAATCCGAGGTCCGAGGTGAATTGGGTTCTAGATCCTAAAGAACGGATTTTGGATCTAAAGTCTGAGACCCAAAGTAGAGTTGGATTCTGGATCCTAAGAATTGGAATTGGGATCTGAATCTGAGATCCAATGGTAGAATGGGATCTGAATCCTAAATGGATTTTGGATCTGAAGTCTAAGATCCAAAGTAGCATTGGGTTCTAGATCCTAAAGGGAATTTGAATCTGTAATTCGAGATCCAGAGTGGAATTGGAATTTATACTTGGAAATCTGGATCCAAGTTGAGATTATGATTTGTCTTTGGATTTGGGTTTTGAAAGTCCAAATAGGACCTTTAAAGACGGATCTGAGTTTTAGAAACCCAAATTTAAACTTGAGATTCAAATCCAAACCTTGATTGAAGATAAGGGGATGAACTTGATTATGAAATCAGAAGATAATTTCAAAGTTAATTTGAACTTTGATTTTGAATTTTGATTTGAGTTGGAAGTTTGAATATAAAAGTGATTTTGGAATTTCAAAGTCAGATTGGACTTTGAAATTGAATTCTTGAACCTTGAAGTGAGATGGAATTGGATTTTGAATAAGATCTGATGAAGAAGAAGAAACACTTGGGATTTTGAAAAAGAAGTTTTTGAATCTGTAATTCGAGATCCAGAGTGGAATTGGAATTTATACTTGGAAATCTGGATCCAAGTTGAGATTATGATTTGTCTTTGGATTTGGGTTTTGAAAGTCCAAATAGGACCTTTAAAGACGGATCTGAGTTTTAGAAACCCAAATTTAAACTTGAGATTCAAATCCAAACCTTGATTGAAGATAAGGGGATGAACTTGATTATGAAATCAGAAGATAATTTCAAAGTTAATTTGAACTTTGATTTTGAATTTTGATTTGAGTTGGAAGTTTGAATATAAAAGTGATTTTGGAATTTCAAAGTCAGATTGGACTTTGAAATTGAATTCTTGAACCTTGAAGTGAGATGGAATTGGATTTTGAATAAGATCTGATGAAGAAGAAGAAACACTTGGGATTTTGAAAAAGAAGTTTTTGAAAATATGATGTAATTCTGCCCTAATTTGAATAAGTTTTGAAATTTTGGAATTTGAAAAGCTATTTCATTCTTTAAATGAATTAAAATAAGATTGAAAATATAATACATCCTTGACTATGGTCATTGAATGTATTATATGATAATCTATATTTAAATTCAAAAGAAGAATAAGATACATTTTTAGTGTTTTTATAGAATTTAAAATGAAATTAACCCTCAATATACCCTGACTATGGCCATTGGTATATATTTTGAGTTAATCCTAAGTTAAATTCTGATAAAAGAAAGAAAATATTTTGAGAAAATATGATGAATTTTGAAAGTGGATCTAGTGTGGATCCAGTGTTATTTCGTAAAAGATGAGAATTCTAAGTTTCGTTCGCACCCCGACTATGGCCGTTGATGTAAATCGTCAACTTAGAATTAACTTACCTCTTACGAAATGGTGCACGTGCCATTCGTGTTTCACCATTGTGGGGATTTTGAGAAATAAATGAAAGATGCATGGAATAAACAATTCATGGTATTCTATAATGCTCATTCATTCTACCTAAAGCAGGGAAATGTAAATTTTTATTACAACATATAAAATCCAATTTACAACCCTAAATGATAGCTTTTCCCATAGATTTCCTGCAAAACGACTGAGTTAGTATGAAAAATGGGAGAAAAGAAGAAAAAAAATGGTATATACCATGTGGGTATCTTTACAAAAATGTTCAAATGAATGATGAAACGGACAGAGGGAATAATATATATGTTTATACATGCATATAGATATGTGTATGTATCTATATATATATATATACATGGCATGAGAAAGAGATGATTTAATGGGTTGCAGGACTTGCTGCGGTAGTAGAATCAGATGGGTGAGATGAAGGTTTGTTGGAACTAACAGGGGTCCTGTGATAAGGGAAGGTCCTACTGCTACCTAGGTGGCAGCGAGGTCCGGCGAGGGCAATGGTATGCTTGGTGGAAATGAAGTTGCTGAAGCAACTGAAGTATTACTTTCATTGGTATCTTCAGATGATATAGGTGCTGGGGTTGTGATACACAACCCATTGATGGGCATCACTCTATTACAGAGGATGCAGCAGGTAGTTTTAAGGGATACCGTACCGACCATTGGCAACAGTTAAATACTGTTTTGAGATGCTTACAGTAGGTAATATGAAAGGGAAGGGTGAAATGTAAGGTGGTGAAGAAAACTGGTTATAGGGAAATGAAGAAATAACAATGTGACAGCAAGCAATGGTGCAGGGAAGGGATGTGTGTGCTGCTGGACTGCTGTGAATATTTAAAAGGATGAAACACAGCAGTGCGTTGGCACTGCTGTGAGTATGGGAAAGGCTACAGCAGTAGCTGGTGCAGGCTAGATGATAGTGATAATATGCTACAGCCAATGAGGCAGGGGCGGTGGGTGAGCAGCAGTTACAGGAGATATAAACTATGGCGATTGAGTGTGAAGGTGCTGGAGATATGCAACAAGCCAGTGGATAAAATACATGATGAAATCGCAGAATGAGATGCAATTGATTAACTAAATGTAAACATATGGAAACTAATATGTTAATGAATGTCATAATGCATGTGAATTACAATATGCAATATGGAAAAAGTTAGCCTATGTGATGCATTTGATATACCAAGCTAAACATATGCAATGAACAAAGCTAATCTATGCAGCATACCTATCATGTATATATGCAATGTGATGAATCATGCGGAGCAAATCAGGGTGATTTTGTTATTGCTATTTCTAAAAAGATACCTCTCTAGCTCCATTTTACAGCAAGCTTATATTCAGTCAGATTTCTACTAACCTCAGAGACTGTCCAGTACGAGCTCCCCCTGAAGAAGAATAGTGACAAGCACAGCCAGTATACAAGATAGAATTACAAAGATACGTTGTGGTCAAGGGAGTTGCTGTAGAGAATGGCAGCAAGGTCTGGTGATAAGTGTTGCAGAATATACACGTACAACAGTTGTGTAACATACTATATACAAGAAATGAGGTATTGCAGAAATAATAGATATGATGGATCATTTTATATGAATGGCTCAAAATTAATAATGCAGATGGTAAAACAACTACGGGTTAATGTTGAACAGAGGACACAACATGAAGTTAACAAATATTGGAAAGACAATATAACATAATGAATATTTACATGATTCTGATGATGAAGTACTAAAAAATATTCAAAATAACCGTACCCCAAATAACCTGGCTGAAGAGTAAAAAAAAAGAAAACAGAAAACACAGAGACAATACCAGGTGGTGCAATTCTCCTTGTTTCAGGGGAAACGACAGGTCCATCATCTGTGTCATGCCATTCACCATTACCTTATTTCATCTTGCTCATAACTAGAAACCTAAACATCATGCCGCCTGAGCCTTGAGGCAACTCAACTGTCTCGCAAGGGGTCTGACGGTTGTCTGAACTGAAGATCGGATGTTATGGTACCTCCTCTCGTGAATTGATCCAGATTGAGGCGAATGGGGAAAGAGAAAGGGTGCTGAATTCAGATCTGCCGATTTCGGCTTTAAGAAGGCTTTAAGAAGGCTTCTGCATGACTTGGTAAGAGTACACCACGGTTCCTTTGCCGGATTGCTGGAGTTTCGGGGTCGACCTTCTTCAGTCAGAAAAAAAGAGAAATAGGAAGAAGAAGAGGGGAAGAAGAAGTGATCAATGGAGAAGGAGAAAGGTGCTGGGGTGAGAACGGATGAAGAAATTTTTGATCGAAGGTGGAGGGGTGAAACGCGGTGCTTTTGAGTTCCCATGTGCGGTTCATTTTAAAGATGGAGGAGAAGGGTCGGGAAGGGTGGAGGTTATGGATCGACGACTGAGGTGAGATGATTGAAGGGTTGGCAATGGAGGATTGAGAGGGGAAAGCTGGCAAAGGGTTTCGGTGGATTCGTGAATGGGAGCCGAGAAGGGGAGAGAGGTTTGGCGCAAAAGGCGCCGCCCCCTCTCTCTTTTTTTTTTCTTACGAAGGGTTTCCAAAGAAACCCTAAGAAACAAATTTACGAAAGGGGCCCCTTTTGCTTTTAGGTTTTTACAAAGAGGGGGGGCTCCCTCGAAAAGTTTTTTTTATGAAAAGTGTTTAAACTCATTTTTCCTCGTAATTTTTTCATTTTTTTAGTTTTTGGTGTTATTTTTCCTTTTTTTTTTGGTATTTTTAAGTAAAATCCTAAGATTTGCGAGAAAACAAAGATAAAAACTAATTTTTTTTTATATAAAAAGGAATTTTTCTGAGAATTCAAAAGCTATTTTGAAAAAAATTTCTTCAGAAAATGCAGTAGGACCCGAGTTTTGAGGAGATATGGATTTAAAGTATTGAATTCGGATCCGGGTTTGGAATTTGAATATATCAATATGGATTTTAATTCAGAAAATCTGAAGAAATGACTTGATTTTCTCAGAAAACAGGGCTAGGGGCAAAAAGGGTCATTTTTACAAATTTTGAAAAATTTGGGGTGTTCACACTGTCACATTCACTGCATTCATCATTTGTATTGCCCCAACAATTAGCATTTCTGCAGGTTGATGAACTTTCTCACCCTGAACGACATTCAATTATCTCCATTCCTTTGACCGTAATTTCTGTTGGGACACATATCGACCCACTGATCACCATACGACAATCACGACGACGATAGTTGCTCCCCTGAAAGTTATTCATGTTCTGATTGTTATTATTATTCTAGCCATCTTGTCGGCTCTGATTCTGCTGGTTCTCACGACCAGCATTCTTCCCATTATCATTCTTTCAATTATCCCTTCGATTATTGTTACGGTCATTTCCATGTTGTCTACTTTGAAATGCCGTGTTGTGCCTATCGAGCTCGACTAGCTTCTCCGCAATAGCAAGTGCCACAACGAGAGTTAGAGGATCATGCTGAATGAGTTCCGTGACTGCCCACCCTTGCAATCTGTGGCTAAAGTAGAACAACCGATCTGCATCACCCATGTCCTCGATGTCCAACATCACCGAGGTGAATGCCTTGACGTAGTCATGCACTGACCCTGTCTGTTTCAATGCTAGCAACCTATTGCGGGCCAATCTTTCTTCATTTTTGGGCATAAAGAAGTCGCATAGCTCTCTCTTAAGGTCTTCTCATGAGTCTACTGCGACAAGACCACGCCGAACATCGCCTAAACAACGTCTCCACCAAAGAGTCGCTTCATCCGCAAAGTACATTGTTGCAGTGCACTATTTGTGTCTTCCTCCACCCTAGCAGCATCAAGATACTGCTCTATCTGGTAGATAAAGTTCTCGAGGTCTCTCGAGTTTCGATTGCCCCTATACTTTGCGGGCTCAGGTAGCTTGATATGCGACCTATCTACATGCGCGGCAGCTCCACCAGTTGAGACATTCCTCAACTATCATTTCAACTGGTCATTTTTTCGTCGGACAACATCCATTTTTGCAGCCATGATGTTGAACCGTCCTAGCAGATCATCAAACTTGGTGGCAAGATCATCCACTGAATCACCAAATCTAGTGGCAAGATCATCCACTGAGTCTTCCACCCCCTCTACTGCAATCTTGATCTCTAGGTTGATCCGTAAAAGCAGTACAAGTCCCATTAACCAACTTCTCCACGTTGGTCACTGTCTCCGTCAACTCGATGACATCACGCACAATAGCTGACATACGATCATCAACCATGAACTCTTCAAGAGAAACCATACTACCTGAAGAAGTCGTTATATTTTTTTTCGGCGCCATTGTCAATCCCAACATCGACAAGGCTCTGGTACCAAATTGTCACTGGCTTAGAAGCGAAAGCCCTCACGACGTAGCTTCGGCTAGTCACAAACACCGCAAGCAGGCCTTTTAAGCGCACAAGCAAACTCACAACACACACGCATGAGCATAAGCAAGAGCACGCGCATGAAAAAGCACAAAAAAAGCAAGGAGGCAAGGATGCATAAAACTTTTTTACAGCAACTTGTAAGCAAAGTACATAAAGAGAGGGAGAGAGGGGCCCGATACACAGGGTTCTTAAGCCAAAAGGCCATATGCACTGTAGAGTGCCAAAGAGGTATATACATTAGGAACAAAAAAGGTGAAAACATGGCGGTCCAGAACACACAGCATGTCTCTACAAATTCTTGCATTTTCTCCAAACTTGTAAACTAGCTTAATATGGTCTGTGATTTTCACATGTACATCCATCAGTTACTATTAAGTCTTTTTTTCTTTGTTTTTGCATATTCATCACTTAATATAGTATTTCATTCTAATTTATGAGCGCAAGTATATGCATCAGACAACCATTAGCACTAACTGGGCTTCATTTTATGTTTGCTTCAGAAGGATTTGAGCGCATAGCCTCAGCAAGCGACCATGTATCTATTCATGAAGCTGGTAAACTTGATTTGGACGTGGCAGAAGACATATTTTCAAATGAAACAGGGCCCGTGGCAGAAGATATATTTTCAAATGATGCAGGGCGTGTAATAGCCTCTACTTCAGTCCCTAACTTGGTCCAGGACATGTCTGGAACTACTGGTGCTGCATTTGATATGTTTGGTGAAGAGGATGAGATAGCTACATCTGATCCTACCTCCAACACTGGTGGTTTGGATTCTGATTCCACCTCACTACCATTATCTGAGCCTGCGGCTGAAAATTCCATGCTATTATCCCAAACCACTGATTCTAATGAAAACACTCTTGTTTACCAATCAGGTAGAAAAGGAATTAAATTATTACAGTCAAACAGAAGTGTTTTTCTAAACTTTGATTTGTTGTTTCCAATGGTTGTTTCAGGCGGTGACGTGCAAACTGATTATGTATTCGATGACTCTTCAGGGTAAGCACTTATTTGTTGACTTGGAATTGAATTGTTTCTCTTTCTCTCTCAGATTTTAATGATAACAAGTTGATGTAATTGTAGACGAACTTAAGGAACTTAATACTTTAAGAGTAATGCCTGTCACAAACATACGGAGAAAGCAATTTGATGGTTTTATAGAACCTTGAATATTTTGAAGCCTTTAAATAATTGGTTCTACTTTTCTGGTCAGCTTCTCTGATTGCTGTGGAAAGCATTCATCTGTTCCCCCTTTGTAGCAAGTTGTCCTGGTTAATTGACTCGACCTACATTGGCTAAAAGTTGAATTGGTATTTTAAAATGGACTGTACAGCAGCATCTTCAGCTTGCAAATTGGTGTTTTGCTACCATGCCATTCTCCATTTATTGAAATAGGGAGCCACTTCCAGATTTGAATCTGGTCTTTTATGTATGCTTGTATTGAAAAAGTCCTTCTAAACCAGTTGCTTTTGGCTCAGGGAAGCTTTTGATCTTACAAATCTTAACTTAGCATCCTTAATGTTTATAATATAATTGCTTTTAGCACCGTCCTATGTTTATCAATTCTCTGGGGTGAAATGTCCCAAGGGAAAATTAGATGGTTACTGTTAAATTGTACATATATAATGTATATATATATTATATGTATCTGTATATATACATACTTGTGTATTATATGTATTTGTATACGTATATTACATATATACATATATATTGTATATAATACCTTTTTGTAAAGTTTATTTTTTATTTTTATTTTTCTTTTATTTCTTTATTTTTTGTATTGGTTGTTAAAAATATATATAAATATATATATATATATATATAATATGTATTTTGTACATGCATATATATACATATATATAAATATGTAACTAGATTAGTAACTGGGTTAGTTTAAATTTTTTTAGTTTTTTGCCTTTTGGTTCAATTCCAACTAGTCAACTAATGTTGACTAGTAAAAAATAAGAGACGTTGGGAGAGTCCATTGACTCTATTTAGAGCCGTTAGGCCTTTCCCAACCTCTCTATTGAGGCCCTTTGGAATGTGTATATAAAGGGGTGGTTCCCCCTCATTCATGTATTGCTTCTTGCATATTTCAGTCAATAAAATAATATTTTTTAAGGTTGTTTCAGCCACCTTTGGTGGATCTTGTGTGTGAGCCCATTTGTGGTTTTTTTTGTGTTTTGGTGGAACTCTTTTAAGTGTCCACTTTTGACGATTTGGTAAACATCTTCGAAGGAACTTGTTTCCTTACATGGTATCAAAGCTTGAAGATCAAGCTGATTTTTCGGTGCATTAGGAAGCGTGCCACTCAAGTTTTTCAAGAGATCAAGTCTCTTTTGCAAAATTTATTCAAGTGCTTGCGAGATTGTTGTGCCCTCCTTGTAGTAGAGTTCTCGTGTGTTCGTGCTCTTCATTGGAGGTGCTCTCGTGGTGGAGTGCTCATGTGTTCGAGGAGCTCTCTTGGTGGTGGAGTGCTCGTGATACTTTTGATTATCTCTTCTCTTAGCCCTTGTAAACATGGATGACAATGATAATGTCACCCTTGTTAAAATATGTGTGTGTGTATATATATATATATATATATATATATATATATATATATATATAATCTGTATTGTATTAGTTTGCCCAACAATGGTATTTTTGTCTTTTCATATGTAATTATAGTTGTTTATTAGAAACAATTATATTTTTATTTTCTTTATTTTTCTTATTTTCCTTTTTTTTATTTATTTCCATGCCATTGGGGGCCCCACTCCATAGAGTTGTTAGGGCCCCAACGTCTCTACGAAGGGAGCTCCCAATGGCCTCCCTTTTGTTTGTTCTATATAAATAGGAGAGGTGTTCCCCCTATTTCTCTCAATGCTTTTAAGCATGTTATTAATAAAATCATATTCTTTTACTTGTTGGTGTTGCCCTTTGTAGGCAGTTTGTATTGTCCCATTAGTGGACTTTTGCTTATGCATTTTTGTGCTTGTATTGTGCTTTTGTAATTGTCCATTCTTGGACTTGTTTGTGCTTTTGCACTTTGTTCTTTTAATTCCGCATACTTCATTACATGGTATGAGAGCAAGGTTGTTCTTGATCTCTTGAAGAGTGACCATTGAAAGATCGTGATTCAGGGATTGCGGTGCTTGCGGTAACTCAAGTGGAGGAGCTCTTCTGTGTTCTTACATAATCCCTCTTCCCTTTTCTACTAAGCCAAAATGGAGAATGTGCAAAAGATTGATCTCTCTTTCAAGTTCAATGGTATTAATTACATGATGTGGGCATCCGTCATGAAAAATAAGCTTAAAGGCAAGAAATGGGGATATATGATGGGATTTATTCCGGAACCTCAACTCAAACTCACTAAGTTGGAAGGAGGTCAAGAAAAAGATTTATAAGAAAATGCTCACATAAAAGCCATTGAAGACCATCAATCCAAGATAGAAGATTGGGAAAGTAAACATGAAAACATTCTTGCATGTTGAGCTAAAAATATGTGCCAACATCGCTAAGTTCTGCAAGGCAAATGATGCATGTTTTTTATGAAAGGTATGTATACACAAAATTACACAAAAAGATCTTGTAAGGCAATTCTTTCTTCAAGAAAAGATACGTACCATCAAACAATGGGGCATGAGTGTCCCTGATTACTTTAGTGCTCTTAGTCCATTCTTTAACCCAATTTGGTTGCTAGTGAAGATGTTGAACTAAGAAGAGAGCAAATAGAAAAAGAACACTTCTTCCAATTCTTGCGTGGGCTTAGGCCTTAATATAAATAAGTTAGATCCTCTCTTCTTCATAGATCTAAGCCTCTTCTCTTAGACGTCATTGCCGAAATATGCCAAGAAGAGACTAGTCTTGGTATGATAAAAGGAGGATATGAAGTGTGTAATAATCGCAAATTTTATACAATTACCTAGAAAATTTGTGTATATACATATTTTTTTAGCATGATTTGGGCCTAGGATCCGTTACCCGAATCCAAAAAGAAAAAAAAAATATGGGTATAATAGCAAATAAACTGGTCGAATCCAACGTTGGACCCAAGTGGATCCAACCCATGGATCCACTATTGTTCACACGACACAGATCCACATTTTTTTTTATTCCCCGGATCCAAATCGCTACCGGGTCCAGCGTCGCGGTTCGGACCCGGACCCGGCCCACACCCTGTAAAAAGGATACAGGGGCTGCCCGATAAAAATAAAGGGGGACCCCCCCCGATAAGTCGCTGGTTAGGGTTCTTTTGAACCCTAACATTTTGGAAATGGGAAGGGGGGGGGGGGGGGAGGAAGCCGAAGTCGCCGGGCTTCCTTCCTTTTTGGAATGTCACCCACCTACAAAGGGGGACCCGAACCCTTTCTTCTCCCTCTCTCGCTGTCCCATTCTCTCTCTCTCTCTCTCTCTCGTTCGAATCGCCTCCGAGCTCCTGCCTACAGCACGCAACATTTGCCGGGAGACGCCGGCCGACCTCCTCTCGCGTGGCTGCCGCAACTCCTTCACCGGAAAATGGTAGGGTCTGTAACCTTTTTCAGGTCAATCATGGGTTGGTGGGGTGTGGGTTGTCCAAAACCCAAATCGATCGACTTGTGGGGGGGGGGGGAATCCCCAATTTGGGGTCGTCTGTCAACCCCAAACCGAAAACCCCAAATCCACGATTTGGGGGTTTCGGATTTTTCGTATGAGGGGTGTTTTTGGTTTTTGTAGGATTTCTGAAATTTTTTTCTTTAGGTATTGACTGTGTTCGGTCATGTTGAGGTGGGTTACTGAGGAAACCCTAACTCGATCGACCTAGAGTCCTCTTGGGTTACCAGTTGCCGGAAACCCCAAATCTGTGGGTTGGTAGTTTCGGCAGTTACAAAAAATCCGAGCATGGGGAGGGGTCGGATGTCTATTAAAAAAAAATGGGTGTTTGAATTGTCTGATAGGGGTATATGCATTGGGCTCGTGCTTACATGGAATTCACTGCCTTAATTGTTTTTGAAAAGCTCATTATTCTCAGACAAAATGGGGGATTAGCCGATTTGCTCTGTTAGATATGTTTCTTTTGTTAAGTTGCATCTATTCTTCAGATTGCTAGACATGCACGTTCATAAGTTAAGCCATTTAGATGATTTCCTGAAGGTTCGTTTTTTTTTTATTCTTATTGAATTGAAATCAGTATAAGGAATCTGAATTTTTTTTAGCGTTGTAGCTCCAGTAATTTCCCCGATTTAGTGGCTCAGAAATCCGTCTGTTTATTAGGGTGTTAATGGTTATAGTTGTGATTTTCTTTTGCTGAATTGTCTCTGCTATGCATACTATGACTGTCTATGTTGACCCTCCATGCCTGAAAGTAAAATCTGTCAAGGTTAAGCTTTAGATAACTGCTATCTTCACTAGTTGACACCAGGATTGCTTTATACATGGAACTGAGCATCATTGATGAAAATTGGAAATTTTAACAGTGTCCATAGTTCCTGAAAAGTTTTGATGTATATGTTAGACATGGTTTCATACTTGGATTGCATGGCATAATCGGGTCTTACCTTGTTAAATTAACTTGACTATATGGTTGTGTACAACGACAATCGTTTCTTTTCATATTCCTAACAGATGTTACATAATGGGTAATCCGCTGACAGGTCAAACCATTGTGGCTAGATTGTGTCCTTAATTATTCTAAAACTTTCTGCACCTGTTTGAGGAAAATGTTAAGACTTAATTCTTGCACATGTTGGGTTCAGACTTGATAGGCCCTAGTTAGGCTGTGTGAGTTGTATCAACAGTACTTCATTAGCTGTTGTGTATATGTACCATGCTCAATTATCTAGAAGGGACTATACCCATTATATTGGAACATAACACAAAATGGATTGGATGAACTATAACTAGTGTCGTTTGGAACACCTTGCCCAATGGGCGATACTGGTTAAGTACCTAATGAAGGTACGTGATCTGGTTCAAGTATATTGGCAAATAAATTAAATAATAACTTTTGTGCTTGACTGGTTTAAAGGCACCAGAGCACTTTGGGTGGGTTATGCAATCCATATGACAAAGCATTGGGACTGTTCTATACACCTTGGTACAATGACTAAGGTTGGGAATTTTACTGCTATGATAGTAGAAGTTGGGGAAATGCCCCTACTTCGGGAAAATAATTAAAAGAAAAGATTAACCCACTCAGATTCGGGCTTACCTTGGAGAGGGTAAGTGGTACAAAACTCTGGGAACATGTGTTTGGTTTCGAGCGTAAAGCGACTCGTTGGTCCCAGTCCTCAGAGTCGGGGGATCCGGACTACCAAATGTGTCCTAGGCGGTAGTTCCATGTTCTTCTGCAGAAGTAGGGATGCATCCTGATTTAGTTTGGCCTTTGGGAGGTTCTCTCGGTCATTGGCCGCTCCCTTGGGATCTCAGTCACAGTTAGAATGTTTGGGCTAATAAAACACCGTTGAATAATATACCCCCGAACATTCTCTTATGTGATGGTTGCCTCGGCCCGTGTGTACCCGCGGGATAAGAAAAGATAAACATCAATTAGAACATGTCAGGTATCACAGTGAGTGGAGTTCTAGAGAGACATGTTTATATTTTTCCAGCATGTTCTGAGCTTGTAATAAAATGAAGTCCTGAAATGTGTAGAGATGAGATACTCAGATTCATAGGATAAATTGCTAAATGAATGTTATGCATCACTGTTGTTATTATTGTAGAATATGCTTTAATTGCTTAATTGTTGTCTTCGCACAAAAGGCTTTGATTGCTTAATTATAACTGCTGCCTCATCTGTTTGCCTGCTTAAATATATGCCTGTTACTGCTTTTACATAGTCTTTTTGTGTACTTCTTAATAAGCTGAAATTCCACATCACATACTAGGTCCATGGTTTACCTGCATTAAGAATACAGTTTCTCTACTTAGACGTGGTAGTCTAATTCCTATAATTTTTATCATTTTCAAGAGAAGAGTAGTTCTATGAGCGATGCGGGATGAGGCGCTGACCAAGACCTGATCTATTTGTTCCCTGGCGGTTCTGCTTTCTTTCATATTGAGATTTTTTTTTTGAAAACTCTGATGTTGGATTTTATTATTATTGAAATGGAAAATAAATGGTGTGGTTTGCTTTTATCTTTCTGTATCGTTCTGAAATGCTTAACCCGAGAATTATTAGTTGTTTCCGCTTGAAAAAAAAAAATCCCTAAAAATTTGGGTTAAATTTCGGGGCGTTACAAAGTGTTAGCCTTGTCTAAACCCGACAATCATGTAAAAACTTACAAGCCTCCACACTTTGGGAGGCAAAATAGCTATAATGGTGGATACAAGAAGTCTATTTGTCATCATTGTCATGAAACGGGTCATATATGACTCAATTGTCACAAGTTATATGACAGCCCAAGGAACAAAGTGGCTTCCATTGAAAAAACCACACCGAGGAAGGAAGAACCAATCAAAGAAAAAAAATTCTTTTTCACTTGCTCAATTATCGGAGGCAGTTCAAATGTTATTCAAATCTTCATTTGCATCGGGTGCCATGATATTCTCATCTTCTCCTTCAGGTATGTCTTCTTGGATCCTTGATTCAGGTGCCTCCTTTCATATGACACCTTATGAGAATGGTCTATTCGATTTATGCACTAACTCAAAAACTTCCTATGTTTCAACTGTCGATGAAACATTTTTGCAAATTAAAAGTACTGAAACTTTAAATTCCTTTTAAAGTTTTTTTGTGCCAAAAGTTAGGATTGTTCCTCAACTAAATCTAAACCTTCTTTCCGTCACAAATTTTCGATCATGGATGTGAAATCTTCTTCTCATCTAAAGGTTGCTCCCTGCAGAATCTCCGGTCTGAGAAGCAGATTAGGCAAGGCCATAGGAGGGGAGATCTCTACTTCATAAGCTTGTGTGGCTTAAAAGTCTTTTCAGTGATATGATAATAATCATCTCAACACCTTCAAAGATGTGTTGCGACAATAAGAGTGCAATCTGTATTTACTAGCAACCACACCTTCCATGAGCGAGCCAAACATATTGAGATGGATTGCCACTATGTACGCGATGAATATCTGAAAGGAACTATTACGTTGCCATATGTCACATCGGAGTACCATTTGGTAGATTTATTCACCAAAACTCTTCCTGCTCCTCGCTTTTATTTTCTTCTTAGCAAACTTTCGGTCATTTTTCCGTAAGTTCAAGGGGGAGTGTTAATATATATATATATATATATATATATATATATATATATATATATATATATATCTGTATTGTATTAGTTTGCTCAACAAGGGCATTTTTATTTTTTTACATGCAATTATAGTTGTTTATTAGAAACAACTATATTTTTATTTTTCCTATTTTCCTTTTTCTTTTATTTATTTATTTATTTCCATGCCATTGGGGGCCCCACTCTATAGAGTAGTTGGGAGCTCCCCAACGTGTCTATGAAGTGAGCTCCCAATGCCCTCCCTTTTGTTTGTTGTATATAAATAGGGGAGGTGTTCCCCCTATTTGTCTCAATGCTTTTAAGCATGTTATTAATAAAATCACTTTCTTTTACTTGTTGGTGTTGCCCTTTGTAGGCACTTTGTATTGTCCCATAATAGACTTTTGCTTATGCACTCTTGTGTTTGTATTGTGCCTTTGTAATTGTCCACTCTTGGACTTGTTTGTGCTTTTAGACTTTGTTCTTGGAATTCTGCATACTTCATTACAACCCTAAAACCCATCAAACGTAACGACACAAACTTTGTGACATGAGCTTCAATCATGAAGCATTTCATATCGGGGAAAGGGTTGTGGAGATTAGTGGAAAGGTTGGATTTGAAACCCAAACTAATCTTTACTACGATAGAAGGAGAAAAAAAGGCACCTCTTACGAAGGCGAAAAAGACCAAGGCTATGACCACATATGAGAAAAAAATGAAAGAATGGAGAATGGGTTATGCCAAGATTATGTCTTAGCTCATTAGTAGTGTTGATATCAAGAAGTGCTCAAGTCTATCTAAGTTTAAATGTGCAAATAAAGCATGCGAATATCTCAAGAGAATATATTGTCTTAAAGATATTGCCCACATTTGCAATTTACAAGACAAAGTATACACTATGACTAAAGGAGAAAAAAGTATTAGAGAATACTTTAGTGAGTTGTCTGACCTTTGGAATGAGTTGACTCTTCTTAAACCACAATGGCATTGTCCCAAAAACATAGAACTCTGTCAAAGACAAATTGATGCAGAGCATTTTTATCAATTCATCAATAGTCTAAGACCAAAGTTTGAGTCTACCAAATCGACTCTTCTTCATAGAGGAAAAGTTTCCTCTATTGAAGATACTATTGAAGAGCTAAGTATGGAGGAAAATAGACTAAAAAGAAGACATCTAGAGAAGATGATGATTCGGTCCTAGCCGTATCTAAGCCGGTAAACTATGTCCATACTTACAAACCACCACATCATGGGAGATCAAATAATAATAACTATGGAAAACAAGGCAATGAGTTTGAGAAGAAAAAAATTATTTGTTATTATTATCTTGAACAGGGAAATGTCAAGACATATTGTCTTAAACTAAAAAGACCCTATGTGAAGATGGTAGCATCAGTTTCACAAGAGTCAAGTGAGCTCAAAGCTACCCAAGAAGCAAACATTGGCAGCATATCTATACTCAAAGAAGCTTCATCTATCGGAGCCGCAATCTCTTCTGATGGCATCTTTGACCTTGGTAAGACTCTTTGGCTTCTTAGCTCAGGTGCCTTATTTCATATGACACCAAATAGTAATATCTTATCCGAAAGTCATAACTCAAGCAAATCAAATGTTTTTACTGCTGATGGAACATCCCTTGAGATAAAGAGAATATGAATTTTTGAAAATATTTCAAAAGGTTTTTCTATTCCAAAAATTAGATATATTCTCAAGTTAAACCTAAATCTTTTATTTGTCTCTCAATTATCTGACTATGGGTACAATGTTTCCTTCTTTTTTATTGGATGTCGAATGTAGACTCGCCAGTTAGGAAAGCTAATTGGGGAAGGCCATAGGGAATGATGTTTATACTATATGGATTTTTTGAAAATATCCAAAAATGCCTTTTGTTTATAATGTTCAAAAAGTGAATTTGGATTTATGGCATAAAAGACTTGGCCATCCTAATGTATCCAAAATCTAGCACTTTCCAAATATGAAAAAAATTGTAATTTTGAAAATTTTACATGTGAAGATTGTATTCTTGGCAAGATGAAAAAATTGCCATTCCAAGAAAGAACTTTTGTCTCTACACAACCGTTTGAGTTAGTGTATTCGGATGTTTGGGGCCCAACACCTGTTGTATCTAAGGGTGGGTTTGTATATTATGTAATCTTTGTTGATGATTTTACTACACACGTCGATTTATTTTCTCAAACATAAATACGAAGTTTTTTCATACCTTCAAATATTTCACAAATTGGTCAAAAATAAATTTCAAAAAGATATTTTTATCTTTTGCACCGATTCAGGGAGAAATTTTTTATCAAAAGATTTTAAAGATTACCTGAAATCAAATGGTATTACGTATTAAAAATCTTGTCCCTATACTCTACAACAAAATGGCATGCCCGAGAGAAAACATAGGCACATCATAGAAACCACAAAAACATTGCTTATCTCAAATCAAGTGCCTAATCAAGTGCACATCATAGAAACCAAGAGAAAACATAGGCACTTTGACTGCAGTTTATCGTATTAACAGAATGCATTGTTATCTTGAAAAATATATCACCAATAGAAAAACCTTTTAAACTTACTCCTGATTATCCTAGACTTAGGGTTTTTGGATGCAAATGTTTTGTATTCATTGATAAAAAAATGATCAACTTTTTCCTCGTGCTATTCCTTGTGCCTTTTTGAGATATGCAAGTAATAAAAAGGGCTATAGAGGTTTTGATTTTAAAAATAAGTAATTATATGTTTCAAGAAATGTGTCTTTCTTAGAAAAAAGAAAAAAAAATTGGCTTTAAAAATCCTAAGGACGTAACTGAGTATTCTTTTCAGTTGGATCTAATTCCAAAGATTGGTGATTGTGAAGCTGATCTTGACAAAGATCAGGATATCAGAAATGATATGGTGGATGAAGAAGAATCCCATGACTATGAGATTCTGAACTGTATTCAATATTCTATGCGTAATAGTTTTGAACATCCATGCACCCTTGAAAAATATACTAATGAAAAACATGTAGAAACACAAACTAGAAGGTCACCGATAGTATCAAACCCCCCTAGAAAATTTGTGTCCTATGAGTCCTTTTCACCTAAGTATCAAGCTTACACTGCATTGATACATTCCTATATAAAACCCTCAAACTATGCTAAAGCAAATAAACATTCTAAATGGGTAGAAGCCATGATGTGAGAATTAAATGCTTTGGAAAAGGCGAATACTTGGACTATCCAAGATATTCTCCTAGGAAAGAAATCCATAAGTTGTCGATGGGTCTATAAGATAAAAACCAAGAGTGATGAAACCCTTGAAAAGTACAAAGCTAGGTTAGTTGCCAAGGGATACTTCTAAGAGTATGAAATATATTATGAGAAAACCTTTGCATCTGTTGCTAGGATGACCATAGTTAGAACCGTAGTAACCCTTGCCTCTGTGAAGAAACGGCCTATATACTAAATAGATGTTAAGAATGTGTTTCTTAATGGTAAATTGGTTGAATAAGTCTATGTGGAGGCACCGCCTGGTATAATTTTTCTTAAGGGAAAGGCTCTTTGTTTAGATAAGGCTCTGTATGACCTTAAATAACCTAAAAGGCTTGGTATGACAAGTTTAGTCAAGATATACTTGATGTTGGATTTTAATCTTGTTTATTATTCTCCTTCTTTATGTGGACGATATGATCAAGTGACAAACAAAGAGTTGAAAATATTAAAAGACTTCTCAAAACACATTTTGAAATGACTGATTTGAGGTTTTTAAAGTATTTTCTTGGTATAAAAGTTTCTTATTGTTCTAGAAGTTATTTGCTGACTCAATCTAAATTTGCGTTGGATATTGTTGCTAGGCCTGATATCTCGGATGATAAAAAAGTTGTTTTCTTGGTATAGAAGTTGCTTATTCTTCTAGAGGTTATTTGCTGACTTAATCTAAATTTGTATTGGATATTGTTGCCAGGCCTGATATCTCAGATGATAAAAATGTTGATACTCTCAAAGTTGTAAATGTCAAAATGAAGATTGATGATTGGGAACCACTTGAAAATCCAACACCATACAGATAACTTGTCGGAGCACAATTATATCTTTAAATTACGAGACTTGACATTGCGCATGCAGTTCACACAACAAGTCAGTTTCAACATGCTCCTACCACTGTTCATATGAGAGTAGTTTTGTGCGTTATTAGATATATTAAAATTTCTGTTTTTTGAGGACTTTTATTGTATGCTTCTTCATCATTAAATTTAGTTGCTTATATTGATGTTGATTGGGGAGGTGATTCCAACGTACATTCAATAATTGGTTTTGTGTGTTTTTAAATGACTCGTTGATTTTATAAAGATGTAAGAAGCAACAAAAGGTCTCTTTTTCTTTAACTGAAGTAGAATACCGAACCATGACTACAACCACTATGGAAGTGGCCCAGCTAAGAAGATTGCTGGCTGACATGGGAGTCCAGATTCTAGGAGCATAAAAAATATGTTGTGACAACAAAAGTTCCATCTACATCGCCAACAACCGGACCTTTCATAAACGTACCTAGCATATTAAGATGATCTACAACTATGTTCGAGAGGAGTATCTACTGTTAAATTATATTACCAAAACCTTGTAATCTTATATATGTTATATATATATAAAGGATGATACATATACATATATGATATATATGTATATGTATCTATCCACTTATATATATATAAAATATATATATTTCCTTATTTTAGCCATAGGGGTAGTTTAGTCATTTCCATAATTTTACGCACATTCATTTTCGTGAATGTGATTGTAATCTTAATTTTTATTTTCTTTTCTTTCTTTTTTATTTTATACCAAAAGGTACCTTGGGGGCCCACTCAAATAGACGTTGGGCCCCTCCAACGTCTATGAGTGGAGCCCCTCCAAGGCTCCTTCATGTTGGTTATAAATAGGGGTTCTCCCCTTGTAACTTTTAAGGCTTTGGGTCAAAGCCCAAGTATTTTTAATAAGAGTTTTCTTATTCTTTTTATTCCCTAGTGCATTTGTTTCCCATCGTGGGTTGTGCCTTTGTGCACGAGTATTCTAAGTGTTCTTATTGTGTTCTTGTGCACACGCTTTTTTATCAAGAACTTTGGGTCTTGATTATAGTGCCTCTTTTAAAGACACTTTTACATGGTATTAGAGCCAGGTTTGAAGAAGGAAGATCGTGTGGTTCTTCACATTCTTGGGTGCCTTGAAAAACATGCCTTCAAGTTTTTGGAGATTGGTGTGAATATGTTCCTTCCTTCAATATTTTAGAAATCTTCTTCATCAAGTAAGATCTAGATTTCTAGTGTGGTACACATTTTTTTCACCTTCTCTCCTCTCTAATGAACGAAAAAGACTCACTTCTCCCTTGGGTTTAAACTCAATGACTCAAACTATCATGTTTGGGCCAAAAACATGGAATCCCATATCAAAGGAAATGAACTTTGGGGATATGTTCAAGGTTCAATATCGGAACCCGAACAAAAAATTACGATGGTTGAAAAAGGAGAAATAAAAATTCTTGAAAGTGAAGAGAGACAAAAGG
Source organism: Nuphar pumila (assembly GCF_984573655.1). NCBI lineage: Eukaryota > Viridiplantae > Streptophyta > Magnoliopsida > Nymphaeales > Nymphaeaceae > Nuphar > Nuphar pumila. The sequence continues at coordinate 59,967,984 of NC_143265.1, forward strand.
CTCTTGAAGAATATTCAAAGAAACATGAGGAATGAGAAATGAGAAATTTCAAGTTCCTATCTTGGATCTTCTCATACGTTGAAACCAAGATCAATGCCAAGATCATCAAATTCAAGAAAGCCTCTGAAACTTGACAATATCTTGAGAAGATGTATACTTTAAGAGACTTGTCTCACAAGTACTATCTTCAAAAGAGGGCTTTGACCCTACAACAAAATGAGATATCTATTCGAGAATACTTTGTCGAATTATCCTCTATTTGGGATGAGCTTGCCATGCTTGAGCCCAAATAGAGTGGCGAAGCTATTGAACTTAGATATAAGCAATTAGAGGAAGATCACTTCTTTAACTTTCTAAATGGATTTAGTCCCGAATTTGAACAAATTTGGCCCTCTCTTCTATCTTCTTTCATGTCTCCTTCCATTGAAGATGTTATTACCAAATTAAGTGGGGAAGAAACCCGTATGGGCATTTGCAAAAACAATTTAAGCATTCTTGCAACCTCCTCTAATCAAGAAGAAAGTGGAGTAAACACCGTTTCAAGACCGGGTAACAATTTGAGAACTTACAAACCTCCTCATTTTAAAAATCAAAATCAAGGAGGAAATGGGCAAAGTGGAAAAAAAGACTATAGCAAACTAGTTTGCCACTTTTGTAAAAAGCCGGGGCACATCAAACCAATTTGCCCAAAGTGGAAGAAGTTGCTAGCCATGGCTACCACAACTCAACCGAAAGAACGACCATCCTCTTTCAATGGAGCACTCTTCCTACAACAAATTGTGGAAGCTCTTCAACCTCTTCTCAAAGAAGGAATTTTCGGAGCCGCCATGTCAACCTCTTCTCCTCCCGGTATGACCTCTTGGCTTTTAGATTCGGGTGCATCATTTTATATGACCCCAATCATTTGTTCACTTTCCGAATATTCAAAAAATTCCTCTCCATCCTTTGTCTCAACTGCGGATGAAACATCTCTTGAAATTAAAGGAATTGAAAATTTTGAAAAACAAGATTTTTTTATTCCAAAGATTAGATTCATACCAAAACTTAACTTAAATTTGCTTTTGGTCTCTCAACTCTCGGATCATGGATGTAATATAAAATTCTCATCTAATAAATGTTGGATACAGGATCGTTAGTCTGGGAGGTTGATTGGGAAAGTCTCTAGGAGAGGAGATCTATACTATGTCGACTTCCTCCAAATTCTCAAGAATCGATTTTGTAATGTTGTCCAAAATAGAGACATTTATGTGTGGCATAAAAGACTTGGACATCCCAATATTGTTAAAATTTTCTATTTACCTTTTGTTAAACATCTTTGTAAATGTAATTTTACATGTAATGAATGCACTCTTGGAAAAATAAAACGTTTACCTTTCAATTAAAGATCCATGTTTACAACAAGACCTTTTTAAATCGTTCATTCCGATGCATGAGGACCTGACACTTGTGTTGTCAAAAGGAGGATTTTCATATTATGTGATCTTTGTTGACGATTACACTAGGTATTGTTGAATATATTTTCTTAAGCATAAACATGAAGTTTTTATAACTTTCAAAACTTATCATATGATGATTTTAAACCAATTCAATGGAAAGTTGAAAATTCTTAGAACTGATTCTGGAGGAGAATATCTTTCAAATGAGTTCAAGAGTTATCTTGAAAGTTATGACATTTTCCATAAAAAAATCTTGTCCAAAAACACCCCAACAAAATGGATTAGCCGAACGAAAACATAAATATATTATTGAAACAACTCGAACTCTGCTTATCTCACAAAACATTCCAAAAAAATTCTGGGCCGAGGCGGCTCTCACATCTGTCTATCTCATAAATAGGCTTCTATCTAAAAATTTGAATAAAATTTCCTCTTTTGAAAAATTATACCCACAAGAACCTGACTATAGTAGATTAAGAGTTTTTGGATGTAAATGTTTTGTCCTTACAGAAAAAAATGATAAGCTTTCCCCAAAAGCCATCACATGTGCTTTTCTTGGTTATTTTGAAACCCAAAAGGGG